>NC_060126.1:54710771-55344938 GCF_021461395.2 Schistocerca americana | reverse complement strand
GTCAAGGGGTTGCGAAAGGGACTGTTAATAGTTAACGTGAGTACCTTAGAGGAAGATGATTTTAAGTGCTCAGACGTAAACGACAGCGGCAAACCGGCTGCTAACGAAACTGCATTGCGCCAGAAGATATCATACTTAAAAGGAAGCAAACGGAATATGATAGAAGTGTTGGACAATTTCCAGGACATGTATAGCTCACAGGAACCGCTACCAACAACTAACATCATGCAACACAGAATTCCAACAAGAGATAACACCCCAATTTGTAAGACACCATACAGAGTTGCTCACCAATTAAAAACATTATCTAAGTAATTCCTAGATCACAAATAAAGGATGGCATAATAAAGTATCTGGATTCGCCACATAGTGCAAAAGTCGTAACTGTGCCAAACAAATCTGGTGACATTGCAGAACATTACAGATTCTGTTATGACAGGCATTTAAATAGCCAAACAATTTCGGCCGTGTACTCTTTATCGAATATTACAGATACCATTGACCATCTCGGCAGCAGTAAATATTTCTCCGCAATTGACATGAGGCGTGGTACCATCAGATAGAAGTTGCGCTGGAGGACAGACAAAGTTGCTTTCTCCATCCATTGGCCACGGTTAAGGATGCCTTTCTGAATAAAATTGCCCCTGAAACATTCCAAAGGTTGGTAGATGGGGTGTTACATCCAGTAGCCTATAAATCCACACAGTTAAACATGGCAAAAAAGAATTACTCATAAAAGGAGAAGGAGTTACAGAGTGTCATCGATGGAGTAAAATGTTTCAAGTGCTATCTGTATGGGAATAAATTCAAGATAATCATCTCGCAACTCTCAAGTGGTTACTTGGGCTAAAAGACCCATCAAATCATTTGACGCGATGGTCCCCATGCCTCTCCGAAATGGACCTTGAAGATATAAACTGGGGATGAAACATACGAATGCACATTGTCTTAGTCGAAATGTAGAGTTGTTAGTAGTCGGTCGTGATGCAGAAGAAAGGCAAAAAGCAGTGATCTCGGATGCAGATTGCAAAAGATATGCAACTCAATTGCAAATATGCCTACATGATAGGGTCCTGTGTCTAACAACTAGACTGGGACCAATAACCGTCGTTCTCAAACACCTCTCATACGAAGTCATGCAAGAGGCCCAAGATCACATTCCTTTAGGTCATTGTGGTCAAAGAGCTACTGAAAGATGATTGGTGAATATTTCTGGTGGGAGACAAGAAAGCATGATGTAGCTCACTCTGTGCACAATTGTATATCATGCACTCAGTGAGCAGACTATTGCCGTCAATGTATACCATTACAAAGACTCCCGGAAGCGTCAGACCCATACAAAAAATAGGAATGGACATTTGTGGTCGCTTTAATAAAACTCCTGCCAGCAATAGGTACATACTAACGATTATAGATTATTTCTCAAGATATCTAACCATGGTAAGTCTCCCTGATCAAAAAGCAAACACCATTTCACATGCTATGGCCAATAACCTTATTTTAAAATGCAGCATACCACAACCACTTAATAACAAACCAAGGTAGTAACTTCATGTCCCACCTTATGAAACAACTTTGCCAACAGCCGAAGTGCGTAAATTGCGCACCACCCTATTACACCCACAGGCGAACAGATGGACAAGAGAAGTCCCCCTAATCAAAAATCAAACACCATTTCAAAGGATATGGTCAATAGTTGGATTTTAAAATTCGTCGCACCAGAAGCACTTACAATCGACCAACGTAGTAACTTCGTGTCTGACCTCATGAAACTACTTTGCTGTTGGCTGAAAGTACATAAATTACGCACCACCCTATTATACCCAAAGGCAAAAAGATGCACTGTAGGGGAGATGCTTAGTTATTTTATCAACGACTAGCACAACAATTGGGATATCGTCTTTCAGTACTATGTAAGCACTTATGACGCCAAAACATATGAAAGAATGAGCATTCGCCTTATGAAGTTATTTATGGAAGGAAGATGCCATCGCCATTCGATGTTATTAAGCCCAAAGAAGGAAAAAAATGGAGAAGCTGTTAGGAAACTTCCTCGAATCATTAAGGACATCAAAAAGTTACAGAAAGCAAATGCCAGGACATTAAAATGGAAGGGGGAATTAGGCAACATACACGCTATGTATTCAGATTTCAAAATTGACAGTGAATTTTTCAATCCATTCTTACGTTGCTAAAGACAATACAAAAAAATTTGTGACAAATTACCAGAGTCCTTACAAGTTGTCGACATCATTTCACCAGTTAACATCCCATTACAGTTACCCACAAAAACAACAATAGTTCATGCAAGCTGGTTGAAACCTTTTAATGGAGTAACTGATGTAATTCCACCAATGGTAGCAAATACTGCTCGAAAGCGCGCTGGACTGCGGAAACAAGACCGCTGATCCACCAACACAAAACATGCATTCGGTCCCATATAACCTTCGGCCACGACCAGTCAGTTACGCATTCACAATACGAAATCTACCATTCTAATGCTAATGTAAACAAGCTTTGTATATGATAAATTCTAGCTATAATGTGCTAACAGGGAATCAGGTACAGAAAAGGGAATTAGCAAAATACATGAAGGGGAATGCTAGGTCCTAAGTAACATGAAGTACCAGCATATGATTAGACACTGTGTCTAAGTCATTCAATACAATGTATTGATAAGGGTATCTAGGTCATAATAAGTGCACAATAATTTTTCTTTCGCTATGAAGTCTCAATTATGTAAGATGCGTTTAGCAATACTACTTTCCATATTATAGGTGTTCCTGGAACCTTTTTGTTATTATAATTATTACTTTTACATATTAATTACATATTAATTATAATAATTATAACATTAATTAATTGTTATAATTAAATACTTTGTACTAGTTTCCTGTATACCAGTCGAAAAGCTAGGAGAAACAGTAACATTTCACTACATCAAATTCCAGTTGAATGGCTACAAAAATCCTGAGCATACACGTATACCGCTGAAATGTCTGTACAGGTAATTTTTGGTTGCTCCTACTATGTATTGTTTCTGATCGTCATCCTACCACATTTATAACATTACTTTCAGAAGCTTTCTTAATGCAGAAGTATTTCAGGCTATTGTGGAATGAATTTATTTTACAATATTCGTGAGGGACTAAGGTTTCCACTCCTTTTCTGTTTCCTGTTTGTTAGTCATTTGTAGATGGACGCAGGAGAGAATACGAAGATAAATATTTCCGGATGCGGGAGGAATGTAGGTGTATAATAGTTATATACAATAATTGTTTTATTTATGGTTGCTGAAATCAGAGTCCTGGCAGAAAAATATGTAGAGAGTTATTATAGTTTAAGTTAATGGTTTAGAGACTGTCACGTTCAACCACAATATATGGAAGTGGCAGCAGTCTAACAAGGAGGCCGATGACCAACGGAGTTTATGCAGCAGCAGTCAGCACTTCGACAGATCATCGACCGAGCATATGTCCAATGCTCCCAAGGAGAACAGCGTCCAGCGTAGTTTCCTCATTTGTGGCCGGTGCTTCAGGAACTGTCAGCATACTGAACTCACATGTGTGACGATGCATCGGAGGACGACAGGGCAATGCTCAACCACACCAGCGTAGAGGTAAACAAAGGAAAGCTGGGACATGTGTCGATACTGGTCACGTTTCTTCCCAATGTGAGAAACATAGACCACAGACCGAAGAGTCAGTCGCCGCCCTAGAAACGTCACGACATTGCAAAACCACTGAATAAATACCTCCACGAACTGATGTGTGGTCAGCACATGCCATACTTAGCTGCAACAGCTTAGCCACTACGCTGCTCGGTGGAAGAAGATGTTGGTACCGCACCAATAGGTCAACGCAGAAGATGCCATTCCAGATGTTACCAGAAAGAAGTTCTACTTACCAGGTGGCTGGTGAGGACAAAGGGACTGCGGCCTCGCCAAATGGGTCACCTGCGTACCTAGAGGTTGATGAACTACACCAGAAGGCGCCAAACCTGTTGGTTAGATTCCAGGACGGGGCACTCCGCGCCAACGCCGTAGCCGCTTGTTAACAACGCAACGAGGAATTCATTAGGAGAAGACCGCGCTGCTGCCGCAGTGAGCCACGGGTACGGAAGAGTGAATGGAAGGATACTCCGCGTGGCGCTCTGCTGCAACAGGAGTCGTCTCCACATCTGCAGCCACTGTAATCTGAGAGCTACAACTCCACGCCGCACCTATGCCGCGAGGAATTGAGTTACTTATAACACAATGTTGTACTCTGTTTGTGTAAAAGGTGTTATCTGTCAATAAATGACTAATAGTGAAACCACCATTCACACCTCACCCATTCAGCCAAGTAAATAACGACAAAGTGTCGCTTTGCCCCCCCCACCGTCGATGACAAAATAATGACCTTCGTTTCCCTGTCACAAAACCCCAACCAGATAAAGAACAAGAGACTAAACTGGCAAGTTAGACGATAAGAATGCAAGAACTTAAATGTCATAGGTATGCGAAGAGAAGCATTTAAACTGCCGATCCTAATGGTTGATAGGAAGAGTTCTTTCAACTCAGACAAGGGTACTGCAGCATCTGACTGGTAAATTGGTTATAAGATACCATACAGGCTACTAGTGTGAAAACATATCGATGAATAAGGCTGTTGCGTCCACAAGACAAAATATGGTTTTTACGATAGTTTTAAGTAAGGACTAGAGACGACAGGATTACGAAACAACCCATAAAAGATTCGGAGTCTCGATGAAACTGGGTTCAGTTTTATTCCAGAAGCGGTTAGACCCAAAGGGGCAAACAGGGTAATGTAACAGGCGGCTGCTGAAAGATACAACAACAATTCTTCTCACCATAAACGCTGCTGGACAGAGTGCACCAGATCTGGTTATTTTTAAGATGTGTCTTGCATCTGATACACATAAAAGTGCTTCACCTAAATGTCTCGTTACGATCTCCAAATACTGGTCTATTATTTCTGAGATCTTTATGAAGTTCCTTCAGCATTTTCAGTCACTAGTTGCTTCTGCGAGACCCATAATGTTCACTATGGAATCTTACATCGTCATCTGTCTGCTGAAGCATGGGATTTATTTTATTAATTTCCCCAGTCACACTACTCAACTGCTGCAACGCTTAGACTTTGTAATATTTGGACCACTAAATGGATCATGGAGGTCAAAAGTTCAATGTCACCTCAAGACGAAGTGCTGTAAGCCAGTGCGACAGGACTGTCTTCCTCTCCTCAAGAAAGTTTTAACAAAAACGCTGCCTCCCTTGAAGAGCTGTTCGGTTTTTCATCCTTTGAACGGACCGCCAATCTGATTTTTCAGACTTGGCGAGGACCATTATGTAGCAGAAAAATAACTTCCCAGCAGTGTCTCCTCCAGTTCCAGTTGTCAGTTCTGAAGTTACTGCAACAAATCCACATATCATTCCAGACGTAAGTGCAATAATTCGTAGACCACCATTTCCTTCGGATGCGGAAAAGACTAAGTGATGCAGAAAGAGCACCGCTGCTCTGCAACTGCCACGAGTAATGAGTGTGATGGGCAAACATCTATTAGGCGCACTACGTGGTGTGGACAAGTTGGGAATGTGGGTCCAACAGAGGAGCGTGCAAGGGATAAGTCCCTGCAGGCAAACTGTCCTCTGTGCCCTCGGTGGCTCAGATGGATAGAGCGTCTGCCAATAAGCAGGAGAACCCGGGTTTGAGTCACGGTCGGGGCACAGGTTTTCAACATCTCCCCAATGATGTATATCAACGCCTGTTTGCAGCTAGGGTGACTATCATTTCAACCATAACGATTATCGGCTGCGTATTAAGCAACGTCAAATTCTACATACTGGCTCCTCATTACTGCAAAGAGATTACAGTTCTTCACCCAACACATGAAGCTATAAGGCAAACACATAATGGTATCGGTACATGTGGGATTATTGACAGGGGTAGTATGCACATGCCCACATAGATAGCTTTGGTCAACTATACTGTGACCTTCGCTACATCTGCAGCAACGAATTTAATTCTAATCAAAATTTCAGGATGTTACATCGAATTCTCCATTTTTTGGACAAAAATTTAATAATTCACTAATTTTAAAAAAAATTCTCAACGCACAAATCAGTATACTCCAACCAGGGGAGTCGCTTGAAGGAGATAGCCCAGGTAATCCCATTTAGCCTCATCCCCAATCTGACCCACAGCTGGAGATTACGATAGTGAATAATGTATCTACACTTCCCAGTATTTTCATTACTTTTGAGGTGTGCGACATTAGCTACAGGTTGTTGCTGAAAAGTTGCCCTTTCAAACATGGGTCCATATCAACAAGCCAGTTGCATCATTACCTGTGGTTACTCGTATTTTAGGTACTTTGGTTATGCACAGCTCTGCTGGAAAACATTAGCTCAGTGTAGTCATAGGGTCAAGCCATGCACATCTGCTTTCATGCCCCGCAGCTAATTCTCTGCAAATATTAAGCTGTAGCTGTATCTTGCAGATAGGTAATCTATGCATTGGTTAGAGTTGTGAGGTAATAAAATATGCAGAAATACAAATTAAAAGTTACATGAATAATTTAATAACTTGGGTTCGATTCTAACGTCTATAAGTGATGTACTCAACAGAGAATTATGCTGAGTAGTGTGAAAGAAGATTAGTGTTAATGAAATAAAAGATTCCCGCAGTGGACACCAAGTGAAAACGCTACTGCTTATGTTTCAGATCTAGACTGTCATCATAAAATGGGAAGGAACTGTTAATTAGAACTCAGGGAGAAGTTGTAGTCTAATTGACAATCGATTGATCGATCTTAAACATGACAAGACAAGAAAATTATTAAAGAAACATCACACAAACATTTTTATTCAACAAACGCCTTACTAACATATGATCTATGGTGGACAAAGTGATCTGCTGGGGATCGACACACGACACTAACCAGAACACTGCTCGCTCTATCTGACTTTATACACGTGAATCCAGGTTATGGCATCAAACTACGCCTCCAACAAGCATCTATATTCTACCATACAAAAAAAAAAAAAAAAGAAAAATATGGTTCGAAAGAACAGGGTGCTCAGAAATATATATTATAGCCCTACCTCGTAGCAGCGAATACTTTACCGTTCTGCTGGTGAAGGCGGCACACCACGAAGCATTCGGCCGCTGAAGTCATGGACGGCGGCAATCTGTTATTAAATGCGCGTCCCCCAAAAATGCAAGTATTCGGTCTCACGTTCGGTTAATTCAGAACGCAGATATTTCCCTATGAGCCTCTGAAACCCCGATGGATTCCAGTGTGCAGGTGGATCCCTTTGCTGGTCTGCCAAACCAGTTTGACTCCGTGCCACGACTGTGCATGTCGGAATACGTCAAATGTTTAGACGGCCGACTCAGACAAATAAGGCCGTGTCCTACGTGAGTGACAGAAGCGAGCGACAACGCGCAACAGCTTCAGGCCACAAAACACAACTGCAGTAGTAGTTACGGAAGTGTCCTACGTGAGCGACATCTGTGTCGCTGCCTGTCTCCCGCTCCAACTGGCAACGTTTGAATTCAAACGTGTTTGAACCTTGTCGCTGCAGCACGCGCGGCACAGAGACAGCCACGTGTCTTCTTGGCAAAGCAGTGGAGTGGGCGCGATGGCAGCTATGAATTACTTAGCATCCGATTTTAAGAAAACTACTCAGTGGAAAAATTTGATTCTTCCGCATTCTATAGCTTGATATCCTTATATGATAAAGGTCAGAATTTATTTTCGTTATTCGTTATAGTTACTGTGCTGCACGAAATTGAGTGCATGGCTACACGAAATCTTTAAGAATTTGCAGAGGTAAAATCACATTGTGTAGACTTTACGTATTGTTCATTTACGGCCATACATTATTGCGTATGAAATGTAACCAATATATCTAAATTGTATTTAGAGTTGAGACAGGAATGATATCTCTTTTCATTCTTGAGATATTGGTTGTTATATCCGTGGACGGGTAGCTCGCGACCTTTCCTGGGGTTCGGGAATCAAGTGATCGTAAAAATCGTCGTATCTCATAAAAGGTTCAAGGTATGGAAACGACAAATTTTGGAAATGACAGCTCGCAGAAAGGACTACTTTATCATATGATTAAAACTCGATACGTTTTTGCAAACGCGATCGAAAACAAGACTCCCTATAACTTACACCATAAGGTTTTGTCCAAATTTTCATAACCAAACAACGGGAGAGAAAACGGTAAATGAGGTATCAAAGTGACCACAATGAGGTCTAGTTTGGCATGAAAATATTTAGCTGCTTGAAACTAATCAGGGTATTGAATGAAAACTTAATTAATAAGCTGAGAAAAAATTGAAATATTTCACGAAAAGCTGCTGTAAATGAAGTATCAAAAATTCTTAGCATTGCAGTGTACAGAGTACACATAAAACTTAGTATATAAAATTGTAACTGAAATAGTAAAAATATGAGAATGGTCCCAAATCGAACCCGGGACATTTTTCTTACACGTAATTGCGAATAGTATACGCAAACCCTACTCCACAGCTAGCTATGCCACACTGATATCAATATATGTTCTTATCTTTGCATTTACCGTAGTTAGTCATTCCTCCACATTCATTGGCTGTTAAAAGTTCTTGATCATGTAAAAAAAAAAAATTCATATTTAATTTATTGATGAGATAGTCGAATGCTGCTCTGCTCGTTCCCGTTTATTTCAAGAACTTGTCTGGTGATCTTCGTAGTTCATGATACTTATGAAATTCTCCATGGAGACTCCTCCCTTTGTAAATTTCATGCACAGCATTCCTTTCCACTTTATTTTCTTAATTAAACCTAATTCTGTAGCCTTACTCCCCAGCATAAGTATTCTACAGGTCAAGGACGCCGTTTTATAGAAACAGCTGGTTGGATCAAAGCAGCCATCTTGTAGGACGAAATGGTCGCTCGCACGCAGGGCACCCAAGGTTGTCGCCCAATGCTGCTGCTTGTCACTGGAGCGTCGCATATCCAGAAGTTGCTAACAGTCACTTGCTTTTGTCACTGACATAGGACACGGCCTAAGTACACGCACACGTCACTCATTGTGACCATGATGATATAAGCAGTACCTGTGGTGGTTCATAAGGTGACTAACACAGGCTGTAAGTCACACAGTAGGAAAGGACACAAGTCTAACCTTTTAGGTAGAGAACTGCAGTTCTTTACTACCGGAGCACCAGTACAAGAGACTTGTACAAGAGTGATCCCTCTTCCCTTCTCACCGCTTCCTCCTCAGCTCGGTTCCAAAAGCACATCTCTCTTTTTTGACTTCCCCCACTTCAGTACAAGCCAATCACAAGGTAGACCCCAGAATTCAAAGCTTGGACAATGGTCTTTGCACTGCAATGCGACTTGACCAATCAGAGACTTTAAATTTAAGTGGCAGAAAACGGAAAAAATTCAGCTTCACGGCCTCTTTCCCACACGTTTGCCGTGTATTTTGCTAACATAATACAGGGTGGAAACACAGCCCTCCATAAGCAGCTTGTTATCTCCTCTGTTGTGTCCATTTCGAAGTTTCTAAAGAACAGCCTAAAACTCACCAAAGTATTGTGCTTTGACAAACATGTTATGAAACAGAGTCTGGACGTCTGGACGCCAGTTTCCCTGTCCCACGGAAATATACAGAATCTTTTGGCGGTTTGCTCCCTAACAAGGGCCCATTCTCTGTTTTATTTCTGGCCTACAACGCGCTGTCGGAAACTTTTCGGCGCTGGCCCGTTACGTCCATGCCAGCCCCCTGTCCAGCGCCAATGTAATGTGTTTTGCACAATGCGACCGCGGCACGTGGCCGTCTGGAAATGTCTTCCCACCGCTCTACAGAAAAACGCGCTTTGTCGGACAACCAATGCTGTTCTTTTACTGCAGTTGTTTAAGTCGACACCCTGTTCTTTTGATCGCAGGTAAAGCTTACCGTATTTCCTTCCCTAGCGCATGCAAACATGACCATAAACTACTGCCCACCATTTCATCATGATGTATGAAGTCAAATCGCAGTAGATCATATTCCCTACACCGAATCAAAAGTGAGAGTGCCCTGAAATCTCTCAAGTGTTTATTCAAGAATGATCATTTCAAATGAATGGGAAGTGGTCCGACAGTGTACAGTTAAAATACCCTTAACAAATGCAGTAAAGTTATGTTGTGAGCGTTGTAAATGGTAGAAAAATACCCAAATTAAATAGTCATCAAAGAAACATGAAAACAAGTTCCATTTCGTGATCACAATACACGAAATTTTTGCCAGATCAAAACACAGTTCAACATGATGATTCACAAACTGACATGCATGACATAAAGAATAGTGACTCATACTCTGTCGATCCTCCGTTACGTAATTCAAGCAGAAGAAGTGGATCTATTCTGGAGTACATTCAGGCCTCACGAAATAAGAAGTACCTTTTGAAGTTAAAGTATAGTGGCGGCCATTCACCACCCAGAATCAGTTGCCTAGACGACGGAATCGTACATATTACAACAGGTTGGTCTGCTTCCTTCCAGAAGTCGATATAAAGTGCCCAGAATCGTTCCCTTGAGCTCTTCACTTGAAAAGTGTCCATCTCCACTTAGCTCCCGTAGTGTTCAGCTGCTGTCTGCTTTTCCATTGGCTGAAAGCCATCCCCATGAATCCTACATCGTTCTTAAGTGCCACGGACATGATCTGACTCAACTTGACCCCATTCCAGTACTAAATTAGAATAATATTGAAATTAACGAAATGTTCTAAACATACGTTTACACTCAGGCATTTACAATAAATGTAATGGACTGAGGATAAATACATAAACTATCGTTCTTGCAAATGTCCGCTCACATTAAGTGACAAAGAACTGTTGTTAAATGGTGTTTAAACAATTATTCAAGCTGCTTGACAGATGCCTTTTTTGGTTCCCTTTTCAATTATGATCATCACTAACATATGCGACTGACACCTTTATATTAACATAGGATTTTAATAGTACTTCAGTCAACATTTAAATAAAGTTACTGGCAAAAAAGTAAATTGTTCAGTAAATAAATACAAAAGTATAACAAAATAGGAGGTATTCATCTGTGCAAGTGTGGCGGACACGATGTTCTGATAAACATTTGCGTCATGAAAAAGATGTAAAAGACGTCGTAAACCAATAAATAAAGTTGATACAGACACATACTTTTAGGGATGATAGCTATAGTGCAGTATCATCCAAGATATCGTCTATTGAAATCACATGTAGTGATTAAAGGATGTTAATTAAGAGGTTCATTGTGTAAAAGCTTATTCACTGGGAAATATTAACTTTTGTAGTTTTAATGATATCGAGATATTGATGTGCCATTGGATGCACCTCATTTTTCTGAGATTGCAGATATATTCAGATTAGCATTAATGTTTGATTTGAGTCATTGTAGAATCTCAAAGAGCTGTAACTTGGGCATCTTGTTGTCTGACATTCTGACATTTCTTGATAAATGGCACAAAGCCATGCTGGTAACAGACGTCCAAATTCCCATGATTTTGATTTACCCATTTTCAGAGATGCTGCACATCTCTGCACATGGCTGGCTGGAAACTGTCTAGTAGCAATGCTGGCCACTGTGCACCCTGTGCTCTGGACTCACTAGTATTCAACCATGCAACAAATTCATCTCGTCTTAATATCAGGCCTAGGAGAAGGAGTAACTCACCCAGATAATCGTAGCATTACAGGCGGAACTCCTTATGGAACTAGTTGCTCCAGTCACAGCGGCAAATCGGCAAGTACATTATACAAAGTAATAGAGTATTTGAGTTCGGCTTCCACAACATACCCAACATTAGAATCAGCCACCATACCCTCTATCCAGCTAATCTTTTGTATCCTTCTTCACGCACCCATCGAAACTTGCCAATTGGCAGTGATTGTTGCATTGCGTACCTGTACATGTTACTGACATCCAATCAAATCAAGGGATGTGTGAACACTATCACCTGTATGTCGGATATTTGACTTGGCGTGCTTATGGACACATTGACAAAGTCCCCATAGATCCCTCGCTCAAAGAAAAGAAGCATTTCAGCATCAAACACTAGTGTGATGCGTCTTTCTTTTTCTTGAGCATAGTGTCCCAAGAGAACCCAAGTGCTGTGTAATAAAACGCAGCATCAAGAAAATAGATGTTCGTGCAAGGTATCTGGAATTTCTCGAGAATATCTAAGAGCAAACACAGGTCTGTGTCTATTTAATTCGGTGCATACTCCCCTACAATGGAAACGTTGAATTCCCACCAGACATTCAAAATATGCTGGTACTCTGCATCCTATATGGCATCACCTCTAAGGTTGCTGGAGAATGTCAGCTACCCTGCTTTCGATGAGTTTTGCCATATTATCCAAATACTCGCATCAAAAAACTCCCAGTAACACTTATCATGTCCTTGGAAGTTCAATAAACTATGTGCTTTGCTAATAATTCGTCTGAGGAAAAGACTTTGAGACACTTCAAGCAAATGTACTTTTTACATTTGTGTTCACTCAGTTGGGAGGAAAGGAATCACAACATGTCACTGATTCAGGAGTAATGATAATTGTGTTCCATCTTATTTTCCTCAACTGAGAATAGCAACATGTTCAAATGCACGTGAGAGATTTTGGGAAATGAGGGGTCTGATGATGATATGCTTATCCTGCTTCTTCAGCTCATATGGCATGCATTTCTGCAGGCCATAGATGTGCACTGATATTTCAGTATTCTGCACCTCAAATTTAGGTATGTCTTGGATCTTGATGGGGAACTCGATAACATGAAAGTTATCCCACTAATGTGAAGGTATCTATCATACTGAGATGTGTGCTGTGAATTTTTCTAGTAATTTCTTTCACAAACCAGGATTGACCATGCAACACAAGCCATGTAAATTTTATTTTCGGCAATAATTCGTATCTTTCCTCATCAGCTAAATCCATAGGAAGCTTGATATAGCTCACCCCAACATTCGTTGGATCATAGACTTGTGTATTGATGTCGACGTGTAATATTCAGCTGAGTGCTTTAATTGATCCTTAAATGTCATCTCAGAAAACCGGTCCAGCATTGCACTCGAGGTGGACTCACTTGGCGATTAATGTGCTTCGAGATATCATGCCTTTTTCTGCCTCAAATATAGTGACCCCTTGTCTGTTCTGTACCAGGGTCTGTTGAGGGAGTGAGACAGTTAGATGCACAGTGCAGTGCTGTATTTAATGTCAGGATACTGCAGATCATTAACAGTCTTGAGGAGCCCTGTTTCCAGAAGAGGAAGGGACACCTTCAGAACAGTAACTATACCCTTATGAAGTGTTCTTCATCCTAGTGAATGACATTCGCTCGGCAGAAGTGGTCACAATCACCGAGTATTCTAATTGTGGAATGGTGTTACCAATTAGATTTCTTTCTCTAAACGGAAGGGGGAGGCAATTGCTACTAGCCGTAAGGATAAATACTACTACTATTACTGTAACTGCAACTAGATGATGACGATGTCGACGATGGCTTTGATGAGGCGCAGGGAGCTGGACGTACCTTGCGTTCAGGTGACAACATCTGAGAGGAGGCGGTGCGTTGCCCCAGTGATACCAGCTCGCTGTGGCTGCGTCTACGGAAATGGTTGTTGCCACAACACTGAGCCAATTTCCAGACAGAAGCTCAGAAGCTGGCCCATGGATGCCAGAGGTGAACTGGTACATGGGTGGTGATGGCAGGGGTGGCTACAGCTGTGCCTGCAGCGGAAAGGTCCATCTTACATGCCAGACAGTGCCACACAGTAATTTACCCAGAAATTTTTTTTGAGTATACACTTACACGATAGCTGTGATGCGGATGGCATCACAACCTCTGCCCTCCCTGCTTCTGATCCTCGAAATCATCTACAACAACTAGAATATGTCTCAGACTCGTTGGCCACGAAATGACATCACATTAACCGTAAACAGCGCTATGATGAAATTGTGGAAAGAAATTTAGTTTAATGAATGTATGTCAGACTCCCCCCCAATGAACCATGGACCTTGCCGTTGGTGGGGAGGCTTGCGTGCCTCAGCGATTCAGATAGCCGTACCATAGGTGCAACCACAACGGAGGGGTATCTGTTGAGAGGCCAGACAAACGTGTGGTTCCTGAAGAGGGGCAGCAGCCTTTTCAGTAGTTGCAAGGGCAACAGTCTGGATGATTGACTGATCTGGCCTTGTAACAATAACCAAAACGGCCTTGCTGTGCAGGTACTGCGAACGGCTGAAAACAAGGGGAAACTACAGCTGTAATTTTTCCCGAGGGCATGCAGCTTTACTGTATGATTAAATGATGTTGGCGTCCTCTTGGGTAAAATATTCCGGAGGTAAAATAGTCCCCCATTCGGATCTCCGGGCGGGGACTACTCAAGAGGATGTCATTATCAGGAGAAAGAAAACTGGCGTTCTATGGATCGGAGTGTGGAATGTCAGATCCCTTAATCGGGCAGGTAGGTTAGAAAATTGAAAAAGGGAAATGGATAGGTTGAAGCTAGATATAGTGGGAATTAGTGAAGTTCGGTGGCAGGAGGAACAAGACTTCTGCTCAGGTGACTACAGGGTTATAAACACAAACTCAAATAGGGGTAATGCAGGAGTAGGTTTAATAATGAATAGGAAAATAGGAATGCAGGTAAGCTACTACAAACAGCATAGTGAACGCATTATTGTGGCCAAGATAGATACGAAGCCCACACCTACTACAGTAGTACAAGTTTATATGCCAACTAGCTCTGCAGATGACGAAGAAATTGAAGAAATGTATGATGAAATAACAGAAATTATTCAGATTGTGAAGGGAGACGAAAATTTAATAGTCATGGGTGACTGGAATTTGAGTGTAGGAAAAGGGAGAGAAGGAAACATAGTAGGTGAATATGGATTGGGGCTGAGAGATGAAAGAGGAAGCCGCCTGGTAGAATTTTGCACAGAGCACAACATAATCATAGCTAACACTTGGTTTAAAAATCATGAAAGAAGGTTGTATACATGGAAGAACCCTGGAGATAATAAAAGGTATCAGATAGATTATATAATGGTAAGACAGAGATTTAGGAACCAGGTTTTAAATTGTAAGACATTTCCAGGGGCAGATGTGGACTCTGAACACAATCTATTGGTTATGACCTGTAGATTAAAACTGAAGAAACTGCAAAAAGGTGGGAATTTAAGGAGATGGGACCTGGATAAACTGAAAGAACCAGAGATTATACAGAGTTTCAGGGAGAGCATAAGGGAACAATTGACAGGAATGGGGGAAAGAAATACAGTAGAAGAAGAATGGGTAGCTTTGAGGGATGAAGTAGCGAAGGCAGCAGAGGATCAAGTAGGTAAAAAGACGAGGGCTAGTAGAAATCCTTGGGTAACAGAAGAAATATTGAATTTAATTGATGAAAGGAGAAAATATAAAAATGCAGTAAATGAAGCAGGCAAAACGGAATACAAACGTCTCAAAAATGAGATCGACAGGAAGTGCAAAATGGCTAAACAGGGATGGCTAGAGGACAAATATAAGGATGTAGAGGCATATCTCACTAGGGCTAAGATAGATACTGCCTACAGGAAAATTAAAGAGACCTTTGGAGAAAAGAGAGCCACTTGTATGTATATCAAGAGTTCACATGGAAACCCAATTCTAAGCAAAGAAGGGAAAGCAGAAAGGTGGAAGGAGTATATAGAGGTTCTATACAAGGGCGATGTACTTGAGGACAATATTATGGAAATGGAAGAGGATGCAGATGAAGATGAAATGGGAGATATGATACTATGTGAAGAGTTTGACAGAGCACTGAAAGACCTGAGTCGAAACAAGGCCCCCCGGAGTAGACAACATTCCTTTGGAACTACTGACGGCCTTGGGAGAGACAGTCCTGACAAAACTCTACCATCTGGTGAGCAAGATGTACGAAACAGGCGAAATACCCTCAGACTTCAAGAAGAATGTAATAATTCCAATCCCAAAGAAAGCAGGTGTTGACAGATGTGAAAATTACCGAACTATCAGTTTAATAAGTCACAGCTGCAAAATACTAACACGAATTCTTTACAGACAAATGGAAAAACTAGTAGAAGCCAACCTCGGGGAAGATCAGTTTGGATTCTGTAGAAACACTGGAACACGTGAGGCAATACTGACCTTACGACTTATCTTAGAAGAAAGATTAAGGAAAGGCAAACCTACGTTTCTAGCATTTGTAGACTTAGAGAAAGCTTTTGACAATGTTGACTGGAATACTCTCTTTCAAATTCTAAAGGTGGCAGGGGTAAAATACAGGGAGCGAAAGGCTATTTACAATTTGTACAGAAACCAGATGGCAGTTATAAGAGTCGAGGGACATGAAAGGGAAGCAGTGGTTGGGAAGGGAGTGAGACAGGGTTGTAGCCTCTCCCCGATGTTATTCAATCTGTATATTGAGCAAGCAGTAAAGAAAACAAAAGAAAAATTCGGAGTAGGTATTAAAATTCATGGAGAAGAAATAAAAACTTTGAGGTTCGCCGATGACATTGTAATTCTGTCAGAGACAGCAAAGGACTTGGAAGAGCAGTTGAATGGAATGGACAGTGTCTTGAAAGGAGGATATAAGATGAACATCAACAAAAGCAAAACAAGGATAATGGAATGTAGTCTAATTAAGTTGGGTGATGCTGAGGGAATTAGATTAGGAAATGAGACACTTAAAGTAGTAAAGGAGTTTGGCTATTTGGGTAGAAAAATAACTGATGATGGTCGAAGTAGAGAGGATATAAAATGTAGACTGGCAATGGCAAGGAAAGCGTTTCTGAAGAAGAGAAATTTGTTAACATCGAGTATAGATTTAAGTGTCAGCAAGTCATTTCTGAAAGTATTTGTATGGAGTGTAGCCATGTACAGAAGTGAAACATGGACGATAAATAGTTTGGACAAGAAGAGAATAGAAGCTATCGAAACGTGCTGCTACAGAAGAATGCTGAAGATTAGATGGGTAGATCACATAACTAATAAGGAAGTATTGAATAGGATTGGGGAGAAGAGAAGTTTGTGGCACAACTTCACCAGAAGAAGGGATCGGTTTGTAGGACATGTTCTGAGGCATCAAGGGATCACCAATTTAATATTGGAGGGCAGCGTGGAGGGTAAATATCGTAGAGGGAGACCAAGAGATGAATACACTAAGCAGATTCAGAAGGATGTAGGTTGCAGTAGGTACTGGGAGATGAAAAAGCTTGCACAGGATAGAGTAGCATGGAGAGCTGCATCAAACCAGTCTCAGGACTGAGGACCACAACAACAACAACATGTCAGACTCATTGGTCATCAACATATTATGTATACATAGTACAATGACAAAGAAAAATAAATATATTAAGGATACTGCTTCTACTGCTGCTGCCACTGATGCTGTCACTACTGCCTCTCAGCCCCCATCACATCCAATATTTCATGAATGAATGCTGAAACAATGAGAAGAAGACGTGGATTCAATATCACGGATATCTTAGTGAAAGAATTGTGCAAAAAAAGTTACAGTCATCGATTGAAATATGTACTTACTTGCTAATTCTCCTCTCCCAGGGACATTGTCGCTGGCAACACAACTGTTAATGATTACTGAAGAAACAAATAAATGAAGACTGTGAACAATGAGAAACACAGAAGGAAAAACATAGACAACCTGATGCAGCTACAGGCAATCACACAATGAGGTTGAAAGTGGTTTGGGAGAGGCTTTATATGTGGTGCAACCTTGCATTTGGTGCAGGGGGCACATGCAGTCCTAAGCTCTACACTTACATGTAATACACATATCAAACTCCTCTTTGTCCATCACCAACATCTCAACCAATGAAAACATTTCCCACCAAACATAAAGACAGCACCTTCCCCTCCTTTACAAATGGGGAGGCAAGGGGATGAGCCCTGTCTCCCACAAATTGATTAAATAAAGAAGATCGAAATCGAATTTTAAAGATAAACTATTATTATTAATATTATTAAATATTATTATGTCCTCTGCAGTGTAATTGTCACTCATTTGAATTTCATGCCTTGAGATCCTTCCACGTCAACAGCATAGTATAGATAGAGCATTTCCCACCAAATTACACATGAGGGATGAGAGAGAATGGAAGAGGGGGATAGAGAGTAGGGGATGGGCCTAGGGGATTTCCCACAGTTGTGAAAAGTGGGTCAGAACTGAAATGGGGAGAAGGTGACAAAAAAGTGTCCTAGGATTGGAACCCCTTTATCCCACAGCAGCAAGAAAGCAGGAGGTGAAGAGGGAGGGATGAACGTTTCTCAAAGGAAGATTATCCACATAGTGACATAAATCAACCCCCAGCATATCATTAATTATTATAACACTTGGTGAAGAGGACGAGGCGGTTATTTGCTCCTTAATGTATTCTTGCCCCTAAATGAATGCAACCTGCACAAACAGAATGCATCAGAACCCTTTTGCCCCACTACTAACGTTGCTAGCATTATGATTGTCTGGCATAGGAGCAACTTAATCTTTAAATGCTGAGGTGCGATCTGTGAGACTGCTTGCATATTGCATCACATGATTACAGGATTTTACCATGCTCACTTTCTTATCAGCCTATCAGTAATTTCTGAGAACTGCAAGCCAGGCAGATAATCACAAGTCTGCCATCTCTTCCATTAGGTAGGTGGCTTAGAACTAATTCAATGTTGACAGAAGTTTCTCAGACCGCACCTCAAAGTTAATGCATTTATTTACAACAAAGGCATAGCTTTTCAGTTATTCTTTATAGATACTGTAGAGGTAAAAATTAGGAGCAGCTGGACCATCCGGCAGCAAAAGTGTAACAAAAGTCGATCAGCAACACACTGTCAAAATAAATAAATAAATAAATAAATAAAACAGAAGAAAAAGCGAAAAAACAAAACGAAAAACAGGTATGTGTTGCTGATAAAAAATTTTAAGCGGTAGTGCACTGTTGGTTGTGGGGGAGACACCTAAGAATTCTGAAAACGAAGAAACTGATTACAATTGTCATTCAAAAATGGATATTTCAGAAGTTTCGTCACCTGATGAAGAGGTAGACCTGGATCCCATTTGTAGAACCATGTGGAGTTTTTATGGCAAGAACAGGTACATGTGGTCGAAGACTGCACCTAACAGAGCAGTTATAACTCCACATAATATTATTATAAATTAGCCTCTTCAAAGCTGCCCAAAAATGAAAACCATAATCCTGTTTTCATTTGGTGTAATGTAATACATAGAAAAATGATGGATGAAGTTTTCAAATGGGTGAATAAAAAAGTAGGTGCTTAACGAAAATCACCCTGAACTCATTCAATTAGACTCAATCGAAACGACAGCGATTTTTGGTGTGTCGTTTTATTCGGAAGGGTTCAAATAGAATCACCAAAATGCCTACTACAATTTTACAACTGATCGATGTGGGTATGAAATTTTCCGTTGCATTACGAGCAATAATAGATTTATCATACTACTGCACATTGTATACGATTCGACACTGCAGCAGACATGAGTAAAAGATTGTGTGAAGCTTTCGGCTGTGTTGCTTATTTCTGAAAAATTTATTTCTAATTCCCAAAGGCTGTACAGTTTAGGAGATTTACTGTAGATGACGTGTTGGTGCATTTCAGAGGCTGTTCTTATTTTATGCTCTACATGCCAGATAAACATGCCAAATCCATCAAAATTATGAGTGGTGCGACACTAAAACAAATCACTTCTGCAGTGGGTACGTTTATTGTGGAAAAGGCTGCAATGGCGCAAATTTATCCCCAGAAGAAAAGAAAGTTTTAGTACCAACTTAATCTGTTGTCCGCTTATGGAAACCATCTTACGGCTCTCATTGCAATGTTGCATCTGAAAATCGGTCTGGATCTATTGAATTAGTCGATTATATGACAAAAAAAAAAAGGAATTTGTGTATGTTTCAACCATGAGCAAAATGAAAAAGAACTACCTAAGGAACCTCTTCCGTACAATAACCATGAAGTAGAAGCTGTGTTATTGGTTATCGCTGGTACAAAGACTTAATGTTCTTACATACTGAAAAAAAAGTCAGTGGTGCTACATTCATCAGTGCAACATTATGAGGAAATAGATAGGCATACAAAGGGGTCTGAATTTTTTGCTTATTATAATTACACCAACGGGGGAGCTGAACAAGAGTGCAGAAATTACTTGACAAGTCGAAGGACAAGGCAATGGCCGATGGCAACTTTTTGTAGAATTTTAGATTTCAGTGGGGTATATGCGTATGTGCTGTACAACAGTCGATTTACCAAGTCAATAGGAAGAGCAGCTTTCCTAAAAATGTTTGCTTTAGCATGGGCTCAGATGCAACGACCCACTGTAAACAACAGGTTGGCACTGGTGTTAAGTTATCCTATATGACGCACTGGAAGAACAAGCACCAGCCCTTTAAGGAGAAGACAGAAACAGATGAATCTGATACACCTGCCCATCAAAACTAAAGAGAAAAATGGTTTATACATGTAACACGTGCCAAAAGCCTATTTGTCTACATTGTGCAAAATTTCAATGCAAAAACTGTGGTTAATGTTGTGCTGTTGCAATTCTTTTATTGTATTATCAAAATATCTAATTGTATGTTACTTTACCCAGAATATCTTATAATTTATTGTTTTATTGTTTATTTTATTCATATTGCGTCGTTTCTGCTAGGGTAATTATCGTAATGCATTTTATGGAACATGATAGGACAAGTTTTAAACAATTTTAATAATACATTGTAGTGATGCTTTGTAGACTCCTACAATGCTGCGGTCTCAGACAGCGCATCTCAGTTGTAGGCCAAGATTGGCACGTGGTCAGCGATAAGTTAAAGCCTCCCACGGTCAGCAGTGCTATTGTGTTAACATCCTTTGTCAGTAGTGCCCACTGTGGGAACGCTGTCCACGTGGAGTGAGCGTGGCTGGGCGCGTATTTTGCAGACATCCGGTACCGCAACGGCCCAAGACCAGCCAGTTTCATTACAAGACGAAATACCAGGATGGGAATAAATATTCTGAAAAAAGTTTTATGACTCTTGTTGATAAGCCGTCAGTTGGATTGTTCAACACACACGTCATGTACCATATTCGTAATCCTCTCTGCCTTATTTCGCCTTAAAATAGAAGAAGCTGTCCTCCTTCGAACTTCTTCGATGCCTTTGTCAGCCCTATCTAACGCGTATCCCACTCTGCACACCAATACTGCAGAAGAGAGCGGACAAGCGTACTGTAAACAGCTTCTTCAGTAGACCTGTTGCACTTTCTAAGTGTTCTGCCAGTAAATCGCAATCTTGGGCTCGCTTTTCTCACAACATTATCTATGTGATCGTTCCAGTTAAACTTGCGTTACTGTAATACCTAAGTATTTAGTTGAATTTGCAGCCTTTAGGTTTATGTGATTTATCGTGCGACCGAAATTTAGTGTTTCCTATTAGTACTCATGTAGTCAACTGCCACTTTTAGCGCAATACAGACAACTTGTCTAAAATACTTTACATTTGATTTTGATCTTCTAATGACTTGTGAATGACAGCATCGTCCTGCCCCGGAAACTACTGCAAAAACTTGATAGTGGTGCCACTCCCCCTCCCTCCTGCTCCCGAGAGTTTGAGATGGGACGCCAAAAATTTTAAAAATTTGTTCATTTTGTAGCGCATATCTTTCTGAAGAATTTGGTACGTATGACATATATGTTGAGGGGAATATAAGACGTGTAATTTGGGTTTAAGTATGCCAAAGTGCAGTGCCACACCTCTTCACACTACATTCTTCTATCGTACGTCACTGTATTTCCTTATTTGGAATTAAAACGTGTATATTTGGTAATGGAAGCCATCAAGCCTATATCCAGGACAGTGGAAACTAAAATATCTTGTGGTATGTCTGTTGCTCCCTGTCGGCCAGTTTGACATCCTAGCCCCTTAAAAACCCACAATTAATACTTGATGGGATTACTTGTGACTGGGAGAGTAAGAGCTCTTCAGAAAATTTACACTCTTTGTTGTCTATTACCTAATAACTTTTTCTCTTGTGTAACATGAAATTAAATATAGGAAACATAAAACCAGTAAAGGCAAGAGACAAGCAACACAGTACACATTCCTTCAATCATTAGGTCCCAGCAGTTTTTTCTCACTAACCTCGCTACAGCTTTACACAGTGTGCTTTCCTTTCTGTGAAAGAATCCATTACCTCTTCGAAGTTCGTCAAACGTTTTGCTACACGAAAAATCGAAATGTCGTGGTCTAATACTGAAAAGCTATTAATACGAATAGTATCCAAGACTGGTGTGGTTTCTCGATTTCGTTACGACCATTTCATCAGTTTCTATTACGAAAAAGGCTTTTCTGATATTCCAGAAATTATAACACACCTGAAATAAGTGAGACTGCTTCGGCACAACTGATCTCTTTTTTTTTCTACGTCATTTAGAAAAATAACACGGCAGAATATAATTCACGAAGTACCAATATGAAATGCTTCTTAGACGTACTACAAGCAAAAAGTTTTACGTTTGGAAATAGTTTCACATTTCATTCATATGCTCCAATTTCTCAACCATGAGATCGAAAAGTAGTAGTAGTGCGAATTCCGTATATAAATTTGGAATCGTCATATTCTCCCTTATAATTTTCGTGGTCCCCGTTTTTTTTTCCTTCCTCATTCTAACAAACAATCTCGTCATCATTAATTCTGTAACTATTCCTGCCATTGTCAAAACTTATTCGCCTGTTAACTTTACAAACGCTACCAGAATCACCGGTTTAGTTATCTCACTTTTATTCACAGGTTAGGTGTCATTACGTGTTCGTACAAAGCATTTTCAACGCTGTTCCAAGACAGAGCTTAAGCGGCTGTCAGCTGGGCACCGCACAACTGGCTCTTAGTAGTGTAGCGATCTGACAAAAAATTTCTGTAATCTTTCTTACCTGTTATTTCTATAAGTGGTTTACTTCCACTCTGGTACACTGAATCTATGGATTTCGCTGATAATTATAATAACGCTTATCATTCGCACACCCAATGAACCACATAAACAAACAGCGATTGGCATTCAGCCGTTCGGGATTATTTGACTCGTCTCGTTTAGCCTCGCCTCTTTTGTCTGCGTGAAAGTTTTTCAATTCGAATTGTGACGCCGGTTACCCTGGCATGGACGTCTAGCACACTACGCACGCATTCAAAAATCAACTTACGATTCTTTCAGATATCAACTTACAATGTGTTCAAAAACTTCCTAAACCAACAGGGATGCGATTCAAAATCATATGAATAATCGATAGACCAACGTGCATTGCACGCTAAGCGCTGTGTGAAAAAAGGTTTCTTCCTTCAAGGACATGAATTTGGCGTCTCCTGAAGTTGCCCCCCGGGGCAGATACCCCGGTCTTCCCCCTAGATCTGGGTCTGGCATCATATGCAAACTATCTAACGGGGTTGCTTCGATCGTTTATGTGTATCAGGAACAGAAGAAGGCCTATAACACTTTCCTTGAGGAACGGCACATATTACTTTTGTTTCACTCGATGAATTTCTGTCAGTTACTTCTAACTGCTATCTTTCAGACAGGAAATCACGAATCCAGTCACACATCTGAGACGATACGCTATAGGTACGCAACTTCATTAGAAGTCGCTTGTGAGAAAGAGTGGCGAAAGCCTCCAGGAAAACTAAAAGTATGCAATAAATTTGACTTCCCTTGTCGGTAGCGCTCATTACTTCGTGAGAATAAACAGCTAGTTGTGTTACAAAAGGAAGATGTTTTCTGAATCTGTGTGGATTGTTTGTCAATAAATCATTTTCTACTAGGTAATTCACAATATTCAAACACAGTATATGTTCTAAAATACTACTTAAAATGGACGTCAGTGATATGGGTCTGTTATTTCAGCGGGTTCCTCATATTTTATTTCTTGTGTATTGGTGTGACTTGTGTAACTCTCCAGCCCTTGGGTGCAGATTTTCCGACGAGCGACTGATTAGATACGATAGCTAAATGTGGAGTTATTGTATCACGGTTCTCTGAAAGGAACTTGACCGGTATACAATCATGACTTCAGGCCTTGCCTTTATTCAGTGCTTTAAGCTGCTTCACTGCACCAAAGGTGCGCGTATCAACTTACAAGTTACTCATATTGGAAGATGTTCTTGATCCGAATTCTGAAACATTTACATCGTCTCCTTTGGTGAAGAAATTTTGCAAAACCGTGTTTAGTAAATCTGCGTTAGTGGCACTCTCATCAGTGGCATCGCCATCGATATCTGGCAGTGATGGAATGGACTGCGTCTGGCCGTTGGCGTACCTTACATACGATTAGAATCGCTCTAGGTTCTATTCCAGAGTTTGACACACGGTTTCGTTGTAGAAACTTATAAAATCATCTAACACTGATTCTCTTGCAAAATTTCTAGCATCTGTGAAATTTCCCTAATCTTTGGGATTTTCCCTGCTTTTAAATCTGACATGCATTTTTCGCTGCTTCCGCAACATTGTTCCGTGCTGTTTTGTGTCCCATGGCAGATCACTACCATCCCTTATAATTCTGTTTTGGTATATGTCGATCATTTGTTGTCGATACAATTTCATTGGATTCAAACTTTCATCGTCAGATTGGGAGGTGTGGAAGACCGTCTCTTAGGAAGGCGTCAAGCGAGTGTTTTTCTCAAGTTTTAAATAGGTACTTCGATAATATCTACACATGTCAGTACTTGCCTCCTTTGGAATTTGTAATTATGATTGCGTGCTGAAAAGTCAACCCTCATAATTTTTTGTTCTGTTCTCAGTATCGATTGAGGTGTTGCATGCCATGCATATTAATCGGTCGACTTTCCCTCTTCATTGATGAAATATACAACCCTGTACCGCTAGAGGGCTCTGAATTGTAACGTGTAACATGGCGGTGTGTAACGTAACTGTGTCGGTCCATGAGAAGCAAGGGTGCTGTGATCGAATCTATGACATCGGAAAACGTGCCTCCACACGTGAAGAGCCCTCTCCTTCATCATGATACCACACGTGTATTCTGAGACGATCAGGCGCCCTGTGTTCCCTGTCATCGATCATCCCCACCTGACCGTGTAGTATCCTGCCTACTCGTCGGGGGGGGTGCCTAGGAAACCTGATTCACGCATCGCTAGACAACAATTCGCCCAGCAGTGTCGTGATGACATCCTCTGGCGGTTGCTGCGGCCGCGACGTCCTCGGGACCCGTGAATCCGGGGGAAGCGCCACAGAAGGATTACCGTGCACAACACAAGACAGACGTGGATTTGATTGTGATGTCGGCGCTGCAAAACGTCTGGGCCTGAAATGAGATACATGCATGCGCCAAATCCACGAAGGATCTCGCTGCGCGCCCACCGTCTGCTGCCGCTAAAAATCGTGAAAAACACAAAACCGTCGCAGAAAAAGCTGAGTACCAGCGTGTTGTAGTGGTTATAATACTAATCTGTTGCATGCAGTGTCGTGAGTTCAAGACTCCCCTGGACTGTACAATTTTAATTTATATATTCGGTTCGAGTAAATTCTAGAACTATCCAAAAATGTCGAGAATCATTGCACTGGAATATTCTGTAGCTGTATACAGGGTGAGTCTGCTAACATTACCGCTGGATATACACTCCTGGAAATTGAAATAAGAACACCGTGAATTCATTGTCCCAGGAAGGGGAAACTTTATTGACACATTCCTGGGGCCAGATACATCACATGATCACACTGACAGAACCACAGGCACATAGACACAGGCAACAGAGCATGCACAATGTCGGCACTAGTACAGTGTATATCCACCTTTCGCAGCAATGCAGGCTGCTATTCTCCCATGGAGACGATCGTAGAGATGCTGGATGTAGTCCTGTGGAACGGCTTGCCATGCCATTTCCACCTGGCGCCTCAGTTGGACCAGCGTTCGTGCTGGACGTGCAGACCGCGTGAGACGACGCTTCATCCAGTCCCAAACATGCTCAATGGGCGACAGATCCGGAGATCTTGCTGGCCAGGGTAGTTGACTTACACCTTCTAGAGCACGTTGGGTGGCACGGGATACATGCGGACGTGCATTGTCTTGTTGGAACAGCAAGTTCCCTTGCCGGTCTAGGAATGGTAGAACGATGGGTTCGATGACGGTTTGGATGTACCGTGCACTATTCAGTGTCCCCTCGACGATCACCAGTGGTGTACGGCCAGTGTAGGAGATCGCTCCCCACACCATGATGCCGGGTGTTGGCCCTGTGTGCCTCGGTCGTATGCAGTCCTGATTGTGGCGCTCACCTGCACGGCGCCAAACACGCATACGACCATCATTGGCACCAAGGCAGAAGCGACTCTCATCGCTGAAGACGACACGTCTCCATTCGTCCCTCCATTCACGCCTGTCGCGACACCACTGGAGGCGGGCTGCACGATGTTGGGGCGTGAGCGGAAGACGGCCTAACGGTGTGCGGGACCGTAGCCCAGCTTCATGGAGACGGTTGCGAATGGTCCTCGCCGATACCCCAGGAGCAACAGTGTCCCTAATTTGCTGGGAAGTGGCGGTGCGGTCTCCTACGGCACTGCGTAGGATCCTACGGTCTTGGCGTGCATCCGTGCGTCGCTGCGGTCCGGTCCCAGGTCGACGGGCACGTGCACCTTCCGCCGACCACTGGCGACAACATCGATGTACTGTGGAGACCTCACGCCCCACGTGTTGAGCAATTCGGCGGTACGTCCACCCGGCCTCCCGCATGCCCACTATACGCCCTCGCTCAAAGTCCGTCAACTGCACATACGGTTCACGTCCACGCTGTCGCGGCATGCTACCAGTGTTAAAGACTGCGATGGAGCTCCGTATGAAACGGCAAACTGGCTGACACTGACGGCGGCGGTGCACAAATGCTGCGCAGCTAGCGCCATTCGACGGCCAACACCGCGGTTCCTGGTGTGTCCACTGTGCCGTGCGTGTCATCATTGCTTGTACAGCCCTCTCGCAGTGTCCGGAGCAAGTATGGTGGGTCTGACACACCGGTGTCAATGTGTTCTTTTTTCCATTTCCAGGAGTGTATTTCGTAAACCACATGAAATACTGACGAATCGATTCCACAGACCGAACGTGAAGGAGAGGGGCTAGTGGGATTGGTTAATACAAACCATTAAAAAAAATGCACGGAAGTATGTTTTTTAACACAAACCTACGTTTTTTTTAATGGAACCCCGTTAGTTTTGTTAGCACATCTGAACATATAAACAAATACGTAATCAGTGCCGTTTGTTGCATTGTAAAATGTTAATTATATCCAGAGATATTGTAGCCTAAAGTTTACGCTTGAGTACCACTCCTCCGCTGTTCGATCGTGTGTATCGGAGAGCACCGAATTACGTAGGGATCCAAAGGGAACGGTGATGGACCTTAGGTACAGAAGAGACTGGAACAGCACATTACGTCCACATGCTAACACCTTTTTATTGGTCTTTTTCACTGACGCACATGTACATTACCATTAGGGGTGAGGTACACGTACACACGTGGTTTCCGTTTTCAATTACGGAGTGGAATAGAGTGTGTCCCGACATGTCAGGCCAATAGATGTTCAATGTGGTGGCCATCATTTGCTGCACACAATTGCAATCTCTGGCGTAATGAGTGTCGTACACGCCGCAGTACATCTGGTGTAATGTCGCTGCAGGCTGCCACAATACGTCGTTTCATATCCTCTGGGGTTGTAGGCACATCACGGTACACATTCTTCTTTAATGTACCCCTCAGAAAGAAGTCCAGAGGTGTAAGATCAGGAGAACGGGCTGGCCAATTTATGCGTCCTCCACGTCCTATGAAACGTCCGCCGAACATCGTGTCAAGGGTAAGCCTAGTGTTAATTGCGGAATGTGCAGGTGCACCATCATGCTGATACCACATACGTCGACGCGTTTCCAGTGGGACATTTTCGAGCAACGTTGGCAGATCATTCTGTAGAAACGCGATGTATGTTGCAGCTGTTTGGGCCCCTTTAATGAAGTGAGGACCAATGAGGTGGTCGTCAATGATTCCGCACCATACATTTACAGTCCACGGTCGCTGTCGCTCTACCTGTCTGAGACAGCGAGGATTGTTCACGGACCAGTAATGCATGTTCCGTAGATTCACTGCCCCGTGGTTTGCGAAACCCGCTTCATTGGTAAACAGGTAGAACTGCAACGCATTCTCTGTTAATGCCCATTGACAGAATTGCACTTGATGATTAAAGTCATCACCATGTAATTGCTGATGTAGCGACACATGAAACGGGTGAAAGCGGTGACGATGCAGTATGCGCATGACACTACTTTGACTAAGTCCACCGGCTCTCGCAATGTCCTGTGTACTCATGTGTGGGTTCATGGCAACAGCAGCTAACACACCAACTGCACCCGCTTCTCCTCTGAGGGTCTTGTTACGGACCCGTTTGCGTGCTACGACCATATCTGTTGCATACAGTTGGCGGTAGATGTTTTGCAATGTGCGGCACGTTGGATGCTCTCTGTCCGGGTACCGTTCTGCATACACCCTGCAGGCTTCAGTTGCATTTCGTTGACACTCGCCAGAGATGAGGATCATCTCCGCCTTTTCAGAGTTCGAATACACCATGATCACAGTTCCTACAACACTACGCTATCACAGACGTCTGGTAACACGGTGTACTACAGTTGGTCTGCGTGCGGAGACGAATGCAGAATAACAATAGCAGCAAGCGCTACATGCGGACACTGCGACAGCTAGACCAAACCACAACAGTGCACTACAGCCACACTCGTAAACACAGTCGTCATCGTAAACATGTCCCTGCAGATGCTGCTCGCCGACCGTGGCCCGTGTTTGTTACAACAAGCAACTGAACGTCGGAGGTTTCAAGCGTCAACTTTAGGTTACAATATCTCCGGATGTAATTAACATTTTACAATGCAACAAACGGCACAGATTACGTATTTGTTTATATGTTCAGATGTGCTAGCAAAACTAACGTGGTTCCATTTAAAAAAACGTAGGTTTCTGTTAAAAAACTTACTTCCGTGCATTTTTGTATGGTTTGTATTAAACAATTACACTAGCCCCTCTCCTCACGTTCGGTCTGTGGAATCGGTTCGTCAGTATTTGATGTGGTTTACGAAATGTGTCCAGCAGTAACGTTAGGTGACTCACCCTGTGTATACTGTATGTCTTCAGCCGGAGGCAGTTCGCTCCGCGCTCTTGTATGTGCAAGTGCTGAATAAACCTTCGTTAAGTGAAGTTAGTGTTCGTCATTCACTTATTACACCTTCTTCTACGTGACATTGTTCTGGTGGAGGCGGAGGTATTGGAACTTGTGATAGCTAACATTATCGACGACACAGTGGCTCCCATCAGGCCACGACAGAGCCGCCGTTTACGTGGCGAGAAACCCGAGTTCGAACCGTATTCAACACATCGCAATCTATCGGAGACAGAAGATGAAGAGGACGTTACGATGACAGCAACTGTGTGCCACCACGTCATACATCCTTTCTGGTTCTCTGGTGACGACGGCCAACATCCAAATAAGTGGCTGAAGGTATATGAGCTTATAGCCAAATTTAACAAATGGGATGACACCGTGTGTTTGGCAAGCGTATTTTTCTACCTGGGACTGCCAAGCAGTAGTATGAGAACAACGAGGAGAAATTAATAAGCTGGGAAGTATTCCAGGCGCTACTGAGTAAGTATTTCGGCGACACATAACGACAGAAGTGCTAGGCTGAAGATAAGTCAAAGTGCAGAGCACAGCGTCCAGGAGAAACTACAGCATCCTACATTCAAGACGTCTTGGAGCTGTGTAAAATAGTGGTTCCTAGAA
Organism: Schistocerca americana; assembly: GCF_021461395.2. Lineage (NCBI taxonomy): Eukaryota > Metazoa > Arthropoda > Insecta > Orthoptera > Acrididae > Schistocerca > Schistocerca americana. The sequence continues at coordinate 55,315,071 of NC_060126.1, read as the reverse complement.
TGAAGGAGGAAGATAAGGATGCACATCTCATGAGAGGTGTTGCTGATGTTATGTACAAACCCCACTCCTGAAGGAGGTTTCGACAGCAGACGACTTCACAAAATAGTGCCAGTATATCGAAACAATGCATCAAAAAAGACTTACACACAAGAAGTTTGAACGGAATTCAAACGTCGTATCGATGTCGGTGATGGAGGAAGCAACTGATTTCACAAGTGTTCTTCGCCAGATAGTGAGAGAAGAAGTTCAGAAGGCACTTGTATTGCACGGCGAGCCAAAACAGAGACGCTTCAAGAGGTCATAAGGGAGGAAGTTCAACAGACATTGTACCCAATCTCTCGTCCTTCAATTCCCTTTAAAGTCGAGACGGCTTACGTTTCTGCAATGCCGCATGAGGAAACTGTTTGAACGCCAAGGAAGAATGACGTCTGGAGGACCCAGCATAACCAATCAGTGTGTTTCCACTGCGGACGACTGGAATGTGGTGCGCTATTTTCGAGAAAGGCGGCGGATATTTGATGACGCCCGCACCAGAAGACAGCAGACAGATCTCAAGCGACGCCAACTCCGGGAGCACGAAGATGACCAAGAATATGTGTGTGCAGGACGACGTAGGTCACCATCGTCGCAAGCTAACCACTGGAGAGGACGCTCCCCAACACACCGATCAAGGTCTCCATCGAAGTTTAGAAGCTCCAGCTGATCACCCAGCCGCCGCAACCCGGAAAACTAAAGGGTGCGACCGTCCTTGGAGGTGAGGCCGCCGAAGAGAAAAATCCTCCGCCGTCGATCACTACAAAAATAACAGGAAACTACGTCGATATACTGATGGATGGCCGACCAGCCCAAGCTCTTGTGGACTCTGGAGCATCATATTCAGCCATTTCGGAGAAGTACTGTCGCCAGTTGCAGAAAACCCTATTTGTCGACAACAAAACATCTCTGCTGAGGGTGGCTAATGACAAATGTGTAAAACCTACAGGAAGATTGACCATTCGTGTGGGTACAAGTGACACTACACAGATCTAAGAATTCATTGCCTTACAAGAGTGTAGTCATGATTTCAATCTCGGATGGGACTTTTTGAAAGCATCTCAGGCAATTATAGATTGTTGTCGCACGAAGATTATGCTAGACGAGATGAGATACTGTGGGCAGGAAGATGCACATCGAACTGTGAGAAGAAAATGTGTGCTGGATTATGTGATCATTCCTGCAGTCAGCAGTAGAAAGGTAACTGTCACGTGTCATGCCATCCATCAACCCATAGACCTTGTAATGGAATGTAAGAGAAGCATACCACTGAAGAATAACTTGGTCGCCCCAGCCTCTGTCGACTCGATAAAGAACGGATTCGGTGAACTGTGGATAGTAAACTGTCACCGAGAACCGCAGATACTTCCAAGGCGTATGTGCGTAGCAAACGCTGAGTCGTTAATTGCAGTACAGCTGAGCTTCGTAGAAACGTTCCATACCTTGTCTGTGGGCGAAATTAGTGCTACCACTACGAGACAAGATCTTCTAGCTCTACTATCACCAGATCTCACTAAGGAACAACAGAAGAATCTACTTGCCATTCTTCAAGAGTTCTCTGAATGCTTCAATCCGCAGGTGAAGAGCAAATTAGACAGATCAAAGGTGATGCACCGGATTAGCATTGTAGACAATCAACCAATGAGCCAGAGAGCATACCGTGTGTTAGCAATGGAACGTCGAATAATTCGGGACGAGGAAGAGCAAATTATGAAGAATGACATCATTCACCCATCGGAGAGCGCATGGTTGTCACCAGTGATCCTTGTCAGGAAGAATGATTCCAGTCGGACCTTTTCTGTTAATTACAGGAAGCTTAATAAGATAACTGAAAAGGAATTTTACCCCCTTCCACGAATTGACGATACACTAGATTCTCTGAAGTGGGCTAAGTTTTTCTCAACCATGGATACTCGGGATACTGGCAAATCGAAGTAGATGAGGCTGATCGTGAGAAAACTGCATTCATTACCCCTGAGGGCCTGTATGAATTTAAGGTAATGCCGTTTGGTTTGTGTAATGCACCAGCAACTTTCGAACAGATGATGGATAATCTTCCACCTCGCCCTACGTGGACAATGTGTCTTTGTTACTTAGATGGCATTATAGTGTTCTCAGAGACATTTGATGAACATATAAAAAGACTGAGGGCCGTTCGTAAGTGTCTCTAACGAGGCGGACTGAAGCTTAATCCAAGAAAGTGTCTCTTTGGAGCAAAAGAAATGAAAATGCTTGGACACCTTGTGTCAAACGCTGTGCTGCCAGACCCAGGGAAGGTGAGATCTATAACGGAATTCCCTATTCCTAAAAGTATTAGATACGTGAGAAGCTTCCTCAGATTATATTCCTATTACCGTCGTTTCATCAAAGACATTTGTATCGAAGCCAGGCCACTCCAAGTGCTAAATTTATCTATGGTGGTACTCTATAAGATTCTTTTAATCTGCTGCGAAAAGTTCTGACGACTGACACTGTACTTGGTGCGTATGATGAGAAAGCGCCTACAGAACTACAGATGCCAGTGGGTGTGGGGTCGGTGCTGTTCCGGTGCAAATTTCGGATGGCAAAGGGAAGATTATAGCCTATGCTTCCAGGACCCTTACAGAAGCCGTGAGAAACTACTCAACTACAGAATGAGTATGTCTTGCGGTGATATGGGCCATGTGCAAATTTCGACAGTGTCTTAATGGAAGGCCATTCACAGTTGTTACAGACCATCATTCACTTTGTTGGTTGACAGGTCTTAAGGATCCAACAAGACGACTCGTCAGGTGGGCACTACGTCTACAAGAGTATGACATTACCATAGCGTACGAAAGTGGAAGGATACTCAAAGATGCCGACTGTCTCTTAAGAAACCCTGTGCAAGACCATCAAGACTTTGATGAAGATAGTGACTGTCTCACTGCACACACTGTCTCTGTTGAACAGAAGAAGGACGCCAAAACATTTCAAATCATGCTTGCCTTAAATAGATCAGAGCATGTGAAAGGACAATTGAAGGTAGTTAATGGATTACTTTGCAAGAAAAACTTTGATCCGTTTGGGAAGTGGTGGCTACCAGTGATTCCTAAACACATTCGCATAGATGTTCTACAGAAATTCCATGACACACCTGAGGCCGGACATTTACGATTTATTAAGACGTAAGATAGAATCCGCAAAAGATTTTTCTAGCCAGGTTTATTTAGGAGTGTCCACCACTAAGTGTTGCAAGTCGAGAGTGCCAGAGGAGAAAGGCAGTTCCTCAGAGATCACCTGGCGCTGAAGTCATGGACTGTGTGGCTGGTCCCGGTGGAGGTTCGAGTCCTCCCTCGGCCATGGAGTTGTGTGCTTGTCCTTAGGATAATTTAGGTTAAGTAGTGTGTAAGCTTAGGGAATGGTGACCTTAGCAGTTAAGTCCCATAAGATTTCACACACATTTTTTGAATATTGTATTAAAACACGGTGCTCCAAGGTCGTTAATTACGGATCGAGGGAAAGTTTTTCAATCGAATCTTGTGACAGAGATAAATCGTCAGTGCAACATAACTCATCACGTCACGACTGCCCACCATCCGAAAACTATCGGGCTTTACTGAACGCCTTAATAAGGCCTTGGTCGACATGCTATCAATGTTCGTCAATGTTGAACAGAGCAACTGGGACGAGGTGCTATCTTTCGTGACGATTGCCTACAACACTGCCAAACAATACAGCAGAGGATTTACACCATTTTTCCTGGTGCGTGGGCGTGAGGCAACTACGACGATGGGCACTGTGTTTCCATTACATCGTGATGACGTGGACGACGACTACATCGGCCAGGTGTTAATCAGAGCTGAGGAAGCTCGGCAGTTAGCTCGACTCCACACGCTGCAGGCTCAAGGAAAGATCGACGAAGGTATGACGTGAGCCGCCGCCTTTTTGTCTACCAGCCCGGTGACCTCGTCCGGATCTTCACTCCCGTTCGGAAGACTGGTCTCTCTGAGGCGCTTTTCAGGCGCTACTTTGGACCTTATAAGGTTGTAAGACAGTTGTCTGATGTTACTTACGATGTTGAAGATTTCGACCCCGACGCAAGACGACGAAAGATCAGAGATGCGGTCCACGTCCTTCGAATGAAGCCCTACAAATATCCTGCCACCCAGGGTAAATTCGAAGCTCCAGCGAAAAGCGGAAAGGTGACGAAAAGCGTAGCGGCAGAAGAAGTTCTAAGAAGATCACCGCCAGGGCGAGCATTAGCCATCGCGAGTCGGAGTACGCAGGACCGATGACTCGTTACCGGACTAGAAGGACGTAACACCGAGGCGCTGTTCTCTTAAGGGGGGAGCAATGTCGCATGTGGTTATCATAATAAACTGTTGCATGGAGGGACGTGAGTTCAAATCTCACCTGGACTGTACAATTTTAATTTCTGTATTCGGTTCGAGTGGATTCTAGAGCTGTCCGCAAATTTCAAGAATCATTGTACTGGAATGTTTTGTAGCTGTATATATACTGTATGTGTTCTGGGCGGGGACTTATGACCTAAGATGTTGAGTCCCATAGTGCTCAGAGCCATTTTTTGTTCTGGGCGGAGGCAGTTCGCTCCGCGGTCTTGTATGTGCAAGTACTGAATAAACCCTCGTTAAGTGAAGTCATTCATCTAATTACACCTTCTTCTACATGATAATATCATACGGTGCGAAGCGATACTAGCCGCCTTCCTACGGCGCCGGATGCTGAGGAGGTTGGAGCAGGTGGAGCAGTCTCCGATGGCGGCGGCCGTGAAGCAATTCCGCCGGCGATGGTCCATCTCTTGGATGCGAACGACAGGAGGCGAGAAACAGTTGCCATGCTTGATCCCTGGGGTGTGCGCTGCGAAGTTTGCTCATCTGCTGCTAGAAGGTTCTGGCATAACTTCTGCTTCGCTGTTTGACAGTGGATGGCACGGTCTACATTTAGATGCTGTATGTCATTGCGTTCGCAGAACGTTTTAAATTCATTTGACGTGAAGTGAGGGCCGTTGTCCGACACTATGACTTCAGGGAAATCTTCGAGGTAAAAAAATAGAGGACAACACCTGAATTGCGCTACGTGACGTTATCGAGTTCACTGACACAGCGAAAGGAAACTTGCTGTAAGAGTCCACCAAAATCAAACAACGAGTGTTCCAAAAAGCTCCCACAAAATCTGTGTGCACACTTTCCATGGTCACAGCAACTTAGGCCTAATATAGACTGTTTGTGGTGGAGGTGACTGATAAGCCGCATATGCGTGACATTGTGACGTCACCTGTTCTACACTCCTGGAAATTGAAATAAGAACACCGTGAATTCATTGTCCCAGGAAGGGGAAACTTTATTGACACATTCCTGGGGTCAGATACATCACATGATCACACTGACAGAACCACAGGCACATGGACACAGGCAACAGAGCATGCACAATGTCGGCACTAGTACAGTGTATATCCACCTTTCGCAGCAATGCAGGTTGCTATTCTCCCATGGAGACGATCGTAGAGATGCTGGATGTAGTCCTGTGGAACGGCTTGCCATGCCATTTCCACCTGGCGCCTCAGTTGGACCAGCGTTCGTGCTGGACGTGCAGACCGCGTGAGACGACGCTTCATCCAATCCCAAACATGCTCAATGGGGGACAGATCCGGAGATCTTGCTGGCCAGGGTAGTTGACTTACACCTTCTAGAGCACGTAGGGTGGCACGGGATACATGCGGACGTGCATTGTCCTGTTGGAACAGCAAGTTCCCTTGCCGGTCTAGGAATGGTAGAACGATGGGTGCGATGACGGTTTGGATGTACCGTGCACTATTCAGTGTCCCCTCGACGATCACCAGTGGTGTACGGCCAGTGTAGGAGATCGCTCCCCACACCATGATGCCGGGTGTTGGCCCTGTGTGCCTCGGTCGTATGCAGTCCTGATTGTGGCGCTCACCTGCACGGCGCCAAACACGCATACGACCATCATTGGCACCAAGGCAGAAGGGACTCTCATCGCTGAAGACGACACGTCTCCATTCGTCCCTCCATTCACGCCTGTCGCGACACCACTGGAGGCGGGCTGCACGATGTTGGGGCGTGAGCGGAAGACGGCCTAACGGTGTGCGGGACCGTAGCCCAGCTTCATGGAGACGGTTGCGAATGGTCCTCGCCGATACCCCAGGAGCAACAGTGTCCCTAATTTGCTGGGAAGTGGCGGTGCGGTCCCCTACGGCACTGCGTAGGATCCTACGGTCTTGGCGTGCATCCGTGCGTCGCTGCGGTCCGGTCCCAGGTCGACGGGCACGTGCACCTTCCGCCGACCACTGGCGACAACATCGATGTACTGTGGAGACCTCACGCACCACGTGTTGCGCAATTCGGCGGTACGTCCACCCGGCCTCCCGCATGCCCACTATACGCCCTCGCTCAAAGTCTGTCAACTGCACATACGGTTCACGTCCACGCTGTCGCGGCATGCTACCAGTGTTAAAGACTGCGATGAAGCTCCGTATGCCACGGCAAACTGGCTGACACTGATGGCGGCGGTGCACAAATGCTGCGCAGCTAGCGCCATTCGACGGCCAACACCGCGGTTCCTGGTGTGTCCGCTGTGCCGTGCGTGTGATCATTGCTTGTACAGCCCTCTCGCAGTGTCCGGAGCAAGTATGGTGGGTCTGACACACCGGTGTCAATGTGTTCTTTTTTCCATTTCCAGGAGTGTATTTGGGCGTCCATACCCTGCCAAGAACAGTGTCGACGCGCTAACTGTTTCGCACAAACAATACCCGGTGTCCTTGGCGAAGTAACTGCAACACTTCTTTTTGCAAAGCTTTGGGGATCAACACACGTGACTATCCAGTGACATTTATAACAAAAATCACACATTTCTGTATAGCGAGGCTATGCCGACGTGCAAAGTATCATCGCACTGCAGAGTTCTTTAAGCTACGCAAAGAGCGAGGCCAAGATGTGCGAATGTATTTCAGCAAAATGTTCAAATCTGAATCAGTTAGAGTTCAGAGGAAAGGACTGAAGCAATTCAGAATGCTGAGCATCGGTGTGACAACAAGTCTGTATCAATGCCAATCAGAGGACCATGTTGAGCTGTCGAACGATAACCAATCTCGCACTGGTTTTGAGACAATAAAAAAGCCCATCTTGGCAATTTTTGGGCAGCTCGTACAGGAACCCGCTTCATCGTATGAAACAAGGACTGCAATGGCTTGTGATCCGTTACTAAGTAAAATTTCCTGCCACACAAATAGTGGTGGAATTTGGCGACACCATATACACCATAGCCCATGCCTCTTTCTCTATTAGTGAATAGTTACACTCAACTTTGTGCAAAACTTTTGATGTGAAATCAATAGGGCTGACTTTATAACCAATTCTGTGTGAAATCACTGCACCGATTTCGTAAGAGTGGCGTCAACTTGCAACACAACAGGTTTTTCAGGACCAAAGCGCACCGAACAATGCATCAATAACTTTTTTAAAAGCTTCTTGGCATTCACTTGTCTAAACAAGGGGGACATTCTTGCAACATAAGCGATGCAATGATCTGCAATTTGTGCAGCATTCGGAATGAACCGAATATAATAGTTCATTTACCCTAAAAACGGCTGCAATTCTGTGATACTGCAAAGAAATGGTTGGTCCCGTAAGACTAACAAATGTGACTGTAGAGGATGTGAACCTTGAGTGTTTATGACATGACCAAGATACTGCAACTCAGGTTTAAAGAAATCGCACTTGTCCAGTCTTCACTTTAGACATGCATCAGATAACACACTAAATGAAGCACGCAAATTTGTTATGTGTTCTTCAGGTGGACGACCCGCTGCTACAATATCGTCCAAATAGTTTGAACAGTTTGTTCCAAATACCGTTGAAAAATGGTGGGTGCAGAAGCAGTGCCGAAAGGCAAACACAAATATTTAAACAAGCCAAAACGAGTGTTCACAGCACACACGGTTTGAGATTCTTCATTTAGAGGTATTTGAAGATAGGCGTCACGCAAATCAATTGAAAAGTAGTGACCAGCGCCTAATCTGTCCAAGAGATTATCTGGGCGTGGCAATGGTTAAATATCAGTCACAGTTTTTGGGTTGACTGTAGACTTAAAGTCAACACAGAGGCGAATGCAACATGACGGTTTGAGGAGCAAAACCAGTGGACTTGCCCAATGACTAGCTGGTAAGGGCGCAATAGCTCCGCAATCTTGTAATTCTTTAAGTTCAGCTGCCACTTTGTCAAAATGGTTCAAATGGCTCTGAGCACTATGAGACTTAACTTCTGAGGCCATCAGTCCCCTAGAACTTAGAACTACTTAAACCTAACTAACCTAAGGACATCACACACATCCATGCCCGAGGCAGGATTCGATCCTGCGACCGTAGTGGACGCGCGGTTCCAAGCTGGAGCGCCTAGAACCGCTCGGCCGCTTCGGCCGGCACCACTTTGTCCCGTAATGCAATGGGAACAGTTCTGGCCCTACAAAGTTTTGGCTGAGCATTCTTTCATAGTAATATGTGCAACAAAAAATTGTGAGCCTTGCCTTAACCTTCAGAAAATTCTCTCGGCAATCTAGCCACACTGTCTTGTGCTTTGAATGCAGACACTGACAACACATTGTCCTGAGTTTGAAAGCCAAACAAATCAAATAAATCAAGGCCAAATATCTTCTCAAAATCGCGTGATTGTAGCACAGTAAAATTTACAGTTCTTCTAAACGAGCGATACACAGCGAGGCATAGGACATTTTCCGAGAATGGGAATGTCTTGCACATATTAAGCCATTAGGCGTGTGCTAGTTTTAGACAGGCGTGGGAAGCCTAACAGTTCATATGTGTTACGATTAAGCAATGTAACAGGGCACCTGTGCAACTGAAATTCCCCACGTATTCCACTACTATGCAGACGAACAAAAGGCTTGCTGGACTGGCACAGCACTGACGAAACAGTTCGCTTACTAGTTTCGCTAATACGTGCAGCACGCTTGGAATACATGGCATTAATGACATGGGCCTTGTGACTAGATTTTTGTCAGTTTGCAGAGTTCTTACAATTGTTCCGTTGCAATCAGACGTATTGGAGGTGACCGCCCTTGCCACAAGCGTAACGCCGTGCCTGTTTGGACGGGCAGTCTTGGCGTCTGTGCCGTGAACGGTATTGAGGGAAAGGCTTAATTCTGTTCGCTTGCTGTTTCTTCCCAATGGGCCGATCGCGAGCAAGCGGTGACACGACCTGAAAAATTGCTGGTTGCTCAAACTTATCGGCCGACACGGCACCTGAATCGTATTGATATAGTATTTGCACAACACACTGGAATAATAGATCAGACTGTTTCAAAATTTGCTCTCTGAGTCTGACATCAGTTACATTGTACACGATCGCATCAAGCAACATAACATCTGAATATAAAGCGCAACAACCACATCTGAATTTGCATTTCCTCGTCATACCCTGCAAATCTGTTACCCACTATCGACAAGTTTGTTCTGACCTTTTCTTCCAAGTACAGAACTGGTACCTAGCTGCTACCACATTCACTTGTTGGTCATAATAGTTAGTTAGTGAATCTATAACCTGATCATAGGGAAGTTCACTCACAGTGGCGTTAGTGAAGAGTTTTTGAATTAGTCGAAAAACTGCACATCCTACCGTGGACAATAAATACTGGGGTTTCACAGTACCTCGTACGTTGTGAGCAATTAGGTTGGCATCAAACAGTTGCAACCATTGGAGCTACCCATACCAGGTGGTATACCACTTGGAGATACCGGAAGTGTTTCTTGGACTGCATTAGTGTTTGGTTCGCCAGGAGTTGCTGTACCGTGTTTAGCAGCCAGGAAATTTGTTGACTCTGAAACTGGAACACCTCTTAGCTGAGTTGCATTAATCGCTTGCATCTGTGGCGCCTGAGCACGGGCTGGGAGAGGTGGAGTTGAAAGAGACAAATGCAATAAACATACAAGGTAAGCCACAAAAATAAGCACACAAGCAAGGAAAACTTCTGCAACGCCCACTTGCAAACACTGAATGGCAAATATACCACAAGAGATACTGTTAAAGCAAGTAAACACACCTCTGCACAGAAAAGCCAATGCAGAATTAAGGCACCAGCAAAACACAGTGGCCCACGAAATAAAAAACAGATAGTCAGTGGTGGCTGTCGGCTCTGGGTTTGTTGGAAGACTTGTCGTCAATGTTATATCCTGCCTACTGGTCGCTTTTGGGGTACCTAGGAAACCTATTTCTCGGATCGCTAGACAACAATTGAACAAAACAGTATTATTTTTTCCTTTATTGTATTTCGACATCCTCCAGGGGCGGGGGGTGGGGGGGGGTGGGGGGGGGGGGAAAGCTAGCAGCAGCGTAATACACCGCTCTGCACCTTACAGATAAAGTTTAAAAAAATGTAATGACGAGGCATAACAATAAAAAGTGGTGATAAAATGGTGACTGTTTAAAACTGGTACATGGCGAAAAAGTTATGTAGAAAAGATAAAAAACAAAGAAGTCAGTGATGCTCATTAAAGGCACAATTAAAAAAAACCAGCGACAGTCTGTTTTCCGTTCGCAGCTATGTAAAAAGGGGACGTGCTACACTGAACACTCACACAAAACACTGCACTACAGAGTACGAAGGCATATGGGAATGGGGGGGGGGGAGGACCCAGACAAATGAGGGGTTAAAGTTGGGGAGCCGATGGAGGGAGAGCGCACAGAAAAAGCGGAACCAGAGCGGACGTGAGAAAAGTAGTGGGGAAGACAGTGGAATGTGAAATCCTGTGGGACTTAACTAAGTTCATCAGTCCCTAAGCTTACACACTACTTAACCTAAATTATCCTAAGGACAAACACACACACCCATGCCCGAGGGAAGACTCGAACCTCCGCCAGGACCAGCCACACAGTCCTTGACTGCAGCGCCCTAGACCGCTCGGCTACTCCAGCGCGGCCGGGAAGAGAGTGGAGGGGAAAGAAAAAGGACTCAGGGGGAGAGAATGGAGTCAAGGAGTGGGTACGTGGAGAAAAAACAGGATGGGAGGAGGGGGAGAGGGAGCCAGGGCAAAGGGCAGAGGGAGGGATGGGGAGGTGAGCATCATAGTTGACAAGATGGATAAATGGAGTGTGAGAGGGCATATAGGAGGGAGACATCATGGAAGCCACATCGAGAAAGGGTGTAGAGGTGGAGGGTAGGGGGACACAAAGATGAAGGTGTGACAGTGGGCAGGGGTGGGAGAGGAGAGGAGAAACCAAGGGATGAGGGGACCAAGTTGATGGGAAAGGAGCAGATGGGGGAGAGGAATCAGATCATAGAGGATCCACATGGGGGATGGGACGTGTATATGGAAGGCAAGGCGGAGTGCATGGTGGTCGAGGATCTGGAGGGACTTCTTGCATTTGGGGGGGGGGATATCCAGCTGGGACTGGCATAACAGAGGATGGGATGGATTAAGGATTTGTAGGTGTGGAGGATGGTCGAGGGGTGCAACCCCATGTCTGGCCAGAGAGGAGTTTAAGGAGGAGGCGGTTGTGGGTTTTGGATTGGATAGAGTGGAGATGAGGGATCAAGGTGAGGTGACAGTCAATGGTGAGTCCAAGGTAGGTGAGGGTGGGGGAGAGGCAGACAGGATAAGAGCAGATGGTAAGGGAAAAATCAAGGAGCCGGAAGGAGTGAGTGGTATGACATATGATGATTGCCTGGGTCTTCGAAGTACTGATTTTGAGGAGCCACTTTTGACACCATGTGGCAAAAACGTCGATGTGATTCTGGAGATGGCGTTGGGACAATTGAAGCGAAGGAGCAAGGGCGAGGAAGGAAGTGTCACCGGCATATTGCAGGAGGTGGACTGTAACGGGGGTTGGGGCATATCTGTCATGTACAGGAGGTAGAGCAGAGGGGAGAGGACAGAGCCCTAGGGCACACCAATGGATGGGTATAAGGCGCAGGAATAGGCTTTATGACTGGTAACATAGGAGGGGCGGCGGGAGAGGAAGGATGCAATCAGATGGACATAGATGATAGGAAAGGCATAGGTCTGGAGTTTAAACAGGAGACCGGGATGCAATATACGGTCGTAGGCCATTTTGAGGTCTAGGAAGACAAAAATGGCGGATCGACAGCAGTTAAGCTGGAGGGAGAGGAGTGAAGCATAGGAGTTGGTCATCGGCAGAGAAGGAAGCTCAAAAGACTCATTGGGTGTTGGGGAGGAGGTGGTGTCAGTTGAGATGGTGATGGCTGCGTTGGATAAGGATGGAATCCAAGAGCTTGCTGAACTCCAAAGTGAGACACATAGGCGACAGGAAGGGGCATCAGTTGGAGGCTTGTTGGGTTTGGAGAACATCAGAATGGAGAAGGATTTCCACAGGTCGCGGTAGAAGCCCGTGGCAAGGATTACGTTGTTGAGGGTGGCAAGGACTGCAAGGAAGGAGGGAGGGCCGTGTTGATGTGGCTGTAGGTAACGCAATCGTAGCTGGGAGTGGTGTATCGTATAATGCATAATGTGAGGCTGATGTAATGTGTAGTGATGGGAGTGCTAATCCTGATGATGGTGTGTAGCCCGAGTACAGGAAGCTTGGAGCAAGGAAAGGAGTGGAAGTATCTGTACATTCCATGACATCAGGTAATAATCAAATTGGGGATCATCTGCAATGGAAAAGACATCCGATAGGTGGGAGGCAAAGACGTTGGCTTTACTGAGTTGTCAGGAAACGGATGGTTGGTTGGTTTTGGGGAAGGAGACCAGACAGCGTGGTCATCGGTCTCATCGGATTAGGGAAGGATTGGGAAGGAAGTCGGCCGTGCCCTTTCAGAGGAACCATCCCGGCATTTGCCTGGAGTGATTTAGGGAAATCACGGAAAACCTAAATCAGGATGCCCGGACGCGGGATTGAACCGTCGTCCTCCCGAATGCGAGTCCAGTGTCTAACCACTGCGCCACCCCGCTCGGTAAACGGATTGTCATCAAGGGTACTGTGCAGTAGGGTGGTGCCCAGTGAGGTGGTGGAAGGCAGATTAATACCTAGAAGAGTTTATCAGGAGCATGGGATTGAGTTGTGTGCATGTCTGTCGCCAGGCATGGCGTTTCTTCAGAGTAAGCATGTTGCGGATGTGGCGTTGTAACTGCCGGTGGTGGGTGACTGTGTCCCAGTCACGAGTGCAGAGGAAGGATCGGTAGAGGAGACGGGATTCATGAAGGAGAACAATGGCCTGTGGGGGCAGGGCCGGGCAGTGAGGATGGACAGCTTTGTTAGGGATACGGGTGGCGACGGCATCAGACAAAGTATGATGGAGGAAGACAGTCATTGGGAGATTGCAGGGTAGGGTCGTGGCGTTCGACATGGGTGTGTGTGGAGTCCTGGTAGGCATCCCAGTTGGTGCGGGAGTAGTCGTGGACAGGCTTAGGAAGAATGACAGAGAGGAACAGGGCGGGGATGGCGACCATCAGAGATAGCAAATCGTATTAGTGAATTTTATTACTAAAAGGAAAAGACTGCAATGCTTAACTTCGAGAATTTACAATCATGTGTCGCAAGCAAAGGGCGAAGGCAAATAAGGGTCTCTTCGGTATATACAATTCCAATACAAGTGAAGGAATACAGTTCCTAAGTCGATGCTATACAAGTGCTTAAAGTTTTAAAAATGTCTACGTTTTCGTGATGCTGCTGTGGAAGTTGGCGAACTGGGCTAGTCTTCAACTGGGCTGCGGCCAGGTGACACATCGCTAACGTCCTCTTCATGCAGAGAACGCTACCGTCGGCTTGTCGTCCTAGAGAGGCGTCGGGCCGCGTGCAATTGGCTGACCTCTTCTTCACAGCCCTCTCTGCTCTAACGTTCCCTACTGGCGTTCTGGCACTTGACTTTTCGACGGGAAAGACCTCATCCGGTATTCACCTGTTTCCGAAACTTAAAGAACATCTTCGAGGACATCACTTTGACTGTGATCCGGTGGTGCAAGCAGAGGTCAGCATGTGGCTCCATCAAAAACTTGAAACATTCTACACTGACAGTAGAAACACTGTTTGGAGAAATGTGCTCGTCGCCAGGTTGACAACGTTGAGACATAAATGTGCAGAAATGAAGGCTGAAGATGTATAATTCTGATAACGTTTAAGATTTTTAATGTACAAAATTCGTAGGTATTATTTTACAGCATACCCTAGTGTTACATCCTTTCAGAAGTCTAAAGGTGTTTCGCCTGCCTCATATATGTTATACATCATGTCGAATGGTGACGTCATGAGTAGCTGTCCAAAGTCTCTCAATAACTCTGAGGGAAAGTCGACTCCAGTGGCCCTGTTTCGAGTTGGGTCTTTCTGTCCTATCATAGATTCTTCTCACAGTGTAACGTCACATTTTCATTTACTTCCTATTGTGTTTATATAACATTGCCTTAGGTTTCATTTCTCTTCTGTAGCCCTTTCATAGCACAGAAATATGTAGCACAATCGCGCTTTCAGTTTCTTGACCTGTCAGGAACGCTGCTCGGTATTCGTCTACTGCAAGGAGTCTTAAGAGATCAGGGTTCCTTACCTCAATCGTTGAAAACTTAACTCTTAAATGATCTCTTTCTTGTCGGCCTGTCTTTCTGTCTCACCGTTAAAAGTCCGTTGTCTCAGGAACGAGTAGATGTAACAAGTTGAAATTTACATCACCTAATAAGAACTACAAGGTTTTGGCTGTACAAAAGATTTAAGCTTCTAAGTCAATGCAGTCAAGATATTCGACCATTTATTTCACATATTTTGATGCTCGCAAACTCACTCATCAAATTCTATAGCGTACTTCCCGTTGTGAAATTTAGCAGGAAAGAAAGTTTCACAGTACAAGTAACGAAAAAATTGCGAAAATTGTCAGTCTGTGAAGATATCACGCTAAAAAAAACATTTGTTTGGCGTTGTTATCTGATTCTGATTCTGATGTTGATACAAGAAATCTACTCCCAGGATGATGTTGTAGCCCTCACTTACCCGTAGTACCACCTCCATGCATGCGATGAATCGGACTATGCGGACTATGTGGCTATGCGAAAGTCACCTACAACGTGGTTGGTCTTCGTCCCATTGTATTCTTAGTAGCCACTGACACTTGCGCCGCTATGTCCAACAAAATCTTAAACTTTTTAGTTCCTATGGATCCTACCACCGAACATTCAACCTCTGCATACACATTCGTAGCATTGAAATTAAACGGGAGCTCCCTTAGGTGGGGCAACGGCCTTGCCGCAGTGGATACACCGGTTCCCGTGAGATCACCGAAGTTAAGCGCTGTCGGGCGTGGCCGGCACTTGGATGGGTGACCATCCAGCCGCCATGTGCTGTTGCCATTTTTCGGGGTGCACTCAGCCTCGTGATGCCAATTGAGGAGCTACTCGACCGAATAGTAGCGACTTCGGTCAAAGAAAACAATCATAACGACCGGGAGAGCGGTGTGCTGACCACACGCCCCTCCTATCCGCATCCTCAGCTGAGGATGATCCGGCGGTCGGATGGTCCCGATGGGCCTTTGTGGCCTGACGACGGAGTGCTGTCCCTTAGGTGGCTCTTGGGCCCCCTCTGTCGCTTAACGATTGTCCACCTCTCCTATCTCCACTTTTCCATCCTCCACGCTGCTGATTTCCACGCCTTCCTCTATTCCATGGTGACTGGGTACATTGCCTCTGCACGTGTCCCATAGACCACACATACAACATTTCACACCCACAGTAAACACTGTTTACCTCTCGCGTGCCCCTGTTGCCACGTCTATTTCCTCACATTAAATTGCTAACTGAATGGCCGAATACAAATCTTTCAGAGTACCTTCACGCACTTTCCGTGACATATGCACCGGTAACCCTCTCAAAAATACTGTAAGTGGGCTGTTTGCTATGTAAGTAGGCTGTTTAGGTTTTTATGTTGGTAACGCCACGTAGCGCTCTGTATGAAAATCACTGACTGTGCTGTGCGCAGGCTGTGACTGGTTTGCATTGCTGGAATATTCACTATTGTAGTGTTGGGCAGTTGGAGGTGAGCCACCAGCAGTGGTGGATGTGGGAAGAGACATGGCAGAGTTTTGGGAGCGGACGATCTGGACGTGTGTCCGTCAGAAAAACAAAATTTTTAATACTGGATGTCATATTATGACTTTTGAACACTATAAAGGTAAATACATTGCTTGTTCTCTATCAAAATCTTTCATTTGCAAACTATGCCTATCAGTAGTTAGTGCCTTCAGTAGTTAGAATCCTGTATTTAGCTGGCAGTATTGGCGCTCGCTGTATTGCAGTAGTTCGAGTAACGAAGATTTTTGTGAGGTAAGTGATTCATGAAAGGTGTAGGTTATTGTTAGTCAGGGCCATTCTTTTGTAGGGATTATTGAAAGTCAGATTGCGTTGCGCTAAAAATATTGGGTTTCAGTTTAGTGATGATCAGGATAAGTAATGAGAGAAATGTCTGAGTACGTTCAGTTTTGCTCAGCTGTTTGAAAATCAAAAAACGTAGGGGGTTTACCAGCACAGTAAATTCATAATTTTCTAAGGGGAGGTTTCAATACATCAATTGTCCTTTGCTCGGCCTCCTGCAACAGAACACTATTCGCTTCATCGCTCTGACCCAACTCGTAAGTATACTCATTAATTTCCCTTATCGTGTCCGCAAATTTCTCCACCGTCTCCCCCAGTCTCTTTGTCATTGTACTTAACCTCTCCCTAAAGTATCGAGCGCTATTCTGTTTCTGGTACCTTTGTAAAAGCCCTTCCTTTAACTGCTTAAACTGTCCTCCCTTCCTTAAGGCCTCAGAACACCTTAAATATGTTTTGACTTCACCCGTTAATCTAATCTTGGCTATATGTAACAACTGCTCACCAGACCAACCATTCATCACAGCTGAAATTTCCAAGTCCTCCACAAACGAACGCACATCCTCAGATGCCTTGCCAGAAAACTGAATAATCAGAATCGCGGCCGTTAGATCAATCTCCTGCACCCTAGGCAACACTGATTGATCAGATGCAGTTTCCCACTCACTTCTAGATGTTAATTCATTTCTCAACTACGTATTGTCTGCAGTCAATTGTGCTATCTTTTCCATCAAAATCCGCACCGCTTCTGGTTCCGACACACCTTGCGTCTTTGACTCTGCCATTGTATTGCTTTCGTTCTCAGTTAGTCGTTTTGTTTCGTGATTAAGTACAAGAATAATCAGACGTCCTACACCTCCGTATCGTCATACCCAGTATCATCATAAACTAATACAAAAGTAATTAAATTCCACAAAAAAATCAATCTTACTGACCCAAATGCACTAACACTTACTCTGACAACAAGAAATACTATGCCCACGCAAAACGTCTACAATGTGGCTTTTGACACTTCATACTTCAAACACAAACAGAAAAGAAAGAAGAGGTCCAACACTCAAAAGAATGATTTTGACAGCACTCACCACACCTTCTGACTGTACTGCAAGCAGTGGGCTCGAACGTCATACTGGACAGATGAAGTCCGCTATTCTAACACCAAATTTTGTGGGTGGGTGCCAGGAGGGCCGTATTAAAACTTAGCAAGAACTTTCCAAATCATTTATTTCCTTCCACTACAGTGCTTCGTTCACCTAGGTCTGTGTCACAGGGCCCTGCAATGCTGAGGAAGCACTCCAATGGTCTGTGCAACGCAACTGTGTGTCGTGCCGGCCTTGGCCGGCCTGCTGAGTTCCCATGATGTCAGGATGGATGTGCCAGCAGCCGGCTCAGCTGCCACCATTCCCGTTGACTCTGTGCTGCTCAACTGGGAGCCATAGGCTGGCCCTGCTGCTGCTTCTTCTTCACTGGTGTAGCTGAGAAAATGGCGGCAATGACCGCCTCTGACACGGCGTCTGAATCTGCGACCATCGGCTCAGAAGTCTCCGACGTGCGTCGGGAGCTAAGACGACTGCCTGGCTAGCTGTGGACTCCGCGTCAGTCTCAGAGAGTTGGGCCAATGACCCTCCGTGGACTGGTACGCTGGTGAACCATCTGTTGCTGTGTGTAGCCCGTGGTGTGACACACCATGCCATCCAGGAGAGCTGCCTTACTTGAATGAATCTCGTTAGAAAACGACACCTGTTTATACTCGGCTGTGTACCTCTGTTTTGCCAAGAGCGTCGCTTCACGTCACTTATGAATAACACTTGGGTTGGCCAGTGGCCCTCTTCTGCCTGTGGCTTGCGCCATGGTAACTGCTGCGTGCACCCTCTCCGTCAGTTCTATGCCCCTGTGGCCTCTACTTGCCTTCACAACTGCTGGTATGCGTAGCTTACTGCAATCCGACCTGCACCTGGTTGTAACTCATGCTTTGAATATCGCACAAAAGTAACTTTCCCTATCCTAAATGGTGGTGCCACTACTGAAGCAACACCATACCATGGTTTATAAGGCTTGTGCACTACTGAACATGGATATCGTTGGCGATACTTGTGTGTATCTGTAGAACCAAGATAGCGTTCTATGGATTGCGACAGTAACATAGGAGTTGTAATCGAGTTTTGAATAGCTGGTCGGTTTTAAAACGATTTCGTCTCTCTTCCTAAGCCACACTGGCGTTACAGTCTGGAACCGCGCGACCACTACGGTCGCAGGTTCGAATCCTGCCTCGGGCATGGATGTGTGCGATGTCCTTCGGTTACTCACGTTTAAGTAGTTCTGAGTTCTAGGGGACTGATGACCTCAGAAGTTAAGTCCCATAGTGCTCAGAGCCATTTTGAGCCAAAGGCACACTGGTACCACTTGCAGGACCAACAAATGAGACATGACTATCCATTCCATCAGCATACAGCTATTGGTAAGGTCTTATGCATAGTAGGTGATGTGTGATCGGCAGGCCCATAAAGTATGTGTTGGGGTGCAAAGTTCTGTGGTCAGTTTTCCAACATTTGCAAAGAAAGTCACTATGTCACATCGTAACGGAGGTATGGATATGATGTGGAGAATTGCGATGTCAGTGCATCGATAACCATAAGGGGGATGAAACTTTTTGTTTGGAAAACTGTGTCTGGTCATTAGGAGGATTTTGGTATTGATATTTGCAGAGCCGCAGTGTCGCTTGTCACCAGATTAGGAGTGCATTCGTCATATTTAATTGTAATTACAGTGATAAATATGTGTCTGGTTTCCTAGGATGACATCGTTTCGAGTGAGGGGTGCATGGTGGAGGTAGTCAGTGGCCGGTACGAATTGACATTTCCAGTTTATGGTAAGAGCCGTGACTGAGCCTCTCGGTCTGGATAGGCTGACGTACGAACACTTAGCTGACCTAACTCTGTCGCCCTCCAGATAGGTGAATAGCGAACTATTAGTGTGTGTTCAAATGGTTCAAATGGCTCTGAGCACTATGGGACTTAACATCTGAGGTCATCAGTCCCCTAGAACTTAGAACTACTTAAACCTAACCAACCTAAGGACATCACACACATCCATGCCCGAGGCAGGATTCGAACCTGCGACCGTAGCGATCACGCGGTTCCAGACTAAAGCGCCTAGAACCGCTCGGCCACACCGGCCGGCTAATAGTATGTGTTGGGTGGTCTTTGTGATCGCGTGTGTTACAAGTATTCTCCGATTTTTATGTGTAAATTTGAGCAAATTCAATATAGAGAGTGTTTTACGCTGGAATATTATTCCTTTCCATGTAAACTGACAGGTTGACTGCTCGTATGACCATTCTACACATTTTCCAAATTTATTTGGTTGAGAAAACATTGATTGTTGAAACCGATGATAGTGGCTAACGGGCAAAATTTTTAACAATCAAGGAAGTAAGGAGCCACTAGATCGGGCGAGGAAGCGGTACCAAGTGCTGGTAGAAGTAACACAACACCTTACTTCTAATGCATTTATTAAAACTAGCTAAAATACAATATACAATCTGCCAAGATAATGAATATTGGGAGAATCAAACCTTAAGAAACTAGTTCATCAACAATTTAACATTGTACCACGCAACACAGTACTGCGTATGCCTTAAGAGCTGCAATCGCAAAGAAAGCCTGAAGAGCCAATTTAGCAAGAATACATACAACGTGTTCAGCCTGAAGGGATGTGCAACTTCCAAGTAAGGGGCCTGGAGGGCCAAGTTTACAAGGTAAGAAAATCTTAAAAATATCAAGTGGAAAGTAACAAGTGCTTATTAACAACTCGACTTTGAGGGCCAGGTAATAAATGTAATTAGTCAAACAAATTCTGCAATAAGTAAGTGATGGCCAGGAATTTATCAGTAAGCCGGCCTTGAGGGCCCCAGTACACTAACAAGGGAGGTTAAGTATTGATTTCAAAGCCTTAAGGGCTGTAGAGCTTCCAAAAGGGGGGCCTGAAGGGCCAATTCATGAAAGTACTTAATAAACAGCTCAGCCTGGAGGGCTGGCCGATGGTTAAGGTTAGGCAATTTCTCAAAAATAGAAAGCAAATCAACAAATTTATCAGTAATCGAGCCTTAAGGGCCACAGTACATTTAGAATCCACATTGAGCATTAAGAACTATCATACAGCGAAGCAATTCCCTAACACTTAGCAACCTTAAATAAATCAATTGATACTATCCAGCTTAAATCCTAGGGGCAACAAAACATGGATATACTTCTAAAATGGTAAACTTGCATAAAATCTAAATTTAAAAATGCAAACAATCGCACACCAACATGACCAGCAAATTTACAAAAGTCTAACCACAGTGGCTGAGTATGAAATACAAGCAGCTCCAAGGCTACCAATCAGTCAAAGTGCCCCAATTTCATGATTTACAATCTTCAGGTAGTACGAAACAGGAAAAATACAAGGCGAGCTCTAAAGAGGAATTAAATGATGCCCTTCAATTACAAATAATTAGACCGCAAGCGTATAGCTGCCAAATTTCACAAACTGGCGTAAAAGCCACCAGCTCAATCGACACTGTTCATATAGGCAAACATACAAATAAAATTCTCTAAGCCGGCCGAAGTGGCCGTGCGGTTCTAGGCGCTGCAGTCTGGAACCACGAGACCGCTTCGGTCGCAGGTTCGAATCCTGCCTCGGGCATGGGTGTGTGTGATGTCCTTAGGTTAGTTAGGTTTAACTAGTTCTAAGTTGTAGGGGACTAATGACGTCAGAAGTTGAGTCCCATAGTGCTCAGAGCCATTTGAGCCAAAATTCTCCAATCCTGTAAAACTTTCAGTCTAAAAGGGGGCTGATAATAACATACGGTATTAAAACAATCTTTAAGGTAAACACATGCACCAACAACTTTTAAGGTGTGCACAGCCAGGTACTTCACAAATTTCTTTTCTTTCTCTCACATACATAAAACACATAGGCTTGGAACTGACTACCAAATTGGTCACAAGAATCAATAGATCACCACCAATACATCAGTACCTAATTAGACAGTCTCCTAGTGTGACATGACTAACAGTTCACATTCACAGCCTTTGACTCAACATGTTCTACTATCCTGGTTGTACAGCATCGACCATGCCTGGAGTGGCTACTGCAAATTTTAACCAAGCAATCCACACTCACGTCGACGCCCAGCCGAGAAACCAGCCCAGCAGTACAAACTCCGCAAACGCAGTGCAGAACTAACATTCAACCTTTTCCTTCATAGGTTCAGAACCGGCGAGCTAAACCGGTGGACGGAAAACACACAATTTCAAGAGAAACACATATGATTGTAAGCGTTAAAAACTTAATTGACTATGTAAAATGCAAAGCTGATCTGCTATCTGTTATATCATTGACATTAATATTCCTTAAAAGTACGAGTGGAACTATCAGTTTTCTCTTTCACTTAATATTTTCTTTTTCTTTTTTTTTTTTTTTTTCAGCACATCCCGCATAATGACCTTGCTAAAGTTTAAGGATTCTAGAGATGGAGTTGGAACACTTTATCTTCAGAATTATACTATG
Organism: Schistocerca americana; assembly: GCF_021461395.2. Lineage (NCBI taxonomy): Eukaryota > Metazoa > Arthropoda > Insecta > Orthoptera > Acrididae > Schistocerca > Schistocerca americana. The sequence continues at coordinate 55,293,170 of NC_060126.1, read as the reverse complement.
CAAACTATCGGTAGCATACAGCTTTGTGGTCGTTATATATAACTATCTAGTAAATGGTATGGTACTCTGCAAACCTTGTGAAAAAGCATGAACCAGAAACCACGGCGTCAGGCAGGCCAGATTGTAAACAGTACCGTTATCTGATGCCTTTGTGCCAGGGAAACGGGCCCAGTCTTTCTACACCACTTCAGAGAGTGACTGCTGTTCACAGACGGTGTCCTGATACGCATCAGGCCGGTGCATATGGGGGCAGCTGCCTCTTGAGAATTGGGCGCACTGGATCACTGACTGACCTCACAGGAAATATATAGTGCTGCAAGTGATTTTTTTTAGGATCTGTCTGTCTTGTATGTGTGTCTGGTGGTCGATAGCTATATGCAGGATCCAGAATCGATGATTTTGAATGGTATAGGATAAGGATTATGTATACTACATCGATATGGTATGGCTGGAGGTCGGTTTCACATCAAAAAATTCAAGCTTCCCTCAACAGCAGGAGAGCAGTGTAATTGAGGAAGTGTCCTTGGTGATATTTTCTGTATTTCACGAGCTGTAGTCCACTTTTGTTGGGTTTAATTGTCAGCGCAGTATGACTCCTGTATTTTTTGGATCTGTTGTGGGGTCAGGGCTCGAACCCGGGACTGCAGATTGCAGATCTGAGGCCAGGACGCACCATGCCATGTTTTGTCAGGAGGCCGAGCAAGTTCAAGAGAGTCAACAGCCAGTGCAGAGTGATACAGCGGTACTCGGCAACATTCGTTTATTCGGATAATTTATAGTCCTTGAGGGGTGAAGTGAAGTGTCAGCATGCCGCCCACGCGCTGTCCCGCAAGTCTAGCCGGCTCATCAGACTCCTGATATGCCGACACTGTGAACAAGACCGCATCGCAGGAAGTCGGCCGCGCTCTCCCAGTCGCCGCCTGCCGATGTTCTGTGACTTGCGCCGTGCTGCCCGGGATTCCGGAGACTGCTACAGTCCCTGGTCCTTGCTGCCCTCCACCCTGTTTGGCCTGCTCTGTGCAACCATGATATGAAGGTGTGTCTACTGGCCACCCGTGGCCCTCGGGTTACCGCTGCTCCCAGGACAGGACCGAACTCCAACCTGCTCCCTCTTGGATGCTGTGCCGCAACTCGCTGCTAGTGGTTCTTGTCGGATGGAAACAACCGCCGCCGTCTCTGGGACTGTTGCAGTGCTGCTGCGCCTCCAACAGCGTACGCCTCATCAGGACCCCGGTATGCCAGGTGGGAAGCGAATGTGGCCTGTAGACTCGAGTGGAACCGAACCCCTCCTAGACCCACTACAGCCCGCTGTCACTGCCCTCTTTCAGGCAGACCATGCGATCTCCAAGTTCGAGGCTGCCGTTCCATCCAGCGCCGGTGTTGTGTTCCCAGAGGAGGAATATAGCCCGAACAAGTACATAGAAAACGGAATACAAGTTTATGCAGTATACTTATAACACTGCTGCCAGACTGATCCCTATAAGGGAAGACCAGCACAAGTCCGTCCCGACGCTCGACTGACTTGGCACACTCTATCCCAAGCTAAAATTGTCCCTCTATTTGTACCAGTTTTTCACTCACATCTAACGTAGTATCAGAGAGAGACAGAAACTATGGAAGGGATAAATTCCATAGTGCCCCACCTAATACATCGCAATAACTTAAAGCAAAGCTGCAGTTTTCTGCCTCGTTGTTGCTCCACTGAAAACAAATTGTGCATGCAATAATGACGTTGCAGCTCTGCGCCTGTGAGTGCCATATGTACCTTGCCTCGCCCGCTGGCTGTTGACTGTTACCACACTATGCCAGCAGCCCCAGATTTCACCACCCAATTGTGCCTTCATTGAATTTTGACAAAATTTCTCTTTCCTTCGACTAGGACTCATACTAGCGCAGCACACCTCCCTCCTTTCAACAAGATTCGTCCAGAATCGAGATATAACAGGCGTGGTCTATGGCAGGATACATATGCTTTGTTCCCAAAACTAACATTCTAGATACTAAAACTAACGAGGACATCAAAACATTAACTCTACACCTGCATATTGTTTACACTGGTTACCCATGCCGGAGACAACTGATGTGTTGGCACCTCCTCTACTAGTGCACGTTTCCACGTTCTTCACAAAGCTCTACTGAAGAAAAAGAGGAAAACGGCACACCCTGCGGCTGAAATTCTCACTGTCATTGTTCTGTCGCTCTGATGCAGTTGTAACGTTAGAACGTGTTCCAGTACTTTATTAACTTTGATAGATCCTTCCTGTATTTTAATAAAGGAATGCCACGTTTCCATAAACTCTGGATTTAACTGGAGTTTAAATATGTCAGATTCTGGACCAGCTAATATCTCTAGAACCCCTTCTGGATAAAACAACGTTCCATGTGGCAAAGTTAAAGCTGTTTCACCCGTACGTGATGCTGGAAGACGGAAATCCTCCCCCACAATCTCACAAACTGTACCATTTATAATTATTCCACTTTCCTGCAGTTTCAACCTCCTTATTTTATCCCCTCTCTGATTGGTACAACAAGCCACCATCATCCATATAGGCGTAAATACCGGATATAACCAAAGCCTCCCTAGCTTCTGGAAGTAGGAATGTGTCCGTAGCAACTCTTTAACACAACCTGAGCCATTCGTAATCCCCAGAAACAATCCAAAATCGCAATTACTACTATCCGTAAAAACTGGTCGATTACGGCAAATCATCACTCATGCCTGTGTACAGTGCTCCAGCTCTGACAGTGGTAGTACTCCGTGAGTTTCTCTGTTCGCCGAAATAAAAAGTACGTCTCGCGTCCTAATCTGCACCCATTTACCGATCTCCTTCTATTTCAATGGATATGGATGAACAGTGTAACACTCAAAATGTGAGTCAACTCCGACTACTGGAAAATTGACATCGATGTAAAATCGCGCCCCATCCATCCTCACCTGTACTAGTGACACATGAAAGAATATTGGTATAGTGGCTCGTGTTAGCTCCACTACATGGTGGAAATTGCCTCTTCGCTAATTGTAATCCTCTAAAAAGATCGTCTGGCGAGATTAACACTGAACTAAGATGCCCGTTTACCAACGATATACTACTTCCTGTAACATCGTAACTTCTATACGTGCGTCACTTAATCGGTCAGCTAATGTCCTGAGCAACCTGGCAATAGCCAACTTACCATCCAATATGTTTAATCATTTATCCAGCACCTCCAAATCGCTATTTATAACTTCCCGGGTCTCTCCCACGTATCGAGTCAACTCCTCCGCTAAGGTTCATACGAGCTTCGTGTTATTCAAAATTCTCGTCTCTAGGTTTAACAAGCGTGTTGTGTGCCACTCTACGGTTCCTCTAACCTCACTGACCGCTTGTTCCACTTGCATTATTGATTGATTCAATACTCGGACATAATCGTCATTTGCTGTACCGAGCAGCGTTTTCAATATCCTTCCCCCTGCATTTATCCATCCCCTCTTGCGCCTGGTTACCGCCTGTGGCACACACTCCACTAAACGAGACAATTGCTCCTTAAGTTTACTATAAGTCAACTGTAATTCTTTATACTCCTCTTCTAGTTCTTTTAATATGTGATTCCTTTCCCCATTGGTATACAATTCCGAGAATGATTCCTGTAATTTTCGTACTTCATTCCTGGTCTTCCATACCTGTATTGTTGTTTGGTGCGACCACTTATGACATCTTACTTAATACATCTGGCTGCCGTGAATACAGTACCCCTGACTGCAGGTCAACTGCATCCGTTGATGTCAGGCTCCACGACTTTGACCACAGATCAGCATCCCCATGGCTATCATCCAGCACGTCCACATATGTTCTGACCCTGAACATGCCTGTACCACCCCTTTTCCACTACAAGTTACTACATCATCATACAACATCCTCCAAAATTCCCGATAGTTCATTCTGCCCCTATCAAATTCTCTGAACAAAAAAGATAGTCTCTCCCATACAATGACAAAAAGCTAAAGCAACAAACAAGAAAAACGCAACTATTATCGGACCCACCAAAATGCGAGAAAAATAGAGAGGAAAATGCAAATTATCCCTTGATACAGAAACACAAAATGTAAACATGCCATACAGTATTACACATACAATAATTTACTCCCTCTGTCACCGTAAGGCATACGAAACGTTATGCGTTCACTGTTGTTCTTCCGCCGAGACCTTCTTCTTCCGCTTGCTTTGCCTAGCCCCTGAAATTGGGTCACTTCCTTGTAACTGAGGTAATCCATCCACCATTCCTTTCAAAGGATTTACTCTATTCACATCGATAATGGATGTTTTTGTTGGCAGCTGCACTTTAGCATTCACGGGCTAAGTCATCTCCACGACCTGGTACGGTCCGTGGTACTTCGACAAGAATTTTTTCGTCTTCCCCTTAGGTGTATATGGATTCGTGATTAATACCCGTTGATCTACCCTGTACTGTGGTAAAGGTCCGAACCGCCTATTCGGTTCTTCCTGCCTCTATAACGCTTTCGTATTGGCCTTCTGTACCCTCTTCCAGACTTCCACATTGTCCATGCAAATTCCCTCACTGCGTACCCTTTAGTTCCCGATTTCGGACATAGAACATCAAATGGCGATGGCATCTTTCTTCCATAGACCACCTCTAACGGTGACATCTCGACCCCCGAATGTATTTTTGTGTTATAACTTCATTCAAATGGCTCTGAGCACTATGAGGCTTAACATCTGAGGTAATCAGTCCCCGAGAACTTAGAGGTACTTAAACCTAACTAACCTAAGGACATCATACACATCCATGCCTGAGGCAGTATTCGAATCTGCTACCGTAGCGGTCGCGCGGTTCCAGACTGAAGCGCCTAGAACCGCTCGGCCACAGAGGCCGGCAGTGTTATAATTCGATACCACGTATGGAAAGTAAACGTCCCCAGTTATCATGGTTTCCATTCACATAATAACTTAGCGTGTTCGAAATTGTCCTATGTACTGGCTCCGTTCTTCCATTCATCTGCGGATGAAATGTATTGGTCCCTAATTACTTAATTCTCAATAGACGACACAACTGTGACATTAATTCGGACGTGAAGTTCGTTCCCTGATCCATAATTATGGTTTCAGGCATCCCCAACTTCAATAACCAGTTAGTGACTAAAGCTCGTGCTACCGTCCTTGTCTGTTGGTCTGGGATTGCGACCATAGCTAGAAACCGACAAAAGTGATCAATTACAGTTCAAATGTAATAGTTCCCTGCCATTGTTTTGTTGAACGGCAAACAAATATCTGGCCCGATAAACTCGAATGGTTTCGAAGCCTCTGGTAACTGTTGCAATGGAAATCTTGCACGCGCCACATCCGCACGCTGCGTACATGGGACAATACTTGCTTTGTGTTGTTACACATCCCTTCTCCGAGTGCGCCACCAAAGTCGTACTGCTACTCGTCTTTGCATTACTCGACGACGATCTTGACCCGAAAGTACATGATTGTGGGCCTCCTTTAAGACCTCCTCTCTCAAACTCTGTGGTACCACTACCTGCGGTCAACACCTGGTAACTCTACACAACAAATCTCCCTCTACAATGAAACGTGGTCGAGGTCTAAGACCCTCGCACTCTTCATCCTCTGCTTGTGCCCTTTACCATTCCATGACACTCTTACCCATTACTTCTAACGCGTCTAATTTGCAACTTAATGCATCTGCATTCCCGTGTTTCTTCTCTGGCTTATGAATTACTTCAAATTCAGTTAATTTCAGTGTCCATCGTGTTAACCAACTGGAAGGATCCTTGAGTTCCAGTAACCATCTCAATGCTGCATGATCCGTCACGAACTTAAACTTCCTACCGTAAAGGTAACAACGAGACTACGTTACTCCATATATTACAGCCAACGTCTCCTTTTCCGTTGAGGAATAATTCCGCTCTGCCCTGTTTAATTGTCTTGAAGCATACGCCACCGGATGCTCATGTCCATTCACCACTTGCCCCAAAACACATCCTACTGCGCCATTTGAAGCGTCACCAGAAACTAATCTCATCTTTAATCCATCGAAAGCTTCCTGACATCCATCTGTCCATTGAAATTTAACCCCTTGCCTTAAAATTTCCTTAAAAGCTTTGTTAATGGCTTGGCTATTTTAGCAAAATCTTTCACAAATTTACAATAATATGAACATAACCCAATATACGATTGTAATTGCTTCGTAGTACGTGATGTCCGAAAATTTTTACTGCCTCTGTTAACCGAGGATCGGCTTGAACCCCATGTTGACTGATTACATGGCCTAAATATTTGACCCGCGTCTGCGCAAAATTACGTTTTCTAAACTTAATGTTAACTGTGCCGACCACAGTCTTCTAAAGACTTCTCTTAAACGAGATTCATGTTCTGGTATATTCTTCGAAAATGCTATAAGGTCACCTAAGTAAACCATACATGTCTTTGGTTTCAATCCCCTTAAAATACCATCTAATAATCGCTGAAAAGTTGCTGGTGCATTCTTCAACCCGAACGGCATACGTTTATACTGATAGTGTTCCCCAGGAACACTAAAAGCTGTCTTTGCCCTATCCTCTGGCGCTACTTCAAACTGATGGTATCCACTCCGTAAATCCATCGTTGTAAAATACTTACATTGTCCCAGACCGTCCAATGCGTCCGTGATATTCAGAATCGGATATGCATCCGAAATGGTTTTCGCATTCAGAAACGTATAATAACAACAAAACCTATATTTCCCTGTGCCATCCACCAGCTTCTTAGGTACGTAAACTTGAATATGAACTATCGCTATGCTCTATAATATCAACCCATAGTTGTCTCTCATAACAGCATTCAGTTTCCGAATCCTGTCTGAGAAAAACTCCATAGTCTCATTTTTCCATTTATCTAACTCACTTAACTTTTCACGAAAAAAAAACTGGTACTCTTTTGTTTTCGGTACCTCTGGCGTAACCCAGCCTCAAGCTGTGAAAATGTCCCCACATTGTTCAACGTCTCTTGATGCAATATGGACGACTTGGCACCCTCTATCAAGTGTAACTTCGCCACTTTCAACATTACATCATCAGACCACTCATTGGCCTCACCCATTGTCATTATACCAACACTTTCTCTGTTGCTTCACCTGAAAAGGGGTTAATCAATGCCACGATTGCTGGGATGAATGGTCTATGACACACCATGACCTTTAATTTACTTTCATCTGAAGTCCCTTCCCCTACTTGCAATGCCTCAAGTCTGCCTGCTAATTCTTCATATTTTTCCTTGTCCCTTATCCTCGCATCTGATAATACCCGAATTTGCTCTGTTAGAGCGGCTACAGCTTCCGCTGTAGTCACTGCCATAGCCTCCGCTTGCTTATCACTCCACTGTTACCATTAATTTCACTCTGCTACTCCTTAAACTTAGTTCTTGTGGCGATTCATCGTCCATCTATATTCTGAACAATTGTGCTCAAAATGACCAAATCTCTTATAAATAAAACAACTCTTTGGCACCAACTTCGGACACAGTAATCTCTGATATCTAAGGTACCAAAAATTACATCACTATGGCACTATGCTATCATGTCCCACATTTCCCCTGAATCCAGATAAATCTACAGGCTCCTCCGGCCTTACAAAAGACACCTTTAAAGCGTCGATCCCACTTCATACTTAACCCTTCCTAACACAAGAAAGTGACACGTAAACAATAAATCAGACTTCACTCACCCATCCACATCATGCTCGTCCACAGATGAACAGTCCTGCTTTCCTCCCTATACTGGTATGGACGAACACCTTCCTAACGACAAGACGGAACAAGAAGAGCCCGACCACCCATCACGAATGCAAACAGACACCTCAACTACCCCTCTACAAAGGCACACCTCAACGCTACTTGCTCGACATAAGATGAGGGAGTGGAAATCCGGTACCAGCGTTGTAACAGACACCACATCTACACCACTGTTGAGGGGTCAGGGCGTTGAACCCAGGACTCCAGATGGCAGAGCTGAATCCAGGACCCACACGCTATATTTTGTCAGGAGGCCAAGCAAGTTCAAGAATGTCAAGGGGCAGTGCAGAGTGATACAGCGGTATTCGGCAGTGTTGGCGTGCCCTCTGTATGCTGTCCCACGAGTCCAGCCTGCTCAGCAGACTCCTGGTATGCCGACGCCACTGCTCCTGTTAACAAGGCCGCCCCATTGGAAGTCGGCCGCGCTCATCCGGTCGCCGCCTGCTGATGCATTGCGACTTGTACTACGCTGCTGTCTGCGATTCCAGAGACTGCTACAGTCCCTGTTCCTCGCCACCCTCCGCCCTGTTTGGCCTGTTCTGTCCGACCATGGGACAAACGTGGGTGTACTCATCACCAGTGGTCCTCAGGAAGCTGCTGCTCTCAGGACAGGACTGGACTTGAACCCGAGCCCTCTTGGATGCTGTGCCGCAACTCACCGCTAGTGGTGCTTGCTGGATGGCAACACCTGCCCCCGTCTGTGGCACTGTTGCAGCACTGCCACGCCTCCCGTAGCGTACGCCTCACCTGGACACCGGTATGCTAGGTAGGAAGTGAACGTGGCCCATGGACTCGAGTAGAAACGCGTCTCTCCTGGACCGACTGCACGCCTCTGTCACCGCCCTCCTTCAGGCACACCGTGCGATCTCCAAGTTCCAGGCTGCCGTTCCGTCCTGCCCCAGTGTTGTGTCCCCAGAGGCTGAGTATAGCTTGAACAAGTACACTGAAAACAGAAAAGAAGTTTATGCAGAATATTTATAACGTTGCTGCCACACTGGGCCCTATAAGCAAAGACCAGCACAGGTCCATCCCGACGCCCGATTGGCTTGGCACACTCTATCCTAAGCTATAATTGACGATCTATTTATATTAGTTTTACCCCCGCTTCTGACGTTGTGTCAGAGAGAGACAGAAGCTATGGCAGGGATTAATTCCCACACGTCAGCTACTAACAAATAGCCTCACCTCATGCATCGCAATAACTTAAAGCAACGCTGCAGTTTTCTGTCTCATTGTTGCTCCACTCAAAACAAGTTGTGTGTGCAATACTGCTGTCGCAGCTCCGCGCCTGCGAGTTCCATGTTTACCTTGCCTGTCCCGCTGGTTGTTGACTGTTACCACACTCTGCCAGCGGCCCCAGATTTCATTGCCCAACTGTTCGTTCATTGGATTTGGACAAACTTTCCCTTACCTTCGACTAGAACTGATACTAGTGCAAGCAGATGCTTACAAAGTAGTTTCCCACTGAAATTCTCGTAATTAGTCCTTTTCCCGAAAGTGGCTGACAGCAGTCCCAAACAGGCAGCAACCATTTGTCAGGTAATTTCAGTAAGAACCAATCAGAATGTCCCACTCACAGAAAGATGTCTGATAGTTGCAAGATATGCTTTGTGGAGGAACCTCTACAGACTGGTTTTCCGGCCGCGGTGGTCTAGCGGTTTTAGGCGCTCAGTCCGGAACCGCGCGACTGCTACAGTCGCAGGTTCGAATCCTGCCTCGGGAATGGATGTGTCTGATGTCCTTAGGTTAGTTAGGTTTAAGTAGTTCTAAGTTCTAGGGGACTGATGACCACAGCTGTTAAGTCCCATAGTTCTCAGAGCCATTTGAACCATTTGAGACTGGTTTGAATGGAACAGGTGCAAGGTATCTATGGAGGATTCCAAGATGGCTGACAGTCATATGATGTCTTCTTTGTTCAAGTGTTCATAGACAAGTCTAAGCAGAGAAGCAGAGCAGCCTCATGTGTTTTGGACAGGTCGGATGCTGTCCCCCACCGGCCATTGTGGCTTCTGAACATCTCCAGGCCATCAGCTACAGGGCATCGAAAATTTATCAGATGTTCATTTTTCTTGTCAGTAGGACATTGGTTCGAATTCTGTTTGTGTGCTTTTTAACGGTCTGTTGTGGGTTTCGAAATTTTCCCAAATGTGCTTAGACATCAGTGTACTTCGAAAAGTAAGGGAAATATAAAAGGATTAACCTCGCAGACTTCAGCAGCAAATATAAACTAAGCCCACTCATCGTTTCAGGAGAATGATGAACATGACTGTAGCTTTAGGAAATCCTTCTCTTTCTGCCTTCAATCAAGCAACTAATACTCGAAAGTAGTGAGCGTCCTATTTGGAGTTTCAGATATATTTTTATGACTTCCCAATATCGTCGTTGTGCTGTGTAAAGTCGGGTATTGCAGCTGATATCGACTGCAGGATTGGGAAATTAATTCGCAACTGACAAATCATATTTTTGTTTACATAGCTTAGAAGCAAATATTCATATAATTCCACAGTCTGGAGATGGTTGCAGCTCCAACTACAATTCTTACAGTGCTTTATGTTCAATTGTGTTTCGAGTAGTAATTTTATAACTCATTCAATTTGTGAAGCAAACTGTTTAATTAATCAAGAATGAGATTTTCACTCTGCAGCGGAGTGTGCGCTGATATGAAACTTCCTGGCAGATTAAAAGTGTGTGCCGGACCGAGACTCGAACTCGGGACCTTTGCCTTTCGCGGGCAGGTGCTCTACCAACTGAGCTACCCAAGCACGACTCCGAGTTCGAGTCTCGGTACGGCACACAGTTTTAATCTGCCAGGAAGTTTCATATCAGCTCACACTCCGCTGCAGAGTGAAAGTCTCACTCTGGAAACATCCCCCAGGCTGTGGCTAAGCCATGTCTCCGCAATATCCTTTCTTTCAGGAGTGGTAATTCTGCAGGGTTCGCAGGAGAGCTTCTGTAAAGTTTGGAAGGTAGGAGACGAGATAGTGGCAGAAGTCTGGCTGTGAGGACGGGGCGTGAGTAGTGCTTGGGTAGCTCAGTTGGTAGAGCACCTCCTGGAGAAAGGCAAATGTCCCAAGTTCGAGTCTCGGTCCGGCACACAGTTTTAATCTGCCAGGAAGTTTCATGTTTAATTAATATTTCCTGTGGCATGCCTTCTGAAGCAGCAGTATTTGCATATTTTTGTGACATCTTCAAGATATGTATGTGACAATATTTTGAACACTGCTTAAGCAACAGATTTAATATCTCTGGAACCAGTTCATGTTTAATGACAAGGGGCATCTGTGTGCCACAGTGGAAGAAAGTGCACCAGGGAGACGGAAGACTAAGGTATATCTCCACGCAACAGGAAATGCTTAGCCCAGACCTGTGGCTGCCAAGTGCCAGTGCTGCAAGCTCAGTTCATGGCTCCAGTGGATAGAGTACGTGTGAGAAAGTTTTTCTGGTGTATTTACCATAATATTTGATAGTGTAATTAAGTGGTTCGTTTTGCTATTGGAATAAAAATGTGCTGCAGTTGTTTAACGTTATCTAAGTTGTTTAATCATCAGTGTCAGTTTCGATGTGTATTGTGATTTCAGAAATAAATAAATATTATTTTTGAAAAATTTGTTTAAATAATTCCTTATGCACACTATATTAGCCTGCCATTGTGAGGCCTTCACAGTACAGCAGCTCAAAACAGAAAGCGATTTTCCTACTATTTTTTCCCTAGACTGCCCACTTGGACTATGTCATGGAAGGGAACGGGAGGATAGGGGGAGAGCAGTAGTAGGGTAGGGAGGGGTAGTTCCTTGCGGGGTATCCATGTGCTGGCAGGGTAGAACCCATGATGTCAGAAGGGGGTTAATTAATTTGATATCATAAGTGGGCCAGAACCCACTTTATCCCACTACTGTCGTTTACTCCCAGTGCCTTGTTTCGACTTATGTCTTTCAGTGCTCCATCAAATTCTTTTTGGCGTATCATGTCTCCCATACCATCTTCATCTATGTTGTCTTCCAATTCTGTAATACTGCCTTCTGTACACTCCTTCCACGTTTGAGCTTTCCCTTCCTTATTTAGGAATGGTTTTCCATCTGAGCTCTTTATATTCTTACAGCTGCTTCTCTTTTCTGCAAAGGCCTCTTTAAATTTGATTTTCTTGCCGCGTTCTTGGCGATTTTCGGCCACCTTATACTTGCCACACTGTCCCAGACGAATGTAGCGCTTATGTTCCCATATGAGCATTGCTGTCAGTCTCGCTTAAGTATAATTCCCCCACACTGTCATTCCATCTTATATACACCTGCAGTGTGTAAAGCTTCTCTCTCGTCGTTCGTGAAGCCTAACACATCCTGCTTGTTGTGGTAGACAGGCTGGACACCAACCAGTGAAGGAATTAATCAATCCAGTCAGTGATACCCTTCATTTATATAAAAAGGCACATGGCAGTTAGGATCGGTTTATGGTTATAGCGTTTTGTGGTCTTGTGTAATGTTTTCAGTATCGCTTAGGCGCTGGACACAGATGACTAAAGAACTGAGTCCTTCGGCCCTGGGTGGTAGTCGGACTGGGCTGGGAAATACCTGTCCGTATGTGTAGGCTTCCGGTATACTCTGCGTCCTAGTGTGCCCTCTGCTGTCCTGTATACATCCACGTTCAGGAACAGAATTACGCCATTTTTTTCCTCCCTCGAGCGTGAACTGTATCATCCCATGCATTTTATCCCTTTCGTGGTTGCTGGGCCACATATGTCCCACTAATTTTGGACCTTATTTAAAACACTGGGAAGCGAGTTGCATATTTCTGCTCAGTCCTGCCATCTGTTGTCAGCTCTTCTGAACTCGGAAAAAAATTGAGGCACTGGAATTCTCAGTCTAAAGAAGGCTGTGACTGTTGCAGTGCTTTGTGGCGTGAGTTTCCGCGCCAAAACTTCAATTTCTTGTGTCTCGAGACAGTTTTCGACGTATTCTGTCTACTAAAAATGCCCGAAGTAAGTATTTTTGCTATTTTCAATTTCTTAGATATTTAAAAATGACAACTACACTTTCTAAAACGTATTTTACTTCAAAAATATTTCTTTTTAGCGTAGCCAAAAACTGAGGTAGGCCTTTTCTGTTTCCTCTGACGGTACCACAGCTATAAAGCCCCCGTTTTCTCAGTTCCTTCATTACTCTAAATGCTGAAAAGAAATGATCAAAAACCACAGTTCTATTGGAATTAAAAATGGTTTACAGAGTCCCAGCACTACTCTTTCACACATTTGGCAATCTGTGAATTCTCCTCTACTGGCAGCAGATTTACCTGTGTAGACATCAAAATTTGAAATAAAACCTGTGTTTGCATCTTCTTACAGGTTTCATTGGCATGTACTGTTTCAGGCTTGTTCTTCCTTTGAATGCAACCATTGACTCATCAACTGCAAGTCAAGTAGAAGGGAGATATACTTTGAAACAGTTTTTGTTTAGGGCTGAGATAAGTGGTCTGATTTTGTACAACTTGTCATAACCAGGATCGTCTGTTGCTGGCAGAAACAAATTATCATTGCAGTGAAGGTTCTCTATTATTTTCTTATAGCGAGCAAGTGTCATAACATTCGATACTGCATTTACATTTAGATATGGGTCTGAGCTCCAGTAACTGGCTGCTTCAGGTAATTGATGAATACCCATTACTATGATCATACTCAGAAAAGCTTTCAGTTCCTGAACTGTTGCTGTCTGACTTCACTTATTGTCATTTTGCCATTTGGTGATGCTGATTGGAGCTGCAAACGCTAGAAAATGGAGTGCCAAGCGCAGAATTCGGAACATTTCCGACATGTTGTTCTGTTTGAGTTCAATAGAGGGATGACAGCAGTGGAGAAGCCATAAATATTTGCACCGTCAATGGGGATAAGGTCACTTGTCAGAGCACGGCAACATAATGGTTTTCTTATCATTGAGGAGGTTCAAAAATGGCTCTGAGCACTATGGGACTTAACATCTGAGGTCATCACTCCCCTAGAACGTAGAACTATTTAAACCTAACTAACCTAAGAACATCACACACATTCACGCCCGAGGCAGGATTCGAACCTGCGACCGTAGCAGTCACGCGGTTCCGGACTGAAGCGCCTAGAACCGCACGGCAACCACGGCCGGCATTAAGGAGGATCGTTTCGATATTAGTGATACTCCACGTCCAGGAACACCTTCAGGATTTGACGAAGATCGTTTAAACACATTAACCCCCAATGATACACGTCAGTGTACCAAGAGCTGGCAGATGTGATGAAATGTGTTCAGCTGACCATCGTGCAACGTTCCAGAATTCAAAAGCAAAATCCGGTCCAGATGGTATTCCAGTCAGGTTCCTGTCAGAGTATGCAGACACAATAGCGCCTTTCTTAGCAGTCATATACAACCGCTCACTAGACGAAAGCTCTGTTCCTAAGGACTGGAAAGTAGCACAGACCACACCAATATTCAAGAAAGGAAATAGGAGTAACTCATTGACTTACAGACCCATATGACAGACCTCAATTTGCAGTAGGATTTTGAAGCATATATTGTACTCGAACATTATGAATCACCTAGAAAAAAACGACATTGATCATAACCAACACGGATTCAGAAAATCTTGTTCAACACAGCTAGCTCTTTATTCCCATAAATTAATGAGTGCTGTCAACAACGGATCTTAGATGGAGTCCATATTCTCAGGTTTCCAGAAGGCTTTTGATACCGTTCCTCACAAGCGACTGTTAATTAACTTCCGTGCATATGGAGTATGGTCTCAGTTGTGTGACTGGATTCGTGGTTTCCTCTCAGTGAGGTCACAGTTCGTAGTGATAAACGGTGAATCATCGAGTGGAACAGAAGTGACCTCTGGTGTTCCGCAAGGTAGTGTCATAGGCCCTCTGGTATTCCTGATTTACATAAATGATCTAGGTGATAATCTGAGCAGCCCCCTTAGATCGTTTGCAGATGACACTGTAATTTACCGTCTAGTAAAATCATCAGACGACCAATTCCAATTACAAAATAATCTAGAGAGAATTTTGTATGGTGCGAAAAATGACAATTGGCACTAAGTAAAGAAAACTGCGAGGTCATCCGCATGGGTACTAAAAGAAATCCGATAAATTTTGGGTATACGATAAATCGCACAAATCTAAGGGCTGTCAGTTCGACTAAACACCCAGGAATTACAATTACGAGCAACTTAAACTGGGAAGACGTCATGGATAATATTGTGAGGAAGGCGAAACAAAGACTGCGCTTTGTTGGCAGAACACCTAGAAGATGCGACAAACCCTAAAATGACAGCCTACATTACACTTGTTCGTCCTCTGCTGGAATATTGCTGCGCTGTGTGGGATCCTTATCAGGTAGGGCTGACGGAAGATATCGAAAAAGTGAAAAGAAGGGCACCTCGTTTCGTGTTATCGCGCAAAAGGGGTGAGAGTGTCACGTATATGATAAGTGAGTTGGGGTGGCAGTCACTGAAACAAAGGCGCTTTTCTTTGCGGCGAGATCTATTTACGAAATTTCAATCATCAACTTTCTCTTCCGAATACGAAAATATTTTGTTGACACCCACCTAGGTTTTTTTTTTTGTGGTGCTGAAGTCTGATCAACTTCGTTGATTTTTACTTCTGTAGGGAATGGAAGGGGTAAAAATTTTCTCTTTATTTATTTATCCTTCTTTCAGCTTTAGTTTGGGCACACAGAAGGGTCCTTTAACTCGCTGCTTTTGGTGTGTGTTTGAAAACATGTGTGTAGAAGTGCTAAAGAACGATATGTCCTTAAATTATGGAGAATTACGTAGGGATATCATTTACGGAGGCTCAAATACTATCGCCTTCGGTACTTTATATTTGTGGTTGCGTAATGGTTCTACCACACCTACTGTGGCGAGTTGTGGTGTACTGTCACGTATCATGTCCAACTTCCGAAATAAGGTTCGTGCCTTCTCCTTGACCTTGTCTGAGAGGTAAGATTCGCTTAAGGCTTGATGAATGTCATGATTTTGGATCCACCATTGGGCTCCTGTGATCCATCGTAGGCATCCGCTTTGTACAACCTGTAGCTTCTTGTAGTTAGTGGCACACGTAGTACCCCAAGAGGTCGATCCATACAAAATGAATGGTTCGACTGTGGCATGGTACAACTGGAGTTTCGTGCGTTGGCTGAGGTATGAGCTCTTCAGAAATGGGAGGAGAGCTCCCAGCATTTTGAGGCCAGACGTCTTCTTCTCCATAATGTGATGACTATACAACAGTTTGGCGTCCAGATGCACTCCCAGGTATTTTACAGTTGTTGCCCAGGGGAGTGGCTGGTCTGATATCCGTAGGCGTGCATTGACGATGGGTCTCCGACGTGTGAAGACAATAACTTTGGTTTTCTCTGCATTGACCGTTATTTTGTGCATGTGGGTCCAGTGGTCCACTAAATCTAGTTGGCGTTGCATCCGTGTGACGAGGTGTTCCATTCTGGTGCCTGCAGTCAGGAGCGCTGTGTCGTCGGCATAGAAACTGGCAGTAACATGTGGCACCGTCGGGAGGTCGTTAATATATAAATTAAACAGCAGTGGAGATATGACCGATCCTTGTGGAAGTCCTTCAAGGACATGCCGTGTTGTTGAATTCTTGTCGTCAATGCGAACATATAATCTGCGATCCTGAAGAAAATTATCGAGAAGTTTTAAGTAGCAGTCTGGTAGGGGAGTGGTACGTCGGAGCTTGACGATCAAGTTGCGTCGCCATACTTTATCGTAAGCCTTCTCTATATCGAGAAATACTCCAATAGTATGTCGTTTCTTGCTGAAATTGTCTTGGATAGAATCCGTGATGCGCAGTAGTTGTAACTCAGCCGATAGCTTCGCCTGGAAGCCAAACTGCTCCGGTCGGATGATGTTGTGTGCCACAAGGATGTCCAGCATGCGTTTCAGTAGGACACGTTCCAGGACCTTTCCCAGCGTCGGCAGTAAACTTATGGGTCTGTAGCTGTCAGGGTGTGAGAGATCCTTGCCCGGTTTTGATATTGGCACTATTCTGGCAATCTTCCATGCCTCTGGGAAATATCCAGTCCTGAGGCAGCTGTTCACTATCCGGGTGAGAAGCACAACAGGCTTTCTCGGGAGGTGTTTCAATTCCGTATTGCTGATTCTATCTGCTCCAGGTGAGGTGTGTTTGCTATACTTGATAATCCTCCGAATTTCCTCCGGCGTTGTCAGCCGGGGCATAGTGTTGATCGGGGCGTCCCGAATAGCTTCCCATTCCGCCGCTGTGTCCTCCTCTGCACGGTGTAGTGCATCATCTCCATCCTCCGTGGGGGGCGTAGTCATCTGTTGTTGGTATGTATCCGCATACAGCTCCGACTGCGCCAGTGAGTCGTACAAGAGGCCATGGGGTCCTCGAATTGCCCTTTTGGGGGGCTGTTGCTGTCTGAGACTTTTAACTATTCGCCATTCATCTTTGGTGCGTAATAGAAAGTTGTCCATTTTGAGTTCCCACGTGTGTTGCTTCCAGTCCTGAACCTTCCGCCGGAGTTCTCGGGTTAGTCTGTGAGTCTCCCGTCTATCATCCGGATGGCGGTAACGGACCCACCGTTTCCGAAATCAATTGCGCCTTGTCTTAAGTTCCTGCAGTGGTGGTGGAAACTCGTCATAATTGACTTCTAGTTGCAGGTGCTCCATGAGTGCTCGTTGTTTCTCATTGTTAATCTTCTTCGTGAGTACTGCGACTGCCACATCAATCGCTTCTCTGGTAGTAACAACCTGGGTTGGCCGCACATTGTTGTTGAGGTACGCTTGGAACTGCTGCCAGTCGTAAGTTCTTGTCGTCGGCAGTGGGAGTTGTAAAGTAGCCCTCTCTATGAGTCCTAACACCGGTCTGTGGTCCGACGAAAGATCATCCAGCGTCCGCAGTTGGAGATTCGGGTTGATGTTCTTGATTATGGCGATGTCTAGAACATCAGGGTCTTGTGTCTGGACGTAAGGTATCCTCGTCGGTTCCCGTGGTCCATGGACGGAAACATGCAAATTCTCAGCCAGTGCAAACAACATATGTCCTTTTGGGTTAGTCTTACGGGAATTCCAGGCAACATGTTTACTATTAAGATCCCCTCCAAGGAGGATCTTGTCGTAACCCTCTGTAACGGTGTAAAGATCTTCGGAGTGGAGAGGCTTCTTTGGGCTAAGGTAAGCCGCAATACAGGTAATGTTTCCGAGCGTCGTGTGGATTGTTACTGCCGTGGCCTCTAAAGTCTGGAGTTGGGGTAAACGTTCTTGGTGGTGACGAATGCATTTTTTGATCAGAACTGCGGTCCCACCACCCCGTTGGTCCCGTCTGTCCGTCCGGTAGATGTGCATGTTCCTCAAGCGGAGGTCGGTTGACTCGCGGAGATGTGTTTCGGAGACAAATGCTACGTCTATCTTGTGGCGATGTAAGAAGTCCGTGAATTCTATTTTCTTCAGTTTCAGGCCGTTGGCATTCTAAATGCAGAAGTTAAGATTCCTCGTGTGATGCCGTCTATCCGGGATTACAAAAATCAGTTGGTGGTCACATGTGCTTGCTCGTTATGAATCGGTTCGATAACAGCACCGACTATTCCAATTCTGTATCGTTACTGGTGATGAGAAATGGTGTCTTTTTGCTAACATGAGGAAAAGAAATGAATTGTTGAGCCCAAATAAGGAAGCACCTCCCCGTACAAAGACCTGTGCGGAACCACGAAAGATAATGTTATGAATGTGGTGGAACAGCGGCGGCGTGGTGCACTAAGAGTTCCTCCCCGAGGTGTAACCGTCACTGCTGGCATCTACTGTCAACAACTGAGACGTCTTGCAGACGGAATCCAGTAACAACGACCAGGAACACTGCGTGAAGTGATGCTTCTCCACGATAAATCCCGGCTGTCCGCCGATTCCGTAACATCGGCAGGAAACGCTCTACAGGAGTTGGGTTTGAAAGTCATTCCGCACCCACCTTATGCAGCTGATATTGCGCCCTCAGATTTTCTCCTTTCGCGCTCCATCTAAATACCTTCAAGGAACTTCTTTTCCGGGTGAAAATGCGCTCCAAGCGTGACTCGAGGAGTTCTTCACTCAAAACCATGTGATCATTACA
This sequence comes from Schistocerca americana, assembly GCF_021461395.2. Lineage (NCBI taxonomy): Eukaryota > Metazoa > Arthropoda > Insecta > Orthoptera > Acrididae > Schistocerca > Schistocerca americana. Next base: position 55,274,309 of record NC_060126.1, on the reverse strand, counting down.
GTCGCGGAATCGAAACGTTCCCCCAGCATTGGAAAGCTGTTGTAAACAGTGAAGGAGAATATGTCATTGATGACAAAGGTGTCTGTTATATGTATCTGTTATGTTTATTAAACTTGTGGAGAAAAGCTGTGAACTTATGTAGCAACCTAATACATGCAGATTAAGCTATTTACACAGAGTAAATTAAAACAATTACACTAGTTTGTTATGATATGTACAGTGTGGCACCTAGGACCTGGAGGGCAGCGGGCTGGGGGTAGGTTAGCAGAGACGTGGAGACTAGCGAGGCGGGGTCTGCGGGCTGGGTGCTGTGACGTTTCGCACACTTGTTTACTTTAAACGTTCCTGCGAAACTTTGATTAAATGACATGAAAATTGAAATATCTGTACGTGCTGTAGGGCGAATCTAGAGCCATGAAGGCAGTGGGCCTGGGGGTGGAGGGGTTTGAACCTAAGACCCTAGTGGTAAAGATCAGGGGGACAGGGCGGTTTTGAACCTTAGCGCATAGGCGAAATTACATGCTGTGGGTTGAGCGCAGAAGCTTTCGGCCCAGCAGCTTCATCATTGCTGTAAAGTAACTAGTGACGTCATATGCCCTTTCGTAACACTTGTTTAAATGTGAAAATATGTCAAGCTTGTTCCAGAAAGAACAAACACACCCTGCTTTCAGACATTATGTTCATTCAGCAACGCAGCAAGTGACTAAACTTTGAGCTTTCTGACTTCTTAAATTTTATTCTTGCGTGGAACGGCGAAGACGTCCATGCCAAGAAACCGCATCAGTCGGTCATTCCATATCAACTCCCTAGGTCTCGCTGCTCGACAATCACGTATTTCGGCGAAAACTTATGTGAGCTTTCGCACGTGTTTCCTTGATGAAGACTGGTAAAGCTTAACGTTCGTCGTGAAAATACTGGGTGAGATATAGTCACTTGTTTGAGTGAATGCACGACTTCGCACAGACCGAGCGTGCATTTGTAGCGACTTCTTTCCGACTGCTGATAGAGCATTTGTGTGGAATCAAACTTTATTATAAGTCCCTTCGTTGCTCTTCGCTTTTGAAAGTGGCTGTTACACCACGGCAAAGAGACAAATCTGAATATAGCGATCAGACATGTCAATGACCGGACAGAGCGCTCATAATTTTGAGGGGGAAAAATGGACACGAGAAAGATTTTAACGCAGATATTCCACTTGTCCAACACCGTGACAACATCAACACGGTGCCATGGTTCTTTCAATTCTCTCGATTTGCACATCTTGTCCTTCGACCGTTCACTGTTTGTATTTTGCTTCTTTTTCCACAGTTCATTGTACCTTATTTTTGTTTTCATTCTTCATCAGTGTAATGTTTTCGCCGGCTTGTCCACTGCGCCATCTTTGCAATAAGTTTGAGGGTAGGCGATGTGGTGTTTCCCTTGTGAGGACTCAGCACTTCGGGATTGTTCAACATAAAACCTACGAAACACACAAGAAATCCTATGTAACACCAGAACATCAAAGGCTAAATACGGCAAAAATTATCGGATGACTCGATGCTACCCAATCCTGTAATGCAGACGGTGGCAAGTGGCAAGGAAAAAGTTGGCCAAACCTCCCGTATACGGGGCTTTAGCATTCATATGCATCACAAAACGCACCGTACTAGCGTAACACTTATTAAATCTAAGAAAAAGTGTACGAATACTGGGCAGACTGGGTGTTCTAGTGGCGTTGTGCGTCCAATGCGGAGACAGCCTCCTCGAGTGCGATCACAGCGCACAACAGTTTGTTCACTTCCCATCGCTCACTCACATTGTACCGTGAATTCCTCTCAACGACGCTTCGCCACCATCGCCAACGCTAAACGCTACTGGGTTATTTTCCCTCTGAATCGAAAATAGTAGGCACAGTATTTAAGTAAGTACTAAGTTAGACAAAAAAGGGAGTAAAGTACATCCTCTTCAGTCAGATATTTCACATTCACTACACTTCATTTCACGAGAAACCCAGTGAAGTTTCCGCTACAGTTGAAAGATTACATAGATGCAATAATTCCATTCAGGGTGAACATTAAGACAAATGACAAACTGGAGGGACATATCTGATTGAAACAGGAAAAAAAGGTCCTATAAACATGTGTCTTTAAATGGCCGATGTGTGTGTGTGTGTGTGTGTGTGTGTACAACGACAGCAAATTGTCACAGTACAGAGCTTTATTCCATCCACGTCACAACAGATGTTCCAAGAGGCTTCCGTTGGATGCAGTGTACGCGTTCAGACGTCGCATCATTGATTGCCCCACCCTCTCGCACTCTGTCTGAATAGCGTCACAGGTGTCGTGAATTTTCTGTTGAAAAGTCTTCACATCAGGAACTGCTTCAGCACACACAATGCTGTTCGGGTGCCTCCAGAAGTGAAAAATCCAGGGCGTCCCAGTGGACTGATATAGTAGGCCATGCTGCAGGACCTCCGTGTCCTATCCGTCCAGGGAAGATGTCGTTGATGTGTTGGCGAACTGTATTGTGGAAGTCGGGTGGTGCTCCGTCATGCAGAAACTACGTAACGCGTCGTATTGCCAAAGGCACATACTCAAGCAGCCCTGCCAGATATATCGCAGTAAACCCAGGTATGTTCGTCGGTCGACGCGTTGTGGAACAATGACAGGTCCAAGTATATGGCCACCATGAATCCCTGCCTACACATTGATGATGAACCGATGCTGTTGGGATGCCTCAGCCATTCGCCGAGGATTATCTGTAGCCCACAGGCGACGATTACGTAGATCGATGATGCCAGTTCTGATAAATGTTGCTTCGTCGGTAAAGAGGAATGATGACAGAAATCTCGTAATTGTGATAGCCTGGGGAAAAACCTACGACAAACTCTTTCTCTAGAGGGGAATCCGCTGTTGATAATCCACGCACTCTTTATAGGTGCTAAGTATAGTAGCGGTTATCATGCGGGATTCGCATTATCGCTTTCTGTCTTCACGTTGGCGGGCCATTTGTCTGAAGCTTGTTTTAGGGTTCGCCTCAATATTCTGCAGAACCCGGCCCTGCAAATCTGTTGTACACACAATCCGCCGCTTTTCTGCACGTTCGTCTGTATGAAGAGACCCATGATTACACAAATGCCCAAAAAGGGCTTGAAAGCTCTCGACCGGACCATTTCCATCTGTTTGGCCGTACACAAATATCACCTCGGCTCGTTACCGTCATGAATACCAGACAAAACTGCAGCTTACTGTACGATGCATCAGTAACACAGATTGCAACACGCAAGGAACATCATGTGAACTTTCATTTGTAGGGCTATCCACTGTAATGGACACGTGTTCATAGGACCTTTTTTCCTCCATTTCGAGTGAGGAATCCGTCCCTGCACTTTGTCGGTTACGTTAATGTTCACCTTGTATATGAATACCTATGTGATCAAAGAGGTGCGGTAGGTGCCAACGGGTTGCAGAATATTAGATTTGGGAGGAAATTTAAAGTGACTATGAGATGACGAAACTCATGGTTGTGCAATACGGACACGAAGTACGTGTAGAACAGTTGAAAAACTGATAGGATTTGACTCTGGGGAAGATGATTTTAGTTTTCCGGAGCGGTGTAAGGAAACGTGAGATATACCGACGTTACGACTTATCTCAGAAGATATATAGAAGAAAAGAAAAGCTAAATTTACAACACTCACAGACTTAAACAAATTTTTTACAGTGCTTACTGCAACACAATCTATGAAATTCTGGAGAAAGTAGGGATAAAGCACAGGAAACGAAAAAATTTCTATGACTTGTACAGAATCTAGACTGAAGCTATAGGATTTGAAGAAAATGAAAGTGAAGCAGTAACTGAGAAGGGAGTGAGACAGAGTTGTAGCCTGCCACTGGTAGTATTCAGTCTGCACTTTGAGCAGGCAGTGTAGGAAATTAAGAACAAAGATTTGTAAGTTTGAGGCTTGCCGATGGAACTGAAATTATGTAAGTAAGTGAATGGAAGAGCAGAAGAACGGAACGGGTAGTGTCTTGCAAACAGGTTATAAGATGAAAAGAGCACAAATAATAGTGGACTGTACCCGAGCTACACTAGGCGACACTGAAGGAATTAGATCAGCAAATGAGACACTAAAGGTGGTAAATAAGTTTTTCTGTTTGTTAGCAAAATAACTGATGATTGACGAAAAAGAGATTGTATAAAATTCAGACTGACAACAACAAGGAAAGCGTGTCAGAAAAAAAGAGCACAAAATTAAGTGTTACGAAGTAGTTTTTGAAGTTATTTGTATGGAGCGTTACGTTGTCCGTAAGTGAAGCGAGAACAAGGAACGATTCAGGTTAGAGGAGAATATAAGCTTTTGAAATGTGTTATAACGGAAGGATGTTGAGACCTACTTGGGCAGATTGAGCTGCCGAAGAAGGGATACCATACAGAATTCATGAAAGGAGAAGTGTGGTCCATAACTCGACTAAGAGAAGGGATCGGTTGGAATGGCACATGCTAAAGCATCCAGGATACTTTCCGCATGTTAATACCATGACGTAAATTTGACGTCAATTCATCGGCAGGGATAACACATTCGGCTTGAGTGATGTAACCGGAACTGCTCGGACTGCTAATAAGCGTAGGAGGTCGACGTTCCGACGAGTACTGACGCCACTGCCGCGAAGCCTGTCGTACCCCGCACGTCGCCGCTTTGCCCTCACAGAACGTAAGTCACATCTTGGCTTCACCGCATTTTTTCCTTTCCTTTACTTTTTTAGGGGTCCTACCCAAGACCTTTGCACTCAGCTACATAAAACAAATCGTGTAACTGCAACAAATCGTAAATATACGTACTTAACAATTTCAGTGAAAGCAACAAGAAAGACTCAGACTTGACGATGTGCAGAAGAATGTGTAGCTGTATTACAACCGGGGCCGTTATTAGATATTTTGCCGCTATAGACGAAAAATGACGTCCCCTCTTTTTTACCATCATCGGTTTCCACCCACCCCCTACGCCACCACCAACGTACAATGGCACAACAATTAAAATCTCCTATTATACTTTTAATCATTAAACTAATATGACCAAACGACGTCATCTTCTGGCGACAGTCATCAGTTCAACTGACGCATGAGAAATGATCAGCAGAGACAGAACGAGAAAGAGGGACTGAGGGAGGTATGGTATCAAGTCACAACGTGATCGTAGGCCAGTTTGCTTCCGTTTTGTACTCAGTAGCTGCTACTTTACTCTTTAGGTAGGTAGAGGCAATGTGTTTACTTTCGTCAAAGTAAGTGACGATTTATTATGTAACAGTTCTGTAGCTCTTGATATCAACGCTGTGTTTTAATTTTTCATCTCTTCGTTTTTTCTCCTCATTTGCTCAACTTTTCGCTGTTTGATTTGAAAATAATTTTTTCAGCCTTTTGCCGCCCCTAAAATGTTTTCTTCGTAGGCGGCCGCCTAGTCTTGTCTCTTTGTAGTAACTGTCCTGGTTACAACTGACTAGAGTTTCCAAGTGCAGCTGAGAATAAGCTTGCGTTAAATGTATACAACTCTGGTATGTAGAGAGTCTAGAAGGTTAATCACCTAACACATGCTCTGCAGTATTCTCGTACCTGAGAGGCACTATCGATAACTGTTTCGACAGAACTCAATTGTAGCCAAAGGCGCGTATTTGTAGCCAATACACAGATTTTTGAGACGTTGGAGGAAGTGCAGTTTTTTACAATTACAAATTTGTAAATGGGACAGTGCCTGTTGACATTAAAATCCTAAAAGTAGCATAAATGTGAATGTCGATGGTTTTTGTTGTGGCAAGCTAATGCAAGTAGTTCACGAGTTATCTTACTGTAAACAATGCTAACACTGACAGCTGTTTGTTCCATGCTATTTCTTGGATGCCAGCCGGCGATGTTATGTTCTTTTACATTGTGTTATGTTTACACAGTGAATGCATTGCGACGACCCTGTCACTTATTGTGTGATAATGGACGTAGCAGCACGTGCTTGGCAGATGGTATTTCCCAGTGCGAAAATAGCGGACATGCTCGTGGCTTGTAGTGAACTCAGGAAGTATGAGAGTACGCGTACCGCGGACGCAGAAAGAAATCCCAATAGACAGAAACCTCTTCAACTTCTTCACACAGTTACAGATGATATGAAACGGCGTATTAGTGCTGAAATGCTAGAACGTGTGCATCAATCATTGCATGGCAGACCGCAAGCCCGTACTGACACTGGTGGTAGTCATTTTCAGCACAATTTTTGAGGTTACATTGGTTCCTTACATGTCAGACCCGACAGAGGTATTGCATTCGCCTTTCCTTTTGTCTTTCGTTTGTCCTAGGCCATAATTTAACAACACGACACATCCGGAGATTTGTGTACGGCTGCACGTACTCGCCTATGAGAAATTCACATTCGTTTTTGTTACAACGTGAAACAAATGTCATTGTTTAAAATGTTCCTACTACGATACATCGTAAACTTCTTGCACTAGGTTCTTGCAATAAACAGCACTGACGTTCTAATGTAGTCTACTCTGAATTTGGTATGGTCACTAGGTATTGATACCTGGAAATAGTTGTACCTCTTCTAAATAAATAGACCTTTGTAACTTATAGCACGCTGCATACGGGCTTCATAGTTGTGCCCCTGCCTACCATTCCAACGTGCGAGATCGGCATATAAATGACGTCTTCGACTATCGAGATATTTGCGGTTCATATGCTTCATCCTATAAGTTAAACTGAGTCGATCCCAATTGTAGCCTTGTTGTACATAATAAACACAATGAAAAATCTCTAACATATTTGAGCGCCAACCATTACTGAACCGTACTGGTATTATAAAAAAATAAGTAAATTATTATTTACAGAGCTGCATGACTTGTGTGAATCCATAGATAAATGGCGGAAATGATATTTATAATTTTGTTCCTGTAAAAAATTTTCTATATTACTGAAGTGACACAGCACCACCTTCGACTTTCACAATTTCGTTTATCACGGATATCAAACGAGAGTAGTCGACGTGTTGGTCGTGTAAGGTTGTTTGGTGTAAGAGCTCTGCAACAGGGAGCGAATATCTTCTCAAACATTTTTAAGTTATAGGTCGTCATAGACTGGTGCGATTCTAACAAATCATTGAACAGTTAAGGCTGTTCACAGTGCCTTTGTTATGGTAACGTTTTCGAACAGAACGTGTCCCCATGGTGGTTATTTGTACTTTCGATTCATGTAGGCATCATATTCTGATTGTTAAAGAATACGAGGCAGCTAACACACTCTTTGCTTCCTTCGCTGTTTCTGTTATGTGTTCCTCAAACGTAAGCGATTTTCTCCAAGTGAACTCCGTGGTATTTGGCAGACGCGGTTCACGGAATATTTCGACTGATCAATCGCGAAGTTGCTGGCTAAATTCTGTCTTATTGTCATATGAATAGCCACATAGCTTTTGTTAGCATTTATTTTGACGTGCTGTTGCTTAATCGTTTTTCAGTCTATATCATAGCCGTTTGGAATTCGTAGTCAGTGTTAATTGCATTGTCGTCTGCTTGATACATCACTGTATCGTCGTCGAATATGAACTGTGGTATTTAAACAGATAAATATTAAACACTATCGGTCGCAAAATGGAAGCCTGTGCAGCTCCAGCACAATGGGCTTCGCCACATTACTTACTGAATGTTGTTTGCACTCCAGTATTATTCACGGAACTAGGAACCTTCGTTACAACAGTTGCAACTTGTCGTAACTTTTTTGGTAAGGTGCTAGATTTCCGAACGCCAACAGAAATCGATAATGCGTAAATCGTTATAGGCGCTAAAAGCTGGCTAAAGCCGGAACAGCCGAAATTTTTGTGAAGGACTGAACGGTGTTGAGAAGGGATAGGATAAACACAGTTGGTGTTTGTTGCTGTTGGACGTAGTTTACCTTCGAGCCAAATTGAAATAGATAGTTAGTACACGCAGAGGTCATTCTTGGCAAGCGGAATAAAGTGGTAGTTAGGTCCATTTACTGACCTCCCAACTAAGAGGATACAATTTCTGAAAGATTCAAAGAGAACTTGAGTCTAATTTCCCTCATACAATTGTAGTTAGTGGTGACGTCAATTTACTCTCGATAAGTTGGCAAAATACATGCATAAGTCCGGAGGTAAACGTTAAGCATCATTTGAAGTTGCGCTAAACGCATTCTCTGGTAATTATTTCCAGAAATTAGTTGATGAGGCCACTCAGATAGTAAACGGTTGTGAAAACACAGACGACCTCATAGCAACAAATTATCGTGAGCTCATAACGGGCATCAAAACGAATACAGGGGTTAACGAACATAAGGTTGTCGTAGCGAGACTGAAAACCGTAACTCCCAAATCCATCAACAATAAACGAATAATATACCTGTTCAAGAATCAGACAAAAATCCGCTTGACGCTTTCGTGAGGAACAATCTCCACTCGTTCCGAATTAATAATGTGAGCTTACACGAAATATGGCTTCAACTCAAGGAAATTGTATCGACAAGAATTGAGAGATTTATACCAAAACAAATGACTGAGTTGATCCCCCACGGTACACGAAACAGTTTAAAAAACTGTTACAGAAACAACGAAAAAAGCAGGCCTAATTCAAACGGACGCAAAATCCCCAAGACTGATGATGTTTTACGGAAGCTCGAAATTTAGGGCGGACTTCAGTGCGAGATGCTTCTAATAGTTCCCACAGCGAAACCCTGTCTCGAAGCGTGGCAGAAAATCCAGTGTCTCGTCCTATGCAAAATATACTACCGGCAAGACACAATCAATGCCTTTCTTGCGCAATGGGAATGCTATCGATGACAATGCTGCTATAGCAGAGTTACTAAATACAGTCTTCTAAAATTTCTTCACTAAAGAAGACACAGTAAATATTCCAGAATTCGAATGAAGAACAGCTGCCAACGTGAGTAACCTGAAAACAGGTATCCTTGAAGCAGTGAAGCAGCTTAAATCACATAATAAAAGCAAGTCTTCCGGTGCAGAATGTATACCAATTAGGCTCTTATCAGCGTATGCTGATGCAGTAACTCCATATTTAACAGTCATATACAGCCGCTAGAGACCAAGTACCTGTACCCAAAGGTTGGAAAGTTGCGCAGGTAGCACCAATATTCAAGATATGCAGCAGGATTTTGCAACATATACTGTGTTTGAAGATTATGAATTACCTCGAAGAGAACGGTCTATTAACACACAGTCAACAGGTTCAAATGGCTCTGAGCACTATGCGACTTAACTTCTGAGGTCATCAGTCGCTTAGAACTTAGAACTACTTAAACCTAACTAACCTAAGGACATCACACACATCCATGCCCGAGGCAGGATTCGTACCGGCGACCGTAGCGAACGCTCGGCTCCAGACTGTAGCGCTTAGAACCGCACGACCACTCTGGCCGGCACAGTCAACATGGAATTAGAAAACAGATTTCTTGTGCAGCACAACTAGCTCTTTTTGCACACGAAATGATGAGTACTACCCACAAGAGATTTCAAATTTATTCCGTATTTGTAGATTTCCAGTAGGCTTGACTCCGTACCTCACAAGCAGCTTCTAATCAAATTGCGAATGGATTCGTGATTTCCTGTCAGAAAGGTCACACTTCGTGGTAATTGACGGAAAGTCCACGAGTAAAACAGATGTGATTTCTGGCGTTCCGCAAGGTGGTGTAACAGGCCCTCTTCTGTCCCTCATCTATGTAAACGATTTAGGAGACAATCTGGGGAGACTTTTTAGGTTTTTTGAAGATGAAGCTGTCACTGATCGTCGAGCCCAGTCATCAGAAGATCGAAACCAATTGCAAAACAATTGTGTTAAGATATATATATATATGGTGAAAAAACTGGCGATTGACGCTAAGTAATGAAAAGTGTGAGGTCATCCACATGAGTGCTAAAAGGAACCCGTTAAACTTAAATTGGAACAACTTAAATTGGAAGAAAGCATAGGAAATGTTGTTGGGGGAAGGTGAACCAGAAACTGCATTTTATTGGCAAAACACTTAGAAGATAAAGCAGATCAACTGAAGAAACTGCCAACACTACGTTTGGCCGTCTTACATTGGAGTACCGCTGCGAGGTGTGGGATTCTTACCAGTTAACGAGATTAACGGAGTATATCGAGAAAGAAGCACGTTTTCTACTATCGAGAAATAGGAGTGGGAGTCACGGACATGATACAGGATTTGGGTGAAAATCATTAAAATAATGCGTTTTTAGTTGCGGCGAAGTCTTCTCACTAAATTTCAATCATCAAATTTCTCCTCCGCATGCGAAAATATTTTGCTGACGCCTACCTACATAGGAAAAAACGATCATCATAATAAAATAAAGGAAATTAGAGCTCTTGCAGAAATATATAGGTGTTCGTTTTTTCTCCGCAGTATTCGAGAATTGTTGTGAAGGTGGTTCGGTGAGCCCTCTGCCGAGCACTTAAGTGTTATTTGCAGGGTAGCCGTGTAAATGTAGATGCAGGTAACAATGTGTATTGTTTATGGTAGATGGTACCACTTCATTTACAGACTTCTAAACATAGAGATATGTAGGAGTACTCTGCCCGTTCAGGTGAAGGCTTACAAGCAATTTTCGTACGTAATAAACAGCCTACGGGGTCCCAAAACAGTGTACGATAAAATTATATCGCAAGCATCAGCATTTACGCGAACATTCAACGAATTGCGTTAAGCCTAGAGCATAAAGACCAAGTCGTGTATAATTTCTTCACACTTAAGCGATATACATAAGTACAACCAATAGTCCTAAACTTTATAAGCAAATGGTTCTGGATTCTAGTTTCATTATGTGCAACTTTCTTAACGTATACTTGTTTTCAACACACATATTCTTTAAACTACTACAGTAGCATTCACATACTTTCAAATCAAGGCAATTGCCCTAATAGGCTTTTAGCCGTAAGGTCATTAACAACCTAAGATTACACGACATCATACTCAGTGCATAATTACTGTACGGAGTTCACGATTTAAACTGCAGTGCCGGTGTGAAAGTCGTCATTCATGCACGTTGCGACATTAGAAGGGTTCAGGACAAATTTGTTTATTTTAATAATAATCAACTTATCATTTGTTAATGAGGAAACATATCGTTCCATTATACAGGGTGCTCCATTTACCTTGGCCACCACAAATACCTGTTTTTCCAGATGAAAATTACTTAATGTTTCAAATAAATATTCTTTAGCCGTCTGGGGGATATCAATCAGCATGACTGCCTTCGTTGTAGCTTTATTTCTTTCATAGATGTGAACAGCGGTATGACTGTTTTAAATGACACCCTGTATTTTTTATTTGGTAATTCATTTCCTGTTCTAAGGACCTATTCAAAAATGTATTACAGTGTACCAATCACTGAAACACAACGTTATTGATTACGTAGCACAACATTGACTTTCACCCCGGGATCACAAACTCGTCCATTTTCTGAAGTTGTTAAAAAAAAAAAAAAAAAAAAAAAAAAAGATTCAAATGGGTCTGAGCACTATGGGACTTAACTTCTGAGGTCATAAGACCCCTAGAACGTAGAACTACTTAAACTTAACTTACCTAAGGACATCACACACATCCATACCAGAGGCAGGATTCGAACCTGCGACCGATGTGGTCGCGCGGTTCCAGACTGTACGCCCCTAGAACCGCTCGGACACACCGGCCGGCTGGAGTTGTCTGATAACAAATGAAAAGCAAGTGAAAACATAGCACAAAATTGACTTTGACTCTCCTGTACCATTGTCCAGGAGCAGAACATTCAAACGCGCTCGAAGTGGTGACCCTGGACACCGATACACTAGCGCAATCGTTGGATGAAAGAAGTATTTACTGCTTCCACTGTTGCCTGCTGAAGAGGATTACAAGCAAGCACGATACGTTCCTGCGTGTCCTCTGGAGTTGTTGGAATATCGAGATAGACAACGTCTTTAATGCATCCCCAAAAAAAAATCCAGAGAATTTAAACCAGGGGACCTAGAGGCCAAGTAACTGTTCCTTCTAGGCAAATCCATCTGACGTGATACCTTCGGTTCAGAACAAGACGTGCACGCAGGGCATTATGTGCTCTACATCCATCGTGTTGATACCACATAAGCATTCTGGTTCTTAGCGGCCCTCATCCAGAAGAGGAGTTCGTCTGTCGAAGTTGGCATACGTTGTGCCGATTAGACTACCATTAATGGAATAAGGGCCAATAATTGTAGTACCAAGCATCCCATACCAGACGTTAACTCTCCACTGACGCTGATGTCCCACTTCTCTTGCATCGTGGGATGTCGCTGGACCAATAATGCATGTTCCTTGTATTTACCTGTCCTTTGTTTGAGAGGATCTTTCGTCGGTAAATAGAACATTGGAGAACAAGTTCGGGTTGGCGAAGATTTGCTGCTGTGGCCACTGACACAACTGTACACGATTCTGGAAATCATTTCCACGCAATTGTTGATGTATGTGTACGTGGTGAGGATGGAACCAGTGACGCGTAAGAATACGATGTACACTGGTTTTAGGAACGCCAATCTTGTGTTCAAGCTGTCGTGTGCTCACATGTGGATTCATAGCCACGGATGGGAGAACATTTGCTTCGGCAGCTTCGTTTGTGCGAGTGTTACGACGATTGCGTTGTCGTGGGTTGAAACTTCCCGTTTTACGAAGCGTCGCAACAAGACGAGAAAACATCCGTCGGTGAGGTGGGCTCTTGTCAGAATATCACTCTCTGTACAATTCCGCTGCCCGGGGCAGCATTTCGCCTACCTTGAACAACAACAATAAAAGAAACGTTTGTAGGAAAGACAGCCTTTACTGTATGACTATTCCACACAACAGTATTAAAAAGTACTAAGCTACTGTACTAAATGTACCAATACATAAAAAACATTATTGCAATTACTGTTCTACTAACCTACATTCCCCATAGATGAGTAGCATTTCTACCTTCTCTTCGTTGGTGTACGTTCTATTCACACAGCTCTTCAACTGACGATGGATGACGGAATAACGTGTGTGCATTCTACTTACGTTTACATTTGTCCTCTCTCAGCGTCAGCACGTTGATATGTTCCATTACTCCTAGTACCTGCACTAAGCGCTGGGTTCGTCAACGTCCATGTTATGTTATGTAATTAATAACGTTGTGTTTGAGTGAATGGTGCACTATGATACATTTTTAAATAGGTCTTTAGGAGAGGAAATTAATTACCGAATAAAAAATACAGGGGGCCATTTAAAAAAGTCATACCGCTGTACATATCTTTGTAAAAAAAACAAAGCTACAACGAAGTCAATCATCTGATTGATGTCCCCTTACGGCTGAAGAACATTTGCTAGAAACATTTTGTAATTTCCATCTGGACAAACAGTTATTTAGGGTGCTCAGGACAAATGGGACACCTTGTATATAAAGCTTTCTCAACATCAACCACCGGCCGCTATGGCCGAGCGGCTCTACGGGCTTCAGTTCAGTGCGACCACGCGGCTGCTAGGGTGGCAGGTTCGAATCCTGCCTCGGGCATGGATGTGTGTGATATCCTGAGGTTAGTTAGGTTTATGTAGTTCTAAGTCTGCGGGACTGATGACCGCAATTGCGCTCTAAGCCATTTGAACCATTCGACATCAACCAATCATTGACTCGGTGTAGACCACTACCTTACCCACGCGAAATTTCCTATCACAGATCGATAAACATACACTTTACATATTATTAACGCGCACACTGATGAGAGATCGATCAAAATAAGGGCTAAATACATCGGAAACTGACAATATTTCGACTGCGACAGGCGTCGCGTATCAAAACCAATCCTATGTACAACGCAATAAAATACTTCCTTTTTGTACAACGGCTACATCTCAAATACAGATAGAACGACATGTACGATATAGACGGAAGTACAACTAATAATCCTGGGCTGCTATGGAGCATTAAGACAGATGCAGGAGCTAGTGATCACAAGGTCGTTGTAACGAGACTGTATACCATAACATCCAAATCCACCAAAAATAAATGAATATATATCTATTTAAGAAAAGTATATAAAAATTTGTTTGATTCCTTCCTAGTACTCGTTCTCCACTCCTTACAAACCAGATGTGGTTTAAATTAAAAGAAATGGTGTGGAAGGGAACTTAATAAATTAATACAAGATAGTGCTCATTTCCTAAGGCACACAGATCAGAACACTGTTACAGGATCAACCTAAGAACCATGTGAAATTTAAAAGAACGCAAAATCTTCCAGGTCAGCCGTGTTTTACTGAAGCTCTAAACTTAGCACGGACTTCAATATGAGATACTTTTAATAGTTTCCACAACGAAACTTTGTTTGACGGTAAATCCAAAGAGATTCTGATCGTATGTAAAGGTGCAGAAGTGGCAAGACACAGTCAATACTTTCACCGCGTGATAGCAATGGTGATGTTAGTTACAGTCAGTACTTTCCCTGTGTGATGTTAGTAATGGCACTAGAGTGGAGTTGTTAAATACGGTTTTTCGTAATTCCTTCACCCATGAGGACTAAGTAAATATTGTAAAATTCGATTCAACAACAACTGTCAACCACTTAGAAATAGATATCTAGATATTGCAAAGCAGCTTAAATCACCTAAAAAAGGAATATCTTCCACTCCACATTCAATGCCAAATCACGCAAGATTTCCTTTTCACAGATCCAGAAACCTATACTTTTTTGACATTATTAACACCCACACAGATCGACGACCGATCAAAATATGATGAACAAAACAAAATTCGATGTCAGCTTTGCAACGCTAGAAAACAAGCTGTATGCTGGCAAATTTCTGGGGGTCCCCTTTTGTCTAAAACACTCATTCATGTTGGAAGTCCAGCCTTCGCTAAACAATTGACAATGGGCCTGGTCCCACGAGGTCACGAATAAAGAGCACTGAACGCAAACAGTTATCCAAGGTCTGCTGTTACGCAGACAGGCATCAAAGCGTAGTAGTTTCCTTGTGCAAGAATAAAACACTTAACGGTTCACTCCTGCGCAGAAAACAAGAGTTACTTCTGTTGCTCGGCATATAAACACACGGAATAAAGGCAACGTTAGGAAAAACCGGCAATCGAGGGAAATAAGCTTACTACATTCAAATATCATATCAAAATATAACCAACACTAATTTAAAATGTAAATTAAATCTTGGCAGGACACACCAAACATCACGCCTTCCACAAACCCACGAGCAGTTTGCTCTCTAATACATGCTGCATAGGTTAACCATAGTATCACCAAACAACTAGAACTATAATAAGGATCTAAACTGATAGTGGTATGTCACACTTTGTTTTGTACGATTCTTGAAGCCTGAACAGAATGGAAATACATCCACGTTCATCTCTAAAATCAACACTGTTCTGTTGTACTACGAGGTATCTGATACTATATGCTAGAATATAGATGTAATAATTACACCAAACGATGCCACTAATGATAAACTTACTCCAAATCTTCAAGCATTTTTGTAACTGTTGTTAATACAGAACCAGCATTTTACCGTGAGGACTATCGACAACGCTCACCTTTGCACAAAATTGTAGTTTGCTTCAAGAGATGGGCTGCTATTCCTTCCACACAGACACATTGCTGTTCTCGTTAAATGAGCACCTTTCGTCACTCATGCGCCATGTCTCAGACTTGTCATTTAGTGGCTGTAGGAGCAGTTTTGTAATAATAAATTTACTATCAAAGATTAGTTTTCAAATACAAGTTTAAATGTTTCATTTCAGTCGAATTGTGGAATTGGCGGATCACGTGTTTTAGTTAAATAGACGTTAAAATGACACTCGGCTGGTAATGACGTTGGATACAATGGTTTGGACTGGAGTTGACGTTGTAACTCATCAGAGAGGTGCTGCGATGGGTTCAGGTTGGGGCTCTGGACAGGCCAGCCAGTTTCAGGAATGTTATTCTTCGTCCTATCGCACACGACACAACTTGATTCACCACCCCAAATTTCGAGTCATTCACTGTCTGGTGGCATCGAACTTTGTACTATCTCAGGTGATGATTAGCACTGAGATCACTGGGCAACACAGACCAAACCATTTTTCTGTTAAAGCTTTTATACTGACAACAGAATACTCCACGCTTCTTTTATCGTGACGTCGCCTCTCCTGTCATATTATAGTTCCGTATTACATAGGAGACGTCTAGATGTTTTGATACACACTGTCATTTTCTGGAATCAGAATACTGTTATGGTATATAGAAGCAATACGACCAGGAACTCCAATATAAAATGTCTTGTGTTGAAATTGTGGCACTAATGGATCAGATGCACGGGGTATTACAGTAGCTCTGTGTAGACACCTATTACCATATGCATCCAAATCTGGACATAATAAAAAATTTCGTTAGGATTGTAGGAAGTGGTGATGTTTGACTACCTAACATCCAACCATGATCTCTACAAGCAAGAAGACTAGCAAGGAATTAATTTTCTGTACACTTACAAGTTTGCTATGGAAATGAAGTCGTAGGGGAACGATGCGCGTAAAAAATATGTAAAACATTTTGCATTAACTTGGGACAATTTTTTATAATTTTATTTGTTGCTTACCTGTAACCATAAACACCACTTTAAATCCTAAATGAGTCTCCTGCACGAATCCATGCTTAACAGACTATATTCAATCATTTACAGAAATAATCAACTGATTTGGAGCCAGATTCTCTGTTACAAAATTGCCTCAATTCGACGAATAAAGAAAATGTGACCTGTGTCTTCCTATACTGTGAATTTATTTTCATTGGAGTTTCAAATAACTTTTCCATACACAATCGGAAAAACAACTATCTTGGCTACCAAATGTGACACAGACTGTCCCTTCACTGCACAGATTCAGTGTTGAAACACGTATTATAATATGTCCTTACGATAATCTACATGTGTCCTGTGTATAGTAACAATGAATAAGTAGACGCCAATGCGTGGTTGAAATTATAGCGAGTACAGCTCGATTCGTGTTGCACATGTTGCAGCTCTTGCTAGGGCATTCTGGCCTGACGATATTTGTATCTCAATTATCTTCCACTTTTAAGTTCTTTCGCATACTGTTGCAGAATATGTAGGATATTTTTAGTGTCTTGTTCTCTTATAACCGAGTGAACTATATTTTTTGTATAGTTGACCTATTTTCGTTTATTTACTTTTTACTTGCACGTCAAGTTCCGTAGGACCAAATTGAGGAGCAATGGTCCAAGGTCATGGAATATGTCAGTACATCATATTACAACATACAAGTAATAACAGATAAAAATGAAATGTTTATGAACCCGAGTAAAGTCAATCCATAAGTCTAAGTAAACGCAACAATACAACAAGAATCAGCTTAGTTTTTCAAGGAACTTCTCGACAGAACGGAAGGTGTGACCCATGAGGAAACTTTTCAGTTTCGATTTGAAGGCGCGTGGATTACTGCTAAGATGTTTGAATTCGAGTGGTAGCTTATTGAAAATTGATGCAGCAGTATACTGAACACTTTCTGCAGAAGTGTTTAAGAAGTCCGATCCAACTGCATGTTTGATTTTTGCCGAGTAGTAACTGAGTGAAAGCCTCTTATTCTTGGTAATAAGCTAGTATTGTTAACAAGAAATGACAGTAAGGAATATATATATTGAGAGACCAATGTCAAAATACGCAGACTCGTGAACAAGTTCGTGAACTTACACCACTGATTGCCCGTACCACCTGTTTCTGAGCCAAAAATAACCTTTTGGAATGGGAAGAGTTACCCAAAAATATAATACCATACGACATAAGCGAATGAAAATAAGCAAAGTAGACCAATTTTCGTTTCGAGCGATCACTCACTTCAAATACCGTTATTTCTGGCGTGTTTTCTCTGTTTTTGTTGCCGTTTCCTCGCCGTTCAGCAGGTCATCTGCAACTGTACAAATAACATTAGCAAATATGAAAAAAGTGGGCTTATATACATCAATGTTATATTACTGAAAATTGCAGTACTTACGTGGATACAGTTTTGGTGCCCTCCAGGTAGCTACCAGATTTGTCATGTACATACGAGTTTTGGTCCGTCTGCCGGTGCTTTTAAACAAAAGAGAAAAATGTAACTTTCGCACCGCGGTCGTAATTCAAAACATTATACCATCTTGCTGTTTTGCTGTTCGCGTGTGTCGTGAGAATATACTGCTTTATTGCGAAAAGGTTTTGAAAATTTTTGCGTTACTTCTGATAATTTCTGTTCCTTATCTATGTCTCTGTATGTGATGGGGGAGTGTTGTGTGTTTGTGTGTGTGTGTGTGTGTGTGTGTGTGTGTGTGTGTGTTTGTGTATTTATTTGTGTGTATGAATGTGTGCATTGTTGCTGTTCTATATCTTGTTTCAGTTCTCTCAGAGCTGTAAAGAGTGTGTTGTTGACAAGTGTGTTTTAATTTATTACGTTCTTTCCTTCCACTATAGCCTTTTGTATGTAATAATTTCCTTCTATTTTTAGTCTTCCGTTCAAACTGTTGCCATTTTTTGCAGATGTGTAGAACAGTTTCGATGTCAGTGGGGAAAACGGTTTTTGTTAATTTGGTGCTCTGCGTGTGTGGTCACTCTTCTGAGCTCTCTTGCGCTCTGTATATCTTCTTTGGAGGTTTCTGCTTGTTTGTTCTGTCTATTGGACTTGAGAAAGGTTACATGTCAGCTGTTATATACCTGCATTGCTGAATTTCTCTGAGGATTTTTTAAATCTGATCGTAGCTTTCGTTGAATTGTGTTGTTTGTTCCGAATGTTATTGCGATCCCTTGCTTTTTGATCGTTTCAGATTATATTTCCTATTTTGTTATTGTATGTTAACGTGTACCATCTACTTTTTTCTTCAGATGTGGTGTCGCCTGCTGTATTGTCTGTGTGTTCTGCCACTGTATTTTCAGACCCTTGGTTGTGATCTGTAGTAGGTGGGCGCTATGATTGTTTATCATTTTTGTCTTATTGTTGAGCTTCTTTATGATGTCTTCTTTGTATTAATTTTCATGAGCAATTTGATTATATTTTGTTCCTGTGTGTAGCTTCAGTCTAGAACCGCGCGACCGCTACGGTCGCAGGTTCGAATCCTGCCTCGGGCATGGATGTGTGTGTTGTACTTAGGTTAGTTAGGTTTAAGTAGTTCTATGATCTTGGGGACTGATGGCCTCAGATGTTAAGTCCCATAGTGCTCAGAGCCATTTGAACCATTTTTTTCCTGTGTGTAATTTTCTGATTTACGTGGTGTGCTGTTTATCCTGAGGATCATTTGTGTGTAACTAGCGTACTTATGAGCTGTTGGGTGATTGGATGAGCTGTGGAAAACAGTGCTCGTTGATCTCGATTTTCTGTAGATGTGAAATTCATATTGGTTGTCGTTTCTTGTAATTGTAATATCCTGGAAATTTAGTTTCTTTTCTCTTTAATTTCCATTGTGGATTTGGGGGTGTACTTTGTTGATGTTACTGGGCCGGACACTGTGGCCGAGTGGTTACAGGCGCTTCAGTCTGGAAACTCGCGACCACTACGGTCGCAGGTTCGAATCCAGCCTAGGGCATGGATGTGTGTGATGTCATTTGGCTAATTAGGTTTAAGTACTTCTAAGTTCTGGGGGACTGATGACCTCAGATGTTAAGTCACATAGTGCTCAGAGCCATTTGAACCATTTGATGTTACTGGGTAGCTCTTGTATCTTACTTTGTGTTGCATCTATGATACAGATTATATGATCCATATATCGGTACTACTTTATTATATTCTACCCTTCTTGTCTGAATGTGTTGTTAAATATTACGTTCTCTGTATGATGTCCGCCTCCAGTAGCTGTGTGGTCAGTGCGACAGAATGTCAATCCTAAGGGCCCGGGCTGGATCGGAGATTTTTCTCCGCTCGTGGACTGGGTGTTGTGTTGCCCTAAACATCATCATTTCATCCCCATTGACGCGCAAGTCGCCGTAGTGGCGTTAAATCGAAAGACTTGCATACGGCAACCAGTCTACCTGACGGTGCCCTAGTCACACGACATTTTATTTTTTCTGCATGATCTAAGAAAACGGATAAAGTTCCTCTGATGGGGGACCAAATGGGTAGCCTCTCTTACTGCAAATAAAGGTTGTAGTTAAAAATGAAGTAATGCCGTTCTGTGATTAGCCAACAGACGAATGAAATTCCATTTACTTGTTTGTCTGGGAATTTCTTCCCTTTTAGCCGTTGTTCCATAATGTGTATAGTTTCTCTTGTGAGTGTATACGTCTACATGGATCTAATGTCAAAAGATACCATTTTCAGAATTAAAAAAAAAAAAAAAAGATACCATTTTTCCTTTTGAGGAGATGTTAATGTTCTTAATGTTCTCTATTAAGTCTCCTGCATTTTTCAGGCTTTTGTTTGAGTATGTGTGTGTTTTCTTTAGGAGTTCGTACATGTCTCTGCCCGGTAAGCAAAATTGGGCTTGTCTGAAATTAACCATTGGTCTGAATGGAATAAGAGGGTTGTGGCTCTGTGGAAGGCTTGTTAAGAATGGAGCTTTAGGGTTCTCTTGCGTCACTCTTCTTGTTGGCTCCTGTGTGAGGGTGTGTGTGACACTTTTCAAGAAAATCTTAGGTTCGTTTGGTATCATTGTCATGGGTAACTGGTTAGCCTGGTTATTTCTACCAAGGATTTTTCTGTTTTTCCAATGTTATCTGTCTCTGTTATCATGACTAGAGAATACCATGTGCCTGCGTTGGTAATGAGTGCCTTATGTCATTTTAGTTTTAGGTGTATAATGTTTATGGTTGTGTCATCACATTTCAATCTGATTATCTGTGTGGTGAATTATTCAATCTGTTACGTCATACAGTACTGAGGAGCTAATGATTTCCTTTGCTAATTCTAAATGTAGTTTGTATATGCTGCCATTCAATTCTTGCTTGTTCGAGTATAGGGAAGAAATTTCACATTTCAGCAAAGTACACGGAATTTTTTCCATTCTCGGACTCGTGAGACTTAGAGTGCGTTTGTTCTGCCACCCCGCTGCTTGCTGTATGTTTTCCACATTGAGACCATCGACTATCTCCCAGAACAGATGTACTGAAGCTTATTATGGGGTGTATATACAGATCATTACACTGGGATTACAGAAGAGAATATGCAGCCACCCAACAGCGTACAGACATTTATCTTTTGACATCTGCCCTAAACATTAGCAGCAACACCCAGACGGAACTGAAGCAATATTTGTGAATGTCACGGATCCACTTTACAAGTGTGTTTAAAATGGGGACTAAATAAAGTTTTTTACATCTTAATTCACTTTTAAAACGTACCTAGAACTGACTGAAATAAAGATATCAGAGAAATATTTGTTACTCTTTTATGTTGTTAGTATGATAGTTCTTAATAGCATGTAATTAAAAAACACCTAATAGAAAAAAATTAAATAGAATCTGTCATTGACAATTGCGAGTAATATTTTTTGAAGTTAGTACCATGTTCTCAGTGCGTCTGAGTGTTTTACTGAGCTATGCTGGCAGGAGCAGTGCTTCTGGTAGTTCACTCTTGCCAGACTGGTCACCTGGTGAGTTTCCCCCTAGGGGGCCCTCTCCTTTTCAGTATGTGGGTGGCAACCATGTGGGCCCTTAGCTACGTCTGACATTACTTCAACTTACTTGTGTCAGGGTTCTTGTGTTTTCTTATCTACCGGCCTTTATTAGCTAACCCTTGGTTTTTTTCTACCCCAACGGTATTAGACTCGAGGCTGTTTTTAGTTTCCCTAATGTGTCTCTAGCAGAGGCGACAGTGGCCAGGATGGACCTCACTACAGTGAAGCCGGCAGAATTCTGATTAACACACAGGCAGGACCGACAAATAAAGTCCAGAATGACAGTAAATGCGTAGGAAGAAAACCTTGATTAAAAATTACCTGGGCCTCCAGGTTCGGCACTGAAGCGTTGGGCGTGTTCCCCATCATTCGGAAAACTTCATTCTGCAAAGAATCCAAGAATAAAGCATCAGATCGGATAGAAATTAAACGGAATGGACCCAGCAAATGAAAACGGTATCTGAATTTAGGTTTATGGAACGTCCAGGGCGTAGCAACTAATAAAATGCAGGTACACAGTGAAATCCATTGGAGCAATGTAGACGTAATATCAGTAACAGAAGCAAAAAGAAAGGTAAAGAAGTAGCAGAAATAGATGATTATGTTCATATTTACGGTGGAGTCAACGAAGAGTATTGGGCAAAAAGGGGGATAACCGTTGCGGTACATAAAAAATGGAAACGCTGCATTAAGAAATAGGACGGTGTGGACGAATGTCTGATGTGTGTGGAAATGACGCTAAAAGGATACGACGTAGCGATCGTTGCAGCATATGCACCCACAAATAATGCTACTCATGGTGAGAAGAATGATTTCTTCAATGATCTGCATTTTCAAAGGGATTTTAATGGACGAGCCGGCAAACAGGACGCTAGCAATGTTTTAGACAAATTAGGGGAGGATATTGTGAATGATAATTGAGAGACGGTGACAGAAATGTGTAGACAGTACAATCGTAAGATATGGAATGGATTTTTTCGACACAAAGAGAACCCATTACATAAATGGCCACAGGGAAATAACAGTCTGTAATTGGTAATCCTACAGGGAAGGAAAGTAATGGTACACAAGTGGAAGATTGGAGAGTCTACAGGGGAGAAGACTGTGGATCTGACAATTATCTGCTTCGTTGTGCACTTTGGTTCCGCTTTTAACAATCAGGAGGTGTCAAAACCGCTGTTAACGAGATTGGAAAGAAACTGGACCAACCACAGTATAAATTAAATTTACTGCTTCTTATACAAACTTAGATTGAGTGGAAGGGTGACGATACAGCATTGGTAGTAGCGTATAAGGCCATTGTGAGAGCGACTCATGAAGCTGAATGAGATTTTCACTCTGCAGCGGAGTTAATTAAACATGAAACTTCCTGGCAGATTAAAACTGTGTGCCGGACCGAGACTCGAACTCGGGGCAAGTGCTCTACCAACTGAGCTACCCAAGCACGACTCACGCCCCGTGCTCACAGCTTTACTTCTGCCAGCATCTCGTCTCCTACCTTCCAAACTTTACAGAAGCTCTTCTGCGGTTACTGTGGAGTAATACGAACAACAAGTAAAGAAGGTGGGAAAATATATAAAACTGTGGAAAATATGGAAAAAAATGAATTTTGAAAAATGAGAGTACTTACATATCTACCTGTCAGTGATCTCTGCTGTTACCTGAAATGACGAAAATTAAGAAATATTAAATTTAATTTTTTATTACTTTTACCTACTCGTTAGGCCTCAGGTGACATTACTTAGCATAATTACAATAAATCAATTTCTTATGAATAAAAAACTACACCATGTTCATCTCCCCATGGTGCAGAGCTCATCCACTCAAGTGCTCCAGATGTAAAAGATGAGAAAGTGGGAGGGGTTTGGAAACAATTTATGCACGGGCTGAGGAGGAGAGGGTTAGTGGCGGATGATGGGTGGTCGAGGACTGATCATTTCCTGAGGGGAAGGAGATTAGAGTCGGACTGACCTTGAATACAAATAGCACATGTTTAACCTAATGAAGATCTTATCTGTACTAATGACAATTTAGATGAGTCTCCAAAGACACGCCCATAGTTACAGTCAACCTACCAGCGACAGGATTCAAACTGCAAAAAATACAGGCATTCACTACTGGAAAAAAACGTTCTACGTATACAATCTTTGTGGGTTGGCTAAACTCCTCTGCCAAATGACAGGTTCTTCGCTCTAGTGGTATCTAGGCCATATCAGTGTGTTTGGCATGTCTCAAAATCATCGGCTTTAGTGTCACTTGTTAAAAAGAAACCTCAGCCTTAGCTCGGGAATGAATTAAGCTATACTCAAATGAAAGGAACCTTTCTTTCTCTCATCTAATGGGCTATGTGTTTGATATGCCCCCTTCCCATTCGAAAATTCGGAGCTGCATTCAAGTTGGCTGCTTTCAAAATAGCCACGAGATTTGGGCTTCAGTCATCTCACCGTACTTGACCTTTCATTTCTGTTTGCCTACATTTTTTTTTGTTTTAGCTGAATGGTTATGGTTACACACCTATGGACCACTATATATTACAAGTACAGTAGAGTCTCGATAGTTCGAGGTGAATGAGACCGGAACCACCTCGAACTATCTAAAATTTGGACTATCGAAATTTAAATGGGAAATGAAATATTATAATATTGTAAGTAATACAGGTCAAAATATGAACTTTATTAAAGTAACAGTATTTACACAAGCATTTGCATTGGCAGAATAACAATAATCATATATTTTGACAAGTAATAGTGAAGTGTCTTTTTTGGCGAAGCTGCAACGTTTCCTCGCGGCAATGTCACGCCACCGTCTCAGGAGCAGTAGGTCAGTTGGTGTCGCCTCAGGCTGTTGTCCCACGTAGCATATGGCGGCTTCGAGAGCAGCGTAGCCATCGGTGTGACTCATCATCGGTGCAGCCTCTGCCTCGTCATCCTCGTCACTCTCACACTGCGATGGAATGTTAACCGTGTCAATTACAGAAGAGTCTGTCACTTCCAACTGTTCATCCGAATTTAACCACTCGCCTACTTCCACCTCTTCTGCCTCTTCACACCCTGGCAATCTTCTGATTAAATTACACAATGGTTGATCGTCCTCATCTGCTAAATCTTCAGTTTCTGTGTCTGGCATGCTTTCTTGTACAATTTTCCTCCATGACTTACAAATTGTGTCTGACTTTATTTCGCTCCAAGATTCGCTAATCCAGTACACGACGTCCTTCAGAGTCACTTTCTTCAAAGCTCCTACAATGCTTTCGTTGTCTTCGAAATGAAGGATTGAATGTAGCAGTCGCCGTCGATACTTTTTTTTTAGACATTCCAGAACGCCCTGATCCATGGGCTGAATGAGACAGGTAACGTTTGATGGGAAAAACAAGGCGCGGATACCGCCGCACTGCACTTGAATGTGAGGAAGCATTATCCATGAGCAAAATTGCTTTGCATGGCAGTCCCCTTCCTTTTAAAAAATTCTTGCAGTCAGGTACAAGCGAATTAAAAAAACCAGTTCTTGAAGATTTTCTGATTCATCCAGGCATTATTCTGATGTGTATAGGCAACCGGAAGAGCTGAGATGGATACATTCTTGAATGCTCTCGGCTTGGCAGACTTCCCAATCACAACTAGTTTTAGTTTGTGGTTTCCAGTTGCATTTGAAGCTGCCATAACTGTGAGCCGATCTTTGCTTTTTTTGTGCCCTAGAGCCCTTTTTTCTTCACACGAAGCAAGTGTTCTCACTGGTAACATTTTAAAATTTAGCCTAGTTTCGTCACAGTTATATTTTTGTTCAATAGACAAATTTTCGTCATTTATGATTTTCTTAAACTCGACGATAAATTTTGAAACGGCCTGAGCGTCACCAGAGAGTTTTTCTCCACATACGTCTAGTTGACGCACTCCATACCTCCTCTTCCACTTGTCGAGCCAGCCCACACTAGCGGCGAAATTGTCATCTCCTTCTTGCACCTTTTTTCTGAAAAACAAAGCTTTTTCTTGCAAGATTGGGCCAGAAATCGGAGCACCCTTCTGTCTCTGTTGGGTATGAACAATACCTCACTTGTTGTTTCGAAGTCTGACTTCTTTGTACTTCTTCGACTGAGAGATTCGTGTGAGCATTTCTGTGAAGAAAACTGTTCCAATTTAAGTCGGTTTCTTCGCCAGTCACCAACACTAACTTCACTGACTCCATATTCGAGAGCAAGTTACTTTATTGTTTCTCCTTTGTCAAGTCGTCTTAGTGCTTCTAATTTTAGATGCAAAGGCTCAAATTTCCTCATTCTTGTTACAGCAATCATCTTTGTAAGGTGTACAACGGAACACACAGTCAACAAACAAAACGACACACAACACTGTACAGTACACGTACTGGAAACTACAGCAGCGTATGAACTCCCCAGTTTTGATCGGTAGCAGCCGGCAGCAGTCGGGGTATTTCGTGCCATACTGACAACAGATGTTCGTGCAACAGGGCAGTGAGCTAATCGTCGGTGTTGATTGCATTGTTGTCTGCTTTGTCGCTGAGCTGTACTCTCCCTATCTATCTTTTTCAATGATGTTTTCATTATTTATAATGTCAGTAAAAAAAAAAGAAAGTAGATCGTTGCAACTTATTCTTTTTTTTTTTTTTTAGAAAAAAAAGAGGCTCGGATTATTGGAAACTTGAACTATCGAGACTCAAACTATTGATATTATACTGTATTATTATTTGGTCTTGTTTATATAGAAATATCCTTGTACTGTGAGGAGTTGTTTCTTATCTCTTATGCTAATGTATTCAACATCTGTGTCTGTTGTAATTTATGTTGGGTTTTGTGAAGACGTTCCTCAAAACTTGAAAGGCCAACATCATCCTGACATTATTTCAATAAACGCAGACATGGATATCTTAAGGATAAGCAAGAATAAATCCGTCCTGTCCTTCAGCACACCACATCATAAAACAACAACAGAAAGGAAATAGCTCTTAAATGTTGAGACGAACTTGCGAAACCACACACTTTTTAAATTATTGTTAACAAGCTACAGCAGCTCTTAGCCGCTGGTTTCGTACCAGGCTATTAGATCTTCGTGTTTCATTTCCCAAGTCCGCACAGAAATTTCATAGTTTCTGCGATGTTTTCAAAGAAACATAGTATTCCAGTCAAAAGAAGTTTGCCATTGGTACAAGGGTTGTAAAATACCAGGACTGGACGAAAAGCTGGTTGCTGCCTTCTTGTAATACAGAAATGTGTCTTCAAAAGCTGCTTGAAGAAGACATCGAAGACAAAATACCTGATCCTGCAGGTTGTGTGCATTGATGATTTCCACAAACAATGCATCTCTACAGACTAGAAATATGACACCTACGAATGAAGAACAGGATTTCGGGTACGTAGTATGAGTTAACCTGCTGAGACATCAAACATTTTAGGCTCCTGTACCGCAATCAGTAGAAACGGGGCCCTTACAGGATCACGTTGAATCTCTCTGTCTGACCGACACTTAAAACCCATTTTCTCACGAACGGGTAAAGGCATCACTTTGAAATTAAAGTAGATACTGAGGTGTACAGAAACTTGGTGGTGTAAAAGACATAATGTTCTCAGTCAACGCTGTCAAAGGTAAGGCCATTTACAGTGATGAGCCAAAATATTGTGACAATCTGCTTAATAGCTTGTTTGTCCGTCTTTGGAACGAAATACATCCCTCATTCTGAGGATTATTGATCCTACAGTTTGATGGTAGGTTTTTGGATGTTCAAAAATGGTTCAAATGGCTCTGAGCACTATGGGACTCAACTTCTGAGGTCATTAGTCCCCTAGAACTTAGAATTAGTTAAACCTAACTAACCTAAGGACATCACAAACATCCATGCCCGAAGCAGGATTCGAACCTGCGACTGTAGCGGTCCTGCGGTTCCAGACTGCAGCGCCTTTAACCGCACGGCCACTTCGGCCGGCGGTTTTTGGATGTACCTGGCGTTAGATGTCTACGTACAGGTCATATAATTCGTGTAAATAAGGGTTTTCTGTTTTGTGTTCACCATAATGGCGCTTTTTAGAGACCCAAATAGGTTCCATAGAATTTACATGAGGCGAATTTGGTCGATGACACATTAATGTAAGATCACTATAATACTCCTCAAACCACTGTAGCATAGTCTGTCGCCGAGACACGGACAGTTATACTGCTGAAAAAAGACATCGCCGTCGGGAAAGACACCAAGCATGAAGTGCTGCGTGTTGTTCGCAGCTGTTAACTTGTCTTCGATTACTTCCACAAGCCCCACACACGGTATCGCGCTGCCGCTAACGTCGATGATGATGATGATGATGATGATTATGATTATGATGTTTGGTTTGGGGGGTGCTCGACTGCGCGGTTATCAGAGCCCGTGCAAATTCCCAACCTTTGCTCAGTCCAATCTCGCCACTTTCATGAATGATGATGAAATGACGAGGACAACACAAACACCCAGTAGTCTCTAACATCGTTGACGGTGGTTGTGGAGGCTACCATTGACATAGTGTAGCATAAATGTGATCCAGCCGAAGAGCTGACACGTTTCCATTGATCGACGGTCGAATCCCTATGGTCCTGTAACTGCTACAATCGTAACTGCAATATCGTTTTGTCACCAAGTGAACACGCAGTGGCGGTCTGCTGTCTAGTTTCTTGTTCAAAAACGTACAATGAATACTTTGCTCCGAAAGACTTGTGCGTTCTCCAGCATTGTGCTCTTTCGGTAGAGATGCCACAGATCACCATCTATCCTACTTCAGAGAGCAGACAAGCCTCCGATCCCCGTATTCTGTGAAGAGTCTTGCACGTTCCAACATTCAACGCCTTGTGGAAGTACCACTGTCATCCTACCTGTTCGCAACATCCACCGTTTGTGTTTCTGACTAGCAGTCATTCCTCGCCAGGTGCCGCTTCTATCGCCTGGACGGGCTTATGTGAATAGTAGGTCTGTGGTCATAATGTTCTGGCTAATCAGTGTATTGTTTCTGTAACCGCTGATTTGACATTAGCAAAGGAAAAAATGTCGTAGGGGGCAGGTGGGCTTAATTTGGTGCGCTGTCCAGGACGGCGATGGTGGGTTTCCCGAATTATCTTTACAGACAAGATGAAGTAAGTTGGCGTATTGGCACTAACTTCTATGCAAAATTCTTGCGTATTTAATTATTCATGCGAAACCTGACGTACCGTTCCCTGTTAATTCACG
The DNA here is from genome assembly GCF_021461395.2 of Schistocerca americana. Lineage (NCBI taxonomy): Eukaryota > Metazoa > Arthropoda > Insecta > Orthoptera > Acrididae > Schistocerca > Schistocerca americana. The sequence continues at coordinate 55,245,529 of NC_060126.1, read as the reverse complement.
AAATTTCAGCAGGAGTTCGGAAATCCAGACGACGATTTTTACGGATCAGTATACCAATTTTCTCGATCTTTTGAATTGCTTCAGTTTTCAATAAACATTCTGTGCACCTCCTTTAACATAACATGAGCTCATGCAACAGTTTTCCTCAGTTTCACAAGAAACTTAAGGTTAACTCGTTGCTCCATCCCAATACATTGCGGTTTCAGCCAATGCACTAATGCAAGGACATCAACGGATGACTGCGACAGCAAGACTGAATGACGTACAACAGTTTCCGTCCAGCTGAGGGTGGAAGACGCGTAAACCGTATCAAATACGTTCTAACCTGCTGCAGCACACTCACTCAGTGCTACCAGCAACATGAGTAAAGTTTTCTTACTCAGACGTCTATTTTTGTTCTTCAATATCGCTCTCCAGGCGTTTCAGCTTATCTTCAGCTGTCGGTATGGGACGCACCTCGTAGAAATTTTTCCCTTCTCCAAATCGTTTGTCAGAATACAGAATCCTGATGTTGGTGGAATTCCTGTCGCTTCAGAGAGCTCCATACAAGTCGCACTATGATCTTCTTCAGTAGCGTGTGCCACCAGTTTCAAACTTCTTTTATCTTTTCACGTTTTTGGCCTTCCGTTCCTGGAATTATCGTCTGTGCTCGTACGACCATCACGAAAACGATTGACCCAACGTGAAACTACTATGGCCCACAGTAAACTCACCACAAACTTCCCGTAACGCGTCGGGTTTTTCCAGCGTGAAGTTGCGAACATACCCAGACACACTACCAGAGACTCCTGCGAGGTCCATTTCTACCTCTCACCTATTTTATGTTAGAATACACAGCGAATAAACGAAAACAGGTGCTTCTTACTCAAGCTCCCAACAACATTTGACGTAATTTTCTTTATTGTTGCATCAAAAATCCGCAGTATTGCATTATTTGTGAAATGTCCCTCGTAATTCCCACACCCTGTCCATCAGGATGGTGGAGCAGAAGAGTGACGACCATTCATCAGGGGAAGGTACGCTAGGGTAGCTCAGCGGGACTGCCCATTGTGCTGAACATGGACCCTGCAGGCACAGGAGCTGCCTGGACCTCGCTGTTTGTCTCGGACCATGTGGCCGCGACAGAGGGTCAGCTGCCAGTCAGTATGGAGTCATTGATTCCTGGAGACCGCAGTGGCGGCTGCGTCGAAAGTAGGACGTCATTTCATGACCCAGATGTGCTGATGAGGGCTGGTCAACCCTGGGGGCTTAAATACCGCTGTCTCGCACAGACTGTGTGGTGAAAATGGTGTTTCTGTGGCGTGTGGAATCGGTTTGTGTGTAGCCAGTGTTCTAGGTGCAGGTGTTGCCACACAAAAGGAGTTGGATGTCAGAACTGGCACACAGCCAGGGGTTTCTGCGTAAAGAGGTCGTCGTCTGCTGTTAGTGGATGTAGCAATCCAGTTACTACTCTGGCCTCTGGCAGAGTTACATGCCATTACAATATTAAGCAGGTAGCATAATGGCTGGTCCTATCAGCTTTTGTCCTATCCCATCAATGTCTGTTCTAAATACACCGAGTGACATGGATGTTTCTTTTGTTTTACATAGAATTGCAGAGAAGACTTTTTAACTCGCGGCCACTTCCATTATAGATATCAATACGATTCTTTCTTCTGTCTTCCGATACTCAGTTAGACAGAAACATATTCTCATTCATTTTGTTCCAACACCAAAAGTTCCACTGAAGTACAGAAGACGAGAATTTGGCTTCTGTTTCTTTTTAAGAGTAGTCTATTGTTCTGTGCGTATTCATCTATTTCTCTCTCACTTCTGAATTTATATGAGATAGTAGACATGCGTTATTACTTTCCTTCTTTGAGTCTGATTATCATTTTTACACAGTCATTTCAGTTTCTGTATAGAATAACAAATTAATAAATATATTCCGTATAGGTATGAATAAATGGAAGAGTTGTACGAATTCGTTTAGTACTACACCTAAATATATTACTTTCTGTTTTCCATACTATTCTGTTTTATTTTGTTAGCATTGGTATTGTATCTTTCTTCCAAGACACTATTCACTCCTTGTAACTGCTCTTCGAGGTAGTTAAATGTCTCTGACAGAATAACAAAGCCATCTCAAACGTCTCTGATCTATTCGCTAATCTTTAATCGACTTCGCAATTTCTCCTTGGTTTCTCCTCAGTGTTCTAGCTAAATAAAGCTGGGGGTAGTCTATAACGTGCGTCAGTCTCTTCTCAACTGCTACTCCTCTTTCACGTCCTTCGTATCTTATAGCTGCAGTCTGGCTTCTGTACAAGTAGAGAATAGACCTTTCCTCGTGTATTTCAACTTTGCAACCTTCAGAATGTGTACTCAAGTATGTAGCGTTTTCTGATTCCATGTCCCCTTTTACAGGAAACAAATTCTCCAATGGTTGGCGTGGGAAGAGAGGATGCACGTTCAGGTCCCCGAGTGCCACAGTGGTATGCGGGCCGGTCAGTGCTGGTGACGGGGGCCACGGGCTTCCTGGGATTAGCCGTCGTGGAGAAGCTGCTGCGGTCCTGCCCTAAAATTGGCACTATCTACATGCTGGTGCGGCCCAAGCGTGGACAGGACCCTCAGGAGAGGCTGGAAGCCTATGTGTCCAATGTGGTGAGTGTCCCTGCTGTTTCTGATGTACTACGCAGAAGAGCCAAAACTTTATGAGCACTACCTGGTGGAATACCGACGTTTCAGCACTGACTGACGTGGCTTTGTGGAAACATGACGCATTAAAGAAGGTTCAGAGACTGAACAGAGACGAATGGAGAATCATTATAGTGAGGATACAGGGCGCAAACGGAGAAATCATGTGCGGTAATCCATTTCGCCAAAGAGCAGATCGTTATGGCCTGCCTAGGAACAAACATCTCAGAAACAGCGTAACGTCTGAGGTGTTCACAGTGAATAAAGGTGAAACCAAGAGTAGGCGGCTAACTGTTGGACACCCGTGTCACATCACAGAACCTGGAAGCTGGAGACTTGCCCACTCTACAAAACAGGATTAGTGGCGATTTATGGCACATCGGTCGACAGAGTACAATGCTGGTGCAAGCAGAAATTCTTCAGAGCACACTTTTAGGATACATCGTTTAACATGGTACTCTATTGTAGACCGCCACCACGTGTTCCTGTGTCCACCCAACGAAATGATTGATTACTATTACGATGGGCACAGGGTCATCGAGGTTGCACCGAGAAGCAATGGAAGGTTGTCGCTTAGTTGCATGGCTCACATTTATTGCTACACCAGGTCGATGGTAAGGGACAGATACACCACAATGCTGAAGCATGCCTGTTTGTAGAATGTACCGTGCCACATATGCAGTCTGGTAGGGGCAGCTTTACACTCTGCGGGACGTTCACCTAAACTTCCACGGGATCTTCGGTGGTAATGTAAACCATAGCGACAGCTGTCGACAACCTGAACATTGCTGCGAACCACGTGGATCACTTCATGCTTGATGTCTTGCCTGGAGTGATGACATCTGCCAGCAATTATATCAAAAGGTCAGAATCGTGTTACAATGGGTGGATGGGGCATCATAGTGAATCCATGTTGATGTCGAGGCCACCCAAGTCGCCAGATATTAATGCAAAGGGACATATATAGGGCAATGTCGGGTGCTAGCTCTGTGCCCACAAAATACTGGCCCATAATTTATAGAAATTACGTTATCTATGCGTAGGTATTTGGTACCACAAATCTTCGGAAACCTACCAAGTATTTTCAGAATCTACCTCACACTGAACTGCTCCTGTACTCCATTCCAAAGGCAAATCAGTACACTATTAAGACGGCTCATCATTGTATCTTGTGTAATAGTGTTTGGACACCTGACTCCAAGTATGTCAGGATCGTCGTCTCAGGATGATATATAGGATGAGTGAGTGCTACCAGCTGCTCAGTGATCCAGGAATGAGAAACGTACTATTAACAACACCAAAAAACTGCAAATGGTAAATTCGCCACAAATTGATAGTGCATTATCCATTTCATATTGGCCCAATTCCTACATCTACCTACAGACATGGTCATATGCATGTAGCTTGCGTGGGGATGGTCTGTTTTACCTGTTGTATTACTATCTCCTGCCCTATATTTCGGGATTGGCGCCAGAAGTGATGGTACGAGAGTGAGGTGTTCCCTAAAATGTACAGACGTGCCCGACATGTGTGACTGTCGTATGAGTAGAACGTTTTAGCTTAATGTTCACTGGTGAAATCATTTCAATTAATTGATATGGATCCAAATACTAGATGAGTAATTTGTTTGGCCCTTCAGAGTGTGTAGGCTCATCTACATTACCCAGTGCCCTACTCTGCAATCAACTGCCTTTGGACTGCAGTGTCCCATTTGTTCCTAACGTTCTAGGGCTTTCGTATTTGCTTTCTATGCCTATTTCCATACCTTAAAAACGTGCTTGTGAAATGCTTTAAATGCTGTCCATTCTTCCCCACTCTTTACTTTAACTCTGTAGCGGCACCACCGTTTACGATAGGAAAAAGTTATATTCGGTGCAATATTTCTGAGCTCGCAAGTTACAGCCAGGCGTGGGCCGGTTGACAGTAAGTTACACTTACCAGCGGTTGTGAAGTAGAATGGAGTTCACAGGGCTGTAGAACCGCTGAAAAGAGTAAACGCAGCGGTTTGCATGGCGCAAGTTACAGGCAGAAGGGGCCCACTGGCCCAGCCTCGGTGTTCTGAGCACATGACTCGGAGAGGTGCATTAGCCTGACAGAGGCGCACAGCTGCATATAAATAGGCGCCGTTTCACTAACAAGGCATTGAAGTATGGCACCTCTCCTGGACGGCAGGGTGTGTCACCCCACCGACTGAACACAGCGTTCCAGTCCACGGCAGGTCGCTGTTCCGACGCTCTGAGACCAATGTGGTGTCCACAGCCAGCCAGCGGCCGGCCACGCCACAGCTAGCTACTGCGGGCAGTCTTGTTGGCTCCCAACACGCACCGGAGTCATCTCGAAGCGAGGGCCGCAGATTCGGACGCCAGATCGTGGGCGCTTGTTATTGCTGCGATTTTAGCCACACCGGCGAGGAAGCCCGCCACAGGCACGTGCAGCTCCCAGCGGGTGGCGCTGAGGCAGCGGGGTCGGAGACCGCTGAGTCAACTGCAGATGCATCCTGACGTTATCACAACTCCGCTGCTGTACAAGGCTGTCACACAGGAGTGTGCTGCATGGGTCGCTGAGGCAGCCATTCCGTGTTAAGCCCTTTCGCAGACAGCAAAGTGGTGTCCTCAGCACTGTGGGTCCCGGTGGCACATACCGAGAGAAACAGGGGCACTATAGCTGGAAACAATAAATCACTCAGGAAACTTGGACCAGTTTTAATGCGGCACATCCTGACAGCTCATCCTCGTCCAAAATTCCTCTACAACTAGAACATTGATAGTATTTTACAGATACATACTAAATCATATTATGATAGGCCTGTACTTTTCTTTGTAATAAATCGTGATGGCTTATGGTAGGAGGATGTCCCAGTTCTCATCATCGCTATCGAGATAGTAATTTGAAGTTTGTCATATTGTCCTATAGTGACCAGAAGTTTTTCATATTGTCCCATGCACTGGCTCTGTTCCTTCACTGGCCTGTGAATGTCATATGCTTCTCCTTAACTTAGGAATGTCCAGTAGATGACAAAGCTGTTTCATCAGTTCTGACATAAGATTGGTACTGTGATTTGTAGTTAATTTTTCTGGAACCCTGAACTTCACAATAATTTTTTTTACCACTGCCTGTATCGCTGTGTTGGCTTTCTGATTTGGGATGGTTACTAGCCCCACATAGGGTGAGAGCCAATCTGTAATGATTATTACAAAGTGATTCTTTGCCAGCATTTTCTCAAAATATCCTTAGATGCCCATACCAATCATTCCAAAATTTCTTATTAGTTGCTGGTAGTTTCTATAGTGGAATGCAATGATATTCAGGTCAGTGTGGTCAGTGTACACATGGCACACAATTTTTCACATGCTAATTGACTTCCTGTTTGTGCATGTGCCACCAGTACTGATCATCAACTTGCCATTCAGTGGTTCTTTGACTCTCATGTCTCAATAACGTGTAATCATGTGCCTGTTTCTGTACACCCTCATGGAACACGGCTAGAATCACAATACATGGTCCATGTTTTGTTTTCTTAGACAACTCACAGTTGTGCACAATGTACTGTGTGTGCATTGGAAATAGCTTATGTTCCTTGTCAGCTGGTTCCACTGCCTTCCACTCCACAGTGGGGTGACCCCCTGTCTGTAACATACAAATGTGCCTACTGAGGCCATCTCCATTTTTAAATTACTTCAAATTAAACTCACATACATTCAATGCGTGATGCATTAATCTACAAGGTGAATCCTTCAACCCCAATAACGATTGTAACTTGTGTGATACGTTATCACGTTAATATCTTACCATACAATTAACTATGGATATATGTCATGCCATATATGAGGCTTTGCGTTTCCTCTCCATGGTAGAATCATTTCTCTTTGCTTTCTTTAACTGATGCTAGGCATTGCAATCAATATGTACCAACCAATCGATTTCTTGACAGTATGCAGCTCAGTGCACGATCACTATCAACACAAGAGAATATGAAGTTTTTCTCATAATTTCGAAAAACCAACACTGGACTAGTTGTAAAAAATTCTTTCCATATTCGTTAATGCACCACGTATTTTGATGTCTAGTGCAACATTACTCGTTTTTTTTCCCAGTGAATGAATAATACGCCAAGTTGTTTCTGAATATTTTGGGACAAATTTTCTACAGTAATTTGCTAAAACTAAAAAAATCCAACTCCTTCTCCATCTGAGGCATTATACAATCCAGAGCGGTGTTCCCTTATCAACATCCTATCGAAAGGCCAACCTGAGTTACACTTCTTGCAATGTGAAATGAATCCGCTCCATAGTTACATAGAATCAGGTGGGCCGTGTGCCATCACTTAAAAACTTCCATTAACCATAGCTCATGCTTCTCCACATTCTTTAGAAAAAACAGTCCCGTCATCCAAATGAACCCTTGATTTTAAAACTCATAAAATCCTTTCCAACAAATACTGTAATGTACCGGTCAAAATTTAAAACCCAGACAGCATGCAATGATATTAGTACTGTACTGAAGGAACTGTCAAACGCCAGTTATCCCTCGTCTTCCAGTGCTACTTCTCATTGATGGTAACCACTGCATCGATCTATGGTTGAAAATAACTTGCACCGCCGCAAATTTTTTAAAGTTTCTGTTATATCTCGCATTGGGTGTTGTGGGTTGGCAGGAGAGCCAACACCAGGTTACAAGAGGAAGCCGAAAGGCACGCGTTTTAGCTCACGTAGGCTGGCGTGAGGTCTGGAACAGGTCAAGGAAATTAGAACTTAGAAAAAACGTACGTAGCTGGTGGAATACATGACTTTCATCCATAAATGGTGAACGTCGGTCTGACGGTACATGTATCACAAGATCAATAGCAACTGATAATGGCGCCTTGCTAGGTCGTAGCAAATGACGTAGCTGAAGGCTATGCTAACTATCGTCTCGGCAAAGGAGAGCGTATTTTGACAGTGACCCATCGCTAGCAAAGTCGGTTGTACAACTGGGGCGAGTGCTAGGAAGTCTCTCTAGGCCTGCCGTGTGGCGGCGCTCGGTCTGCAATCACTGATAGTGGCGACACGCGGGTCCGACGTATACTAACGGACCGCGGCCGATTTAAAGGCTACCACCTAGCAAGTGTGGTGTCTGGCGGTGACACCACATTGGGCACAAATCTGTAATGGTACAATTAACATATCTATAATCACAGCATAAATGTATGCTTGTGTTCCACCCATACCGTTTTTCAGGAAAACAGCCATGGGTGCTCCTAAAGGACCTATACTGTTTCAATGAAGTTGTTCTGTAACTGTTGGTTAAAGAACTTCTCCATCGTTGGTAATATAAGATGAGGCACAAAATATGACATACAGTACACTGATGATTGATTTCCTGCTAGCATTGTGTACTGCATCACTGGAAATTCTCGCAAAGAATCGCAAGGATTAAGCAGGTCTATTAACAACTTCTCCAACTCTAATTTTTCCAGAGTGCTTCGTACATATAGGCGCACAGTCACTTCTAATTTCTTGAGGGATGTCTTCCACGTCTTAGAATCATGTCTTTTGTAGTTTTATTCGAAACGTGAAACTAATCCATTTTAATGTGTTTGATGCAGGCTCTGATACAATTGCATTTCTCTGTTCTGCACATCGAATTCACAGCTGTGAAATGATGTATATGTAAGTTCACCAGCTTATTACCATAATAGTAAGAAACCTTTATTAAGAACACAATCGAAAGAAGTTTTCTGCAAACAAGTGTGTGGAAGATACGATATTTTAGGATTACAGGATTACACCGTGAGACAAGCATCAGAAGTAGCTTGGAAATGAACAAGGGCGCGAAATTAGCTAATAGCAAAAGAATGAAATAAACCGTTTATTTCAAAAACAAAAATGGCCTACAAATTAAAATGAATTTTCTCAAGCACTTATTCGGTGGCGGACATGAACAAGTGCTCATAGCTTTTAAGGTATGCACATTACAGCCACGATTACACAATATTTTGTTTATTGACCATTCCTCCTGAGACATAATGTAGCTCAGCTGATCTTCTGACCAATGACCCAGCTTTGCAGCTGTGGACAGGTTGTCCACAAACGCTAAAACATCCTCTGCTGCTTTACCTGAAAAAGGATCAACTAAGCTAATGGTATAACATCTAGATTTCGTACTGATAAAGTGGACAATGATCTGTCCTATTACGAAGGGATGCATAAGCAAGTCTGTGTTGTCTGCCACTAATTGTGGCTTTTATTCCAAACAGAGTCAACTGCTTCCTGAATGATAACCACCTGTTCTTCTGATTTAAACACTTTAAAGCCCGTTTGTATAAAACAACGACATAAACAGGGAAGGTTAAACCTAATGTGATGTCATTCTACAAAACACTGCTTAATATTTACTCCTGAGGGCTATCCATGCAAAATCATTGCATTCATTGGCATAATGCTCTGGCCTTCTGGTTTAGAAAAATATTACTGACGAGGACTGAGCGCAGGGGACACTACGTACCAATAAATTACACAGTGTACACCTAACTGGGAGCATGTAAGTATATGTTTCTCTCATGTTACCCCTAAATTCGCCCAAATCAGTGCCTGAGCTCATCTTGACGGAACCAACTTTTAAACCAGCTCTCCCGTCTACGTGTGGAACTGTTGAAAATACGAAGGATGTAAAATATTAGAAAATACTTGTCTTGACTTGCTACCCTGCGATGGCGATGCTGCATCCAGACACATGACGCTCGATGTTTCAAACTAACTTCTGACATAAATCGTAATAGTGTGGGGGCTGGGAGAGGATGATAGGCCTCACAGATGGTGTGCAGATGTGCACTACCAGCTTCCCAGCTGTCATGGAATGCTGAACGCTGTATTAACAGCAACTTCACTTATTGAAATGCTTGGGCACAATCTGAAGGCGATGACTGAACGTCAAGAATTGAGTGATAAGAACTTCAGCAAAGCACTTGGTCATGTGAATAGCTTGCACCTAGCGAGGACGCAAGCAAACGAGAATACTGACACAACAGAAGGCGCGCCCTTGCCAACGTTACTCCTGCAGACTTCAGGTGGGCAGCAGAAGTTGGTGCACATCTATCAAGCTATGCCACAACAATGGAGGGCTGGGCATTTGGGTAGCACAATGATCCCAAACCCTGGTCACCTGGACGACGATCTTCATGCCTACCATTCGAGCCCTGGAAGCTTAATATCTAACAGCGAAGCATGGACAGCAGCTAGTAGATAATGCATATAACATAGACGAAGCTGAAAAGGCTATGTGGGACCCCTTAAGGACAATCAGCTGCCACCTTGTAGGTGGCCCTGTTTTGATGGCTGCTACCAGCCCTCCGCGCATTAAATCTAGTAGTGACGTTTGGACAGCAGCCAGTAGATGATTCAGCTAGTCATAGGCGAAGATGAGAGGACTACGTGGATGATCAGAAGCCAGATGTCCCTCTTTCTACCACTTGTCCTGTAATAATTAAATCTAGCATCGATGCATGGACAGCAGCTATAAGATGATCTAGCTACACATAGACAAAGCTAAGAGGGCCATGTGGGGCCACCTGAGGACGATAAGAACCCACATGAGGTCACCTGGACGGCAGCCTTCCTTTATATGGCTGCCACTCGAGATCTGGAATCATTAGATCTAAATGTGAGGTGTCGATAGCAGCTAGAAGATGATTCAGCTAGACATGAAACTGAGAGGACCATATTGGACCGCCAGTTGCAATGGAGTAGGTCTCGTTGATGGCGGTGATTGGGGACGAGATACAGATAGGCTCCAGTGATGAGTATTTACTGGCACTTGGCCTGGTTTTTTTACGACCCGGCGTCACTTCTAGTAACGTAGACGCCTAAGGAGCGCAACACTGGGCCTCGGCGTGCGGTGATACAGGACACCACTGCAGTGGTCTGGCCCTTACGCCATGCTGCATCAGCGCCTGTCCAGCCTTGCCAGACAGCTGGCTGACCTGCATGCTGTGGTTTGGCCGTCTGGGTGGAGAGATGCTGGCGCCACATCTGAGATTTTTATCCCCTACCTTCACCGTATTGTGACGAAACTGGCTTTTGCTGTGAGCTGAGAGTGGCGGAATTTGCATTAACCTCATCCGTTGTGGGCATAACTGATGCAAAGTGCTGTCAAATGTAAGGAATTTATCTTAGAGCTATTATAAAAGACAAGAGCAACGGTACAAGCATAGCGACGAAGACAGTTAACAGCATTCCAAAAGCAGTGTTTATATTAGAACACCGATCCGAGCCACACTTGACAGCTGAGCAGTGATGGGAGTGTCGATATAATCAATGCTTTACTTTTTCTCGCTGCCACTTATGAATGTTGATTGTTTTATTGATGAAATATCTTATGGGCAGGCATAGCTGGACGAAAATGACATCACAGTTATGTTAGTCTTGGACAAACTTTGGAATGAAAGACAGATAAATTGGAAATAACATGTATGTCTTTCGTCTGGTGAAAGCAGGCAAATTTAATAAAACATTACAGGTATTCAAGGTTGTGGTAGGAATGTGTAGACTGTAAGATCTTATCGCGAGGTTTTGTTGAGTAAGTTTAGATATACTGCAGGTCATTTAAACCATAGTTTGAAATTAGATCAACTTTGGGAGAAATTATAACACCACAATAGAATTACAGTCGGTGGTGGACCATGCGGAAGTGTGGGCTGATTCTAACTGTAGAGAAAGTTAATAGCGCAGACTTGAAGAAAACTAGTAATCTCTTCACCCCGAGTTCCTTAAAGAATAAAACTCCCACATATAAAACAACTTTACATGTCTGATTGTAAATGCCTTAATGTGTTAAATATTTGGCGTTAAGCGTGTAAAATCTTTAGGATGGAAGTGACAAAACGCTAATTATTTTGGTTTCATCAGTTTGGCTTTGTTTACAAACTGTTACACACTGGCCGTTCCCTTGGCTTTGACACATTCTGTCAACTAAATATGGTTTTTATTAGAATTAAAAAATGAGAAAAACCATTTCCCATATTTAAAGTTAAACAGCTGAAGTGGATAGCCGCAGGACGTATTACTTTCATTTGTGCGTTTTAATCGTCATTATTCATTCTTTCCGCCTCGTTGGCCATTTCCTTGTGTTTTATCCGTGCTGTTTACTTAAGATACTGTTGGGTAGACCCAAACACTTACCGTTTATGAACTAAAATTGTCTGTACTGCATCAGACAAGGGCAGAGCGGCGCTTACAATCCAGTAAAAACGCGCCTGTTCGTCAGCGTCCATTGCGTCGTATCTCTTGAACTACATGTGGCAGAATGATATAATTCTGCAGGCGCGTTTAGGTGTATGCGTGGATACCATTTGTATGTTGTGTTCAAAATGGCTCTGAGCACTACAGGACTTAACAGCTATGGTCATCAGTCCCCTAGAAATTGGAAATACGTAAACCTAACAAACCTAAGGACATCACACAACACCCAGTCATCACGAGGCAGAGAAAATCCCTGACCCCGCCGGGAATCGGACCCGGGAACCCAGGCGCGGGAAGCGAGAACGCTACCGCACAACCACGAGCTGCGGACAGTAAAGAGTAATCAGTAAAAACGTCGTACCTGGCACTGAAGTTGCACTGCACAAACAGCAGAAATTTCGTAAGCGATAAACTTGTTCTTCCTTTCATTATTTTGCAGTGGGTGTTAAGAGAAAAATTATCAAATACAAGGCGACTATAGTCTGGGTAACTTGTACATCACGTTACACTGCGTCTAGACGTCTACACAGTTTCTGACTTTAATAGTTGACTTACTGCGTTAAGCTTTTAACTTAAGTTTATATCTTTCAATGACTAGATTACGACAGTATCTCAAATTTGAAATTCGGGCAATAATCATATTAAATACTAAAAGTCAGTTTAATGTACCACGCAGAAGCCATTAGACTGGCAGACTCCAGCTGGGACCTTGTAACCACGTAGGAAGACAGACAACGTAAGTGAGGGAAATGTAAACAGAATGGTAGTAGGAAGAGGTGTTGCTGGTCAGAGAATCAGGAGAGTCAGAGAGAGAGATGGACAAGCCAATATTGCAGGAGAGGAGGGGAGATCATGTATAATCAAGGTAGATATGACAACACAGAAGACCACAGCAGTGAGGGTCCATGTTGATGAGGGACGGTTTATGGAATAAACAGCAGCTTTAAGAAGATTATAGACAGAGTAATCAGAAATCAAATGGACAGGAGAGAAACTGAGACCAGTGGAACTGTTCTAACGCCATGTTACATATATGTGAGTGTTCACCATTGTATGTAGCTGGACAGGCTGCAATGATACACTGACATATCAGAGTAACTCGTTTTTGGAGAAAGTTTCTTTTTACTATACCATGCCTATTACCATAAATTTTTGCTTTAATATAATCGCGAATATCGTTGTCTATTTTAGAAACAGAAACAGAAGTTTCATCTTGTCCTGCCAGTGCAGCAAGATGACAGTGAGTGTGAAGCAAGATGACACGGAAAATCTGATGATATGCATGTCACTGCTCAGTACACTATATGAAAGATATTAGTTTTTGCTTTAAATGTTCTTATTCCACCTTGTGTACTTTGTTCTCAACCAAGTTCTGTTTCGTAATTGTGCTTCTTGAAACTGTTGCAACTTGTCGTTTTTCGTGCATCATACTTTTTATGGCACTGGCTCTCAAACTTTTTGGTGGTGTAACACATTTATAATAATATATATTTTATGTAGCCCTAAAATAAGTTAAGACTTGTTTTGTGATAGTTCTTTCATTATAACCATTTAATGTGCATCACACAAAATTGTGTACATTATACACTATTGAATTTTACAATAATATACAAAAACTGCTCATAAGACTACAGTACACGTAATAACATTGTACTGATTGCTGTGTAAATGAATAAAATCTTTTCCTTTTGATAGGAGGTTATGAACCGTTCTTTTTTTTTAATTTTTGACCAACTCTTTAATGTCAGGCTTGATAGAAGAGGGTTGAAGACGCATGTTATGTTCAGTATCCAGTCTATGGCGTTAATTTGTAGCTGCATATGCTTAGCATCCCATTTCACACTATTATCGCGAATGGGAGAAGAACAGTCACAGCCTGCGTGACAAGTTGTGGATAAATCATCAAGTGTCACTGTTTTGAACAATGATTGGATGCTTGATTCTGATGTCATTTCTAAAACAGATTCTGCAAATTCTGTATGAAATGATTATGAACCCGTTAACTTCATTTCATTCTTGTATTCTGCTCTTTAGAAAAATACGTTTGGGAAGATGCTCAGCTATCACAGAGACATTTGATCGATTCTTGAAATATTTTATCTAATAGTCTAATAGTTCTCATGTCACACCAACGAACATGGTCAGTACTAAAAATTTTTCTAGTTCTCTATTGCCAACATAAACAATCCAAACATTTATTTTTTTAAGATAGTTATTTTGTTATTATTGGTATTGAAAATGATTGTCTGGTTTCCACGGGAATACAGATTTACGAGTAATTCGTTAATTTTTCCACAGATAGCCACCAAAAATCTTAGCCTAAACAACCAAGCTACATCGCTCAAATGTTCATTTAATTTGGAAGAAATGTCAGTCATAAGAGCTTATAATAGTTCGAATAATATTGGTAAGATGTTACCCGGAGATAACCATCTAACCTTAGTGTGGAGTGGTAGTGTTTTATGATTGGTCCCGTAATCTTCTCATAATACTGAAGAGGGTGTGGGTTAACGTAATTGATTATTTTTACTCCTTCATAAAGAACGAATTTTATATTTTCCAGAATATTCTTTATCACGAACATTTGTCTTTAGCACGACACAGTACTACAGTTTTGCACTTCACTTTATGTTAGAAGTATCGCTCCAACTGTTTTAGCAGTCATTACCTTGGCTCCATCATACCTAAACAATCGTAACAGTCGTGATGATTTATTGCAGATAAATTGTTAACCACGTAAAAATTCTTTCGTTCGTTCGAAAGTGGTACGGTAGAAAGATGCTTCGCAGATTTTTCATGTGTTATGTCTGCCACAAATTATAAGCGACAGTGTGTGCTTCACCCGCTTGTGCAATGTGATAGCTGACTACATATGATGCCTTCATGGTTTTTGTATGCACAGTATGGGTCGCTGTCGCCATGCGTTTTTACTTCTTAATAGTTGTTCTTTCTTATGTATGAAAAAGTTCTTAACCTTTTTTTTTTTTTATTCCACGAGTATCGTTTGAAAATTTCGATCTTCTTATCAGATACCATAGATTTGCGTGTAAATAGTTTGCTATATAATATGCAGGAAGGTGAACCGTTAGAATAAACAAATTTGAAACTGGTGTAATATTTGTCACAATTCCTTTTTTTTCACTTGCAGTGAGTTGTTACATTTCTTACTGTTTGAAATCACGGAGCCTGAAGTCGTTACGTCACCTTAAGTCATGGTCTCGATCGTAAACCTTTGAGGTTGATGTCATATCATCGTGGAGAACTACCTTTGAACTGTAAATAAAAGATTTTGTAGCTGCATCTTAAAGGCACCACTCCGTTCTGTCTTTCAAATCCAAGAGTTCAGTTTTACAATAAATCATAGAATAATATCGAAGAAAGACACTCAGTTTTAAAACTGTATTCAGTAACAAACACGAATCGAATATATTGCAGTCCGAGAGCGGTGCGCGGATTCGCCATGCCGAATTGTACTGTGCGTTGCAATCGCAAACTTGAGTCAGAACTGCCCTCTGTGCTGCGCGGCGCAGGTTCATATTGTCCTGGGAGGGGCGTGGAGGCTGAAGCATTGATAGCGAAAATATGAAATACAGGGAGCTTGAAGTGTTTGACGGAGAATAGTGGAATGTTTTTAGTATGTGTGCCAATGAGACAGTGCGCAGGGAATTAAACAGAGAGAGAGAGAGAGAGAGAGAGAGAGGAAGAGAGTGAGGGAAGGAGAGGAAGAGAAGGAGAGAGCGTCAGCAAAGCCGCTGGATGTCCGTGTCTGTAGTGGCGAGTATTGAGTAACCAGATACCCACTTGTACAAGTTAAATTATTTTGTTTGCAGTTTTTCATAGTAGCATTACTGTAGTTTTATTATGCTTATTTTCGCCTACTACGCTCTGTGCATATTCATTTATGTATGTTCCACATGTTCTGATAAGGCAGTGGTTCAATTTCCACCAAACTCGATACAAGTATCACCCCTGTGGAGTAAGGTTGGTTGGTTTGGGGGATTCAAGGGACCAGACTGCGACGGTCATCGGTCCATTTTTCCAAATACCAAAAATACCCACAGAGAAAAAAAAAGTTTAACAGAATAGGAGACAGACGACAGAACAAAAGAAACGTAGACAAGGACCAGACAAAACGAAATAAAATCACACAGAGTGTGACGGTGGTTGGCCGACCATAGGAACAAAAACGGAAAAGCCAACCACCGAGAACACATTAAAAACTGAGTTTAAAACCGTAGGCCAAAGGCCAGAATCAACACAAAACAATAAAATAAAACATAAACACTCAGATTAAACGATAAAAACCCTCTGCCCGAATAAAACGCAAAACTAAGCCAGCCATAGCAGGATCATCTATTAAAAGGGCAGGGAGCGTGTCAGGCAGTGCGAACGTCTGCCTGAGCACAGCTAGAAGCGGACACTCCAATAAAATCTGGACCACAGATAAAAATAAAACGGAGCCGCAGCGACACAGAGGGGGGTCCTCACGGCGCAATAAGTGGCCGTGTGTCAGCCGAGTGTGCCCAATGCGCAGCCGGCAGAGGACAACAGACTCCTTGCGGGAGACCCGCATGGACGACCGCCACACAGTCGTCGTCACCTTGATTGGACGGAGTTTGTTTGGCGTGGGCAGATTGCGCCATTCAGTGTCCCAAAGTGATAGAACTTCGCGGCGTAAGACTGCCCGCAAATCAGTCTCCGGGAGGCCAATCTCCAGAGATCGTTTACTGGTGGCCTCTTTCGCCAGGCGGTCAACATTTTCATTGCCAGGTATCCCAACATGGCCAGGGGTCCGCACAAAGACCACAGAGCGGCCGCAACGGACAAGAGTATGCAGGGACTCCTGGATAGCCATCACCAGACGAGAACGAGGGAAACACTGGTCGGGAGCTCGTAAACCGCTCAGGGAATCGCTACAGATCATGAAGGACTCGCCTGAACAGGAGAGGATATACTTTAGGGTACGAAAGATGGCGACCAGCACAGCAGTGTAAACACTGCAGAAATCTGGTTCAAAAATGGTTCAAATGGCTCTGAGCACTATGGGACTCAACTGCTGAGGTCATTAGTCCCCTAGAACTTAGAACTAGTTAAACCTAACTAACCTAAGGACACCACAAACATCCATGCCCGAGGCAGGATTCGAACCTGCGACCGTAGCGGTCTTGCGGTTCCAGACTCCAGCGCCTTTAACCGCACGGCCACTTCGGCCGGCTCAGAAATCTGGCAATGAACGTTGTTCGGAATGGTCCCCTAGAGTTAACGCATAACCGACACGACCAGCAACCATCGAACCGTCAGTGTAAACAACGCCAGAGCCCTGATACGTGTCCAGGATTGAATAAAAGCGGCGGCGGAAGCCCTCTGGAGGGACTGAGTCCTTCGGGCCCTGTGCCAAGTCAAGCCGAAGGCAAGGGCTAGGAACACACCATGGGGGTGCACGCAAAGTGGCACGGAAAGGAGGTGGAACAGTGAAAACCCTAAGCCCGGAGAGAATTTCTTTGACGCTGACTGCGATCGTACAGCCTGACCTACGTTCTGGCAGATGGACGACCGATTGCGGGAACAGGAGACGATAGTTTGGATGCCTGGGCAAGCTAAAAGCATGGGCAGCATAATCGGCCAGTAAATTTTGGCGCCTTAACCTCAATGGAGGGACACATTCCTCCGCAAGTATGCTGTTCACTGGGCTGGTCCGGAAGGCACCAGTGGCAAGTCGTATTCCGCTGTGGAGGATTGGGTCCAGCACCCGTAGCGCAGATGGGGATGCTGAGCCATAAGCCAGGCTCCCATAATCCAGACGAGACTGGATTAACGCCTGGTAGAGCCGTAGGAGAGTAGATCGGTCGGCGCCCCACCTGGTGTGGCTCAGGCATCGCAGAGCATTTAGATGCCGCCAACACATCTGTTTAAGCTGCCGAATATGAGGCAGCCAAGTCAACCGGGCATCAAAAACTACACCCAAAAACCTATGTGTCTCAACCACAGAAATAAGTTCGCCATCAAGATAAAGCCGCGGCTCCGGGTGAACAGTGCGTCGCTGGCAGAAATGCATAACGCAGGTCTTGGCAGCCGAAAACTGAAAGCCATGCGCTACAGCCCAAGACTGCGCCTTTCGGATAGCGCCCTGTAGCTGACGTTCAGCAGCAGCAACGCCAATAGAGCTGTAGTAAAGGCAGAAGTAGTCAGCTGAGACAGACGTCCCCACCGCCACAACAAGCCCATTAATGGCTACGAAAAACAGGCAGACACTTAAAACAGATCCCTGTGGCACACCGTTCTCCTGAACTCGGGAGGAACTATGGGAGGCCGCGACTTGCACGCGGAAGGTACGATACGACAGAAAATTTCTGATAAAGATCGGCAGAGGGCCCCGAAGACCCCATCCATGAAGCGTAGAAAGGATGTGATAACGCCATGTCGTATTGTACGGCTTCTGCATGTCGAAAAAGACAGCGACCAGGTGCTGACGGCGGGCAAAGGCAGTACAGATGGCCGACTCCAGGCTCATCAGATTGTCGGCGGCGGAGCGGCCTTTACGGAACCCACCCGGAGACGAAGCCAGAAGGCCCCTAGACTCCAGTACCCAATTCAAGCGCCGGCTCACCATCCGTTCAAGCAACTTGCAAAGAACGTTGGTGAGGCTAATGGGACGGTAGCTGTCCACCTCCAAAGGGTTCTTGCCTGGTTTCAGAGTGGGGATAACAATACTTTCTCGCCATTGCGACGGAAACTCACCCTCGACCCAAATATGGTTGTGAAGGACGAGGTGCCGTCGCTGGCAGTCCACTGAAAGGCGTTTCAGCATCTGACAGTGGATGCGGTCTGGCCCAGGAGCGGTATCAGGACAAGCAGCTAGGGCACTGCGAAATTCCCACTCACTGAATGGAACATTGTAGAATTCAGGATGGTGGATGCGAAATGGAAGTCTCCGACGTTCCATATGATCTTTAATGGAGCGGAAGGCCAGTGGGGAATTGGCAGAAGCGCAACTCAGAGCAAAATTCTCTGCCAAGCGGTTGGCAATTACGTCGGAGTCAGTACAAACTGCTCCATTCAGTGAGAGCACAGGGACGCTGACAGCGGTTCGATAGCCATAGAGGCGTCGAATCTTGGCCCAGACCTGCGATGGAGTGACATGGAGGCCAATGGTGGACACATACCGCTCCCAGCACTCCTGCTTGCGTTGGCGGATAAGGCGGCAGGCTCGCGCACGCAGCCATTTAAAGGCGTTGAGTTGTTTGATGGAGGGATGTCGCTTGTGACGCTGGAGCGCCCGCCGACGATCTTTAATCGCTTCTGCGATCTCAGGTGACCACCAAGGCACGTTCCGCCGCCGAGGGGACCCAGAAGAACGGGGAATGGCAGATTCGGCGGCAGTAACGATGCCGGTGGTGACCGATTGAACCACCGCATCAATGTCATCATTAGAGAGAGGCTCAATAGTGTCAGTGGAGGAAAACAAGTCCCAGTCAGCCTTATTCATAGCCCACATGCAAGGGCGCCCAGAAGACTGACGCTGTGGCAGTGACAGAAAGATCGGAAAGTGGTCACTACCACACAGGTCGTCATGCATTCTCCATTGGACAGACAGTAAGAGGCTAGGGCTGCAGATCGAAAGGTCGATGGCGGAGTACGTGCCATGCGCCACACTGAAGTGTGTGAAGGAACCATAATTTAAAAGTGAAAGATCGAACTGTGCCAATAAATTCTCAATGGTGGCGCCTCGACCTGTCACCACTGACCTACACCACAGAGGGTTATGGGCGTTGAAGTCGCCTAGTAACGAGAAAGGTGGCGGCAATTGGACTATCAGTGCAGCCAGGACATGCTGCACGACATCACCATCTGGTGGAAGGTAAAGACTGCAGACGGTAACAGCCTGTGGCGTCCACACCCGAACAGCGACAGCCTCTAAATGTGTTTGTAGAGGGACAGACACGCTGTGAAGAGAGTTAAGGACATAGATGCAGACGTCACCAGACACCCTTTCATAAGCTGCCCGGTTCTTATAATAACCCCAATAGCCACGGAGGGCGGGGTTTCGTATTGCTGGAAACCAAGTTTCCTGAAGAGCAATGCAGAAGAAAGGGTGCAGGCTGATAAGTTGTCGGAGCTCAGCTAGATGGTGGAAGAAACCGCTGCAGTTCTCTGGAGGATGGTGTTTTCCATGGCTGATAAAGGCGTGAAGGGACTGGGGAGGCAGATTACGCCTCCTGGGCCCCTGCTGCTACAGAGTCACTACCGGTGCAATAGCTATCCGTCGCGTCTGAGGGACTGGTGAGATCCAGGTCCTCAGCGGATGCCAGAATCTCCATCTCACCCTCAGACGCAGAGTTGGCAGGTTGCGGTGGGACAGGTGCCACCGCAATGTCAGGATTCTTGGGAGCCTTTTTCTTGGACTGCTTTGCGCGCTGTGTCTTTGGACTTTCTGGCTGGGAGGGCCTCACTGGGTCAGTCTCAGGGACCGACGACGACCGTGACGCCCTATGACCAGCGACCGGTGGGTGTTTGAGATACTTGCGGGTGTCTGCTTTGGCACTGGGCAAAGCCTGGGATGGGAGGGCCCCAAAGGACCCCTTCCTGGCGAGAGGAGCCGAAAATGGCTCACGCTTCTCCGAATGGGAAGGAGGAACAGATGTCCCCGATGGTTGGGGTGGAGTTGCTCCTGAAGTAGATGGAGCAGGAGCAACAGGGAGTGAAGTGCCCCCCACAACCAAGGGGACTGGTGAATTCTGACAGAGCTGAAATCGAACTGTATGTGACGACATGGTAGAGGTTCGAACCGGTGTTGCAGCAGCAGTGTAGGTGGATTTCTTTGGCACAGGATGTAGCCATTCTTATTTCTGCCTTGCCTCAGTGTAGGTCAGGCGGTCCAGAGTCTTATATTCCATTATCTTCCTTTCTTTCTGGAAGATCCTACAGTACGGTGAGCAGGGGGGATGGTGTTCTCCGCAGTTAACACAGATAGGAGGCGGGGCACATGGAGTATTGGGATGGGATGGGCGTCCACAATCTCGACACGTGATGCCGGAAGTACAGCAGGATGACATGTGCCCGAACTTCCAGCATTTAATACACCACATCGGAGTAGGGATATATGGCTTCACATCACAACGGTAAACCATCTCCATAACCTTTTCGGGTAAGACATCACCCTCGAAGGCCAAGATGATGGCACTGGTGGCTACCTGATTATCCCTCGGACCCCGATGGACGCGCTGGCTGAAGTGAACACCACGTCGTTCGAGGTTAGCGCGTAATTCATCGTCGGACTGCAGAAGAAGATCCCTGTGGAATACAATACCCTGGACCATGTTGAGACTCTTAAGCGGCGTGATGCTAACTGAAACATCCCCCAACTTGTCACAATTGAGCAACCTCCGTGAATGAGCAGAGGATGCTGTTTTGATGGCTTGGTCGACATGAACGATTCCCCATCAACTCTCGTACACATGAGGTACCGTGGTGAATATTCTCCACTGGCTTCTTTAGCCATACGTTCCTCCCATGGAGTGTCCAGGGAGGGAAACGATCTTGGTTCGTATTTCTTGCCGTTGAGGTTAGACCTCGATTGCTTAGAGACTGCTGGTGGAGGCCCACCAGCGAGAGATGATGTACAACGCTTCATTGCGGGTCATCTGCCCTGATGCCACCCACTCCGACCAGGAGCTCTCCCCACGGGCACCACCCAGCCACAGCAAAGACCACCTGGCAGGATGGCCTTTCCCAGGAGTCTCGATGGCCCAGAGGGATAGGCATCTACTCCTTGGCATACGTGGGGAGGTGAGGAGGTAGCAGCTCAGGCATCAGCAGTGCGATCCCTGTGTAGTCAGGGGGCTACCGCTAAGAGGATACATAACGACCCCACCACAACGGACTGGCTACCGTGCTCGATGTCGGGTGTCAAATATCCATATGTGTCAGGAGAGCGAAGATGGAAGTTCATAATGGAGGGCATGTATGCTACCCAGAACACACAGCAGCTGATGTGGCCGGAAGCTCGGTGTAAGGCCAACTCCATGACAATATTGTTTGTGCCAGATCTAAGGGCAAGATCGACATACTTGTAGAATGCACCACGTAAGGCGCCCTTCCCAAAATGGTACGCACTAACAGAAAATTTTGAAATCTAGTGGTCAAATCCCTTAGGGGACCATCACATTAAGGCCGAAACGTTTGAGACTCCTTTTAGTCGCCTCTTACTACAGGGAGGAATACCGCGGGCCTATTCTAACCCCAGAACCCGCAGGGGGGTGTGGGGGTAAGAACTGTCTACTCTCAGTGATGTGAAAACTAAGTGTAGCTCACGACATGCAAATATCCAGACTATATTCATCCATTATTTGAAAATGAGACAACAAATTTCTAGCTGATAACCTCACGAACTGGTGATAGGAAACAAGTTTAGTGCTGACTGCATTTTCACTGTTCATGCAGTAAATGTGCCGCATCAGGCACGACATTTTAATCTGCAGCTGACCCCATTTCTAGCATTTTACAGGCAGTAATCTCATATACCACTCAATGTACTTAGGAAAATATATATGACATGCATTTCAGGAAATATGATGTCACCAACACAGATGTGTGTGAAAACTGCCATATTATTCATGCTGTTTTAACTGATTACTTCGTTGATACTAACTCTATTCACATTTCTCAGGCAGTATTCACATACACCACTGAATACACCTGGAAAATTATATCATTGGTTGGTTGGTTGGTTTGGGGAAGGAGACCAGACAGCGTGGTCATCGGTCTCATCGGATTAGGGAAGGATGGGGAAGGAAGTCGGCCGTGCCCTTTCAGAGGAACCATCCCGGCATTTGCCTGGAGTGATTTAGGGAAATCACGGAAAACCTAAATCAGGATGGCCGGACCCGGGATTGAACCGTCGTCCTCCCGAATGAATTATATCATTGCATCATACATAGCTTAGGAAATATGACGTCTTACAGTTGATCCGCGTAGAAACGAAACTGGAGGGTGAAATTCGCTAGCGATGCAGGAGAAACATGTGTGCAAATATTTGTGAAATATGTTACATAATTGTGAGATATGAAAAGCGTTTACTCATGAAAAACCACGGATAAAATACACCTCCTTAACCCCTGGATAGATTTCATCCAAACTTTGTACACATATTGCTTACTATTTGAAAATAAATACTGGGGGGGGGGGGGGGGCGGGTACGAATGAAAAGTTTCCTGTCTGGTGGCTGGTGGCGGTAATAACGTGGACAGAGAATGGGGGAGGAAGAGGTTGACAGGTAGAGAGGGGGAAAGAGGAGATAGACATAGACATGGGAGAAGGCGATGGACTGAGGCAGGGGGAGGGGAAATCTGAAAGAAAGGGAAAAGGAGTACACTGATAGAGAGCCGGTGACACAGAGGGGGGAACATGATATGTAAAAACAGAGAAGAGGAGGAAATCGACAAAGAAAGAACGAGAAGGATATGGACAGAGAGAGGGGCATCGGAAGATGGACAGAGGGCTTCGGAAGGAGGAGGAGGAGGAAGAGGACAAGAATGTGGACAGAGAAGGGGGTGGGATGAGATTGACAGAGGGGAAAGGAGGAGACATTATAATAAATACATACCCAGGCAACTCTGGGTACTCAAGCTAGTAACTTATATAAAAACAACATTGATGTAATATTTGTAACAGTTGTTTTTCTCAGTGTGTAACAGGACTTGATGTACTTTAGGTTGATATTATTTTGTTCGAGCCATTGCTGAGGCCTAGAGGAGCTCCAGGGCTGTGGAGAGCGCACTTTGCCTCGCCGAATTACGGTGTTACCTAAAAGTAGGAGCATCTAGTGGGTGATTAGTTAACTTGCCTGGAGCATTGTACTGTCTCTATGCTCCCTACATATATTTACGATCTTATTCTAGGGGCTTCCCTTCATCTTCTTCGCTCATGTTTATAACGATTGTTTTGGTTTTTCCAACATTTAATTGTTTACCCTCCTATGCAACTCTTCTATCCAGGCACTGATATCTTGTTTCAGGTTTTGTTTTCTAGTGAATTCTATCACCAAGTCTTCTGCGAAGCTCAGCTGCTAACATGAATGGGTTTCGACTGCTGCAACGTATTTTCACCATCCACTGAAGAATCCTTAATTAACAGTTCTTGTGTCGGTCCTGGAATTCGCATACAGGCTCCTAAAACACCTATAAAAGACCTCGCTGGCCGCACGTTCTGGCGTTAGGAACTTGATTATTCTGTATAAGAAATAGTAGTAAATAATAATAGTGATGCTGTAACTGTTGGTTGGTAGTATTTACTGACAAAATGCAACTTAACGCTAGATTGCGTACTGACGGCTATCCTGTGTGGCCGCTTTTTAGTACAGCTTTAAAAGAGAGATAGATTATTAACTGATCACCGATGCGTTGGTTCTGTATTGCGTTCAGGAGACGTACGGACTGATTACGCGAATAATTCACCTCCTGACGCGGATTGCCTTACGCAATCAGAATCTTCGATGAAAATACCTAAGGAAACTATTTGAAAATAAAAATGTAAATGAAAGCAAATTAGGGGAATTTCGCAAGAGAAAGATTAACAGATCGGAAGTGGAACATATACTGGTCTCCCAAATACAATCGAGACACCGCGATAAAGAGCGAACCTGTAACAAAGCTCATATACAATTTGAACACCAGTTTTGGTTAGTGGAAGAAAAGAATAAGAAGAAAATTACTGCATCGTAAAATATTAATATATTTTGAACAAATTGGCTTTAAACTTCTAGACATTGACAAACACACAATAAGTGCATGACTTACATCTGATATTTCTTTTGTACACGGCGCAGTCCAATAATCGCTGATTTGCCAGTCCGTTCCTTCTTAAAAATTAAATGGCCTTGCATGTGCGTAACTACATTGTATCCTCACCCGGGTTACCGAAATGTTTGTTCGTCGTTTCACATAGTTTCTACACAAAATAAAAACACAACTTGTAGCAATGCTATGTAGTATGTCCTAACATATCGGCGCCCAAAAGCACAAGGGATAATGAAGTCTCTAGAATATTTCTTAACAAAAGATAGATTGTTCAATCTTCTGTTTCGCAGCTTCTTGCTATCAATATCTGTGGCAATGATTTTAAATATCTGCGCCCAGCGGGTCATAGTGCTTATTTACAGTATTTAAACGTTGGACGCGCATCTTATTGTAGGAGTATATTTAAAAAAATAATATTCCTTCTCATTACTCTCGCGCTGTGATGCTTAGCATCTTTACGAACTACAGCTCCTTGGCTGTCCTTTTCCTTTATGACAAATATCTCGTATGCGAAGTATCTGAAATCCAATAATATTACATTGCTTCCCGCGTAAGGAACGATGACTCCGCGAGGATCATAGTCGTAATATTACTGCTTTCGTGAATCAAGTTAGTATTACTTGCTAAAATTCTTTATGATAGATTTCATATATGACATTAGACAAAGTGGTTGACATAAGGAATAATAGGTAAATATATTCGTACGACTGAAATTGATGGTAACTTGTTCGTAGGGTAATTACATGACAATTGAGCCGTACTCTTTCTATAGTATTATTCAAAGACAACAAATGTTAATTTCTCTGTAAAAGACAATGAAATTAGGATAAAGATATACATACATAGATACATTATACATGGCATAATAAATATTAAAAGATAATAAGGAAATAAATTATTTGACTTCACTGGAAGTCTTGGTGCATTGTGCAGTCTTGGAAAAATATATTACAAAGAATTGACATTCCTGTTTTACAATGACATATTACTGAATAATTTTTTTTACCGTGGTTTCGACGAAGATTTCTTGCAGTAAACACGTAGCACTTTACCGATTTGTGGCTTTCGTAACCTGCAAAAAAAAAGTTTCACTACACTTAAGTAGGTATGACTTAACACTTGGAGTGGTAGAACTTCGGGTATAAATGGTAGCACCGTACTTGAGTGAGGGAATTTGATTGCACTTTCACAGTGGAGGAAACGTAGGGCATCACTTTCACTGTGGAGGTTGAAGTGGTTGTCTGGATGTGATGTTGCGTTGGAAATGCGTCGTGGATCAGGAACTGGAAGACTGGTTCTGCAACGTGTTGAGCCGTTTGGTGGCGGTCTCTATTTCACTTGATACACGTTCGAGCTTCCATTCATGTTCTCGTATATGAAAAATACAGAGAAAATCTGTATTAGACTGTGCTTACTTACTACTAACTTAGTCTAAAAGAAAATTGGTAGGATAACAATTGTTTATGTACATGAGGTTTCATTCTCTTCGTAGTACTTAGTACTCGTATACGCCGGGTGATCAAAAAGTCAGTATAAATTTGAAAACTGAAAAAATCATGGAATAATGTAGATAGAGAGGTACAAATCGACACACATGCTTGGAATGACATGGGATTTTATTAGAACCCAAAAAATACAAAAGTTCAAAAAATGTCCGACAGATTGCGCGTCATCTGATCAGTATAGTTATAATTAGCATAACAAAGCAAAGATGATGTTCTTTACAGGAAATGCTCAATATGTCCACCATCATTCCCCAACAATAGCTGTAGTCGAGGAATAATGTTGTGAACAGCACTGTAAAGCATGTCCGGAGTTATGGTGAGGCATTGGTGTCGGATGTTGTCTTTCAGCATCCCTAGAGATGTCGGTCGATCACGATACACTTGCGACTTCAGGTAACCCCAAAGCCAATAATCGCACGGACTGAACTCTGGGGACCTGGGAGGCCAAGCATGACGAAAGTGGCGGCTAAGCACACGATCATCACCAAACTACACGCGCAAGAGATCTTTCACGCGTCTAGCAATATGGGGTGGAGCACCATCGTGCATAAACATCGTACGTTCCAGGAGGTGTTTATCACCCAGGCTGGGGATGATGCGATCTGTAACATATCGGCGTACCTCTCACCCGTCACGTTAGCAGTTACAAAACCAGAATCACGCGTTTCCTCGAAGAAAAAAGGCCCGATGACGGTAGATGTGGTAAACCCAACCCATGCCGTGACTTTCTTGTCGTGCAATGGAGTTTCCACGACAGTTCTAGGATTTTCGGTAGCCCAAATTCTGCAGCTGTGGGCGTTGACAGACCCTCGGAGCGTGAAATAAGCTTTGTCGGTCCACAACACGTTACTCGCCCAATCGTCATCTTCCGTCATCTTTTGAAACGCCCACACCGCAAATTCCCTCCGCTTCACTAAATCGCCAGGTAAAAGTTCATGATGCCGATGGATTTTGTACGGATAGCATCGGAGGGTACGCCTAAGTGCCAACCAAACAGTGGTGTAGGGAATGCCGGTGCGACGTGCGACTGCACGAGCGCTGATTTCCCCGTATATAGACGAACCCACTACAGTCTCCATTTCTTCCTGAACTGTCTCAGCAGCATTATGTCTTGTGCTCGGTCGGCCACTACTGAGTCTATCGTCTAAACAACCCATGGCTTCGAACTTCGAAATCATTCTCGCCACAGCTGCATTTGGCAACGGACTTTTACCCTTTCGAGTCCCCTTTCTATGACGATTGGATCGTAACGCTGAACTAGCACATTCCCCATTCTGATAATACAGCTTTACCAAAAGCGCCTTTTCAGGTAACGTCAACATGCTGCGACTGCTGGCGCATCTGATTCTCTCTCTCATTACAGCTCCTTTTATACACGATTGTCATGCGCAGTCACTGACGTTTTGCTGTCCAGCGCCATCTGTCGAACATTTTGTGAACTTCGTTTTTTTGTTTGGTTCTAATAAAACCCCATGTCATTCCAAGCATGTGTGTCAATTTTTACCTGGCTATCTACATTATTCCGTGGTTTATTTTCAAATTTATACTGACTTTTTGATCACCCGGTATTTACTTTTCTGGTTTTATTTGGGTAGAGACGTTTTCGTCATTACTTGGCCTGGTCTACAAATTCGGTAGCAATTGTCAAAGTCGAGTTTTAGACTTTTCAGATTAGTATCTTGGTGATTTTATAAGGTCTATACGTGCTTGACTCATGGTTTTATCAGATTTTATATTGAAAGTATTTCAAACACATTTGGCAGCCGCGTTCGTTGTGCAAAGGAATCTGGATTGTTGAGCGCGCAGCGTACTCTGTGCTACCTCCGTTTGTGACAGTCACGTGATAGTAACTTGACGGCTTCACAACGCTAGCAACAGTGCTCTGCGAGAGGCAGGATGTTTTGTGTCTACTAGCCGTGTCATGAGCTTTTACGGTTTTTCATCGATTCGGAATTACGGGAGCAGCCAGACGAGGCGACTCCCGCAGCTTTGTCGAAGAATGTGTCCGTGGAAGGCGTACAGTACCGGTTGCGGTAAGTACAACACTTATTCACTTGCACAGTTCGGCTTTCTACATCGTGGTTTCGTGGTACAAGTGTTTATAACATTACTTCACATGAGGAATTTCACACGTGTCCATAAAGTTATCACCCTATCAGTTCACACGTTATTATTTTTTCGTGTCCACATGTATTTGGTCGTCATGTTAAAGTTCGCACGCACCACTTTTGTGCGTGTCCGTTTATTGCTTGTCTATAGTCGGTTTACACGCAGCAACACATACGTGTCCATAAATTGATGACTGCATTATTACTACAAAGTACAGTTAACATATATGTCTACAAAATTATTTACAAAGAAAAATTAGTCTGTGACTACAAGGCCTGACGAAAAAACGTTTGTCTTATTTATAGTTTGTGCTTGCAAGGCAGTTTACACCTTGTTCGAAATCTTGATATTCTTTTCTTTTTCCAATAATTACTCTTCTCTCAAGTTCAGATCTTTTATTTTCTCTCTTTTAATTACGTCGTTAGTTTGAGGGCATAGTCAATGTGGCTTTATTGATGTGATGAACAGTTCATGTTCAAGTTTCCACGAGGGAAATTGGGTAGCTTGATGTTCTCTATCGTGCAATTTCACACAACAAATCTTAATTGAATTCACAGTTCGCGGAAAATAAGCATAGCCTGTCAACAACCAACGTGTCACGACCATCCATACGTACAGTCTGTACGTATCAAGCATGCAATCAGTACGTAAAATTCAGTTCTCTACTGGGTAGGGCAGGCAGGTGAGGATACTGATTAGAGGAAAACACAATAGACTTTTTTGGAGTCAAGAGATTTGAAGATACAATGTTAATGCCGTATGAAATGACGAGCCTAACATAAATTGTGCATCATCACCCTAGTTTTCCATGACAAGTAGTTTGCGTAATTAAATCGATATAGCAGTCTCAGTCTCGTCTCATCCAGCTCTCCAATTTCTCTATACATATCTAAAATTCCTTACACCATGCATTAGCAGTGAACAGAGTTTGATAGCTATCTTCTCTTTTGAAAAAAAAAAAGAATGGAAACATTCGTTGTATCTCGAGGACCTGAAATAGATGCTTTTGGTACTAAATTGGTTTACTTAATAAATGATCTTTGTAAGTATTTCAGCTGCACTGTGACGCAAAATTCTTATGAACGTATACGGTTTTCTCCGTACAGTAATAAAAATAACTGAACTGCGCACTTCTTTCCTGCAACCTTCATCGCTATTGATTTACTTGTTTCTTATACGCTAAGCTGCTGCCTTTATCTACTGCTTTTCACAGGTAGTCTCATAAAAATTGTGGTCAAACACTCCTTGTAAATAACGTAACATTTACCTCATAAGAGTAAGCGACCTTAATCAATTTTTATTTACGAGCAATGATTCTGGTCCGAATGATCATTTAATTTATTTCATTCAAGTGGAGAGATCTTTGGTATACTTAAAACTAGTGATAGCAGGTGGCACTTAGCACGTCCCTACTATAATATTTATTCGTCTGCTCTTTGGCTTTGGCCGTTCATAACTCAATTTAACTTAAAACTAACTTACATCTGAGGCAAATCTTGCTCTCCTGTAATAAATGTATTTTAATTCAGGTACTCACATAAATTACTTCTCTTGTGGAGGCATGTCGACAGGGTGTTACTCCTGTGCATTATTCTTATGTACGCTTATACTTCACACATACTATGACAACTTTATATATATATATATATATATATATATATATATATATATATATATATATATAGAGAGAGAGAGAGAGAGAGAGAGAGAGAGAGAGAGACAGAGAGAGAGAGAGAGAGAGAGAGAGAGCAGCTTAACTTAGCAGCTATCTTCAATGGTTGACTCGGTATTTCTTTAAGTCTCCGTGATGAAACAATCCTTTTATTCGTCCAGATACAGGGTCAGCTAATAAATAGCAACCAATGTGCGGTTTTCTTAAGAAAATAAATGGTCCGTCATACAAGCGCTGCCACTTGCGATTCTTATGATGAATCAAATATGGTTTGAAGTGAGTCTTTAATAGCACTTGTTCATTTATACGATAGGATAACACTTTGATAATGTGTTTGTCATGCGTCTTTTTCCTTAGGTTGTCTTGAGTGGTTAAAGATATGAGAGCTTGTCTTAACTTGTCGTCTAAGGTTACTTCAGGGTGTTGTAATTTCGTTCCGCAGCTTCCCCGTGGAGACGTAAATAAGTTGCTAATGGTTTTCCGACTTGGGTTATTTTTACGTGATTAGTATTTTGTATCATGCTAGGCTGAAAACTTGCGTTTGTATCCCATACGAACTGCGCATCACGTAATTGCGTGTCGTTTGACATCGCGTTTGATGCTTGATCTCCCCCCTGTGTGTAAAATATCGTCGGGTTTCCTAGACTATTATAACTAGCGGTGTTAATAAAAGCATGCGGCGGATTGGTCTGATTATTGTTCCCGAGTTGGTGAGAAAATGGCGCATTTTGAGGCTGTAAATAATTTATTTGGTGAGAGGGAGTGAAACGACTTGGCTGACTGTAGTGTTGTGGCCCGTTATAATTGTTCCATTTCTTTCCCTTGTGACGATTTCCATCATATTTCCTGTTGTCCTGATTCTGGTAATTACCGTTGTGATTTATTGGTGAGTTTCCGTATTGTAGCTGTGTGTTTTGGTAAATCGCATTGTATCTATTCTGGTTTGGATATTTACTATATGGTTTTCCATTGCGGCAGTTGAAATTATTATTGCTATACGGCTGAGCGTGCGGTTGTCCTGTGTTATGTTGGTACGACATTCCGTTGACACAGTCTGCTACGTGCTGCTGCAAAGCGGGCGGTCAGTTATTGTAATTATTTCGCGCACTCGCATCCACGTCCTCATAGATCACATCCAAATTGTCAAGAACGGAAAGAAAGGCTGCCTGGTCCTGTACACTCACATTAACTAATTTTTCCCTCATTGGCACAGAAAGCTTTGACTTTAATGTCATGATGATATCTTTACTTGAAATGGGCGTGTCCCAATACTGAATTTTACGTAAATATTTTTCGAAATAACGCTTCAAACCTGCTCCCTTGGTGTTGAAAGGTTCGGCGTTGTAGACCTCCTTTCGGAGTCTGTGTTGTATACCTGAACTCCAGAATTTACTCAAAAATTGCCTTTCGAAATCTGCGTAGGTGTGACATTTGTCTATTATTTCAGTACCCCAAATTGATCCTTCGCCGTGTGCATACCCTAATATGAACTGTAATCGCTGTCTGTCGATCCATGATTCTGAAAAAGGATCTGTGAATGATTTTAGAAATACCATGGAATGTATATTTCGTTTTTCAGGTATAAAAGGCTGGAAAACTCTGTGTTTCAGCACACTCCCATCTCGCATTAGTTCAACGAGTGTCAGTTGATCGGTATGACCACGTGAAGTTGAAGCTTTATCTCGCGTATTATTTACAGTTGGTGATAATTGTACTTCATACTCGGGATATTGACGAGTATCTTGTTCTGGCGGTAGTGAATAATCGCTTTGATTGTCAGCTTGCAATTCTATAACTTTCCTTTTCAGCTGATCTGTGTCACCGGTCAGCCGTTGCTTCCATTCCGGAAGATCGTGGCTGAAGGCTCCTCTGATTTTGCCTAATTCACTGGTTAAAGTGTCACCAGAAATAACGGGAGCGGTTAGGATTTCTACTGTGGCGGATTAAACTGTACCTTTTAGATCAGAGTGTACCTTACTCTCAATGTACTGTTCCTTGGATTGTATCCACTTTTCAAATTCCCTATTAAGTGTAGTGCTTATTCCTGCGGTGACATCTTCGATCCTTTTGTCAATATTGACATCGGATATTCGCTGAGCAAGTTCTTCCACTCGCTCGCCAATGTGGCTGACACCTTCTGTCAATTGGCCTACTCTTTTTGAAACATCACTGTAATGTTTCAAAGAGTCACTCGCTGTTGATTTACGCACATCGACTTGGGTCTGCAAATCTGTAAATTTTCTACCAGTGTTGGTATCGGCGGAATCCATCATGGAAAGAACACTGTCTATTTTTGCATGTACGCTTGCGTTTAGCTCGCTTGCCTAAGCGGTGGTAATAAATTGAATTTTTTCCTCCATGTTGTCATTCGAACTTTTTATTTGTGTTTGGATGTCGGTAATAACAGAATTTATATTGGTCATTCGCACTTGAGTATCCTCTGTCCTCAATTCTAAACTGTGGGACCTGCTGTCTACAGCTCTGTTCTGTTCCTGTAATCTGGCATCAACATCCGCTATTTGGCTTCTACGACAACCCATGTGAACTTCAATGTTGTCAATTTTTTGGTGTTGACTGTCCCATGTGTGCCTCAAAACTGGTTTTCATATCAGCAAACCATTTTATTATTTCTGACTTCTAGCATTCACGCGGTTGCGACGCGGACTGTGGTGCCGATACCTCGCGTGTCGCTTCGTCGTCTGTTGTTCCTTCACTGCGAGATTCAAGTTTGTTTACACCTGCGCGCGGTCTAAGTTGTCTGGGTTGCTCATCTGCCATCTTAAATTTAGCGTAGTTACACCACACGAGCCAGAAAAGATAATTTATAATTACGGTTTTCACTTTCACCTCAATGATTTCGCGTCCTGATTTCTCAGATATTGCGTGCGCGTTAAGAACAATTGAAACTCTAGCACATGAAGATGCCAATATGGCAACTAGAGAGATAAAATAAATGAAAAACACTTATACCGCACTAAAACTGGTGTAGATAGCGGCTATTTTGATCCACTAAAATATACAACAATATAAATTTTGACTGACTATTTCTAACTATTTTAAGTGAAATGAAGAGGCGGATCGAACAACAAAAGGAAGGAGACATATGGGAATTAAATAGCTTGAGGAAAAGGAAAGAAGCACAGAGAGTGAATATTCACTAGCCGATTGAATGCTCGGTATGCAAAGCTTCAAACGTAATGAAAAGTCGTACTCACTTTAGTGGTCTTGCGCGCCGCTATTTACTGCTGTTGTGGATTCGTACTGCGGTTTTCTGCGCATACATCCTTTTTTTACTGGTTCCTTTTCCTTGCGCTTCCAAATTTCCTCCAGATGGTAGCATGAAAAATAAAGAGAACAGATTAGTTTTTAGTCAAGTCCCTGTTCGGGCACCACATCCGGCGTTAGGAACTTGCTTATTCTGTATAAGAAATAGTAGTAAATAAATAATAGTGATGCTGTAACTGTTGGTTGGTAATCTTTACTGACAAAATGAAACCTAACGCTAGACTGCGTACTTTAGGCTACCCTGTGTGGCCGTTTTTGAGTACGACTTTAAAACAAAGAGAGATTATTAATTGATCACCGAAGCGTCAGTTTTCGATTGTGTTCTGGAGACGTACCGACTGATTACGCGAATAATTGACCTTTTGACCCGGATTGCCTTCACGCAATCAGAATCTTCGATGAAAATACCTAAGGGACCTATTTGAATATAAAAATGGAAATGAAAGCAAATTAGGGGAATTTCGTTGAACACATTAGTGGTCTCCCAACAACAAACGAGACACCGCGATAAAGAGTGAACCTGTGACAAAGCTCATATACAATTTCAACATCATTTTTGGTTAGTGAAAGGAAAGAATAAGAAGAAAATTGGCTTTAAACTTCTAGATTTCGACAAATACACAATAAATTCATGACTTGCATCTGATATTTCTTTTGTACACGGCGCAGTCCAATAATCGCTGCTTTGTCAGTCCGTTCCTTCTTAAAAATTAAATATCCTTGCGTGTGTGTAAGTACATTGTATCCACACGCGAGTTACCGAAATGTTTGTCCATAGTTTTTACACAAAATAAAAATACAACTTGCAGCAATACTATGTATTACGTCTTAACATGTTGGCGACCAAAAGTACAAGGAATAATGAAGTCTCTGGAATATTTCTTAACAAAAGATAGATTGTTCTTTCTTCTGTTTCGCAACTTCTTGCTCTCAAATTCTGCGGCAGTGATTTTAAATATCTGCGCCCAGCGGGTCATAGTGTTTATTTAGAGTATTTAAACTCTGGTATAAGCGTAC
Source organism: Schistocerca americana (assembly GCF_021461395.2). Classification (NCBI taxonomy): domain Eukaryota; kingdom Metazoa; phylum Arthropoda; class Insecta; order Orthoptera; family Acrididae; genus Schistocerca; species Schistocerca americana. Next base: position 55,211,259 of record NC_060126.1, on the reverse strand, counting down.
ATTAAAAAAAAAAATCGCCTCTTCACTCTCGCGCTGTAATGCTTAGTATTTTTATGAAGTACAGCGCGTTTGCTGTTCTTTTCTTTTATGAAAAATATCTCATATGCAAAGTATCTGAAATCCAATAATCTTATAACGTGCCTCTATGGACCTCTAGGTCTCGGCCTTCAGGACTGTCACACGCATGTTTCATGTGTAAAATGACGGCATGAAAGATCTTGTTTTCTTCTCGACTAGGTATTGATTGACCATCGTAGGTATGAAGACGAGTTCTTGGCTGCTTTTGTGTGGGAGAAAGCTTATCTACCCTTCTTATGACTGTGTTCAACCTCATTTCTGAGTCCAGTTTCAAAAATCCTGTAGTAGAATTTTTCAGCAACTGACAGTAGTGAAGTGCCTTTATAGTCCCTATGCTCAATGTAGTCCCGTCTTCCCATAATATGGGACTATCAAAACGGTTTTTCTTCCCTTCAACTGTTTTATATAGCAGTTCATTTGCAAAGATTTTAATCATATGTAGTTTGATGTCACTTTTCTTTAAAAAAAAGCTTCTTAATAATCATCTTCTTATAGCCTGGTTCTTTTTAAGTTTTTTTAAGTTTAGATACCTAACGTTGCCGTCCTGCACACGTCTATTTCTGCCAAGGAGTTCGCTTTCATAGCACTGGTTTTATAAATGGTGAATTAATTAAATTTAACGATAACTCAATTGCTGTGCAGTGATTGATTTAATCGTTCTATGTAAACTGTAGCAGCACGAGACGGTGCCCTTAGTTTTTCTGGAATGGTTCTCGGAATATGACATGTTCCATAAAGGAAAAATGGTATAGAGGACACTAGTACGATCAGTTCTAGGGAGCATGAAAACCGATTTCGAGCGAAATAAGAGTAGTTCTTCCGGGATTATAACAGTTATCTTCGCTACGCAGTTTCACTGAGCAATAGACAAGGCGCTGGGTTGTGAATAAAATGAACGTTTCATTTGGTACCTTGTGCAGATGTATCTGTATAATATGCTAGTGGAGAGGATGTGTCTGTCACGATTGTGAGTGACTCGAATCTGTGCGTCGACAGATGGTATGGGTGTTTTAGTGATCTTGACATGTAGCTCGGCATGTGGTTTTTGTTCGGATTAATAAATGTCCATTGCTAATCTTAGATACCCTAATATGTGAATGAGAGTGGAAAGGTACAAGTGTGGCTGAGTAAATCGACACTGGAAGTGCCGAGGATGGTAGTTTCGCTTTTCAGTGAAGTAATCTACACACTGCACTTGTCACGCAGCAACTGGAGGGTGACAATTAATTTTGAATAGTATCATAGTTATGTCACTATCATAGTCAAACTTGAAGGATTCAGTGTGGTTTTCACTACTCCTCGTTCCTTCTCGGCCAAAAGTCCTTAAATTAACTTTTCTCATTAACTCATTGAACCAGATCAGATTAGGGACTTTATATCTTGTTTCACATCTTCTCAAGGAGATGTCTTTGATTTATCAGTTTACCATAACATACACGCAATTCTCATTGTCATCAGCAGTCCGCCTTTTATTTGTGCAGATATTCTCAAAGGTTCGAGAAGAGCAGCCTGACTTCGCACGCCACCTGTCCGTGATTGGCGGCGATGTCAGCTCCCCGGACTTCCAGCTGGAAGAGCAGGACATTGAGGCCCTGCGGCGTGACGTGAGCGTCGTCTTCCACTGCGCCGCCAGCGTCCGCTTCGACGACAGCCTGCGCCAGGCCGTCAACACCAACGTGGTGGGCACCAAGCGCGTGCTGCAGCTGGCCGAGCAGCTGCCCAACCTGCAGGTCTGACGAATGTGCAAAATGGCTTAACATGCTCTTAGAGTAAGGGAGTGTATTTACACTGATGAGCCAAAATGCACTCAATGAAAATAACTGAAGCATCTTGTAGACATGGCAGGATATCAATGTAGCTTTAACCAGCGGATATATAAATGATAAGAGTTACAGTTCTGTGATCAGCAGAATGGTCACCAGAGTGCATTAGTTTTGTTCATTTTTACTGTTGTTATCAGGGTATGAGCAGCGTCATATGTCTGGTGAACACTGTGAAGGACATGAAGATGCTGTTTACTGGTATGAAGTAGCGGAATCAGCATATACAGAGTTTGAAAGGGGCTTCATTGTGGGTCTCCATTTGGCTGTCAAGTTGAATCATGCAGGACCGTGATTTGTGTTGCATTTGGATTCGATAGTGGTCTGATTTAGGACTGTATGGGAACGTGAGGTTAGTATACTCATCATGGTTCCAATGGACAGCATCTGACCACCACAAGTGAGAATCACGATGTAGTACACCAAGACATCATAGCCCCTTCACATGTGTACTGGTCGCCAGAGAATGGGTATCCCTGCAACGTTCTGTGTTATCCCACTCCATTGGTTGGGGACTAGTAGCAGCTGCACTAGGAAATTAGTGTCCCGTGCGTGGGGTGCAGGTAACACTGCAACACAGATTGCCACATTTGGAGTGCTGCTGTGCCTGAGAAGTATGGACTGCTAAAGAATGGCATGACATTGTATTTAGCAATGACATACAATTCCTCACTAACTCATATGCCCATTGTCTGCGAGTTCGTGGTGACCTAGGGAGAAGGGCTTTTCTTACAATGTTTTAGAGGGGCACAACATTCTCATTCCTGTCAGTGTGGTGTGAGGAACCATTACATATGACAGCAAGTCACGACCAGTATCGATTGAGAGGAATGTTACAGCACAACTATGTGTCATGGGCATCTTGTGTTATCACGTGTTAACTCTCTTGTGACAGTATTATGCCATTTCTCAACAGCACAATGATCATCGAGACAAGACATGTTCTCTGTGAACTGTCTGCAGGACAGGTACTCCTGCGGCCAGCAAGAGGCATAGATCAGATATACATTGTTGCAATAAAACATTAATGGAAGCACCCGAAATGGCAACTTTGCCCCAGTGTCAAAACCAGAATATCAAGAATATAAAAGGCTGGTTTGTTGATTTGGGAGAAGGGACCAAACAGCAAGATCATCAGTCCTATTGGATACGGGAAGGATGGGAAAGGAAGTCTATTAAGTCTTTTCAAGGTAACCATCCCGGCATTTGCTTAAAGTAATTTAGGGAAATCATGGAAAACCTAAATCAGGATGGTCGGACATGGGTTTGAACCGTCGTCATGCCTAATGCGACAAATTATAATGGTTGTGGACCATCTTCACTCAGGAGATAATCCATTGGGTTTATGACACTTTCCCAACCTGATCAGTGCGTGCACCCAGACCAGAGGGGATGTAGTATCATTGTCACAAGTGAACTCATGTTGCCATGTTCTTTGTAAAAATGACTAGACTTTCTAATCACAGAAATGACATAACACACCACCCTCTCAATCATTGAAATTTCATTTCGTTTCCTCCTCCTCCTATTCCAGGTTTTGTACTATTTGTCAAGCAATGTCATATTGGTTCACCTTTGGAATGCAATGGAGTAGCGATTCTACATGGGATCGATTCGACAAGACGTCGGTAGGCCTATACATTGGTCTTTCAGCTCTAATAAATAACTCGTATGTGTGTTCTGGAGGCATGCGCCCAGTAGTGTGCCAAAATTATTTCCACAGATTTATATAAGGAAAATTTGGCGGCCAAGTCATCAGTGTGAGTTTACTAGCTGCTACAAATCACTGTAACACGATTGTGGCCTTCAGGTAGCTATCCTGATGTAAGACGCTATCGCGATCAGGAGTGAGGTCATCAGATATGAAGACGTGCTGGTGGTCCACAGTGAAGTTAATGCAAGCTGTAGCTGTCATGGACCCTTTGATTACTACCACAGATCCCATGGAAGTCCATGTGAATGACCAGCATAACTTTGCAGCATCCACATTAGCATGCATCAGTGGCACTTGCACGTTTTGTGCAGCTGTTTGCTTGGATAATGGTGTATCCAGACACGACGATCGGCCTGGTGTAACAAGAAACTGTGATTAGGCCGACCAGGTGATCCATTGCCATTGTTTCACTGTCCAATCTCGATGATCCTACAGACAACTGCAATGATAATTGACAACGTTGTTGGGTCAACATATGTAGAAGTCTGTGTTCATGAATTTGCCTTGAAACACTTATGTACATATGAGGATTATACTCTGTCGTTAGATCTGCGATGGATCACCCATCACACATCTTACTTCAAAGAGTGGGCAAGCATCTGACGTCCACATGCTCTAAATAACGTGTAAGGCCAGCGCCCTGTCGCCTTTCATGAGTTCTCCTTTCTACAACCACTTTTGATAGATGCTGACAGTAGTAACTTTGAAACATCCGATCAGCTTTGACATATCCAAGACGCTCGATCTTATGAGCAGATTATATTACATTAATGAATACAATACTTTCTAATGAAGTGGAACGTGTCAGTTCAACAAAAGATTTCTTTATGTGCTATCATTCGAGGCCTTCTCTTTCAGCAGAAGGAGTTGTCATTCAGAAATTCTCTTAATTTATGTTTAAATGTTGACTGCATATCTGTCAGACTCTATATGTTGTTTGGTAAGTGTCCCAAGATTTTTGTGGCAAAAAATTCACCCCATTCTGTGCCAAAGTTAGATTTAACACAAAGTAGTGAATATCAGCCTCTCTTCTACTGTTGAAAGTTTGCACATTGCTATTGCTTTGTATTGGGATGGGTTATCACCAAATATTTCGTATGTGAATCTATACATTCTGAAGCTACTGTGAATATCACTAGTTTGTTAAATAAATTCCTGCCAGATGATCGTGGCTGTTATCCAGCTATTATTCTAACCACAAGCTTTGTGCAATGAATACTTCTTTCCTTAATGATGAATTAACCAAAAATATGATCACATACAGAAGGGATGAGAGGAAACAGGCGTAGTGAGCTAATTTATTTCTAAGTTTATCACCAAAATTTGCATCACATTAATAACATAAGGAACTGATTTCATATGTACCAGTAGATCGTGAATGTGTTTCTTCTAATTTAATCACTAATCAATGCACACACCAAAACATTTATTATATTCTGCCTTAGATACATGATTATTGCCAAACTCTGCATTCATTAATTGTTTTGTAGGTTTTGTACCGTTTGCTGCACAGATCTGTAGGTACTGTGTTACATCAAAGCTTTTTAGAGTCAGTTAATAACTTTCTACAAGACATTACATACAAATTCCTCAGTGAATCCTTGTTTGTTGGGTATGATTACTATGCTTGTGTCATCAGCAAAAAGAACTAGCTTTGCATCTCCATGAATATTGACTGGCAAGTCATATATATATATATATATATATATATATATATATATATATATATATATATATATATATATATATATATAGAACAGCAAGGGATCCAATATTGAACCTTGTGGGACCCTATTTTTGATACCTCCCCAATTTGAGAAATCTTCTGATTTCTACACATTATGTGAATTGTTTATTTCAGCCTTCTGTATTTGACCAGTTAAATATGAATTAAATCATATGAGCTCTGTTCCACTCATACCACAATACTTAAGGTTATCTAGAAGAATTCCATGATTTACACAATCAAAAGCCTTTTACAGATCACAGAAAATCCCAACAGGTGATGTTTGGTTGTTATTCAGAACATTTAAAATTTAATAAGTGAAAGCATATACATCATTTTCTATTGAAAAGCCTTTCTGAACATCAAACAGGCGTTTGGTTCCCACTTTATTTTTGAAAATACTTGAAGCTACTCCTGAATATATTACATTTTCAAGAATTTTGGGCAAAGGTGTCAGAAGTGAGACTTGGCGGTAGCTGTTGGCACCAGACCAACCCTCTTTTTCATGCAGTGGTTCAACAGTAGCATATTTCATGCTATCAAGTAAAAATTTTTGTTTCAGTGAGCTATTACATATGTGGCTAAGTGTCCTACTTATCTGTCGGCAAAAACCATGTAGTAATTTGCCGGAGATGCCACAAATTCCGCAAGAGCTTTAAATTTTGAATGAGTTTATTACTTTTCTAACTTCAGAAAGAGAGGTGAGTACAATTTCTGTTTTACTAAATTTCACAGACATTGCCTCCTCCTTTCTGATGAACATCTGCAGCCTGTTTCTTCCTTTTTTGATTCACTTTGAATGAAAACTGTTTGAATGAAAGTGTCAGTTATGTTAGTGAATTTCCTTATTTTCGACCTGTATTGCCTCTAGAATGATTTGTTTCGTAGCTCCGCTTACTTGCTTTCCTCACTGAGCCAAATGTTTGCAACCCCACCGAACGACGTTCAATCTCGCCGTGGGTTCTGGCACGTCGTTCTAATCAACACCTGACTAACTGCATCCTTTGTAATCGATAGACCATGTTATGCAACAATGACCAGTGGCCACGCCAGTATATTCGTCCCCGCTGCAGGAATGCGTCAAGACCACTCTGTTACCCCTTCTATATCTCCTGTACAAAAGTGGCTTCTCATAAGAGCCCTCTTCCCTGTTCCTTCACCTGCAAGCTATCTACGCCACTTCCACTGCAGTGCACTGCACCCTCCATTCGTCCTATAATTACCTCCTTCTGTAACCAGTGGCGCCTTTGCAATAATTCTCAAGCAGCCACACAATAAATTATAGGAAAATGTAGCCAAGTGTCCCATCCCTGAGATCTTTACCCTATAGCCCAAACCGTCAAGTTTATCTAATTAACAGGAGTAAGTCAGAACAAAGTGTGATACGATACTTATCAACACTTTTTTTCTCAAACAAACATTCGGATTCAAAGTGCGTGCCAGCTGTAACTAGTAAAATTAAAAATCTTCTAGACTGAATAACGAAGTAAGATTTGACAACTGAACATTCAGTTTAATTTCCCTTTCGAGAACTGTGTATACAGTTTTGCCTTCTTTTCTGTGAACCTCAAAGTTCGCATTACTTCCATAACCAGTGTGTAAACTGTCAGTGATACATGAGGGAGTTAGTAAAGTATCTTTTATGACTTTAGATCTATGATTCCATTAAGCAGAATATCCACTTACATAAACGATACTGTTTGTATTCAAAATTGCCATGATTTCAGGAATATGTACAGATTTATAATTACAACATGTATTGATAATACTGTTTTACTAATAGACTCTCTAAAAATGTTGTTTTTCAGGTATTTATGTACATCTCGACCTCCTTCTGCCACTCAGACCATCAAGTCATTGAAGAAAGACTGTATCCCGCAAAAGCAGACCCCGAGAAGGTTATGAATATTGTTTCCTCGATGGATGACGAACTTTTAGAGCTTATAACACCAAAGTAAGAAAATAAAAACAGCTCACTTTTCCAGTTATTAAGTACATAGTAATCTAGAATGGTTAAAATCAATTATATCTATCAGCCAAAAATTGCAACATGCACCAGTGGCCTTTCGGTCTCTCTGAAATTCAAGATAGCAAAAACATTTATACAAAATATCACACCGTGTTATGAACCCCATAGTAGCTTATACCAGTTTGCAGAAAGTGTTTGCATATTCGCACTCAGCTCACACAGTTCCCACGGATTATGAGGAGGTGTCTGGTGATCTCTGAAATGATGTTCGATTACATCCTAGATGTATCTGACAGAAGCACGATATGGGCAATGTAAAGAGTAGGATGTCAACTGAAATTCACTACTGTGGTCCCCAGAGCCCTCTTCCTTTGATGTTGGCGTTATTCTTTCTGGACTTCCCCGTGACTGAATGTAAATACACTCCTGGAAATGGAAAAAAGAACACATTCACACCGGCGCGTCAGACCCACCATACTTGCTCCGGACACTGCGAGAGGGCTGTACAAGCAATGATCACACGCACGGCACAGCGGACACACCAGGAACCGCGGTGTTGGCCGTCGAATGGCGCTAGCTGCGCAGCATTTGTGCACCGCCGCCGTCAGTGTCAGCCAGTTTGCCGTGGCATACGGAGCTCCATCGCAGTCTTTAATACTGGTAGCATGCCGCGACAGCGTAGACGTGAACCGTATGTGCAGTTGACGGACTTTGAGCGAGGACGTATAGTGGGCATGCGGGAGGCCGGGTGGACGTACCGCCGAATTGCTCAACACGTGGGGCGTGAGGTCTCCACAGTACATCGATGTTGTCGCCAGTGGTCGGCGGAAGGTGCACGTGCCCGTCGACCTGGGACCGGACCGCAGCGACGCACGGATGCACGCCAAGACCGTAGGATCCTACGCAGTGCCGTAGGGGACCGCACCGCCACTTCCCAGCAAATTAGGGACACTGTTGCTCCTGGGGTATCGGCGAGGACCATTCGCTACCGTCTCCATGAAGCTGGGCTACGGTCCCGCACACCGTTAGGCCGTCTTCCGCTCACGCCCCAACATCGTGCAGCCCGCCTCCAGTGGTGTCGCGACAGGCGTGAATGGAGGGACGAATGGAGACGTGTCGTCTTCAGCGATGAGAGTCGCTTCTGCCTTGGTGCCAATGATGGTCGTATGCGTGTTTGGCGCCGTGCAGGTGAGCGCCACAATCAGGACTGCATACGACCGAGCCACACAGGGCCAACACCCGGCATCATGGTGTGGGGAGCGATCTCCTACACTGGCCGTACACCACTGGTGATCGTCGAGGGGACACTGAATAGTGCACGGTACATCCAAACCGTCATCGAACCCATCGTTCTACCATTCCTAGACCGGCAAGGGAACGTGCTGTTCCAACAGGACAATGCACGTCCGCATGTATCCCGTGCCACCCAACGTGCTCTAGAAGGTGTAAGTCAACTACCCTGGCCAGCAAGATCTCCGGATCTGTCCCCCATTGAGCATGTTTGGGACTGGATGAAGCGTCGTCTCACGCGGTCTGCACGTCCAGCACGAACGCTGGTCCAACTGAGGCGCCAGGTGGAAATGGCATGGCAAGCCGTTCCACAGGACTACATCCAGCATCTCTACGATCGTCTCCATGGGAGAATAGCAGCCTGCATTGCTGCGAAAGGTGGATATACACTGTACTAGTGCCGACATTGTGCATGCTCTGTTGCCTGTGTCTATGTGCCTGTGGTTCTGTCAGTGTGATGATGTGATGTATCTGACCCCAGGAATGTGTTAATAAAGTTTCCCCTTCCTGGGACAATGAATTCACGGTGTTCTTATTTCAATTTCCAGGAGTGTACATACATCAAAGACTACTTATCTCAATACGACCATCGATGGAGAAATGTCATGAAGAGGTTTATGAATGAACTCATTACTATAAATTCAGCACCCTTTCATAGATTTCTTGTGTTATCATCGGCGATTGCGTTGGATCAAAAGATACGCATGTGCAGAGCTTTCCTCAACCCATTACGGTCAAAATTAAATGGGTAGTTGATGGTCACAAACAGATTGCTCCCAGGTAATCAGCTTCATGAGTTCCACTTACGGTCCTTAAGGATCATGAATGCCAACCTGCCACCGTGTCATCATTTGCCAATCGTGTAATCAGAATATGGTATGCAGTGGCGTGAGACGAGCGCCCCACAGAGGCAGCTGCAGCTGATACTTCTCAGTCAAGTGCCAACTGGTATCGTGAAGCTGTGTGCCCCCCATTCCAGTATTGTCACAAAGGAAAAATACTTGTCAGTAACTGGACTTCTGCCTCTGCTATTTACATGGCCGTCAGACACACCGACACTTCATCTATGGAGGCTAACGAGGTATGGAACTAATAGTCGGTAATGATACCTTGTTCTATATTGAATTGAAACTGAGCACCTGTTAGGCGACCGCGACATGGGATACGTCAAACCAGAAAAAGAGTTCGACAATGTAAAATGCTGTAAGGAGTTCGAATTACCGTGTATGTAAGCTACAAAGTAAGAACATACAATACGTACAGGAACCAAGAGTGGAAGATCAAAATGGAAGATAAAGAACGAAGTGCTGGGATTGAAAAGAGTATGAGACTGGGACGCTGCCTCTTCTGATGGGTATAGTTCATGCACTTCGCCCTATAGTCAGTGGAAACCACGGGAAAACACTAGTCAGAGCACTAGCATTCGATCTTTAACTTTCAGCTTATCTTGCAGTGACTTGCATGTCGTCAAATAATTACAAAAAAAATGGTTCAAATGGCTCTGAGCACTATGAGACTTAACATCTGAGGTCTTCAGTTCCCTAGAACTTATAACTACTTAAACCTTACTAACCTAAGGACATCACACACATCCATACCCGAGGCAGGATTCGAACCTGCGACCGGTCGGTGATAATACCGATATGATTATACATAGGGTATTCAAAAGAACTCGTTTTCGTCTTCCGGCAGAAGTATACCGTAAGCTGTTGGAGGAGCCGAGTGTTCCTAGTGATTGGATAAAAGTGCAGGTCATTCCCCTTTCCATGAAGGGTCGGTACGGGCAAACCAATGCTTCTAAGGTCGGGCTGTTGTAGAATTTCGAAACATTTTCTATTCTCTCGTTTTACGACATTCCTGGAGACCGAAAATTCCCTCCCTAGGAAACAGCAGGAGTTCTAAAAACTGAGAACGTGTGAAACCCAGCCTGTTCTATTGATCCATGAGATGCCGATCTCGTGCTACTGGCACCCAGGTTGATACCCTCTTCCTTGACTTCTGGAAGGCGTTTGATACAACTCCACACTGCCTGTCATCCTGAATGGAAACATAAAACTGAGTTTGTGTCCATCCCAAGGAAGTGTTATTCGACCATTACATTTAAAATATATATAAACAATTAGTGAGAAGATCTATGAAGATTTTTGAGGAAGACGCTGTCATATATACACGGAAGCAACAAGGAGAGTGAATTGTAACAATGTACAGGAACCTCTGCAGGGGGTCAATGCTTGGTGCAAGGCTTGGTAGTTGCCCAAAAACATTTTTAAAAAATTTACATATTGTGCACAAGTAAGCAAATACGCCAGGCCAATGATTTCACCCAGCATTCACATCCATAAAAGTGTCTTGGAGTATGTCTACAGAGCAATTTAAAATGAGATGATTGCGTAAAACTAATTGCAGGAGTAGAAATCCAATTAGCATGCAGGATCAAATTTACCCTTAAACGATTTTAAAAAGCGTAAATGGGCTAGAAACTACACAGATCTAGTACCCATATCCCACATTTCCCTTATCCTCCTGTTTACAGCCCATCACAACCTAGTAATAAAACAGGGCTGCCAGTTACTTGAATTGCGTAAAAATGGTGTCACATTTAGAGATATGCAGTATTTCTATATTTTAAAATTGCGTGAGCTTCTCTTGAAAAGCCGCGTCATGTTGAAACATATGTGCCTCTGAAGTGCATAATATGGGGCCTCACTGGAATTGGCGCCATGTTACAATTAATTGCCTCTGAACTGAGTAGGCAGACACACACACACACACACACACACACACACACACACACACACACACACACACAACTCTGTGTAACACTGCAACTCTGTAAATATCGTACTGTCTCATGACTAAATTTCATCTCACATATTTGCACAGAACACCAAAATCTTATGTGCATTATTTCCACATCTACCTCAGCAGCTTTTCACTGATTTATTAACCACAGCACATCTCCTGATTCTCTCTTTCCACCTCTGCAAAGTACTGACTTGTCTCATCATTCAATTTTGTCACAGACTTGTGGACTCAACAAGGTAAAATAATGTACAATATTTCAATATCGGCCTCATAATCATCTCTCCGATTTATACATCCCACTAAGGTTTCTATGTCTCTCTCTTTCTACTTCTGTAAAAACTGTACTACCTCTGCATTAAATTTCATGTGTTACGTGTGTGCACAGTATAAAATAAGTTGCATACAATATTTCCACATCTGCCTTAAAACCCTCATTATAATTAGTAAATTTTTCCCATTTGTCATGTTTAAATGAATAGAGTAAGATCATTTTAATATATCACAGAGGATATGAGTAGATAAAAACACTATGGAAATATTTTTTTTAAAACACTATGTTATGACTACATAACTAGCAAATAGTTCCTGGTATGGAAGGAATGAGGTCTTGGTAGGTCGCTGGAATGAGTTGGCACCTCATCTGTACACATAAGTAATCTGATTCCCATAAATTCGGGGAGACGGGTGATGAACTTTGACACCAGATTCAATTACATCCCAGATGTGTTCGATCGAGTTCAGATCTGGCGAGTTGGAGGCCAACACATAAATTGGAACCCACCACTGTGTTCCTCAAATGGTTCAAATGGCTCTGAGCACTATGGGACTTAACTTCTGAGGTCATCAGTCCCCTAGAACTTAGAACTACTTAAACCTAACTTAAGGACATCACACACATCCATGCCCGAGGCAGGATTCGAACCTGCGACCGTAGAGGTCGCTCGGTTCCATACTGTAGCGCCTAGAACCGCTCGGCCACCCCGGCCGGCCACTGTGTTCCTCAATCCACTCTATCACCCTCCTGGTCTTATGACATGACGCATTATCTTGCCTGAAAAATGCCACTGTTGCTGGCAAACATGATCGTCATGAAGGGGTACAACCAGTGTACCATGCTCCTTGGTCGTCAAGGTGCCTTGTACAACCGCCACTGGACCCATGAATGCCCGTGTGAATGTTCCCCAGAGCATAATCGAGCTGCCTCCAACTAGTCTCTATCCTGTAATATGGATGTCGAGGATCTGTTCCCCTCGAAGGCCACGGATTCGCGCTTTCCCATTGGTACGATGAAGAACGTGTTGGGATTCAACAGATCATGGAATGCTCTGTCAATGCGTCAACGTTCAGTGTCGATGGTCACGTGCTCATTTCTCTTGTAATAGCCAATGTCGTGGTGTGCACATGGGCACATGCATGGGTAGCTGCAGAGACCTATCGGTAGGAGTGTTCGATACACCGTCTGTTCAGATACACTTTTACTCTGCTCAGCAGTAAACTCTGATGTTAGTACAGCCACAATTCACTGCCTTTCCTCTTTTACCAGTCTGCCCAAACTACGACGTCCCACCGCAGGGCGATTGGACGTGGTTCCACCTTGGATTCGCCATGTGTTGAAGACACTCACCACAGCTATCCTTGAATATAGGAGAAGTCATGCAGTTTCCAAAATGCTCACGCCAAGCCTCTGGACCATCAAAATCTGCCCCCAGTCAAACTCAGATACATCGTGTACCTTCCCCATTGTACACACAGGCAGCACACTCACTGATACCAGATGCACGGCGCTTGTGTCTCACTAGCAGTCATTCCTTCCCAGGTGACACTATTATCACCTGGGCGGCTTTATATCGATAGAAGGTTTATGGTCATAATGTTCTTGCTGATCCGTGTATGTAAGCAAGAAATCACAGTCGTATTTGTCTTACAGCCCATATCACTTGTGAACTTATGCTGCCACACGATAGAAATATACACTAATAAGGGAAAACATTATGATCACCTGATTAATAGCTTGTTTGTCCGTCTTTGGAAGGAAATAAATCATTGATTCTACGTATCAGAGATTCGACGGTTTCTTCGTAGGTTTGTTGAGGTCTGTGCTATTAGATGTCTACGCGCAGGAAATGTAACTCGTGTAAATAGCGAGCGGCTGATTTGCCTACGTGCTGATGACGCACGATGGGGACACAGATGGGTTCCAGAGGATTTACATAATTCCGTCTCTGATATATCAACGCGAGTTCACTGTTACGCTCCTCAAACCACTGCAGCACAGTTGTGGCTCCGAGACAGGGACAATTATACTGCTGAAAAATGACATCACCGTCGGGAAAGACATCAGGCATGAAGTGATGCGTGTTGTTCGCAACTGCCAGCATGTCTTAGATTACTACCACACGTCCCATCCAAGTGCAGGAGAATGTCTCCCATAGCGTAATACCACTCCCACCATCCGGAATCCGTGGCGGGCTGCACGTTTCGAGGCGCCGTTTACATCGATGACGGCGTTTGTGGGGACTACCATCGACATAGTGTATCACCTGGGCGCTGATTCAGCCGAAGAGCCGACACGTTTCCATTCATCGACGGTCTAATTCCGATAGTCCCGTGGCTGCTACAGTTGTAATTGACAGTGCTGTTGGGTCAGCATGTGAACAAGTAGTGGCGGTCTGCTGTGAAGATCCTTGTTCAACAACGTGCTGTAAATGGCGTGCTCCGAAACACAGCTTTGTGCTCTTTCGGTTGCTTTACAGAGCAGACAAACCTCCAGACCCCACTTTCTGTGATGGGTCGTGGACGTCCAACCACTTAGCGCCCAGTGGTAGTTTCACTTCCTCCTATCTCTTTCCTTAGATTCTCACGACAGTAGCATGTGAACATTCGAACATTTTCGCCTTTTTGGAGGTACTCGTTCATAGGTTCTGTATAATAATAATTTCCCCTTTGTCAAAGTAGCTTATTGCAATGGATTTCCTCATTCTCAGACCATATCTTCGCTAGAATGATGCCCCGTCCGTGTATTCTCCGCTTTCATGCATTTATTACCGCGTCACGTGCCTGCAACACCACCAGGCGTTGGCGGTAGTCAAATGTTTCGGTTTATCAGAGTACAAAGGGAATCACGGTTTTCAACAATTTTCGGAATGTCATCTTCTGCAATCAATAGATCGTTGTAATTTACGTAGATATTTCAGATATTTTCGTTAGGCAACAGGTATCTATCTGTACAGGGCTATTACAAATGATTGAAGCGAGTTCATAAATTCACTGTAGCTCCATTCATTGACATATGGTCACGACACACTACAGATACGTAGAAAAACTCATATAGTTTTGTTTTCGCAGAAGAAAAAGGGGCCGTAAACTTTAAACCGTGAGATTGCACAAAACACGTTAACTTTTGGTGAATTGCGAATTTGCTGCATGAATGCGTGAGGATTCACTACCGCCCAGATTCGCAAATTGTGTCTGTTCACTTCACCATTAAGAAAAAATGTTTCTGCCGCTAGAGCGCTCGAGAGCGCAGTGAGACAAAATGGCCACAGGAGCCGAGAAAGCGTATGTTGTGCTTGAAATGCACTCACATCAGTCACTCATAACAGTGCAACGACACTTCGGGACGAAGTTCAACAAAGATCCACCAACTGCTAACTCCATTCGGCGATGGTATGCGCAGCTTAAAGCTTCTGGATGCCTCTGTAAGGGGAAATCAACGGGCCGGCCTGCAGTGAGCGAAGAAACGGTTGAACGCGTGCGGGTAAGTTTCACGCGTAGCCCGCGGAAGTCGACGAATAAAGCAAGCAGGGAGCTAAACGTACCACAGCCGACGGTTTGGAAAGTCTTACGGAAAAGGTTAAAGCAGAAGCCTTACCGTTTACAATTGCTACAAGCCCTGACACCCGATGACAAAGTCAAACGCTTTGAATTTTCGGCGTGGTTGCAACAGCTCATGGAAGAGGATGCGTTCAGTGCGAAACTTGTTTTCAATGATGAAGCAACATTTTTTCTTAATGGTGAAGTGAACAGACACAATGTGCGAATCTGGGCGGTAGAGAATCCTCACGCATTCGTGCAGCAAATTCGCAATTCACCAAAAGTTAACGTGTTTTGTGCAATCTCACGGTTTAAAATTTACGGCCCCTTTTTCTTCTGCGAAAAAAACGTTACAGGACACCTGTATCTGGACATGCTGGAAAATTGGCTCATGCCACAACTGGAGACCGACAGCGCCGACTTCTTCTTTCAACAGGATGGTGCTCCACTGCACTTCCATCATGATGTTCGTCATTTCTTAAACAGGAGACTGGAAAACCGATGGATCGGTCGTGGTGGAGATCATGATCAGCCATTCATGTCATGGCCTCCACGCTCTCCCGACTTAACCCCATGCGATTTCTTTCTGTGGGGTTATGTGAAAGATTCAGTGTTTAAACCTCCTCTACCAAGAAACGTGCCAGAACTGCGAGCACGCATCAACGATGCTTTCGAACTCATTGATGGGGACATGCTGCTCCGAGTGTGGGAGGAACTTGATTATCGGCTTGATGTCTGCTGAATCACTAAAGGGGCACATATCGAACATTTGTGAATGCCTAAAAAAACTTTTTGAGTTTTTGTATGTGTGTGCAAAGCATTTTGAAAATATCTCAAATAATGAAGTTATTGTATAGCTGTGAAATTGCTTCAATCATTTGTAATAACCCTGTATTTGCATTAATAAAATCGAAATGGCACTCTATTGCATTTTGTGTCATATATATATACTAATCGCGACACCAAGAAGAAGCTGTGCGACATAAACGAAAGTTGGAAGAATTGTCTTTACATCTGAAAGATGATATCTATTCAGATTTCGCCCCAGTTGCATAATAGTGGCGCTAGTAGCGCAAATCTATTTTTCTCTAGGTGCAGGCTGTAATAGACATGAGCGTGAATGACGTTTGAGACGTCGTGAGTTGTTATTATTCAACAAAGCCTTTAAGCCGCCAAAGATGCTATTATCAAAACCTCACCGGGTTTGAACAATACGAGCAGTTGGATGTCCTTTTGCGATACTTCAGGAAGACATGGAGTTTAGCAGTCACTGTACATTATTACTGGCAATGGTGGTCACCGGAGTGTACAGTGACAAGAGGCCTGAACTCCAGACCGCCACATGTCACTACCGAGAGGGAAGACCACCGTTTTCGGCTTTTGGCTCTGGCGCATCATACTGCATCTGTAGCAGCAGTTTCAACAGCATTTGGCACCACAGTGGCACAACGAACTGTTATAAATCGGTTACTTCAAGCATAGCTCCGAGGAACACCACCTGTAGCGTGCATTCCACTGATCCCAAACCACCTCCATCAGCGACTTCGGTGGTGTCAATGGAGACCTCATTGGAGGGTAAGATGTTGTTGCTTCTGATGAAAGCTGATTCTGTCTCTGTGGCAGTGACGGCTGTGTGTCGGTTAGAAGAGTTCAGGGTAGTAAATAGAATATTACATGTCATTCACTCTAAACGCAAAAAAGTGTTCTGAATCTGCAAAGCACTCCATCTTAACCCTGCTGTTCTGCTCGGGTTAATGTTAATAAACTTCATTTTTCATTTTTTAAATGCCATGACAACTTTATGAAACTTAGTGACTTTGACTGAAAACACGTTAGCAATGGATGTATAAAAATACTTTAAGCGCTTTGGTCATAAACATTAACAGTTACATATGTAATGATCTGATCATAATGAGGTAACACAAATACTATTGCTTTAATGCCTAATATATTTTAGTTTTCTGTTATAATTTGTGGTAGCAATAATTTTATAGTTCCAGCTCACTATGAACAATCAACAAAGCCTCTGCATTTACAGCGGGTGCCTTTTAATTGCGTTTTACCAGAGATTTTAGAATTATTTGAGTCTTTATTGTTTCTGCTCATTTTGAACTGTGACACCATCTCAATATGATAGTCAACTGATGTTGAAATGGCAGAATTAGTAAATTCCTCATCAGATGAGGGAACGTTTCCCAAATTTTAAGATCATGAAAGCAACGCATCCGAAGCGAGTGTTCTGGTGACAGTGTCGACGGTCCATAGCCTGTAAAAAATAGTGACAGTCATTTATTTCTGAAAATCGCAATATAGAATGGCAATTACACCCACCAGCACACCATGGTAACCAGACATCTTCGAATATCATCAAGAGTTTCCAGATATTCAACCAGGAATAAAAAATGACATGTAAAGTTCATTTGCAGTATCATTTTGGATAGTGATAAAAATGAAATAATGAAGGCATGAAATTTTGAGGGGCTTAATATTCTTGGATAAACCTAGAAAGTCACTGGTAGTAGAAGACATTGCATCAAGGAAATATTTCCAAAGGATAGAATATCTTCTGATAATAGTGAGGTGCCTCGAAACCCTGAAGGTGCAACAGATGTGTCAGAATCAGTGACAACAAGAAAACCTGCTAGAAATGCACGCTGTAAGATTTATCTGGAAAGATATAATCACAAAACAAAAACGCAGTGTGGAAAATACAATAAATATTTTTGCAAAAGTCATGACACATTCTTGAGTCCAAACTGCACTAAATGTGAGTAAAGGTTAGAAAATAAAAGTTGATGATTACAAATACGTTAGCCTTTATCCAGAAATATTGTTTTATATTGATGATTTTGTCAATATTTTTGTGACTACTTGGGTCTCAACTGAAATCAATAAGGCAACCAGAAAATATGTAAAAAAAGATAATGTTGTAATGCCTTCTTAGACGGAAGTCTTATTGAAAAGTCTGTTACAAATTTACCTTACGTGAATATTGAAATAAAATATTTTCTTAAATAATTTTCTGTACATAATAATAACTACTAATATTATTGTTACTGTTATTAAGATTTTCAGAACAGTGCAGTTTACAGTACCACTAATATTATTATTATTATCAACAATGTATTGGTATATAAGAATGTCAACACTGAAACTTTCTTGCAGATTAAGACAATATGTCAGACAGAGACTCGAACTCGGGATATTTGCGTTTCGCAGTCAAGAGATACCCAAGCACGACCCATAACGCGTCCTCACAGAGATAATTCTCCCAGTTCCTCGTCTCCTAACTTCCAGACTTCACAGAAACTCTCCCGCAGACCTCGCAAGACTAGCACTCCTGGTAGCAAGGATATTGTGAAGACATGACTTAGACACAACCTGCAGGACGTTCCCAGAACGAAATTTTCACTTTTCAACGGAGTTTGGGTTTATATGAAACTTCCTGGCAGATTAAAACCGTATGTCATACCAAGAGTCGAGCTTGGACCTTTGCCTCTGCAGGCAAAGGTGCCAAATTCGAGTCCTGGTCCCTCACTCAGTTTTAATCTGCCAGGAAGTCTCATATCAGTGCAAATTCCGCTGCAGAGTGAAAATTTTGTTCTAGATGTCAACAACTGTACGAAAAATGTGTGTTAGCAAAAGATTTTCACAGCGTTATAGCTGCTGTGAACAATACACTTGCAACAGCAAAAGAGAAGAGAACAGCGTCTATGTGTATTATTTTTTCATTAATTTCCGAAAAAGCGTTTGGATCGCAACGAAAGCCAATGACCTTATATGTGAGAAGAGGGAGCGACAACGTTCTTCTTTTAAATAACAAATTTTAATGCCCCGTATTGCTCGACTGCATGGTACTTTATGAGTAGGAACTGACGTTTTTATATAATCAGTTTGTCTACTAGACACATATGAAAGGAATATAGTGGTTCATGTCACTATTCTCGAAATCAACTATGTCCACGTTGTACACTTCAACACAAAATATCATGGACATGATGCAGCTGTTTTGAGGAAGTCAAGTTTACTATTACTGACAGTCAAGAATCTGGATGGCAAGTGTATTTGCAGTGCTCGACGTAAGCCAGTACTGGTGCTCCCGCTCGGGTGTTGACATGTCCTCTGCTCAGTATTAGATAGCGCTCACCCTTCATCAACACCTTTTACTCCTCTCTTTGCCCCGATGCTTTAAGTTGTATAACATGTAAGCAAAATAATCCGTGCTCCTCGTTTAACAACAAGTAACTGATAAGCCACACAGGAACAGTATTAGTAAACATATTATGCAATGCATATTGTACTTAAATTTTGTGTCGGGAAAAGGATAACGTGTTGAACAATGACAATGTTTTTGAAGAAGACAATAATGGTAACAAATTTGGTGGCGCAGGAACAGTGACAAAATACTCATAATGACTATTCAGTTTTTATAAGTCTCTACTATCTTGAGCCGAAAAGTTGTAATAGGCAACAAATGTGATTAGTCAGCAAGTTCTGCCTTATCGAGACAACCATCATATATCGCCTCTTCACATGTCCAAGGTGCATGAAGTCAGAGATATGCATGCTTTAAGATACAAACGATGATACTCCGTCACAAATCTGCATGTTTTGCGAATACATTTCTGACAACAAGGAAAAGGTGTGAGTATTTAAGGAACTCAGATACATACTGTATTGTTGCCTCTTTCTGTCTATGTGAGGCACCCATGTGTAACATGCCAAACCAGCTGTCATCGATTGCGAAGAGAATGTGACAAGATATACGCCAGCTAAGGATACCTAAAGTACTGCACTATGTTAGAAATCCAAGTGGACCATATCATACTCGCGACACCATTCCCCCTGTGTTTTCAATCCCCTAATGAATTTGAATGTGATCCCTTGCCATAAGTTCCCAAAATGCTATATGTGCGGTTTGAAATGCAAAACCTTTGCAGTATTGTGTGACTTATTTCCAAATGTGCAAAACACAATTGTATGGGTATCTATCACCTTAAGGAATGTTCTCATATGCTATTTCCTATTCTGCAGTTGAGTTTTTCGACAACCTTCCTAAATTTCAAACAATATTTGATGTTTTACAGAACTCCTCTTTGCGATATATTAATTCATTGTCAAGTGAATTATTGCTTGCTGTTTTCGAAACTCGCAAGAAAATTAGTAGCCCAAGAAAACATTTGGAGCATTCCAGTGAAAAAATTCGATACGTGCTGGCAATTCGGTAGACACTTTATTCCAGTCGGGAACGTCAAGCACATATTCATTCTCTCCCCATGGTTACAGATAAGCATCAAACAAAACTGTAACAATTTGCGCAGCACTTTGCCATTGCTGCCATGTAGAGAATAAAACTGTAACGAATTGCTCTCCAACCTGCAGAAAATGTTACAACATTGGACGTGAACAGTATGTGTAGCCACGCTTTATGTTTCTGATTCCTTGATCTCTGCTACAGATACTTTCAATAAGTGACCGAAAAACTGTAGAAGAATGGCAGCCCATTCTGAGTGAAGAACATCCAGAGAATGTTGAACATTCGGGCCTGGAGGGTAGCTGGCAGAAATTTTCGATCTGATTGACATCAGACTCTGGATAAGCAGGTCCATTTCAGAAATGTTGTTCTGCACAAACCATTGCCTCACACATGATGCTTTATGACAGGGTGCATTGCCATGTTGATACAAAGCAGCTGTAATCTCTAAACTGTTCCTACACTGTTTCCGTGTTTTAATATGTGTTCACGTCTTTCTGTATTTAACGTTTTCTTAAGCGCAATAAGGGAATAACACTCTAACCACAAAAAAAAAAAAAAACACTCCGCATATTTTAAAATTACCTCCTCCCCCGTACTTCACCGTTGGCAGACAACATTCTCCATCAGATTGCCACAGGATGTAGCGCGAGTTACCTGTCCAAATTTACCTGTCCAAATCACTCACTTCCATTATCAAATGTTCAGCAGCTTCGCTCTTTACAGCACCTCAGGCACTCTTAGCACTGATTACAGAAATGTAGGGCTTATGTTAAGCTGCTCGACCATTGCACCCTATCCTTTTTGCTTCCCTATGTACACCCACTATGATCAGGAGGCTGTTGGTAACACTTCGGAACTCATGACTGATTCCCACTGCTGATTTTATTACATTGTTTACGTCAACCCTGTGTCAGCTACATCTGTAGCAGGTGTGATTGTTGTGATCTCTCGTTTCCTCTAGCTTGCGTAACTTCCACATGTGAGCAGCTCTCATAGAGTTAAATGATGGATTAGCTACTCAGGTGATGTCCAATGATTAGTTGACTTCTAAGTAAGTGAGATATTATGTCCTAGCCGTTCTGCTGTTACTGCGTCTCTGCTAATAACACAGTGTACCCCAAACAGCTTTTTATCCCAGTACGTTCGTCAAGGAAGTTCATTACACAAAGTGTTAAAAAATAAGTTTTCACAATGCATGCACTCACACATAGCATGAAAAGTTTTACAAAAGGCATTTCATTCCCACAGACACCATAACTAGTCAGGAAGATAGTTTTACTCTGACACTGATGTGCTCATGCTGCACTCATGTTACAATAAAGGATTTTTTGTCTCTTCGTGACACGTTGCGTTTTGTCTTCTTCGTGTGTAACACATTTCCTCTAGCAAACCAATGTCAATGTTTTTATAATGTTTGGACATCGCCTCCGTTGGTCTTCCAGCTGGTTTGATCTGGTTCACCATGATTTCCTATGCAGTAGTTTTACTTAACATAAAATTTAATACTTATATCACCACGCTTCCTGTGGGATGGAAGCTGCGGTGGGTGGCCGGCAGTGGCCTGACAAGATGCTGTGTGCGGTAAGCCGCTGTCATCTAGCTTGCGTAACTTGCTGGTATGCTGTAGAGAATTAGACGGCTGATTCAATGTAAAACTACAATTGTGCCAGCCAGTGTAATCTATGTAGCACAGACGTGCAGAAAGGAAACAACACTTACATTTGGAACTCACGTCTCCACATCTGTTTCCTGCCGTTTGAAATGTAGAAATGAAGTATGATGACAACAGTGACAATCCAAGCATTAGATAGTTTATTACAGTTTACTTCATTCTGCATATCTTGAGAGCACACATGCTTTCTAAATCATTTTCCTTGGCTATGGGGAAGTGAAATATAATGCATATATTGAAAAGACGGCACATGTCGCGTTTTATTTTGCCTTTAAAGACAGATCTGGGAACGGGTGTTGAGTTGATTTTAGACTTTCACATGAGGTAAGAATTCCTGTGAATGTGCGTGCAGACTCCTTCCTCGGCACTAATTTCTAATTCAGCAGAAGGTCTTGCAAGAAGTCATCACTATTTTGCTGACTCTGGAGGGAGGTAGGATACAAAATTGGGACTTCTACTGAGGGATGTTGTGTTATTGTATCTGTTACTGTGCTTCAGTGCCTTTCATCTAGGACATATGTGCAACCCAAAAAAAAAAAAAAACTCATGCATGCTGTTTCTCATTCGATATTACGATGACGGTTCCCATGTGGCCGTGACGTTCGTCGATATTGGTCTGCCGCCCAGGTAGGCGCTATTCAGTCAGCCGGAGCGCTGATATCCTGATCCTGGTAGGTAGGACGGACCTCCACGTCCTCCCACTTGCGACACAAGCAGGCTGTACTGCTGAACTCTGCGAGTGGTGATTGTATCCACGTAGCCATGTCTGCCAGTAGCGGTTGTTGTTGTCCATAGTGCGTGGGAAATCACAACACGCTTATGCCGGACGTCACTTCGCTGCAATCAGGGAATCGAGAGCGAACGACAAGTACGCCATCAGTCCATCTGACTCTCTGCATGACGAGCCAAACTTCTAGACTACTTGCAGAGCGAAGGAGTGGCTGTGTTTACCCGATGTAATTCGTCACGATCGAATAGCGCTTGCTATTACGAAGGTATGAGCGGTTTTCCTTCGGCTGTGCTGGTGCAACAAGTTTTTTTTATAATTTATCAGTATTCGCTTTAGCATTTCTGTCGTCACATAACGAAGATAACGTGACAATGTTTGGCTGCTGTGTCCAACTACATTCTGCTCAAGTCTGCTGTGTGGCTCGCCATGTGTTTTGCTCGGACCCACTCTCGGCGGTGAAATGTTTCCATTGCGGCCGCCTTGTGTCGACATTGCCGTAACACAGCCAGATAGCTTCGCTCTCGGACTTTGAAAATTTTACCGGTTTGTTCTGCTCTATACAAGGTTGGCAGGAATGCAATCAACAGTTTTTTTGAAACTCGTGAGTACCGAGGATTTTAGGCAAACTATGCAAAATGTGAAAAAAATGTGTGATGTCAAGTTAGAAAGATAAGGAATTGTTCTGATTGCAAGACCGCAAATGAAGTGCAGAGCCATATTTAATGATATTTGGTGACAGTCGGATTAAGTATACTTAACTTTTTTTTAAATCCTGTACAGCCATTTTAGATGCTTCAGAGACGCCGATTGTAGATTTTCATTATGACTATATGCTGAAGAAACTTAAGCTGAAAAGTGTTAAAATGCGTTACACGTACAGGGTGCCCCATTGATCGTGACAGGGACAAATATCTCACGAAACAAGCGTCAAACGAAAAAACTACAAGCAACGAAACTTGTCTAGCTTAAAGTGGGAAACCAGATGGCGCTATGGTTGGCCCGCTAGATGACACTGCCATAGGTCAAACATATATCAACTGCGTTTTTTTTAAAATAGGAACCCCCATTTTTATTACATATTCGTGTAGTACGTAAAGAAATATGAATGTTTTAGTTGGACCACGTTTTTCGCTTTTTGATAGATGGCGCTGTAATAGTCACAAACATGTGGCTCACAATTTTAGACGAACAGTTGGTAACAGGCAGGTTTTTAAAATTAAAATACAGAACGTAGGTACGTTTGAACATTTTATTTGGGTTGTTCCAATGTGATACATGTACCTTTGTGAACTTATCATTTCTGAGGACGCAAACTGTTACAGCGTGATTACCTGTAAATACCACACTAATGCAATAAATGCTCAAAATGATGTGCGTCAACCTCAATGCATTTGGAAATACGTGTAACGACATTCCTCTCAACAGCGAGTAGTTCGCCTTCCGTAATGTTCGGACATGCATTGACAATACGCTGACGCATGTTGTCAGGCGTTGTCGGTGGATCACGATAGCAAATATCCTTCAACTTTCCCCACAGAAAGAAATCCGGGGACGTCAGATCCGGTGAACGTGCGGGCCATGGTACGGTGCTTCGACAACCAATCGACCTGTCATGAAATATGCTATTCAATACCGCTTCAAACGCACGCGAGCTATGTGCCGGACATCCATCATGTTGGAAGTACATCGCCATTCTGTCATGCATTGAAACATCTTACGTAACATCGGTAGAACATTACGTAGGAAATCAGTATACATTGCACCATTTAGGTTGCCATCGATAAAATGAGGGGCAATTATCATTTCTCCCAATGCCACACCATACATTAACCCGCCAAGGTCGCTGATGTTCCACTTGCCGCAGCCATCGTGGATTTTCCGTTGCCCAATAGTGCATATTATGCCGGTTTACGTTACGGCTGTTGGTGAATGACGCTTCGTCGCTAAATAGAACGCGTGCAAAAAATCTGTCATCGTCCCGTAATTTCTCTTGTGCCCAGTGGAAGAACTGTACACGACGTTCAAAGTCGTCGCTATGCAATTCCTGGTGCATGGAAACATGTTACGGGTGCAATAGATGTTGATGTAGCATTATCAACACCGACGTTTTTGAGATTCCCGATTCTCGCGCAATTTGTCTGCTACTGATGTGCGGATTAGCCGCGACAGCAGCTAAAACACCTACTTGAGCATCATCATTTGTTGCAGGTCGTGGTTGACATTTCACATATGGCTGAACACTTCCTGTTTCCTTAAATGACGTAACAATCCGGCGAACGGTCCTGACACTTGGATGATGTCGTCCAGGATACCGAGCAGCATACATAGCACACGTCCGTTGGACATTTTGATCACAACAGCCATACATCAACACGATATCGACCTTCACCGCAATTGGTAAACGGTCCATTTTGACACGGGTAATGTACCGTTCCCACTGGCGGAATGTTACGTGATACCACGTACTTATACCTATGTGACTATTACAGCTCCAAAGCGAAAAAAGTGTTCCAACTAAAAAATTCATATTTCTTTACGTACTACACGAATATGTAATAAAAAATGGGGGTTCCTACGTAAAAAAACGCAGTTGATATCCATTTGACCTATGGCAGTGCCATCTAGCGGGCCAACCATAGCGCCATCTGGTTTCCCCCTTCAAGCTAGACGGGTTTCGTTCTTTGTAGCTTTTTCGTTTGATGCTTATTTCGTGAGATATTTGGCCTGGTCACTACCAACGGACCACCCTATATAATATATGGATAGTCTACTATATCACATAACCGCTGCAGTCATTTATGATGCTATTAACAGTGATGTGTACATGCGGTATGAAACATCAGCTTACCTTGCTAATAACATTTATATCATCGCACACAACAACAGAAACGAATATAATTTCGTAGGCTTCTGCGTCAAAAGTAAGTCGAGGTAAAAGTTTTCTGGGTTGGTACCGTGTCATATCGTATAAACAATTGTTGGAGGAACCCTACTTTTCGGCCACGTTGCAGCGGCCTTCTTCTAGGTCTACTGGACCAGTATACCCAGAAGATGGCCGCTGCAACCGAGGCCGAAAAGTAGGGTTCCTCCAGCAATAGTTTTATACCATATGATGCGGCACCATACCCATAAAACTTTACCTGCACTAGAAACGAACTTAGTGTTGTGTTGGCTGAAGAGCCAACACCGTGTTACTATTGGAGGCCGAAATGCACGCGTTTAGCTCACGCAGGCTGGGTTGACGAGGGAAGAACTATACTGACGTGAGGTCTGGAACATGACAAGGAATTAGAATTCAGAAAGCGGACGTAATTAGTTTGATACTTAACTTTAATCCATGAATGATGAACGTCGCTCTTGACGGTACATGAGTCACAAAATTATCTGTTCAGAATACATTCTTGAAGAATATGACGCCTTGCTAGGTCGTAGCAAATGACGTAGCTGAAGGCTATGCTAAACTGTCGTCTCTGCAAATGAGAGCGTCTGTAGTCAGTGAACCATCGCTAGCAAAGTCGGCTGTACAACTGGGGCGAGTGCTAGGGAGTCTCTCGAGACTAGACCTGCCGTGTGGCGGCGCTCGGTCTGCAATCACTGATAGTGGCGACGCGCGGGTCCGACGTATACTAACGGACCGCGGCCGATTTAAAGGCTACCACCTAGCAAGTGTGGTGTCTGGCGGTGACACCACACTTAGTGTAATGAAGCGTAAATTGTTAGGAGAAATTGTTACAAAATTCGTACGACTGAAAACAAAACTCCAACCTCTTGAAAATGAAGTGCAATGTATAATGCACATAGTAAAAGGTGTGGAACGCTCATCAGCAGAAGAACTTAATGATAATTATTGTTGCGAATGCATGTAAAATATACCGTAAAAACGACTGTGCACTGTGTAATTCGTTCTAAGCAACACAAATTTTGGACCGTAAAGCCATGCAAATTACCAGTTTCAGTGAAAGGTGATAAGTGTTTCGTATTTCCAGATAATGTAAATACATTAACTTGGGGTTATTACTAACTGAAGAACGATGATGATGACTCGTTTTATTGCAATGATACACATAACTGAAAGATTTTAAATAACGTAAATATTTGAAAACATAAAAGAATGTGAAGAGTGTGTGTTTGTGAGAGATGAAGGGAATAAAAATGCATGTAGACAACATTGCACACTTTGAATTCTTCTGATCTGTTTTTTGAACATGGAATTTAACAAATATATCAAATCTGAAACCTTTTTTTTCAGTTCCTCCGTAAAACCTTTTCATGTGATTCATACATGTTAGCATTACATTAGAGAGAGAGAGAGAGAGAGAGAAATGGCATTTACTGTAACATTAGTCTGTTTTCTTAGCAGCGGCCTGGTGTGTTCTCAGACACCTTCACCACTGACATGAGGATCTGTCTCTGTCTCTCTCTGCACGACAAACAGCAAGTGGCTGCAAATGTCTAAGGAGTTTAGTATTTGACATATTAAAACAGAGAAGGGATCAAACACAGGTGTGTGTGTGTGTGTGTGTGTGTGTGTGTCTGTGTGTGTGTGTGTGTGAGTATTAACGAAGTTTGCATGTTTATCTACTTATAAGTATTTAAGCATGACACAATAAATTCCGATCAATACTTTTCTGAACCTGCGACCAATTCAGGTGTCTTTGTGCGTATATGCGCTTTTACGCAAAACAGAGGTAGTAAAACAAAGGTTACATTTTATTAAATGGAAATATTGCAAATCTTTGAACATGAAGCCATTTTACGCGATTCAGAGACAAGTATCTTTAAACATGAGGCGATTTTTACGCAATGTATGTGGAGCTGACATAACTTTAAGTTATGCCCAGTTAACCAAGCAGCGGAAGCACGCGAAGGTTGTGCAGGACAGTGGAAGCGTGCTGGGTCTATAAAGTAGTGGTCAGTGGACAGAAACCACGCCCTGCTAGAAAAAAATAAATCTTTCAGAATCTGATCTAAAAATATTGACATTCGGCACATGTCCCTACAGGTCGTCCCAGCAGATGTAAAACACAATTGATTTTGAGAACTCTGAAACAGGAAAGCAGGATAAGAGAAAGAATCACTCTTTCATCTTTACCATTATTCACAACACAAATGAAGTTGTTGTTGTCTTCATTCCTGAGACTGATTTGATGCAGCTCTCCATGCTACACCATCCTGTGCAAGCTTCTTCATCTCCCAGTATTTACTGCAACCTACATCCTTCTGAATCTGCTCAGTGTATTCATCTCTTGGTCTCGCTCTGCGATTTTTACCCTGCACGCTGCCCTCGAATACTAAATTGGTGATCCCTTGATGCCTCAGAATATGCCCCACCAACCGATCCCTTCTTCTAGTCAAGTTGTGCCACAAATTTCTCTTCTCTCCAATTCTATTCAATACCTCCTCATTAGTTATGTGATCTACCGATCTAATCTTCAGCATTCTTCTGTAGCACCACATTTCGAAAGCTTCTGTACTCAAAATGTAGCCTGTTGTGAGCTATTGTTAGTTTACTGTAAAAATCAGTTAGTTCAATTTATTTTGAATTGTGACAAATAAAATATTATCAGTCCAACTTTTCTTTTCTCGTTCACTACTGTCAGAAGCGCGGATTTTAGGCTGTTTACGATAGTAGATAGGCTGATGTGAATGTTTAGTATTGATTGAAATAATGTACCAGTGACTAGGAGGACAGATATTGGTCTGTACGAGTCGGTATTGTTAGGCATTTTTCCGGGCGTAATTACTTTTGCTGCCTTCCACTAGCCTGGCACTGTTCGTACGGAGAAAAATGCACTGAAAAGCACCGAGTGAGTTGGAAGGAAGGCTTGCGTGGGAGCCTGCCGTAGTAGTTTGAAGGTGGTGCCTTCCACTCCTTGTTTTAAGGTGACTCATCTGGTTCATTTTTGGTATCGTAGGTAGATGAATTACTTTGACTCTGCTTTGATTTACGTGATTTTTGTGGATGTAGTCAATGAGTGGACTTTTAGGAGAAGTGCGAAGCTTAGCTAGTGAGTTAAGGAACACATCGGATTTTCCCGTTTCGTCCGCTGCGTTGTTTCCACTTTTCCGTTGGAGATGAGTGCAGTGGTACAGGCGACCTTACTTATTCCCACAAAGACCTCGAAGTGTTCATTGGC
The DNA here is from genome assembly GCF_021461395.2 of Schistocerca americana. Lineage (NCBI taxonomy): Eukaryota > Metazoa > Arthropoda > Insecta > Orthoptera > Acrididae > Schistocerca > Schistocerca americana. The sequence goes on along the minus strand of NC_060126.1, from coordinate 55,182,248 downwards.
GTTTAGGAGCTGCAGTTGTGCGTTCCTATTTCGACTCTTGAATAGTAAGAGGGTCTCCTACTCGGTTTTCTAAGTAATTCCACTCCCTTTTCAGAAGGAGAGATCGAGGCTTAATCTACAGCATCTGTATATCCTTCTTTTCTCCTTGATCAGTTGAAGGACATTGAGTCGAAACCTTTCTTCTCGCTGCCAGGCCGTAACGAATGCGACATATGCACCTCACGATTTGAGAAAAATACAGATCAATTATCTTTCTGTTGTGGTTGTCCATATAGTCTTTGCTGCTAATAGTGGTGGTGGGGAGTTCTTGCACAAGCTTCTCCGGGAATGGTGACCACATCTGGATTTTGTGCTTTAATGGGTTTTGTAATTGAAGTCCGAGTTCTTTCGTCGACTGAGGTGCTGTTGACAAAAAGGAAGAGAATGATTTTCCATATCGTTTCAAATGGTTCAAATGGCTCTGAGCACTATGGGTTTAAAAGCACAAAATCCAGATGTGGTCACCATTCTCGGAGAAGCTTGTGCAAGAATTCCCCACGACCACTATTAGCAGCAAAGACTATATGGACAACCACAACAGAAAGATAATTGATCTGAAGTTTTCCCATCGCCAGAGTGATTCCACTGGAAATTACACTGCCAGTTTCCTTCCTAGTGCTCCATCTAATACGATCTCCATCGTCGACAGCCGTGTACACCACTTACCACTCAACGGCTAACTCGGTAATCCAGCCTGAATTGCAGGCTGCTTAGCTGAGACAACAAAAATAGTAGGGAAAAAAACAGTATCTTCTTAGTCATGTAATTATTCACAGAAAACTGTTTATCAGGTATAATCTTACGTTAAAGATTTAATGCAGTAAGAAAAGACGGGTTAAGCAGTGGAGTTAAAATACAAGGTGAAAGGGCATCAATGATACGATTCGCTGATGACATTGCTATCCTGAGTGAAAATGAAGAAGCATTACAGGATCTGCTGAATGGAATGAACAGTCTGCTGAGTACAGAATATGGACTGAGTATAAAACGAAGAAAGTAATGAGAAGTAGCAAAAATGAGAACAGACAATAACATCAGGATTGGTGGTCACGAGGAGATGAAGGAATTCTACCACCTAGGTAGTAAAATATCTAGTGACGGACAAAACAATGACATCAAAAGCAGACTAGCATTGACAAAGAGGGCGTTGCTGGAAAAGAGAAATCTACTAGTGTCAAATATTGAACTAAAAGGGGGAAAGAAATTTCTGAGTATGTACGTTTGAAGCACAGCATTGTATGGTAGTGGAACATGGACTGTGGGAAAACGGGAACAGAAGAGAATCCAAGCATTTGTGACTCTGTGCTACAGAGTTTAAGTTAAGGAATGAGCACTTTCTGTGCAGAATCTGAGAGGAATGGAATATGCGCAAATCACTGACAAAGAGAAACAAGAGACAGGATGATAGTATATGTGCTCATGAAGAAATTACTTTCATAAAACTAGAGGAAGCTGTAGAGGGCAAAAAGCGATAGCGGAAGATAGATACTGGAATACAGCCACCAAATAATTGAGGACTTAGGTTGGTAGTGCTGCTCTGAGACCAAGAGGCTGGAACAGGAGAGAAATTCGTGGTGGGCCGCATCAAACTAGTCAGAAGACTGATGACTCAAAAAAAAGCATTGACGTTAGAGACTGTGTTCATGTCTTGCGACAATGTAACTCATGTTCTACACAATATTGTGTTGTATGTTAAATACAGTAAGATTCACCAAGTAAATACATAAAGGAGACTCTCTGGATGTCAAAGTTTGTGTTGTTTGTCAAGCAGTCAGCCGAGTGGAGGGTCTGAATCAGAGGCTCAGACGGTTCTGCGACCGTGTAGGCTGCACATTCCTCGACTTGCGCCATAGGGTGGCGGAGTTTCGGGTTCCGCTAAATAGATCAGGTGTCCACTACACACAGGAGGCGGCTACAAGGGTAGCAGGGGCTGTGTGGCGTGGACTGGGCGGATTTTTAGGTTAGACAGTCTCGGGAAAGATCAAAAAGGGCTCCAGTCTCAAACGGTACAGGGCAAAGAAACGACAAGAATCGACCAAGCAACAGTCGGTATTACAGTTGTAAATTGTCGTTGCTGTGTTGGAAAAGTACCAGAGCTTCAAGGTCTGATAGAAAGCAGTGAAGCTGAAATCGTTATAATAACAGAAAGCTGGCTAAAGCCGGAGATAAATTCTGCCGAAATTTTTACAGAGGCGCAAACCAGTTCAGAAAGGATAGATTAAATAAAGTAGGTGGTGGCGTGTTTGTGTCTGTTGCTAGTAGTTTATCTTGTTGTGAAGTTGAAATAGATAGTTCCTGCAAATTACTATGGGTAGAAGTTATACTCAAAAGCCATACCAAATTAATAATTGGCTCCTTCTACCAACTCCCAGACTCAGATGACATAATAGCTGAACGGTTCAAAGAAAACTTGAATCTCATTACAAATAAGTACCCCACTCATACAATTACAATTGGTGGAGACTTCAATCTACCCTCGATTTGTTGGCGAAAATGCATGTACAAACCCGGTGGTAGACAGAAAACATCTTATGAAATTGTGCTAAATGCTTTCTCTGATAGTTACTTTAAACAATTAGTTCATGAGCCCACACGAATTGTAAATGGTTGCGAAAAAACACTTGACCTCTTAGCCACAAATAATCCTCATCTAATAGAGAGCGTCATGACAGATACAGGGACAAGTGTACACAAGGACATTGTAGCGAGGCTCAAAACCATATCAAAGAAAACCACTAAAAATAATAATAATAAAAATAATAAACGCAAAATATATCTATTTAAAACAGCAGATAAAAATCCGCTTGATGCCTTCCTAAGAGAGACTCTCCATTCCTTCCAAGCTAATTAGGTAAGTGTGGACCAGATATAGCTCAAATTCATAGATACAGTATCGACAGCAATAGACAGATTCATACCGTGTAAGTTAATAAGAGACGGGACTGATCAACCACGGCACACAAAACACTTCAGAACATTGTTGAGGAAGCAAACGAAAAAAGCATGCCAAATTCAGAAGAACGCAAAGTCCCCAAGACTGGCTAAGTTTCACGGAAGCTCGAAATTTAGTGCGCACGTCAATGCGACATGCTTTTAACAGTTCCACAATGAAACATTGTCTCAAAATATGGTAGAAAAACCAAAGAGATTCTGGTCTTATGTAGGGTACAGTATTGGCAAAAAACAGCCAATACCGTCACTGCATGATAACGATGGAAATGTTACCGATGATGGTGTCACTAAAGCGGAGTTACTAAATACAGTTTTCCGTAATTCCTTCACGAAAGAAGACGAAGAAAATATTCCACAATTCGAAACCAGAACAGCACTTAGCGTGAGTGACATAAAAGTAGATAACTTAGGTGTTGTGAAACAACTCAAATCACTTACGAAAGGCAAGTCCTCCGGTCCTGATGGTATACAAATCAGGTTCCTTTCAGAGTAAGCAGACAGAATAGCACCTTTCTTAGCAATCATATACAACCGCTCACTGTTCCTAAAGACTGGAAAGTCGCACAGGTCACACCAATATTCAAGAAAGGAAATAGGAGTAACCCATTGAATTACAGACCCATACCACTGACCTCAAATTGCAGTAGGATTTTGGAGCATATACTGCACTCGAACATAAAGCATCACCTTCAAGAAAATGTCTTATTGATACATAACAATCACGGATTCAGAAAATATCGTTCTTGTGCAACACAGCTAGCTCTTTATTCCCATGATGTAATGAGAGCTGTCGACAAGGTATCTCAGATCGATTCCAAATTCCGAGATTTCCAGAAGGCTTTTGATACCGTTCCTCACAAGCGACTATTAATCAAATTGCGTGCATATGGAGTATCGTCTGAGTTGTGTGGCTGGATTAGTGATTTCCACTCAGAGAGGTCACAGTTCCTAGTGATAGACGGCATATCATCAAGTAGAACAGAAGTGATATTTGGCGTTCCGCGAGGTAGTGTTATAGGCCCTCTGCAGTTCCTAATTTACATAAATGATCTAGGTGATATTCTGAACAACCCCCTTAAATTGTTTGTAGATGACGCTGTAATTTACTGTCTAGTACATTCCAATTACAAAATGATCTAGAGAGAATTTCAGTATGGTGCGAAAAGTGGCAATGTACACTAAACAATGAAAAGTGCGATGTCATCCCCGTAGGTACTAAAAGAAATCTGATAAATTTTGGGAATACGATAAATCGCACAGATCTAAGGGCTGTCAATTCGACTATATTTCAAAGACCACATAGATAATATTGTGGAGAAAGCGAAGCAAAGACTGCACTTTGTTGGCAGAACACTTAGAGTATGCGACAAACCCACTAAAGAGAGAGCCTATGTTACACTTGTCCGTTCTCTGCTGGAATATTGCTGCGCTCTGTGGGACCCTTACCATGTAGGATTGACGGAAGACATCGAAAAAGTGCAAAGAAGGGCAACCCGTTTCGTGTTATCGCGCAGCAGTAGTGAGACTGTCACTGATATGATACGCGAGTTGGGGTAGCACTCACTGAAACAAAGACGGTTTTCTTTGCGGCGAAATATATTTACGAAATGTCAGTCACCAACTTTCTCTTCCGAATACGAAAATATTTTGTTGACACCTACCTACGTAGGGAGAAATGATCATCATAATAAAATAAGAGAAATCAGAGCTCTACCGGAAAGATTTAGGTGTTCCTTTTTCCCACGCGCCAGTCGAGAGTGGAATGGTAAAGAAGTAGTATGAAAATGGTTCGATGAACCCTCTGCCAGGCACTTAAATGTGAATTGCAGAGTAACTGTGTAGATGTTGATGTTGATGTAGACAGAGAGAGAGACTTGGTTGTGGAGTATGGCTAGAAGTAGAATTGCGTAGTCGTGCGAGGGCCTGATTTGTTGCATCCGGAGTCCGTGCAGGGGCTAAACAACACAGGCACCCACCCTCTGGCAAGCATATGCAGATTGTTATAGCCGCTCACCTGCCAAGTTCGTCAACTCTTGATGAGTTATTGTTGTATCTGTGGAAACTCGTTGAAACCTATTCTGCTTTATAAAGCAGGATAGATGGCTTTCTGAGGCATATCTGGTGATAGAGCGTTGGTGCAGGCCCAAATTTTTCGTAACGCACTGTGGGAGCACGTTGATGGACATGGGTTTCCCATTTTAACCTGACGGAACTGTCAGTTACTAGTGTAATCATCAAGACTGGACCGTCGATCAATAGCGATGTGTCGTCTGATCAGATAAATCATGTTTCTTTTTTCATCAGGTCTCTGGTTGTTTGTTAATGAGCCATCATCGTGGTGAGGATCTAATAGAATAACTTATGGGTGTGAGCCAGTGTGGGGCAGTGTTATGGTATTATGGCATGGGGGACATTCACCTGGGGTCGTAAAGGACCTGCAGCAGTAATCACATAAAGTGTGAAAGCTTGCGGAGTAAGTGAAAATTGTTCAGGACCACCTTCAATCCTTGATGCTTGATGTTTACCCCAACAGTGACGTCATATTCTAGCAGGAAAACTGTCTGTGTCGAGCGGTGAGAATCGTGCTACAGTGGTTTAACGAGCATGAGAGTGAACCCACCTTGACGTCTTGACTACCACATCTGCCTGACTTTAACTTGATGGAACAACTCTGGGACGCCATCGGATGCATTCCTGTGCTGCAGTTGGACATCTGACTGGTTGCAGCTTGGGTCTGGCTCAAGATTGGTTTCAATCCCCTATGAAAGAACCTTGCTGCAGTGGGAGCGAGGTGCTCGTATTTTGCTGCACCTGTGACACATATTCGAATAATTCCACCGAGTAGGGGGGACTGGGGCAATATGGTCACCTTACGGAATGAATCTCTACAATTGACACATCATTCAGACTTACTGTCTCTAACTTCGCCTTTGGAACTATTGTTGTATATACATTGAAATAACTGTTTACCAGTTTTATAAACTTGAACTCATTTATGTTAGCAGCAATAATCTCAATGTCTGCACAGTGACCACATTGCCCCAGGACCCTGGTCGAAAAATCCAAATAATAGCTTCTACATGTAAAGGAAGCTATAATTCAATGTAGTATTAAATTTAATACTTGCATAGGGTATACATGCCTATAAAAAGTTACTTAACATTATCAGAAACAAATCTGAAAACAGGCTTTTTGAAATTGAATATAACATTTTCACACAAAAGTTTCATAGGGAAATGCAGTAGTCGTTGCACGAGTTTACTTCCTACATTTGTATAAGTCACAAGTGAAATCGTCGCAGTCTTCATCAACTCTAGCACACTCTTTACGAGACCATTCATGGCAAGGCGAACAACACATCCACCCTTCAGCACTTTTGGACCCTTTATCCTTACAGAACAGGCATTCAGCGCCATCTCCTTCATTTTCATTCTCGCTGCTTGTAACCTTCCGAACAGAAGCCTTCCTTCTCTTGGTGTTGGTTTCGCTTTGCTTATCTGAAGCTGTAAGTTTCCTCCATGATCTATTTTTCATGCTATGCACATTCTTCTTCATTCCGTTTGCCTTTTGTTCTTCTGCTTTCAAAACATCCTCTTCAGTCGGCTGTTCTTATATGGACTGCTTGACATGGCAACTAAGACTCTTTTCCTCTTCTGCAAATGAACCTGAACAGATTTGGGTAGCGGGCTGATATCTTACGAGTAACCAGAGAAGAAGAACTATGTTGTGGTGACATCGGAGCTGGAATATGTGGTGCATTATTAGAGGTTCTACATGGAACTGGTTTTATTTTCAGGTTTTCTGAATTGGAAAATAAAGACCTACCTTTGAGAATAAGAGGTCTCTCAGTAGGCAAAGAGGCAGAAAAATGTTTCTTCTAAAAGTTGATAGGAAATATGTCACATCCTTTAAATCCATTAACAGCTGTTATAGGTGTTTCCGACCCCAGATATGCTCCTCCAAAGAGTTTGCTCACTTGGAATTGGATCACTGCTCGTGCAGGATTGTTGCGGAGAAACTTCATACAGCAGACACATGAAATTTATCAAGTGGAAACACATCCAGTGGCTGCAATTTATGGCTGCAATGATGCGGAACTGTAAATGTCAGCATATCGTTTCCCCTTGCGTGCGTAATGACTTCCAGGTTCGTGATGTGTGTTACGTGAGCATCAAATTTGAGAAGAGCAGGATGCTTGTCTGATGTCTCAGCATGGCTCAGGAAATGGTCATATCATAAAGAAAATTTAAGAATTACAAGGAAATAATGTTCCTGGTGGAGCACCATCAGCGCACTTGGCTTATATTCTGATGTGAGGGAAAATAATACCCGGGGAATGAAATGTCCCCCAGCAGTAATACAAATGGCTGCTATGGACAGAATTCCACGTTCAGCAGATGTAATGGTCCCTAACTGCTTCTTTCGTTGCAAGGCAAGCACCTCATTTGATTTTGTTTGAATAGTAGTTACACCAGACTCATCGACAATAAAAATTAGAATCGTCGGAAATTGTTTTTGATCCAAGGTGGTTTTTAATATGGAGAAAAATTTATCTACATTAGGCTTCTTGAACGCGTAAGCTCCAGCGATTGATGTCCCTTGTCGCGACCACAGTGTCGGTTCTGATTGACGACTCTTGAGTCTGGAGAAGCAATCTCCTCTAGCAAGACGTGATTCTTTGTTCAAAGAATGATTAATTTTGTTTTTCTCAGCTGGTTCAAAACCAACGCTTCTGACATCTCTTACCATAAAACCAAAGATCATTGTTCCCATTTTCATAATGTAGTCTTTCAGTTGATCTCCTGTTCAGGGTTAAAAACAGGTCGTTTTGAACCAAAGACTTTTTTGCCTTCGGTTGCTTCTTTTGACTCATGTCTTCAATGCCATTCACGGAGTACTTGCTTTCTTGCAGCCCATTTCGACACTTCTTACTGCTTGAATAATCCGCTGCACTTTTGCTGGAGTCCAGCATTGTTTTCAAGCCATGTGAGGTAGATTTCTAGCCGATTACGTATTATCTGTAAGACAAAACTCGAGTTATATATTTTAATGTGTTTAGGGCAAAGTGGTCCCCTTGAAAGAAAGCGGAACCATCTTGCCCCAGACGCTGCAAGGCTAGAAAAAGATAGCGACAACATGTCTAACACATTTTAAAATCTCGAAACATACTGGTGACATCAGTTAAAGGTGCAGTTAACCAGAATATTAACTGTAAATAATAGTTCTTACAAATAAATTCCATTTAATGATAATAAAACTGAGCTTACCTTACTTCGGTTCTTCACAAAATCGATTTTTCCCTTTAGCTTCAAACCTGCACAAAAAGTCACCTCACCAGACATTCAACTGAGCATGGAACAGAAGTAGGACATAGCGTAATATTCCACCGAGCGGTAGCACCACCAACTGGCGACATGTTACAAGGGTACACACTGCCCCGGTGGATCACTTCACATGGGTCTTCCGTACTACTTTCTTATTGACTGCACCGTGTATCAATGTTTTAGTGAGTTTTGCTTCCACGAAGTTGAGCAGTTTGTCGTGGTAACAACACACAGCTCGTATTTACCATCCGCAGTGGTAGAAATGTCGCAAAGACGTTACAGGACCCTTACACGTTCAGTATCATTGTCAATATGTCAATATAACGACCGTCAGAGGCCGAGTACTGTCGTACTGTCAGTGCTAGAAATATTGACGAACAATATTAATGTCAGCCAAAGTTCTCTCAAAATCACCAGTGTGTAGTCAGCGTGTGAGGGCGAGTATTATAATTGTGACCTTTCGCCATTGTGTTCTTCGTATTTTCGGAGTTAGCCTTCTGTGTAACACAGCTGATACATATGGACTTTTAAGCGATTTTTAAAAACGAACAAAGAAATGACGGCTTAATGTATTTGGAGGTAGAGAAACAGCCCATGCATACACAGCTGGTCATCAGAAGTGTTTTTGAACAGATATTTTAAAAATGATTGGTAACAGTGTTTGTGGATATTAACACGCCTAATATCGAACACACGAATGCCCTGTGTCCAAACATTCCCAAATTACTCCTAATGGCTTGTTCACTGAGATTGCCTATCTTATTGCGATAGTTTGTTTTCTAATTCCTTCTCGTATTAGAAGGATCTTGTCATATGTAGACTGATAACAACACTGCAACTGCTGAAACTGAACGAAATTTATAATGAATTAGCTGCAACCAGTAGCCTTTACAGGTGCCTATTTTCCTGCAATGACGTATGAATATACTTGATATCCCTCCTTCAGATGTATACATTTATTTACTTTCTGTGAGCGTTATTTCATAACAAATGCCGTTGCGGAATTTTGCAACGGTGTTTAAGATAGCAATTGTAAGCAGTCGTAAGTGAAGAAATTTCACAACCACTAAATAGATCTGAAGATGGGGGAACATAAAACAAATGTATCCTCAGAAGCCCGTCTATTGCGGCATAATTTGTTTGTGTTAAGTAAGTACGTGGATCAGTCCCTCGGGTCATTCCCTCTGTAAACCCAACCCGCGATTTATGGGAATGTGAAAGTTGTGCATGCACATCCGTTGCAACACAGCCCTGAAAACCTGCAAAATACTCATGTAATACATTCATGCAGAATCACTGATGTACTGTGTTATAAATGTCGACCAATATTCTATCAAGCAGGAGGTCATTTGTTTTTGCTGATAAGTGTACATCACAAGCTAGATGAGTGTGGAGTAATATGCACATTTCTGAAAGTAACTACATGTTGTTATAGGATGCTGGGGAATCTACCAAACACATACGCCTTGACGAAGAACCTTACAGAGGAGCTGGTGGCGAGGTACTCTGACCGGCTGCCTATCGTCATTGCCAGGCCGTCCATTGGTGAGTGGGAAGTCTGTATCACTTTGTCACAGACCCATTTATTTCGAATTTCAGTATCCTTTCCAGGCAGCGATATATAAGGGCTGCTGTTTGAACTCCATTTTGGGGAAATCCATTACTGGAGAGCCTCAGCAATACTGACGATTTAAGAAGGGGAAAGGAGGCTGAAGGCGTGAAGTTTATGTTAGGGAGGAAGATGGACTAGCGTAGTCGGAGCAGATGTGACTGCTATCATGATTTGGTGGTGTAATGGTTAGCACAGCTGCCCAGTAAGCAGGAGATCGGCTTTCAAGTCCTATCTGTGCCACAAATATTAATTCATTTCTTTAGTTTTAATACTTATCAAAGGTAAAATCGAGACTCATATGTCTCAAGGATAATTTAATTCCATAAATCAATATTACTATATAATTAGTGATCTAATGAACTGGTAAGATTAAAAAAGTGAAAAGAACTAAAATGGTTAATATATTCAACATTACTTTTCAATGGCGATTGTATGGCAATGTATTTTTTAAATGTGACAAAAAGGTAAAGTTCATATCCTAATATTCCATCTCAAATGGTATGCAACAAAGGTATACTTCATGGTGATTAAGTGCATTTTATGTATAAGTATTCACTCTTCCTGCAGTACTTTCGAGCACTGACACGAACAAGAAACGAGAGCATTTGCGATGTCCAGTGACAGGAATTCTAAACTATCTGTACAAAACACTTTGTAATTAATAGAAAACTTTATTTCTATTAAGGCAAGAAACGATACTTAACTTTCTGTGCGTCCCGTGCCTGCTACATGCATTGACATTCGCAGTATATTACTACTCACAGCACCCAGACTGAGTATCAGTTTCCTATTACTCAGTGCTGGTCCACTCTAGCCCTGTTACCGAATTGGGCGTTGACCAGGGGTGTTGAATTTTGTCAATCTGGAGGTGTGGCGCTGCCCACTCTTTCCACTGGCGCGCGGGTCAGCGCCTTTGTTATGCAATCCCGCGGCACTCAACTGTTCGGTGTGCTGTCGATGCTTTAGGACTCCACATTCCTCCCCCTCCCCCCCCTCCATCACCCCACCAAATGCCGCGACGTTGTCATGCAGGGAGCCGTGTTACGACAATGGCTAATGGTAGGCAGGGGAAAGGCAGGAAACTGGGTGGGGTGAGGAGTCGGGAGCCGCATCTGAGACCGACGCCGAACCTCGAGTCGCGCCCCGTCCTACCCTCTGAGGGGATCGTCCGTCTGGAAACCCCGAAACGGCGCACGACCTTTTCCTGAGCAGGTCCGACGAAAGTCCTAGAGAGCGGCAATGCTGACCGGTGTGCGGACATTTGCCACGCCGGACATGTGCCACGGTGGACATTTGCCACGTTTTTACCTGCTCTGAAGGGTCGGGTCCCTAGTCTCCCCCTCCTCCTCCTCCTCCTCCTCCTCCTCCACATCGCTTACTGAGACTTTCCGCTGGTTTACTTAACATAGGACCAGAATCTCTATGGATTTTCCACCACATTTCTAGAAAGAGTTTCGTTGTGGAAACTATTAAATGGATCTCGCATTGAAATCCGCACCAAATTTCGAGCCTCAGTAAAACTTCGCCAATCATGGAGATTTTGCATTCGTCTAAATTATACGTCCCTTTTTGGATGCTCCTGCAGCAGGTTTCTGTCGTGTTTTTTGTACCATGGGGGATCAGTTCTGTCTGTTATTAATTTTTTTGGTATGAATCTCTCGAGTGCTGTTGATACTATTTCTTTGAACTTAAGCCACATATGTTATTCACTTACATAATTTGGAAGGATTTGAGACTGTCTCTTAGAAAGACGTCAACGGAATTTTTAGTTGCTTTTATAAATAGATATATTTTTAGTTTTAGTGAATTTGTTTGTAACGAAATTGAGCCTCGTTCTGTGTGTTCACTAATCCCTGTATCCGTCGTGATGCTCAGGATTATTTGTGGCTAAGAGGTCAGGTGTGCTTTCGTAACCATTTACAATTTGTATGGCCTCGTGAACTAATTGTTCAAAATAATTTTAAAAAAAGCGTTTAGATTATGGAATTTGTTTTCTATCTACAATATGGTCTGAAAATGTATATTTGTCAACATAGGGAAGGTAGATTGAAGTCACTGCCAACTATAATTGTCTGAGGGAATTCGAGCTACTGCAGCAGCAGAGGCGATGTTTGCAGCTCCATCCGGTCCACAGGCTGTGCCGAAGAGACACTCGGGGGCTGTCACACCAGCCGCAAGATCCCAGTAGGATGCGAATCTGGGGACAGAAAATCTGTGAAAGAATCTCTTAATTGACAAGCCCTTATGTAGTTCTGATGGCGGCACAGCAATCCAGCAGGACCTTGAATTAAAGACATGCGAGCGCCCCAATTGCGAAGAATCGTTCATCTCTCCCAGCATCTGGTGCGACCAAATACTCTGAAAGGAATAGAATGATTAGGCGCAAAGCCATACTTGCGGAGGGTGACGGGCGTCGTGCGCTGCGGTGGGTGCAGCAAGTGGACCAGCGAGCGGGGGCGCCGGCCGTTCAGATCGAACCGTCGCGGGGCTGGGAGCGGTACTCTGCGAGGAAGAGTAGCAGCACTTGCTCCCGTGCGTGGGAGGATGTAAATGGTTCATCTGTCGCTTGAACGTATGTACAAATTGTTCAGCTTGTACATTCGACTGTGGATGAAACGGAGCACTTGCAAGGTGAGCGATACCATTGGCTGTACAAAACTATTCAAAGTTCTGAGCCATAAAGTGCGATCTATAACCAACACTTCCGGCAAAACTTCCAAGAAAAAAATAGATGACTAAGCTTGATGGCACTACACGGCGTAGTCGAGTTAATGTGAACTGCAAACTGGTATTTGCTAAAAGAGTTCACAACAATAAGCTAGCGAGTGTTTCAAAAGGGACCAGCAAAGTCAATATTCAGTCGTTACCACGGGAATTGAGACTTTGACCACCCTGAAAACGTTTGCGGCGGCGCCGACAAAGTTTCAAAACAAGCTTTCTCACGTCCTCTGTTCAATGTGCCCGCCCAAGTACAGTTGCGACGCGCTCTTTTTTACGTACAATACCGCAATGTACTTTTTCCAACATTTTAAGAATAAGCACAGGTGACTGTCTAAACCATTTTGCAATAAAAATCATACCGTGTTGGACGGAGAGGCTATGTCAATGAGCAAAATAATCGGCGCACAAAAGAAATCTGAATGTTTTCAACTGCACGAGACCAAACAGTACAAATGAAGAGCAACAAAAGGTTCAAGTCAGGGTCTGCTTCCGTCGCCTGTGCAATTTGCCTATAGTGCACAGGAAAAGTCTGTAGAAGTTCAGTGACCTGCGCATCGAACTGACAAGATGCGGTAGTAGGATCGAATTGAGAATCAGAACCGACAAGAATGCAAGAAAAAGTGTCAACATTTGCATGCTTCGACGTGGGCTGAGACAGTATTTCCTACTCGTATTCTGACAATAACAAAGCCCAATGTTGCAACTTCTTAGCCACGCATCGTGGAACAGGTTTCGATGGATGAAACAAAGACTGAAGTGGCTTATGGTCCGTCACTAGGTACAACTTACGACTAAACAGATAATGGTGAAACTTCGTCGCGCCGTAGATAACAGCGAGCGCTTCGTTCTCGATTTGGGAATAGTTACATTGAGTCTTAACTCGAAAGCCAAAGGAAATGGCCTGTCCTATGAACCAAATCTGTGTGAGAGCACAGCTCTGATTCCGTACTAAGAAATATCCACTGCAAAACCACAGGCTCAACAGAATCGAAATTTAAGTTTCTGGAATGCATCCTGATCTTATTTGGTCCAAACAAAAGGCACAATCTTCCGGCGCAAACGAAACAACGGAGTCGCGTTATGAGCTCTGTTGAGTAGAAACCAGGTGTAATATGTCATTTTCCGAAGACTGCAGTTCCGTCACGTTCCACGGGGCGGGGAGCTCTCGGATGACCAGCTACTGTGAGTCAAGGGGATGAACGCCTCGACTCTTAAGAACATGGGTGAAATTGAAAGAACTTGAATAACGGCACGAAGGTTACTGATATGTTTCTGCGGTGTACGTCCTGACAGCCTGAATAGGAGCAACAACACCATTGCCTTGTTATTCTTCAAACTCACTTGCAACTTTGTCTCTAAGAGCGCGAGGGACAGGACACTCCCGGAAAGCTAAGGTCTCGCCTTGTCCTTCATTGGCATGTGGGCCAAAAATTATTTTCTCTGTCTAGTACTTCAGAAAATAAATCAGAAAACTCCGCAATCATTTGAGTAATACTGTCTTTTAGGCTGAAAGCAGAAACAGAATGTATATTGTCCTGAATACGAAGACCAAACAAACAAAAAGAATGTAACACAAAAATACATTCAGTCTCGTGAGCAGAAAATGGTAAATGTCTCTATTCTGGTGTGAGACTGGAATGTTTCAGTTAAACTCAGTGTACCAAGCAGTGGAATGTCCTGGCATTTATAAGCTGTAAGTTAGGTGCAAGACTTTGTCAACTGCGACTTCCAGTACTGTTCATAAGTGGCGCAATTAAACAATGTAACGGAAGCGGCAGTGTCTAGCTGAAGTCGCACGAAGCATCCATGAATGGCTAAATTCACAAATAGTTTGACCGTCGTTGCGCAGCACTTGGATACGGTGAAGGCACATCCTGAATTTGGTCATTATTAGTACCAGTAGCCGGTGTAGAAGAAACTACATTCACTGAGTGTGTGGAGTTCTTTTCCTGTTGTAAGCACATAGACTGTATAATGAGAGACCCGAATAACTTAGAATCCAAGATCAGAGCCTTGCGCATGCCCAAGTTCAGAACTGCAGGGTTCAGAACTCTAGCGGTATGTGGAGCTTCAAATTGGTGTTTATATCGTCGAATAGAAGCAATGTAATAGTTAGCATACAGTCGATATTCATTGAAAATTAAGTCATCGTATCATTTCTTTTGAAAAATCATTATTCGAGGACGTTTAAAAGGTTGAAATATAAGAACTCCACGTAGGTCGCATTACTACGATGACGAACTTTTCAGGTCTGTTTCAATTAAGTCATCGTATCATTTCTTTTGAAAAATCATTATTCGAGGACGTTTAAAAGGTTGAAATATAAGAACTCCACGTAGGTCGCATTACTACGATGACGAACTTTTCAGGTCTGTTTCAATAATTCGCCCGCAGAGTTAACAGAAGCGGAACTGTTACTATGAGTACAGTGACTATAGGACCGTGGAATTCAATAGCCGGAAAAGTGCCTTGAAGTTTGCATTGAACGTCTCAAAGTATCTAAATGAAATAAGAGTTTTCACGACAAGATAGGTTTACGACACAATGAAATGCTAGGTTTTTAGTTCGATTTTGTACCAAAAGCCATAAACCTGAAAATATATGTTGACGAAACTTCTTCCAGAATTATGGACAGCCGCCAACTAACTGCGGACTCTATGCATAAAAACGGAGAAGTCGGCAAGGTGTCTATCACTTATGCAGGTCTTGGCCTTAGGACAATCAGAATTTTCCATGTTCTATTTGAAGTAACTTCTGATCAGTTTCGGAAGACACTTGCCTGTTACAGAACGGTTTTGCTCGTAACGTCTGAAAAATGGACCCGAAATAAGTTAACTACAGTCTCTAGACAAACTTTGGATGGCATCCAAGCTACGGCACGAAATGTAAGTGATGTTCTTAATCCATCGACCTCAGAATATAACATTTTCCTCGAGACTATACGAGCTAAACAAAAGGTAATCACCAGACTTATGACCCAGCAGAATAATGAGTACAACAACCAGGCCTTTTTACAGATCTATATTGAGAACTATTTTACTGAGCTGTTCACAGAACCGGAAACTATTGACATTGCACGGGGTAACATGGTACACAACATAGCATCAACCGTTACGCTGGTGGACAAATTGACATTGGTTGAAGGTATAACGTCCGTGTAAATAGAAGAAACAACTACTGGTGGCCCAAATCAATAAGTGGCTGGCTTAGATTGCTGCCAAATGAATTTTATCCTCATTGCTGGCACATGATTGGTGCAAAACTTACTAAAATATTAAGTGCATTACACTCCAACCAAAGTTTTCGTTCGTAGTTCACAGAAAGTTTAATAGTGCTTATATAAAAAAATGCTTCCCTATGCCACCCTGTTGAGTTATCGACCAATCACACTGTTGAATTCAGACATCAAATTATTCACGTGCATAATGAATAATAAAATGAAACCTATACTCCCGCGAGTGATTGGGCATTATCAGTCCAGTGCTGTGACCGGACGCTCGATGCTAACTACACTAGCAGAATGGAGAGACATTACGTATCCTTCGCGGCTCTGGAAGACCAAAACAGCCATAGCATTTATTGATTTCGGTACGGCGTTCGATAGAGTGAACCACGATTTCTTGCTTCTAGTGATTAGAAGTATGGGATTTAACGATGCCTTTCTGCGAATACTTCAAACATACATACGCGGAGCACACTCCAGATGAAAAGTTGATGGCCAAATAGCGAAGCCTGTCCACATAACGCGGGCGATAAGAGAGGGGCCCACTGTAAGCGACCTTATACATAAGTTTCGTGGAGTCACTTTTAAAACAGTTCTACATCGAATTGCCAGGTTTATGCATTTTCGACAACAAAACTGCTTGTCACGCCTATGCAGGCATCATTGCAATAGTCACAAACGACCGTGATATATAAGGAGCCTAACTCATTATACGCGAAAATATCAATGCTACTGGTGCACAATTAAATAGAAATAAATCTCAGCTCTTACTACTAGGACCGCGGCAAGATCACATTCAGATCGCTTGTCACCAACAGACGGACGCAAGAAAACACTTGGGCTTTATTATTACAGCAGACCCCAAATCCATCATGAAGCGAAATCGACAAGAAAAGCTCAGCACAGTACGTGTGTTGTTCAAAGAACATGCTGGCAGAAATCTAGATCGTACATAGAAAGCGCATCTTATAAACAGTTACTTATACACTAGACTGTATAATGTAAAATCAACCTTTCCGATACCTAATGACATTGCTAAACGTGTTTTAGTCTGTACGGTCTGGTACATTTGGAGGCGGAACCTTTTTTGAAGTACCATTTACAACCATGGAGTTAGTGCGTCACCAAGGAGGATTAGGACTCAAGGATGTACAGCCACAATGCATCGCGTTGTTGATCGGCAGTACGGTAAGAACTTTGCAAAATAATCAAAATACAATTATCAAATAATTGTTTTCGCGCTTAGCACTGCCAGTACAGAATGTACCGATAACAATAGGGATGATAAATTCTCATCTCATACGAAACGTCTCCTTACAATTGAGCTACAATGAAGCACATTGTCTCCTTCAACAGCCCGCATCTAGTGGCCCGCATCTCGTGGTCGTGCGGTAGCGTTCTTGCTTCCCACGCCCGGGTTCCCGGGTTCGATTCCCGGCGGGGTCAGGGATTTTCTCTGCCTCGTGATGGCTGGGTGTTGTGTGCTGTCCTTAGGTTAGTTAGGTTTAAGTAGTTCTAAGTTCTAGGGGACTTATGACCACAGCAGTTGAGTCCCATAGTGCTTAGAGCCATTTGAACCATTTTTTCTCCTTCAACACGTCTTCAGTACTGTCAAATTTTACGTAGCGCTCATGAACGGAACCAAGTAGAACATAAATATCCCCGCCAAAAGTGGACAGAAATCTGGAAAAATATTCACGGTCCTTGGCTAGGAACCAGTATAAGTGGATTAAGGTACGGTATTCTCAACGAAACGAGCAGTCTTCAGTTGTGTGAGCTACAGAGGTGCAACTATATACACACTTCAGACTTCTTGATAGGTCTTTCCACTGCAATTAACATTTGAGGCGACGTGCTGGTTAAGTGACAAGCACATCAAGACACCCATAGATGAAGCAAAAGTGCCAGATTTTATTTCCTTTACTTGACGTCTTAGTTTAAAAATTCAGGAGATTTGTGTATATGCACCTCTTTTGTTTATTTCACTTTACGTTAAGATTTCCAAAGAGACATATGTTGTTAGGCGTGTTTTCATTGAAGATGGAAAAGCACTGAAGTAATTATTGCTCAAGTATCATTCATACGGGAACAACCATATCCTCCTTGTATACAGAAATATAAACTTCATTACCACGAATGGATTTCAATTTCGCTTTATCGTTCCAGTTAATCACACAGAAGATATTGTTTTGGAAATCAGGAAGAATGACAGACTTCCGTTATCATTAGACAGCCATGCGGTAGCGGCGTTGACGATACACACGTCGACGAGGCATAGTGCTTCAATGCTGTTGCAGGTAGAGCTCACAGCAGAATGGTTCCGCTGGCGTGCACTGCCCGCTTATATACAGAGCGAGTGACCTTGGTTACGTAACGCGCTGATAACGGACTTAGATCTGCGCGCACCAGCGGGAGTGTGTTATCCCGGAAGCGCGCTATAGTCGTTCCAGCAGCGCGCGCCGCCGTTGCGTCCGGGACCTGGCTCCGAGCCGAGTCGAGCGGCTTGCGTCAGCCACTCACCAGGCGCTCAGCGGGCAGTGCAGCACTGTGCTTTAAAAATTTTTCAAATTGTTGCATCCTTGAGCCCCCGGTTCGCGATGTACGACTAGCGGTTACAGAGGTCAAGGATCACACTTTATTAATAATTATAGTACAAAGTAATATCTCCAGTTGTTGTTGCTGTTGTGGTCTTCAGTCCTGAGACTGGTTTGATGCAGCTCTCCATGCTACTCTATCCTGTGCAAGCTTTTTCATCTCCCAGTACCTACTGCAACCTACATCCTTCTGAATCTGCTTAGTGTATTCATCTCTTGGTCTCCCTCTACGATTTTTACCCTCCACGCTGCCCTCCAATACTAAAATGTTGATCCCTTGATGCCTCAGAACATGTCCTACCAACCGATCCCTTCTTCTAGTCAAGTTGTGCCACAAACTTCTCTTCTCCCCAATCCTATTCAATACTTCCTCATTAGTTATGTGATCTACCCATCTAATCTTCAGCATTCTTCTGTAGCACCACATTTCGAAAGCTTCTATTCTCTTCTTGTCCAAACTATTTATCGTCCATGTTTCACTTCCATACATGGCTACACTCCATACGAATACTTTCAGAAATGACTTCCTGACACTTAAATCAATACTGGATGTTAACAAATTTCTCTTCTTCAGAAACGCTTTCCTTGCCATTGCCAGCCTACATTTTATATCCTCTCTACTTCGACCATCATCAGTTATTTTTCTCCCCAAATAGCAAAACTCCTTTACTACTTTAAGTGTCTCATTTCCTAATCTAATTCCCTCAGCATCACCCGACTTAATTAGACTACATTCCATTATCCTTGTTTTGCTTTTGTTGATGTTCATCTTATATCCTCCTTTCAAGACACTGTCCATTCCATTCAACTGCTCTTCCAAGTCCTTTGCTGTCTCTGACAGAATTACAATGACATCGGCGAACCTCAAAGTTTTTATTTCTTCTCCATGAATTTTAATACCTACTCCGAATTTTTCTTTTGTTCTCCAGTTAGAGTTACATTTTCTGGAGCTAATCGTTGACAGGTATGGGGGAAGCATCGTGGCCAGGCAGCGGAATTCTCGACCCCTGCCCTCTATGCCTCCACCTCTCTAGTGCTGATGAGCAGCCGAGAAGAACAAGTACATTGATCTTATTGCCTTAGTTCCAAGGTAAAAAAGAAAGAAAAATAATAGAGAAAGAGTCGGTTGGCTGACGTTTTACGAACGTAAAGGACTAGCGTTCTTTTCCTTATACCTGTGCAGATAATATTTTAAACATTAATTCACTACAAATTATAGAGTTGTAGGCTTTTCTGGGTTCCACATTCTTTCAAAAGATTCCATTATATAATAGCCTAATCTTTAAACAAACAGATAAATGGTCGTAGTAAAAATATTGGAATGGGCAGTAGTTATTTGTAATTACGTCGACCGCCAGCTAGTGTCTCTATAGTTTTCAGCTAAGAGAATCGTATCACCTGACTGACACATTTTTCTAAGTCCTTAAGCACAGTTTACTCGACCAAGTGGATGTGCCTTCCAGTATCTGCTGTTTCCAGTTTATTGCTCGTTCTTCAACATCGGTGGCCTATTAGACAGTTACGCTAATAAGAAGAGGTCGGTAGATCCTTGGTAGCCCGCCAGCTTACTGAACTGATATGTGTTATACGCATCGGATCTCACTGCAATCTTATTTTTGTTATTAGTTTTATAACGCGTCGCAGATACTTCGTGCTTTATTTACTATTTGTTATTAAATTATATTTTCTTCATTTTACGTTTTTCAGAATTCTCTTCAGCAAATTACAAATTCAGCTGTTGAGAATTCTCCCAGCAGCTGAAACATGCGGTCGTGCAAGCAATCATCGTATGAAATGACAAATTATGTTTTGGGAATTTGATATCTAAAAATAACCTTTCTTGGAAGGTAATAACAATAAAAATAATGATCCTTAGAGAGTGATATCCACTTGGTCTCCGATAAAACAACAAATAATCTTCCGTGGACTGTGACATTCATCTATCTTTCCATAAGAAAAAAACAAATCATATAGTAGCATTTAGATTTGTATTTTGAAATTAATATCGGTGGGCTAATAAATATGTAGCCCACTTCCACAAAAATTAAATTAAATAAAATGAAGAGTAGGCTATGTGTAGCTTCAGTATTTTGTCTACATGCCATTGGCATCAATGACGGCTAGGATGATTCGAGGCATAGAATTTGCAAGTCTCTCGAAAAATTCCTCATCCATGGTAACAAAATCCCATATAGCAGTCACGGCTACCGCAGGTGAGTCTGACAAATTGTATCCCAGAGTTTTCATCAACTGAGCCCATACCTGCTCTCTGGGACTGAGATCATTCGGCTTTCGAGGCCACAGAAAGTATTGACTAGTACTCTCCCTCGTTTGAACCTATGAACCCTAATGCTAGTGTGTGCTGGATAATAATCATGCTGGTAAGTGAGACGGCCTCCAGGGTGCGAATGTCGGTCTCCAATGTGATTACATTTTGAAGGAAATGTTCACACCATGCCGAATTTTACTTGCCTTGGATACGTTTCAAGGTTTCTGCACAAATGTAAGTCATTTCACACGTATGTGTCCGCTTCTAGCACGTGTGGCCACGAAGTGCGCGTCATATCGTTGCGAATTTGTGCGGTAAACAAGAGCACCACCTTGCTCGTGGTTTCAGTCGTGCACTCGTCGTGGAAAATGACTTTCCTCCAGTCGACATCTTCCCACGAACTCACATTTGCTAGTCTATCCACGGCTTGTTCGTCTGACAACAGTTCTTTGATAAAAGCACGACGGGACTTGATTCTATCTTTCTTTGATCATGCGAGAGCAGTTTTCGACAAGACTCGGAAATGTGAAGCTCTCATTAGGCCCCGGATGATTGACAAAGGACCATTCTGGTCCGCCCTGGCCAATTCTTCATCGTCCGCCCTGGTCTTTCAGGTATAGGAGGTCTCTCTCGCCCAGTATTATCTTTAAATCGTCTAATCCATCTCCTTGCTGTGGACCATCAACGCCATAACGACGTCCTGCCTCAGATGCACCGTTTTCAGAGAGAGCAGTTATTTGCTCGCGAATATTCAAGCAGACCTGTGACGTATGCCAGTTACCTGATATATTTCTCTTAACTAAGACCTGTAGAGACACCAGCTGGCGGTTGAAGTAATTACAAATAAATACGTCCATTTGCAATATTTTTTATGACCATTTGTCTGTTTGTTTGGAGATTAGAGTACTATAAAACGGAATCTTGAAAGAATGTGGAACCTATGAAAGCTCACACTGCACAATTTGTAGCGAATTAAGGCTTAAAATATAACCTGCACAGGTGTAAATAAAAAAGTTACAGTAAACTCCAATTAGATTCGGCCACTAATGCTTTAGTTCGTATACCATCAGCCTATCCACTGAGCCACTCAAGCAGATGTGAAGCGATCGTCGTTGTAGTAATTCTACAGACGTGGAGTTCTTATATTTCTACCGTTTATACGTGCTCGAAAACTAATTTGCAAAAGAAACTATATGATGAGTTAAATTGCATTGAATCTCGACATATGCTGTATACCAACTATTATATTGCTTCTATTTGACGATGTAAACAGCAAGCTGAAGCTCCATAGAGCGCTTGAGATGTGAACACTGCCACTTCTGAACTAGGGCATGCGTAATGCTATGTTCTTGAACTTTAAATTATCCGGACAGGTAAATATATTTGTCTCTCATTGCACATGACACGGTTTTCGGTAAGGAAAGCAAGTAGTGTTGAACAAAGGATAAATTTGTGTTTTATGATTGGAAAAAGCGGGGACAGGATTTCACAGCAGACGTATGCACTGACACTTTTTTACGATGCCCAAAGCGCAGTGGTCTGTTCGCGCGTGGTGGTCGGTTGCCAAGCCATACCTGTAAGTCACTTTGCATTACACTGCAGACGGGAGCTACGTCGAAGTTTCCCACGAATTTGTTCACAAATCCTGCTCTCAGGCACACTGTGCGTTACTGCAACACGAATCATTGTGTCACTATAGTACAGACCACGGGTATATTGAAAACGACGTGTGACCCATTGACGGTATGTCTATTCTTCAAATAGTAGCAAATCCAGCCTACTAGTCGTTAATAACTTCTGAGCGAGGTGGAAGGTTCCAGCGACAAGAAATAAGAAAGTTTCACAGCACCTCGCACTTGATGTTTAGGACAATGAGAGTTGTACTGTGCGTAGTAGTACTCTTTCCATTCCTCTTGTTGTTCATCAAAAGCTCGAAACGGTGCAATGCGCCGAGGCGCAGCATCAACTGCAACATCTGTTGATTCTGGAACTGAATGAAATACGTTAGATCAAAGCCAGCAGCAACAGAGGGCATAGGCGCAGCTGGTGTAGGAGGCGGGTTAGAGGCTATGATTACACGAGGAGCGCTGCAACAAAGTAATTATGCACAAATAGCGAAATCATTGTGGCCAGTCTGCAGTAAAGAAAACAATTAGTAGCAATGCGCCTCTGAAAGTAAAGAGAGAAATATTAGTGACGCGCTTTAACAGAATGGTGAAGAGCGAAGACAGTATTGGTTCTCGAATCCTCGTCACCAGATGTTCTGTCGGCCAATGTCGGAGTCAGCAGTGAGACAAAAATAAGGAAGGGGAGAACTTGCGATGGCCGGTAGCAGGAATCCAAAACGATCTGTACATAACGCTTCAGGATTAAAGCTACGCCGGCCGCGGTGACCGTGCGGTTTTAGGCGCTTCAGTCCGGAACCCCGCGACTGCTACGGTCGCAGGTTCAAATCCTGCCTCGGACATGGATGTGTGTGATGTCCTTAGGTTAGTTAGGTTTAAGTAGTTCTAAGTTCTGGGGGACTGATGACCTCAGATGTTAAGTCTCATCGTGCTCAGAGCCATTTGAACCATTAAAGCTACACTTTATTTCTGAATCTTATGTTCTTGTGCCTCCTACATGCGATTACATTACTCGCTACTGGTACTCACAGAATACATGCTAAGTATCGGAGTCCTGTAACTCAGTAGAAGTGTGTGACCGGATCGGAGCCGACCATCTGTGGCCGGTTGATTGAGTCAGTGTTGACAGGGGGCGCTAGACTCTTGTTTCCCTGGAGGTGTGGCACTGCCCACTGTTCCTATTTGCGCACGGGTCAGCAACTAGGGCTAAGAGGGGATATTAGACATATAGAAAGAATGGTGCACGAATTGTCACAGATTTGTTTGAGCCATTGGAGTGTGTAACGGAGACGCTGAAGAAACAGACCGGTGGCTTCAAGACCGACGCAAACTTACCCATGAAAGATCGTAATTTATATTTCAGTTTCCAACTTTAAACAACGAATCTACGGGTGTACTACAGTTTCTATCTTCTAGGAATTGCTAAGACACGATTAGATCAATGAGAGCACTAACAGAAGCGATTAGCACGCACTCGATTCGGGAATCGAATGTTGGTCAAATATGATTGTGATCCCATGCTGAGGTGCTAACCTTATGTAGCTGTTCAAAACGATATCATCTTCTACTGTTACGCAATGGAAACTTGGGGGACGAGGGGACGTGTGTGAGGAGGAGGAGCTATATTCCTTTAATTCCCTTTTTATAAATTATTCTGTTTTTTTGTGGAAATTTACTGTCGTGTGTATGTATGGAAGGTGGTGTTAGCTACTAGAGAAAACAGTATTCGTTTAAATCCCATCTGTAATATATAGCATGGGACATATAAAAGTGGCCCAGACGAGTGGATACGATCTGTGGCAGCAATGAGAGAGGAGGAAACGACCCACAGCTACTTCCAACAGGACGGAACAACTGCACATACAGCTGTCCGAGCCTCGGAGCACACTTACACAATCTTCAAGGCTGACAGAGTTGTCGGCAGACGCCAGTCTCTTCCTTGGCTTAGCTGGCCATCCAGGTGGTTACTCTGTGTGGGGAGCCCTCAAGTCTACAGTGTACCACAACAAGCCTCGCAGTCTTCGATAACTGCAGCAGTGCTGAGAGTGCAGCAATTTCAGCAGTCCAGCTTCGATCCGCCTTCAACAACTTACTCATCAGGTGCCAGCAGATGACTGGTGGTCACTTTCAACCTATGCTGCAAGAAGATTAGTGCTGTAGTTTCTTTCCTGTGCTATGTTACTTTGTGCCCTGGAACGCTGTTCTGTGAGCTATTTTTATTTGCCCCCATCTTGTTTTATGGCTTAGTTGCATGACATTTATTGCACTTTATAAGTTAGGGAGAGGGTGTCAACTATTTTGTAAATACCGTATTCCTCTCATTCCCTCAGTAATATAAGTTTCTTCCTGGAAATTTCAAGAGGATTTCAGACATATGATGCCAGATGCTGGGGAAAACGGCATTTCTTTCGTTTCCTCTGCAATATGAATGACGTTTCCCCAAGAATCTGAATCCCCCCCTACAAGCTAACATTTTCTTATGGACTTTCATTATAAATATACACTAAACACTTTTCTAGCAAAACGTATAACATTTGTTACAAAGAAAGCGATTGTTTATCATATTAAAATGCTAATATTTACCTGGATACCAGACACCAAAAAAAAAAAAAAAAAAATGGTTCAAATGGCTCTGAGCACTATGGGACTGAACATCTGAGGTCATCGGTCCCCTAGAACTTAGAACTACTTAAACCTAACTAACCTACGGACATTACACACATCCATGCCCGAGGCAGGATTCGAATCTGTGACCGTAGCGGTCGCGCGGTTCCGGACTGAAGCACCTAGAACCTCTCGGCCACAGCGGCCGGCCAGACACAAGATCTGCAAAGTCTGGTAATTCACGTTTTCCTGAAATAATATACAATTTTCCGCGGCTGCATAAATATGGGGTTTGACTACGAAGGGCGAAATGAATGGTGAACTTATTACCAAAATTAGCAGTGTACGAGCAAAATTATATGCCTCGGAGACCAGGTCTGAATGCATAATGGTCAGAGAAAAGTATGTAAAAAGTCTTTCCATACTGGGTTAGCCATCTATGATGACTGGGAATGTGAGTTGAATTCAGAAGTTAAAACAGCTGTGCAGAATGCACTTCAATGAAAGTCAATACAGTGTCGACTATTAAATAACACAAAGCTTGACTAAATATCCCGATTTATGCTGCACACAACATTTCCTATCTCTCTGTAACGTTTACTTTATGAACCAACATCATTATAATATATTACAGGGGGAATGATAGGAATGCACTGTCCCCCAATTGTCGATATCCCCAGTAACTGACATCACCTCTCTCATTTATGCACCATAGTAGATTGTGGGACAACAACATTGTGATGTGTTATAGAGGTAGTAAAAGAAATGCACTTTTCAGCTCATGTTTCCATTGTGAAACAACAGAAGACGACATTGTTTGAACCGCAAGATGAAATTAGTACCTAGCTTTGGAGCTCTATAATGTCTGACTGACTTCGGTATCACATGAAATACTGAGTAATTTAGACATGGGAATAGTATGTTTACTTTGAGAATTCTTGTCCACCAGTGCACTTCAGCTTGTAAGTTACATCAGCAGTAGCGCTAATGAGTACTGTGAAATGTTGCAAAACCGGTTATTATGTAATTTGGTGAATTTTATATGTGGTATTAAGATCGAACCTTGATTGTCAACTAACCTACGCTGAAGCGCCAAAGAAACAGTTATAAGTTTGGGTATTCAAATACAGGCAGAATACGGTGCTGCGGTCGGCAACGCCTATATAATAAGTGTCTGGCGCAATTGTTAGATCGATTACTGCTGGTACAATGACAGGTTATCAAGATTTAAGCGAGTTTGAACATGGTGCTATAGTCGGCGAGCAATCGATGGGACACAGCATCTCCGAGTTAGCGATGAAGTGGCGATTTTCACGTACGACCATTTCACGAGTGTACCGTGAATACCAGGAGTCCGGTAAAACATCAGATCTCCGACATCACTGCGGTTAGAAGAAGATCCTGCAAGAGCGAGACCAACGACGACTGAAGAGAATCGTTCAGCGTAACAGAAGTGCAACCCTTCCATAAAATTGGTGTAGATTTCAACGCTGGGACATCACAAATGTCAGCATGCGAAGGATTCAACGAAACATCGATATGGGCTTTCGGACCCAAAGACCCACTCCTGTATCGATGATGACTGCACGACACAAATCTTTACGCCTCGTTTGAGGCCGTCAACACCGACAATTGACTGTCGGTGACTGGATACATGTTGCCTAATCGGACGAGTCTCGTTTCAAATTGTATCGAGCGGATGGACGTGTACTGGTGTGGACAATCAAGGTTCGATCTTAATACCACATATAAAATTCACCAAATTACATGAATACATAGACCCTACAAGTCAGCAGGATACTATTCAAGTTTATGGAGGACCTGTAATGTTGTTGAGAGTGTGCAGTTGGAGTGATATGGGACCCCTGACATGTCTAGATACGACTCTAACAGGTGACACGTATTTTAGCATCCTGTCAGATCACCTGTATCCACTCGTATCCATTGAGCAGTCCGAGTATTTTGGCAGTTCCAGCAGCACAATACCCACACATTCAGATTTACTACAGATAGGCTCCAGGAACACTCTTCTGAGTTTAAACGTTTCCGCTGGCCATCAAACTCCCCAGACGTGAACATTGGTATGGCTTGCAACGTGCTGTTCAAAAGAGCTCAACCACCTCGTAGTCTTACGGATTTATGGACAGCCCCGCAGGATTCGTGGTGTCAGTTCCCTGTAGCACTACTTCATAAATTAGTCGAGTCCGATGCCACCTCGTGTTGCGGCACTTCTCCGTGCTCGTGGGGGCCCTACAAGAAGTTAGACAGGTGTACCGGCTTTTTTTGGCTCTTCAGTCTATAATTTATTTCCGTGGTGTCCATAACCAAGCTGCAAGGAGTTTAAAAAGACACACAGAGAACCACGATGTAAAAATACATAATTAGAAAGCCTACTGTGCTTTCAGATTGTAATACAACATCTCGAGTTGGTCACTAACAACTTTTGTTTATCCTTAAAGCATTTATCAGTAGTGGTAACCGAAAATCAATATGTATTTTATTTTAATTTTATAGAACAATTCGTTTATGAGAGCAGTGTCATTCGTGTTTTGTACCCATAATCTGAGAAATTTTGAGAAGTAATAGAATTTTATCTTTCTATAAAGTTCGGTTCATTGATTGCAATGAGATCTTACCTGCATCTTTCGATAAGTAACCTGAACGTCCACCCTACTTGATAAATGGTAATTTTATTTCAGTGGCAAGGACACTATTTGTGAGATATCGACTTTTCATCTCTGTCTGTTGCACCATCATGGTGGTCTTTGATTCATCTCTGTCTTGTTACAGCAACATCTTAGCTCATGTTGTGTGTAAACATAGGAGAAATATGTACTTTTAGTTTTACATCGCAATGATATAAAATCTCGTCAAAACAACTACTTCCTTACTAAAATCGTGTTTCGTCATTTACTTTGACATTTGCTTGACTAGACCCAATCATTTCTACAAAATAGTAATAATTGTCAACCAGTATCATAGCTTACATTTTTATAGCGCAGAAGATGCTATATGAAATTCCTCTCACCTAAATTTGTGCTTCAAAAGAGGAAACATTAATGAAATACTTACCAAGCCATCAACTGATGACAGCTCGTTCTGTGAACTGTCAATAACATACCTCAGATTGAAACAACACCATTATACAGGGTGTAAATTTTAAGTTGACAAACCAGAATAACTCGAAAAATAAGCTTCACACCAAGAAATGTGTAGAATCCAAAGTTGATTATTTTCGAGGGGGACATCCGCTGGTGCTAAAATTAGCCCGCCACCCCAGCCCCCTGGGAGTGTGGTGGGAGGCAACTTTAAAATTTCAAATGGAACCCCCGTTTTTTATTGCAGAATCAGATTCTACATAAAAAACTACGTACATTTTGTCTTAAACGTTTGTTCAGATTCTTGGTAGTTGGCGCTGTAATTCAAGAAAATCCATTTCTCAGTTTTGCTCGGAAAATTGTTACGTATAAATAAAATATACTTATTTACTTCTTAAATTTTGATTCGTTAAAACTAATGATGATGATGACGATGATGATGATGAAAACTAAAACTTTCCCTCTCTCCCAATGGGGTGGGGTTTGAGAGAGGGGAATTAGAGTTTTACAACTGTTGACCGAAATATTAATTTTTTATGTAGATTCATAATGGGGCAACATTTGTAAAACTTGTACTACTGCTAATATACATGTTATAAAAATGTGTGTGTATCTGTGTGTATATGGATGTATGTGCGGATTTTCCACATTTGGTCCTAAACCACTGGACTGAATTCAGCCACACTTATTACACATACTGCCTACCAACAAGCAACAATCGCTGTGTATGTAAGAACCACCTATCATAGTGAAGGAGATATGACGTCATAAACACTGAGACGCACGAGAAACTGCCGCATCGTGCATGATGTTTATATTTATTACTCTTTTCCGTTAACTCTATTCGCAACCTATTTCGTTGACAGTATCCGCATATGCCGCTGAGTACACCTACAAAATTGTTTCATTATAAAACACAAAAATTGATAGGATGACATAAACAATTAAATGAGTGAAAAAATCCCGCATCATGCATGAAATTTGAATACATTCATTCCTTACTTCTGAGACACTCCTACAGTCGAGTCAACTTAAGGAAATACCTGACACCTGGCAGCCATTTTGTCATCTTTCAATTGCCAGGCGCAAGCGGCTGTAGGCGAAAACTATACCTGTATACAGAGGTATGAAGAGGCGCTGCCATGGAGACGTTTACAAAACGCGTTATAGACACGCAATGCAGCTGCCCCAGTGTACAGAAACTGACCGAAATCATGTTTCTTATTTTGGATGATTGACTCATACATTTGTCCATTATGCTTATTTATTTGTACGAATGTTTCATAATCTCAAAGGGGTTTTCACAGACAAATATAAATGAATTTTTTCGGCACTTTAATACAAACACAGATAACTTTTTCCGTTTCGAATGGAATACTGGCAACACGAATACCCAGGGGAACGCCAGGTTTCCCTCAGCTAGTATTCGATAAAAATCGCTATTAACTATAAGGCGACCTTCTTATTCTCTGTCAAGAAACTAACCTTTTTTGTTTCCCTCACACTCGCTCTCACTACTCAAATGGCGCCTGTCTTCCTTTCCCTGTTTGTTACTTACAGGAATTGGAAGATGGCTGCTGTCCTCAAGTCCCCTACGAGCTTCGAATGACTGTGATCTCTTACGTTTCGTACACGATTGTCCGTCCCTTCCTCAAGTGAAAGAGACGAAAGTCAGCACATAACTTGGAACCATTTGCACTACTCAAGTCTGTAGTAGATAAATTTCATAGCACAGAAGACTACTTGAAGGAAAAGCTGTTTTGAATAACTTTCTTTCCGACAGTTGGACCAGTCTGGAAAGAGCCGCTAGAAGGCTGGGCAGCGAATATGAATGGACCAATCGGCTTCTTCATAGCTGGTGGAAAAGGCGTGCTGAAGGCTATGATGGCACACGTCAACCTCACAGTCGACACCATACCGGTCGATTGCACGGCGAACGTCATCATCATCGTGGCGTGGCATGTTGCAGAGACGAGGTACGCATTACATCGAATTACTATCCTTATGAGCTATTAGATACTATGCTTTATAGCATGCTTTATGCTATCATAGTACCGTTTAAGTCTGCCCTGTTTTATCTTAGGACAGTTGTTGAAACAGCGTAAAGGAAAGGGGAAGTTACTGTCTAATATCCTACAGACGACATGATCGTTGGAGGCGGTGCACAGACAATAATCGTAAAATGATGGCTAAGGAAACTTACCAGTGCGGATTTGTAGCATGGCGAGCGGAAGCTGTTACTTATGCCGCAGGTGACGAACACACACACTCAGAGCAATGCTAAGCGTCCTCTATGTCATGCTGTAGTGTAATAGCGTGCAGTTAGTCTGGGTTTTCCTAGTGAAAGGTGTCTATTGAGTCAATCGCCGTTTATTCACTTATCACGTATCCTTCGCATCGATTACGGGAGAGCCTGTCTAACTATATTTTCCGATCGCACATTGACCAGCTTCGATATATAGGTCGTTCTCTGCTATGTGGAGTTTAGTTAAAGGAAGATTGTAGTGACACATTTTTTTTCGTCTTGAGTACCAGACTTTCTGCATCTGACCCTGTTGTAACACTTCTGGAATGCTATCATGCACTTGGTCTATGCCCACGAACAACCACCCCTTAATTTAAGGGAACTGTGTGGGTACCATGTACCACTACAAAGGTTTCAAGGACTTTTTAATCCATGTCACTGAGGATCGTTGCAGTATTGCGTTCCAAACGTGCACCAACACGATATTAACCAGCTTGTCATTATGTTTCAGCTACTTTCTGACAGTGCATGGTGTGGAACGGAAGCCCTCCTTGAGAACACTAACCGACATTTGGAGGTTAGAGTCTCCTAGAAAGTCAACGGTGATTCTGAAACTTAAAGTATTCCCTGATTAAAGGATAGTGGCTATAGGTGGTTGTAACAAAACGAAACCTCTCGAGAACACAGCGCCCAGTGTTATGGGAATGTTTTGGACTTGCCTGCTTAAATTTAGAGATGTCTGCGTTATATGCTGTGCCCGGGTGCAGAAGGCCACCTTTAGTGAGTACGTCATCAGGTATCTAGAGCTCTGTAGTTCTTGTAAAGTGCCTGTGGAGCACAGGGCTGCAGTGCAGAAGTTGATCTAAGAATTTGACGTGTTAGGTTGCAGAGGGATGTGGGAAATAAAGTGGGTTGATAGGTCTCCAGTGAATCAGCAAAGGAAGGGATATATGGGAAAGAGTGACAAGAAAAAAAGGTTGGAATGACATGATGTGTGTTAGGACATCAAAGAATAAATACCATGACAATGAAGGGAGGTGTAAAAAAGGTGTAGGGGAACACAGAGACTGGAATATATACAATAAGTAATTGAGGGCGTAGGGCTTAAGTGCTGCTCTGAAGTAGGGCACTGCTTCCAAGGAGCTAAGACGAATGTGTGGCACTCGTTCCCAGCACTTGCTGTCCATTCGTTACGCTATCACTCGCTCTGAGTGGACGAGCACTCGCTGAGTGCCAGTCTCGGTGAAAACATGGAATTTAGTTACGTCACAATACAGTGTGAGGCCTACAGAAGACGGCTGGGCTTGCTTTCACTGAAACTCTGTGGCCCATTTACATCCGCGCGTTATCCACCTGGCTATGCGAGCTGCGTAGGTGGATGTAATGTTTGGCGAGGTAGGGTCTGTTATCTTCAGCTATTTCCGCCAAGCTACGACGAGCGTATCCGACCTGTCTCTGGCACACCACAGCCGAGTGAACACACGGAAATAGGTCGTGCTCGCAGCGCTCTGCTATGAGGTGGAGAGTTCGACACGGGAGAGCAAGGAGTGGTGGGCCGCTTCAAACCAGTCAGGAGACTGGTGACTAGACAAAGCGTTCCTTTTAGACGCTACCTCAGAAATCGTTAATTTTGTTATGAGTGACTAGTCGCTGAATGCCGATTTTCAAATGCATGTTTAGCTGCCACGGGTTTACCTGGATAGCGATGGCGCAGGTGCCAAGTTGACGTAGCTAACCTGTAGAACCATAGGGTGAACCTGTTGTGTGGACCCTACCAGCGGAAGGTGTGTGAGAATTAACCAAAAAAGTACATTTTAGAGCTATATTTCAATTAACAAAATATAATGAAGAATTTAGGCTTATTTATGTATGTAAAACGTTACGGTGTGATTAACTGACGATAATCAAATTAATGTTGTTTTTTGTGGCTATTGGGTTGTATGTTATGGCGGTCTGTAATATAAGATATGGGCAACACAATGATTAAAAAACAGCAACATTTATTAGAATAACGGGCAACGAAATATTTTGCTTTGAGTGGCGATTTATGTGTGGCTCCGTAGTCAAAGTCTGTTCAGTAATATAACCTAACATAGTCAACGAGAACTGTCTAACCTACAGAAGTTCAGTATGGACTGTATAATTCACAGTTTTGTGTTCTTGATCTGAATACGAACATCACTTTGGTACCTCGCATTTACTATCCAACGTTCACTATTTCAGTGTGGCTGGCTGTAACAGTAGGAACTACTGCTCTGTGTTGGCTGTGCAACTGTAAATGTGCAAACTGATTAAATGCAACTGATAATTGCAAATCGGCAAAGTCGGGCTGCAACTGGCTGTGTGCCTGCATTATCCGTGACGCAGAATTATGACCCTTGTGCTCTATTTCGAGGAAGAAGAAAGTAGTTAATGGCTGTCATAACTAGAAGTTTATGGAGTCGACTACTTGAAAATCTTGATGCAGATGCATAAATATGTCCCACCTATGAGCCTCATATACGTGGCGACAGACCAGCTCTGAGTGGTACCTGCTGTGGAGATTGCCTGTATGGTGGTGCCATCTAAAGCCGTCGCTGTGCACCGTGTAACTTCGTACACAGCACGTATCTACAAAAACACCTAAACACCTTAACACACTCTTTTTGTCTCTCTCTCTCTCTCTCTCTCTCTCTCACACACACACACACACACACACACACACACACACAGGCGCGCGCGTCCACTTTTTATGTCAAGATTCAAATATTATTCACATGTCTATTATCACTCATAATTTGTGTCTAAAGTACTACTGTCGACTCTTGAACTAAGTGTAACAACACTCTTCCTATGTGTAAATTGTTCTATAACTGTACCAAACACATGCAGTTAAAAATAAGACGCTAAGCAGGCACCTGACACTTCTATTTTCACATGAATGAGTCTACATACAGAAGCGAACTTGTGCTAAGCATATGCTGTCTTAAATACTGCGCCAAATAGTCGATCTGTGACGGTCTACACACACCAAGAAACAATTTGCAGTTCTCTGTCAACGACTGTAAGTGGGCAGTTAACGTATAGCTTAAAACTGAAACCTAAAATATGACTATGGACTTTCAAATGAAAGGCCAAAATGCTGTTTCCATTTCTAAATTGCATTTAATATTTATCAAAATATGTAAAGATATTGACATTCCAAATTTAGGACTACTTGAGGATATGTTACGGCTTGTACAAATACTGAACTTCCTTTCTCAGATATTTTTAATTTCTTTTTCGGTAATGCTTCCCCTGACTAAGCACCATTTTAGAGAGAGGGAAGAGGGGGGGGGGGGTTTGAAAGTAATGCATCATGTGGACACTATAACAAAATATAATCAAGGTCATTTATTGGTTAATATAAGTTTTTTCTCACAGTACTCTGGAACCCATCCATGATAGCATGTTTATCCACTGTCATCAGATTTTTCCGACAATTTCACAGAGAAATCCCATCTAAACAGGATTGGTTTTCATTAGATATTTAACGGGTTGTGTCGCATAAACTCCATATTTTCGTATCACACATGGATAAATTTGTAATGCTCCAATTACGAAATGGAAATACATGCCACGGACCAGGGAAATGACGAATAAAAGATAGGGAAGTCGATACCTCGAATACACAACCTTTGAAGGAAAATAAAATTATTTATCAAATATATACAGATTTCGAGTACAAAACATATTTAGTTACTTACTGTAATGTTCAAGTATAATTACAGTTCTCTAATCGTGAACGAAATTTTGATCACTGTTCCAATATAATTTTGCCTGTATTATTTATGAAAATATATAAATATTTCAAGTACAAAACATATATGGCTCTAATATCAACCTAATTGTTCTGCAACATTAAAGAATACACATGGCATGCATAATAGCACTACTGACTTGGCTTGCAGCTTAAGATGTACTTTCCAACGAATTTAGTTCGATTATAGTTTCACACTGTAACAAACCCAACATTGTGAAATTTGAAACTTTCCATGAATGTAGCTTGTTCCATGAAATTTCACTCAAACTGTTAGATATCTGCAAATTTCTGCCACAATATTTCAGCTGCGCTATTTAGGACCCTGCCAGCATATGTGTGATGCACCCAGGTGTCACTGCTTGTTCACATACGCTTCCCCTTGAGCCAAGGCCGGCACTACCACTCGGTAAGATGGCCGAAGCAGAGGTGTTGATGGACAGGGCCTCGTGATTCTTGCATGCGAAGTGTGCCGTGAAAAGAGAGGGTAGTGACTTCTTGACGGCAGCCGCGAGGGCGCTACGACGCTCATGCCTGTGGTGGCTACACAGTTGTTTACACTAGTCAGTCATGCACCTCAGTTCACTCGTTAGTCTGGAGCACAAGCCACTTCCTAGAGAGAGCTAGAGAGAACATGGCAGACGTATGTAGCGGCATGAGTCTTAAGTGTGGATCCAGTTACGAATGTTTCTATGGGCCATTGTGGTTGATAATTGCTGTTGGAACGCCATGTAATTGGACACCAAGTGAGGTGACATTTCCTGTGTCCATACCGATTCATACAATTATGTGGCGCATGGCCTCTTTATATTCGTGGTACATCTTAGCGTCTTCGAGTATGTCTGTGACCATCGATGGGTTTATATAGGGCAGTGCAAATTTGACGCTTTGAAAGGCTTTTTTTAACGTTACTCATATGTGAATAGGAAATGTTCTGTTGCTCTGGGGCTCATCCAAATTTACGAGTTCTTCTGTTTTCTCGTCTGCAAGAATCATTCGCTGCTCAGCTTTTAAGGTATTTATGTTTCAGTTTGTACAGTTTCAGCTGCTGTAACAATACGGAAAAAATCAGAACGTTATACAGTGACAGTAATCGAGGTTGTCTGTTGTATACTGGTCAAGTGTCACATTATTACTTGGATATCTGAAATGTCTGCAGTAGCATGCAAGCACAGACATATAAAATGTCGATGTCTATGTTGTTATAATGTCTAAAATTTCTACGAAAAATACGTAAGCACACACACACAACCACACACACACACACACACACACACACACACACACACACACACACACACACATACACATAAAATGCTTACGTCAAGCCTCAAAATATTATTTCGCCTTCCAAATAACCACCATAATTAGATCCTAAAACATGACTGCGATCTCTCTAATTAGTGCGCCAGTGCTGTTTCTGTGTCTGAATTGCCCTGTAACAGTACAATACACATGCAGACAAAAATAACATGCTACATATGCAAAGTTCACTTCATTTGAGGCATAAGTAATGTTTCCGCATCGTCCTATAAGAGCACAATACACATGCAGATAAAAATAATGTGCTAAGTATTGAGCTGTCAGTTCGTTTCCGGCACAAATGCAGCTAAGTAGAAAGCGAACCTGACCAAATCTGAAACTGTATGAAACACATGTTCTCTTAAATACTATTCTAAGCACGCAAGAAGTTATAGTTGACACAGACACTCTGAGGTAAACGGATCAAATGACTCTGCGCACTACGGGACTCAACTGCGGCGAGGGATTATCCGAGCGATCTAGGGCGCTACAGTCATGGACTGTGCGGCTGGTTCCGGCGGAGGTTCGAGTCCTCCCTCGGGCATGGGTGTGTGTGTTTGTCCTTAGGATGCTCTAGGTTAAGTAGTGTGTAAGCTTAGGGACTGATTATCTTAGCAATTAAGTCACCATAAGATTTCACACACATTTGAACATTTTTTTGGACTCAACTTCTAAGGTCATCAGTCCCCTTGAACTTAGAACTACTTAAAACTAACTAACCTAAGGACATCACACACATCCATGCCCGAGGCAGGATTCACACCTGGGACCTTAGCGGTCGCGCGGTTCCAGACTGTAGCGCCTAGAACCACTCGGCCACACTCTGAGTTACTCTTCCGTAACTGTCAGTTACCAGAAGAGAGCATTTGATGTATAATTTACACTTAATACATAAAAGTCACTGTGAACTTCCAAATGAAGTGGAATAATGCTATTTGTGAATTTTCTGTAACATTTATCAACATGTGTCAAGATACTGGCATGTCGAATGCAGGCCCACTTGAGTCTATGCAACTGGTGGAACTTTCATCAGATGCCGTTTTTATAATTTCTTATGTAATGCACCTTCTTAGGGGGGAAGGTGATGATGCATCATATTGTACATTGTTGTTGATGTTGTTGTGCTCTTCAGTCCTGAGACTGGTTTGATGGAGTTCTCCATGCTACTCTATCCTGTGCAAGCCGCTTCATCTCCCAGTTCCTACTGCAGCCTACATCGTTCTGAATCTCTTGGTCTCCCTCTATGATTTTTACCCTCCACGGTGTCCTCCAGTACTACCTTGGTGATCCCTTGATACCTCAGAACATGTCCTACCAACCGATTCCTTCTTCTAGTCAAATTGTGCCACAAACTCCTATTCTCCCCAGTTCTATTCAATACCTCCTCATCAGTTATGTGATCTACCCATCGAATCTTCAGCATTCTTCTGTAGCACCACATTTCGAAAGCTTCTATTCTCTTCTTGTCTAAACTATTCATCGTCCATGTTTCACTTCCATACATGGCTACACTCCATACAAATACTTTCAGAAACGATTTCCTCACACTTAAATCAATGCTCTCTTCTTCAGAAACGCTTCCCTTTCCATTGCCAGTCTACATTTTATATCCTCTCTACTTCGACCATCATCAGTTATTTTGCTCACCAAATAGCAAAACTCCTTTACTTCTTTAAGTGTCTCATTTTCTAATCTAGTTCCCGCAGCATCACCTGACTTAATTCGACTACATTCCATTATCCTCGTTTTGCTTTTGTTGATGTTCATCTTATATCCTCCTTTCAAGACACTGTCCATTCGTTCAACTGCTCTTCCAAGTCCTTTGCTGCCTCTGACAGAATTACAGTGTCATCGGCGAACTTCAAAGTTTTTATTTCTTCTCCATGGATTTTAATACCTACCCCGAACTTTTCTTTCGTTTCCTTTACTGTTTGCTCAATATACAGATTGAATAGCAACGGGGAGAGGCTACAACCCTGTCTCACTCCCTTCCCAACCACTGCTTCCCTCTCATGTCCCTCGACTATTATAACTGCCATCTGCTTTCTCTACAATTTGTAAATAGCCTTTCGCTCCCTGTATTTTACCCCTGCCACCTTCAGAATTTGAAAGAGAGTATTCCAGTCAACATTGTCAAAACTTTATCTAAGTCTACAAATGTAAGAAACGTAGGATTACCTTTCCTTAATCTTTCTTCTAGGATAAGTCGTAGGGTCAATATTGCCTCACGTGTTCCAACATTTCTACGGAATCCAAACTGATCTTCCCCGAGGTCGGCTTGTACCAGTCTTTCCATTCGTCTGTAAAGAATTCGCGTTAGTATTTTGTAGCTGTGACTATTTAAACTGATAGTTCGGTAATTTTCACATCTATCAACACCTGCTTTATTTGGGATTGGAATTATTATATTCTTCTTGAATCTGAGGGAATTTCGCCTGTCCCATACATTTTGCTCACAAGATGGTAGAGTTTCGTCAGGACTGGCTCTCGCAAGGCTGTCAGTAGTTCTAATGGAATGTTGTCTACTCCCGGGGCCTTGTTTCGACTTAGGTCTTTCAGTGCTCTCTCAAACTCTTCACGCAGTATCATATCTCCCATTTCATCTTCATCTATCTCCTCTTCCATTTACATAATATTGTCCTCAAGAACATCGCCCCTGTATAGACCCTCTATGCACTCCTTCCACCTTTCTGCTTTCCCTTCTTTGCTTAGAACTGGGTTTCCACCTGAGCTCTTGATATTTATGCAAGTGGTTCTCTTTTCTCCAAAGGTCTCTTTAATTCCTGTAGGCAGTATCTATCTTACCCATCATTAGATAAGCCTCTGCCGGTCGTGGTGGCCGAGCGGTTCTAGGCGCTCAAGTCTGGAACCGCGCGACCGCTATGGTCGCAGGTTCGAATCCTGCCCCGGGCATGGATGTGTGTGATGTCCTTAGGTTAGTTAGGTTTAAGTAGTTCTAAGTTCTAGGGGACTGATGACCTCAGATGTTAAGTCTCACAGTGCTCAGAGCCATTTGAACCATTTTTGATAAGCCTCTACATCCTTACATTTGTCCTCTAGCCATCCCTGCTTAGCCATTTTGCTCTTCCTGTCGATCTCATTTTTGAGACGTTTGTATTCCTTATTGCCTGCTTCACTTGCTGCATTTTTGTATTTTTTCCTTTCATCAATTAAATTCAGCATCCCTACTGTTACCCAAGGATTTCTACTAGCCCTCGTCTTTTATCCTACTTGATCGTCTGCTGCCTTCACTGTTTCATTCCTCAAAGCTACCCATTCTTCTTCTACTGTATTTCTTTCCCCGGTTCCTGTCAACTGTTCCCTTATGCTCTCCCTGAAACTCAGTACAACCTCTGGTTCTTTCAAACCTCCGGTTTGTACATTAGGAAAGTATAATCGATGTTATTAATTGGATTACATAGTTTTTATTAGATTTCTTTGGTGTCACACACGTTGTAGCATGTTTTTCCAGGGACGTTACTTTTCTTCGACACTTTGACATAAAAACTGTAGAAAAACGATGTATTTTGAAAAAATGTGTAATACGTTTTATCACTTAGGCTACATTTGTTCGTAATAATCAGAGATAAATATGTAATGTCGCCATTGCGAAATGTAAGGACACAAGGTAGCCAAAGTGAATAATGGAAAAGTTTCCACAAAGAGAGAAAAATTTCATATCTCAACACAAAGATAAAATTATTTATCAAATACATAACGATCTCGAGTACAAACTACATGTGGCATTACTGTCACAACCTACTTGTTTTGTACATTAAAAGAGGATACACATAGAATATTCGATTATAGCAGCACTATTGTTCCAACTTAGAGCTTAAGCTGCACTTATCGAAGAGTTTACTTCATTTATTGTACCACACATTAAAGAATGCAAAACTTGTCCGTATTATGTGTCCAAGTACATAAAAATCGTTCCTATAACATTACGAAACACACATGCAACTGCTGCTGACGTAACTTACAAAATATTGTCGTAGATGATTGGTTAACAGGGAAAATACACACCGAAAATTCAAACAGTTTATTTTAAACCATAGTATGAAGGCTTTCACGACCGGATGACATATCTTCTTTATTTTAAACTACAAATAAACCTGATGAAGGTTCAGTAGAATAATTTGGCCGGCTCCAGAGCACTTATTGCAAGATAGTGGCCATTTAATTTACAGATCAGATGTTAACCAGAATTATTTCTCCAAACCGATACAAGTTAGCGATTCCAGTCATACTTGATAATACTATTTGCTTAGAGCAAATATCTTGGGGCAACTATTCAAGTTTTAATCTTAAAAATTATCCAAAGCAGGAAGCTAAAATCTACAGTTATTGTAATACAATTTAAGAACGAACACTTGACAAGATTGGCTAGTAATCAGTTCTGGATATATGCCATTGGAGTATTATACCGGCTTCACTGTGGAAGCTTTACTGGTCTTCATCATCTTTCCAAACACATAAAAAACAAGTCATGGCTACGTGTTTCATACATGAATACAGTTAAGCCTAATTAACAAACGTGAGATCCTCTATGGCAAAAATAGCTGCGACAAACATAGAAACTTTACAATGAGTTTCGAGTAAAAAGAATAATGGAAACTAGAGATGATGGCGTAGTTCCGTTGAAATTACTTTGGGAACGTAAGTAACCAAAAACTGTTTTGCAGACGCACAATCTCATATTTGCACGAAAAAACTAAAAAAGACTGCTAGAAAACTGTGTACAGGGGAACGTAACAAACAATACACCGCGAATTAATAGGTTTTGGGAAGAGGAGAAGAGAAGGGACCTGCCAGACCAAGATAAAAAGGTAAATTCAGTGTTTAGCTAGGCATAACAAGTAAGGAAAGAAAGAAGAAGAATACATTTACTAAACTATAAATCAGGCGTCTGTGAAGCATGAAGGTGGGGGCGACAGTAAGCTATAATTGTATATTCGAGGATAGGGGTGGGGTGAGGTGAGAGGAGGAGGCAGTCTCAGACTGTATACTCTCCCAGAGCTGAATCCAGGATGTGAGCTTCATCTGAGCAGCCTCCACACTGAACACTGGCCATTACGATACTGTATCTCGACCGCTTGTGCTCTGTTACTGGGCTGGACTACTCGCATTACTCTCCTACCAATGGAGGATAAACTATTGTTACCACAGTCGATAGCACGGCGGATTCGTAATCGGACATCACCTCCATGTCCAGTCGACCTCAATTAGGTTCTCTGTTATTCCAAGCGACTTGAGGCGAGTGCCTGGGTCTTTGCTCAAAATTCAGACTTCTATTCCACTCCTTCTCTTTCTTCCTTCCATCAACAGTTTCTAACGACCGTGGCTTCAGTTCCTACTTCCTCCGTTTCATATTTTTTCCATACTCCGCAATGGCTATACTTTTCAAAAGACTGTGCAATTGAAATTGAATATGAAGCTAGTGTGATGTCTTGTCCGTTAACTTCAAAATGCAACATTAAATATATCAAATATTCGACCACTTAGCAAAGGCCTCCGCTCAAAACGGCATGTTTAAAAACATATTATTACTGCCATCAAACAAGAAGATTACATTATGTAGATGAACAAAGTGCCAGTGTGAAAACGGATACCCATCTTCGATACGCAATAGCGGGAACTATTACCTACAGATACAGCCATATATTCCATCCAAGCCCTGTTTGCACATAATGCAAATAAAAAGTTTATACGATCCATTATTCGCACGAAATTAAATAATTGATCATCCCCCAGCCTTCTTCACTGAATACCAATTCAAGTAACACTCGTTGTGTATGTGACGAACTAACAGTATGAGATATGCATAAGATTTATTTTTTTTCGAATGTAAGCTGTAAACAAACCAGAAGACTGTTTCCAGACAACAGTTAATCACATACCATCACCCGCCTGGATAGTCGCACGTTGTAGCACCCCGCTTTCAGGATTCGGACAAGGGACTGTGTCCCACTTAGTGTGGATATGGTTGTTAGGACGTTTCCTGCATTCCAAGAGGTAAATGATGGGCTGGTACCCAGGTCCCGTCTCAAGTGCACGATTCGCAAATATTCCGGAAGCGTTTACAGACTTGCGCATGGATAACTCTAGACACATTATCCACTTGGTCGGTGACTAGGTAGCAAGAGGATGAGACCTTGCCACCTCCTTAAGTTATCTGTGCCAGCTCTAAGAGTAACGATGGCAACCCTGCATATATGTGGGCGAAAGCCCCAAGAAAAAGAAAAGGTTGTTAACCAGATACCAGCAGTTATGAGTAACTAAAATAGTAGGTCTGTTTCATCTGAACAATACATAATTTAAAAATGATTGTGAAATTTTTAGTAAATGTAACTTTTGTCAGTTAAATTGTACAAAATATTTTAAACACTAAAGGTCTGGGGTAATTTACAGTTCACTGATCTACACCAACTTGTCGTTTGTTACAGGCAGCCGAGTCCATATGTTTGCAACATAACTACGGGGGATCAGAACCGCACCACCTGGGGAGACATTATGAACCATCTGACGAAGATAAATACGACAGAGGTTCCTCTGAGACCAGTTCTGTGGTACAATGAGGCAATTGTGACGTCTTCACTTGTGTGGTACACAATCTGCCACTTCTTCCTCGAAGTATTGCCTGCACATATTTTCGACTTCTTCATCCGTCTCTCTGGAAGGAAACCATTGTACGTACAAACATACAGTGACTGTAGAAATACGCTCAAGTACTCATCATA
Source organism: Schistocerca americana (assembly GCF_021461395.2). Lineage (NCBI taxonomy): Eukaryota > Metazoa > Arthropoda > Insecta > Orthoptera > Acrididae > Schistocerca > Schistocerca americana. Next base: position 55,140,122 of record NC_060126.1, on the reverse strand, counting down.
ATAGTGATTTACTGTCATATTATAGCAGTACATTTTAGAGAGTCTGTGATCAATTGGAATATCCTGGCACCATTATCATGAGAATCTAGAATTGGCACCAGTTTTAATGTCTACGGAACTTACGAGCCGTTGGCTATTTAATATGACAATACGTAAACTAAATCTTGGAAACGGTAAGCGCATACAACATTATATAAGAATAAACATAGGATTTTTATTAGGCTCATAAGCATTGTGATAGTGATGAGCCAAAACGTTATGAAAAACTTGCTTAACAGTGCGTTGATCCACATGTGGAAAGCAATACAGCAGATATTCTGCGTGGCATAAATTCGAAAAGAACTTGGTAGGTTTCCGTTCGTATGTGGCAATGGATATCAAGGCAGGAAATTCCGTTGGACTTCGGGCCAGTGGCTAGAGAGGATGGAACTCGCTCCCATACCGTCCCAGACACTTTTCATTGGTGTCAGATCCGGTGAATTTGGTAGTAAAAACACCCCCATGGGTCTACTATCATGGTCCTCTAACCACTGTACCACGATTCTGGTCTCATGACAGGACAATTATACCACTAATATATGCGATGGCCATTATGGAACACACCAAGCATGCAGTATTGTTCACGTGCGCCGTAGCTGTTTTGGTGCCTGTGGTTACTACCACAGGCGCCATGGAAGCTCAGGTGATTGTCCACTGTAGCATAATAATGCACCCATCATCTCACATCCGTGGTATTGTGCCTGTTTCCAGCAGCCGTTAGCCTGGATATCGGCGTATCTGGACACTGCTACCAACATGGTGTACCGAAAAACGTGTTACATTTGACTGGGTGACATGTTTCCATTAGTTCACGATCCAGTCTTCATGATCCTGTCGTAATTGTCGATGTCGTTTGGTCCACACTGGAGTCGTCTTCTGCGGATCCGCAACTTCAGTGATGTGTACTGAATAGTTTGGTCTGAAACACTTGTGCCTGTACCAGTACTGTAGTCTGTCGTGAGGTACGCCATATAGGGTCACCTACCTTACTCTGCGATGAGGCTTTGACGACCACATCTTGTCGCCTACTTCTGGTTTCCCAATTTCTCAACCATTTCCCACAGATGATCGCGACTGCAGCTCAGAATAAGCCTCCTAGCTTTGTCCATTATCAGAAACTCGTTTCCAGCCACCTGCCTGAAACAACCTGTCCATTGTCAATGCATTTCCGCGTTCGCGATGATTCCTCGTTCATGTCCGCTCTGCTCATACACATACCTTCCATCAACCGACATTCTGTCTGCCGGTAGTTACTAATAATTTTATGTGTCATCAGTGTATATAAATTTTTGTATGTACAACGTAACAACATGTGAAGCACAAGAATGTAACCGTCTCCTATTCTATACTCCTTTTCTGCAGTACCTATTGATCAAGATAGTAACCCTCCCTGTTCTCCTTACAGATACTATTGCGAGAGCATTCCGAAATTTTTTCGATTACAACTGCAGAATTAGCCAATATTTATTTCATAAGAATTCTGACTATTATGGAAATTTTCATTGTATCTGCAGATTAAAATTTTGTACTGTAAGTTGTAACATTATACCTTTCGTTGACCTAGACAGAGAATAAAATAAGGCCACACCTCTTTATTTTGAGATTCTCATTATAGTGACGTTGTGATATTCCCACTTGTCATTACATTAATTCAACGCAAGCTATGAACTGTAGTCAGCAGAGAAGGCAAATGGGGACATCGTGACAACTTTAGAATACACAATGTAAGAAAACGTCGCATTCCACCAATTTAGGGAGGAAGAAAATTGCTAGACATATTGACTACAAATTCCTGAGAGTAACCCTCTGCGTGCAGCAGTTTGCAAGCAACGATTCAGACACACTAAGGAGTAACGGCAGGACCATTCCGTCTCTCACCATAATTAGTTAACTATTTAGGAAGGGTTGGATACTGCTACACCCAGTTTCTTCACTCCTCTTCCAACTTCGTACTGCATATCGACTTATTGATGATAGGTAGCCAATCGTCTACATCTTGCCATGAGACAATACATTACGCTTCTGAATTCTCACAACACTTACTCAGCACTTGCATTGCTGCTCTTCTGTATTCAATCTTCATATTAATTTATTGATAAAATGCAGACAGTCAGTTACACTTTTCCATAATGCAAGATACAATAAGACACACTTGTGATCTGTTTACCGAACGAGGTGGGGAAGCGATCTGCACAATGGACCCGAATTTTGGAGGAAAATTGCTCAAATAAACGTGTGGCCTTCCAGGCAAAGGAATTCATCGGTTTTCCTAAACCGCTGCAGGCAAATTCATGGATGGTTCCTATGCAAAGGACGCGGTCAATATTCTTCCTTATCCTTTGGTAATCCAAATTTGCTCTCTAACACCAATGTCTTCACTTTCAGTGGGACCTTAAACTATAACCTTCAAAACTTTCTAATTGACAATAAGTAGATAATTGTCTGCAATTAGCAACATATAATAAAGTACACTTCCGATTTCTTAGTTACACTCATGCACCCTTTCCTCACTGTTCTACTGTCTTGAATCTCTATGTTGACTCATTAATAACACATAGTCAATTGTCTATGGTTCTCCATAATACAAGAAGTTACGTTTCTGATCTCTCACCTGCGCTCCTTTCCTTGTCATTGAAACTCATCCTTCATCGGTCTCCATATTGACTTACCCAGCGTGACACATTTGTGTTTGGGAGGATGATGAATCAAATGCCCCCCAGATCAACAAATTTAGGTATTCCTTGGATTCCATAGGTCATTCCTGGCAAATGCAATGATAGTACCTTCAAAAGGAGCATGGCGTTATCATTCCTTAACTTTTCATAATATTAGTTTTTACACTGCCTCCAACAAGCTTGCTGCAGAAAGGATGTTAAACTCCAATTACCAACACTGAGTAATCGATAGTAGGTTGCCAGATACAAAAATCCAAGCAAATACCAGGATGGGACCTATGAAAAAGGTATGGCCAATTTCCTTCCCTAATGTTTTGCAGTCCATGGATGAATGGATGATCACCATCTCTGATGATGTAAGTGTCATTACAATTTCAATATCGTCCATATTTCTTCAAAATACACCTAAGACAAAAAAACGACGAACCACTGATGAATTATCTGAATGGGACAGAAACAGGTAAATATGACGTACATATACTGAGAAACAAATGGTTACAGTTTCAGATAGTTTGTATGATTTATGCAAGAAGAAGACCTTCACGAATTGAGCGAGTCAGTAACACATTGGTTCACAAGTGGCTGGCATAGATTGACAGTGTTGCTGGATATTCTCCTCGGGGATATTGTCAAAAATTCTGTACAATCCACATGTTAGAATCTCAAAATCCCGAGCTGGTTGAAGAGCCTTTACCATAGCGCTCCAAATGTCGTCATCTGGGGGGAGATCACTCGACGTTGCTGGCCGAGGTACGTTTTGACAAGCACAAAGACAAGCAATAGAAACTGAGACCGTGTGCAGTCGGGCATTATCTTGCTGAAACGTAAGCCCAGGGTGTTGAGCGACAGTCGGGTCAGGTTGGTGTACCACTGCTGTCTGGGGAGTGTCCCGACACATCTTCGCTGGTCACTGGTGCTGAATCGGAAGTGAGACTCGTCACTGAAGACAATTTCACTCTAGTCAATGAAATTCCAGTTCGAACAAGTGTATGGAGGCTCCAAGGACAGCAGTGGGATACCAGCCTAACTGTCGCCTGCCACACAGCCCGATAACAAGGGGCGATGGTCTGGGGTGCCATTTATTGTCTTATCAGGACCCCTCTGTTTGTCATCCTTGGCAGCCTTACAGTACAGCGATACGTCGGCGATATTATACACTCCGCCCTCCATGGCAAGCCATTCTGGTCTTATATCTCAGCAAGGTAATGCCTATTCAGGTAAGGCGAGAAATTCTACTCCATTTCTTCATGCATGCCAAACCCTATCTGGGCCACCGAGGTCATCAGATCTCTCCATAATTGAAGAAATTTCGAACGTTATGTATAAATCCCTCGGACCAGCTCGCAGTTGTGGCGATCTAACGCACCATTCAGCAGACGTTTGGAAGATATCAATCAGAAGCAAAGCCAGAAATTTCCTCAATTAATGCAAAGATGAATAGCTGCTTGCATGAGTGTCAGAACTGGACTATTGACTTTCTCAATGTGTGAAGCTTTTTCTCTTGAAAAAACTACCTAGTTTATCCTGAAAATGTGATCATTTATACAATTTTGGTAAATATTTTTGGAACAGTGATCAATAAAGTATTATATTTTAACTAAAGTTCAGTCTTGATTACAAGACTTATGTCTCAATAGCATGGGTGACTGGTTTCGGTTATATTTACATTACCTTCTTCCGGCATGTGAATTAAATTTAGAAAATACTAGAGACCAATCTTAAAATAAAATGAAAAGTGTCTAATGACTACAAAATTTTAATAAGATAAAATAAAACTTATTATACCCATGGCTTCCTTGGAGGATGGTAGGAGGAGCTCTCCTAAGCTGTTATGAAGTCAACTGATGCTTATGAGTGCTGAACATGAGCTTAAATATGCAGAGGCTTCGCCTACTTCCTCTCACACTACTTCACAACTGCCAAACAGCGTTCATAATATGACGCTATCGTCAAAGTATAAAAGTACGAATTACACTAATAACATAAAATTGATTCATTTAAAATGTCTGATTAACAGATAGTTAGTATGTGTAAAACTTATTTATATTTTAGATAAAAACGGTAAACTACGATGTGTAATAGCTGTGCCCTCTATGGGAAACCTTAATACTATTACAGTGTCAGTTAAATCAAAGATGTAAAAATCCTTGGAGTTGTGATATATATCGATTATACCGAGTCGCCTACATCACAATTGCATCTCTGATGGATGTTGCACAATCGTCTTACTTTAACTGTAGTTTTCATGGTGACCATCTTTATAACAGTAGGGTAGCAACCAAGGGTACGTTCCGCATTATGTATGTCTGAATAACTGATGAGACCGCTGATTAAATATTTAGAACTCATCGACTTAATAGTTTTTATAATAATCAATCTTAATTTAATAAAAATTTTATATGTTGTATAGCATATTTTTCAAACATAGGTTTTGCCATAGGTATAACTGATCTTATATTTTAAAACAAAAGAGTAGGTTCATCTTCATTATAAAATTTCGTCAAAAAGGTCATAAAAGTATTTTTTGCAAAAATCTAATTGTTCATTGCGCAGCATTGATGATTTGGTTTTTAAATGAGTATATATCTCGATTTCTTCGAAGATATTCATAAGTAAGCCTTTATTTGCAGAATGAAGAACTTGCCGATTCTGCTCAACTGTCCCCTCAGCATGATTATTAAATGCTATGTGATGGTCGAATACAGATTTTGTTCGTGAGGTACCCAACGTATGTTCTTTGTACCTTACTGCAAAATTTCTACCTGTTTGGCTGATATATATTTCCTCACAGTCTCTACATTGGATCTTATATACTCCTGATTGGTAAATTTTTCATTATCTTTGCTTATGGTATGTCTTAATTTTTGTTGTATAGTATTGTCAGTTGTGAATGCTATTGTTATTCCAGAATTTTTGAATAAATTAGTAATTCTATCTGATATGTTTCTCATGTCATCTTCATATATTTTGAATTACATATTAGTGGAGTACTTTGTGATTGTTGCACTTTATTAAAAATGATATCTACCTGTCGTGTGTCGAAAGAGTTGGTTTTCGCAATTTGTCTTAAGATAGTCATTTCCTTTTTTGATCTCATTAGCTTCCAGCAGTAATTTTAGTATTGGTGTATCATAGACTTAAAAAATGCTTTTTTATATTTGTCAGGATGACATGATGTGGCATTAACAATAATATCAGTGGTTGTAGGTTTTCTATATATGGTGAAGCAATGTTTCCCATAGTTATAGTGAGATCTAGATTTTTGATTTTCATACTCCACTGTAAATTGTAACTTCAGATGCATAGACTTTAATTTTACAGCAAGCATCTCAATTTAATTTTTTGAACCATTATAAAGCACTAATGTACTACACATTGCTTGTAATATATGATTTTGTTTGCGATATCAGGGTTACTTTTCAGCAAATGCATCTCAATGTGGTTCACGAAAATGTCTGCAACTGTTCCAGCCAAAGAATTGCCCATTGCTAAGCAATCTTTCTGACAATAGATTTTAGTATTAAAAGAGAAATAATTGTAGTCTAAAGTGCATTCAAGCAGATCTATAAATTCGATTATTTCATCATTAGTCACACTTTTGTATTGTACTAAGTTATCTCTAATTATGTTAATCGTCTCATTAATAGGTACATTTGTTTACAAGTTTTCAATAATGAGGCCAACTTTGCACTAGTTGGGATGTCTATATTGTGGATTTGTTGGGCTAGTTCATAACTGTTTTTGATACTGAAATTGCTGTCATATACATAGAATGCTTTCAAAATTTCATTAAGTTTCATATTTAGTTTATATGAAGGACTACTTTTGTAATTGACAATAGGTCATATAGATTTCTCTTTTTATGCAATTTCATCTGTGATCTTAATTTAGGTATTTGGGGATTCATAATTTTCATCATATTCTTTTCTCCAGGGATCAAAAGATGATTATTCACATCGACTAATTTTCTTAATCTTTGTGTGGAACTTTGGAGTGGGGTCTTTAGATATTTGAACGATCCCATTTCATTAAAAATGAGTGTTTTATTTACATAATCGTCTTCTTTAATAATAACTAGGGTATTTCCTTTATCGGCCTTCACTACAATTTCTTTTTCTGCTAGTAATTTACTATTGATATTTTTAAGTGTTTTATCTTCAATTTTTCTGTGTGGTTTATTTTTCTCTTATAGAATTAAATCTTTCGTTTTTATGGCTACCTTACATGTTTCGGTTTTATTTATTTTCGATATTTTTCTTGTTTCTATAACATCAGCAATTATGTGTTTAACATTCGTATTATTTAGTGGGGGAGTCAGATTATATTTTAAGCCTTTTGTCAAGTAGCGACATTTTGGACTCTGTGAACTGAATATCTGTAAGATTCATTGTCCTTGGATAAAGTTTATGTATGTCGTTAACCTTTTCTAAAAGCTTGTTTTGTTGTTTAGCTACGAGTAAATCAATTTTTCTCTGATGTTTTTGGGTAATCGCTTTACGTAAAAAGTCTATTTTCTCATCAGTGCTGCTTAGTAAAATAGAAAAATCAAAGGTGAGAGTTCATTACTTAACCATAAATGCAGACTATACATTTCGACATTTGGATGGTCTTTTATCTTAAAAGCTTCTCTAATTTCCGATTTAATCCATAAGACACTACTCTTTTGTTGTACATATGTTATTATACTAGGTTTGGATTGGATATTGATTCTAGCATACTTTGGTATGATATGTTTCATGAGGCAAGTTTTCTTAAATTTAATTTTCATACCAAGTTTCATAATTTTGGTTCTAATATTTGTAATCTTTTTGTAATTTCCAATTCCCTGACTAGACAAACTTTGTACAATTTTGCTAAACATTTTTGGAACAGTCATCAATAAAGTATTATATATTAACTAGAGTTCACTCTTGATCACAACACTTATGACTCAATAACATAGGTGACCGGTTTCTCTTATATTTATATAACCACCTTCAAACCTGTGAATTAATTTTAGAAAGTACTAGAGACCAATCTTAAAATAAAATGAAAAGTGTCTAATGATGACAAAAATTTAACAAGATAAAATAAAACTTATTATACCCATGCCTTCCTTGGAGGATGATAGACGGTGCTCTCCTCAGCTGCTACGAATTCAACTGATGGTTATCAGTGCTGAGCATGAGCTCAAATATTGGCTTCTACCCAACTGTTATAAAGAAGTCACTATGAAAACTACAGTTAAAGTAAGACGATTCTGCAACATCCATCAGGAATGCAATTGTGATGCAGGCGACTCGGTATAATCAATATATACCACAACTCCAAGAACTTTTACATCTTTGATTTAACTGACACTGTAAAAGTATTAAGGTTGTCCATAGAGGGCACAGCTATTACACATCGTAGTTTACCGTTATTATCTAAAATATAAATAAGTTTTACACATACTAACGATCTGTTAATCAGACATTTTAATGGTTCAATTTTATGTTATTAGTGTATTTCGTACTTTTATACTTTGACGATAGCGTCATATTATGAACGCTGATTGGCAGTTGTGAAGTAGTCTGAGAGGAAGTAGGCGAAGCCTCTGCATATTTAAGCTCATGCTCAGCACTCATAACCATCAGCTGGCTTCATAGCAGCTGAGGAGAGCTCTGCCTACCATCCTCCAAGGAAGCCATGGGTATAATAAGTATTATTTTATCATGTTAAAATTTTGTCATCATTAGACACTTTTCACTTTATTTTAAGATTGGTCTCCAGTATTTCCTAAAATTAATTCACCGGTCTGAAGATGCTTATATAAGTGTAACCAAAACCGGTCACCAATGTTATTGAGACATAAGTGTTGTGATCAAGACTGAACTTTAGTTAAAATGTAATTATTTAGTTATTTATTTATTCAGTAATGTTACTGAGTGACTAGAACAGAACAGTAACTGTCGTGGGTTGTATGATACTAAAAACTAATAAAAAGCTGCAGAGATAGACTCTTCACATTTTTCTCCAGCTTCTCTCACTGCTGTTGCTTTTCTTGTTTTTCATGTAATTAAATTGTTACTTAGAAATATGATGTGTTAAGTATATTTTGGAAAACAAAAACAAATTTTACCATATAGTTGAGAAGACAATCATAGACAAAAAGAAAGATTGCGATAATAAAGGAGTTCCCTGTACCTGGCTATTTTAAGTGGGAGAGCTTCAGTATAAACTTGGAGCCTTTCTCATGTGAAGTAGGATATTATATTCAGGTATGGTTACTGTTGTATGTATGTACGTCTCGAGATCAGCACTATGTGGTTTGTGTATCAGGTATGACAGTACTGTTTGTATCTACAATTACTTCCACATTTTCTGTCATAAGTGAGAGAGGAAGCTCAGAAGTATGACCTTAAGCCTCGAGCCTTGTACTGCGTATCTGTGATGTGTGTTCGTGTAGCTGGGTCTCATTTTATGGCATATGTATTTTTATGTACAAAATTACACATTTTCAATTTGCAACTTATACATTTTACATATTACACAATTACATATTTGAAATAATGCTCAAAAGAACTAAACAATTACTTGTTTTACTTTGAAACAATCAGAAAATTCGTTGTTTTATTTCTTATTAATAAATAATTTCTTATTTCCACATATATATTACTTGAAGTATTGTTGCAGTCTTGTGATACACTACTGTGCCGTATCTCTTGATACTTGTGTGTTCTTCTTATCATTTATATCTGTACATTCATCTGTTTTCATATCAATGTTTGAATCTCTTTTGTCCCATGTATCGTGTTGTGGCGTAAGTTGGATCTCGGGTCGTGATCTCATATGTGGTCGTTACTGCTTGTAAGTCTTCTGTAGCGCTCTTGATATGTCATCAGTGACGCTGTTAAGCATGCTGCATTTGCATGGGTTTCTTAAAGTTTGCCCTTCGTCGTCGGTTCCGTCATCGGACTTACGCGTGTGTGAGGGTGGCACATTGTAGTGTTACGTGTGTGGGGGACTGAAGGTATGTCCCCCACATTCACATGTACCATTTCGTCTATGGCCGAAACGGCTCAAGAGGGTCGTGGCACGACAGGAAGTGCACCATACCACGGCTTGGGTCAACCTCTCTGGGCCTTCCGACGTTCGCAGTAAACCACATGACTGGCCGCCAATCCACGGCCGTCTTCAAGACACGCCGCGACGGCTAGCGCGCGAGGCGCCACCCCAGAACTGCAACGGAGACAGTCCAGTGTACTGGCAGTGTAGGAGTACAGTCAACCTAAGCTTCAGCGCTCCGTAGTCGCGTTTCTGTGGTGTGATCTTTCATGACGATTAGGTTCTTTTTTAGACTTGTCGTGAGTTATGTAAAAACCAGTGTCACTCAGATTTCCGATACGTCTAACTATTTCTGCTGTCTAGGTACCTAGCTATTCCTCGGCACCCACCTCTGGCGGATCCAACATCCCTAAATTGCTCCTGGCAAATTCCAGGACTGTTCTTTCGAAAAGGGCATGGCCGCGATCATTTCCTTTCCTTTCGTAACATTAACTTGTGCACTGCATCCAATGATGTTGCCGCCGACAGGACCTTGATCTCCAGTTACCAACACTGGCTTATCATTAATAGGTAGCCAGTCGTCCACACATCATCATGATACTAGAAACAACTGTATTCCTCTGCCCCAACCCCTTCCCCACACGCTGTCTTCATTCTTCTTCTGTGTATCTGGTAGTCTACATTTCTCAATGATACACGACACCCTTACTTACACTTGCGATGTTTCACTTCCACTCGCTCACCTGTATCTTCTCTACGCTTCGGTCCTGAATTTTTATGACTTATATATAACAGGTCGACAACTGTCTACAGATTACCATAATCCATGCAAGTTATGAAAACTGGTGTATGTACACTAAGGTGACAAAAGTCATTGGATAGCGGTATGCACGTGTACAGATAGTTGCAGTATCACGTGCACAAAGTACGAGGGTAATCCCAAAATTAAGGTCTCCTATTTTTTTTTAAGTACATACACCTGTTTATTTCTACAATGGTTTACATCAGTTTACAGCTTGAACATTTAGCTATTTTTGGACATAATCATTTCTGTCAATGCATTTTTGTAGACTCTGTGGCAGCTTTTGTATGCCCATGTCATACCAGCTCGCCGCCATGCTGTTCTTTCACCTAGTCGTCAGAGGTGAATCGCTTTCCACCCAGATGTTCTTTTAACCTAAGGAACAGGTGATAGTCACTGGCGCCAAGTCAGGACTATAGGTAGGGAGGGTGATTATGTTCCACTGAAACTGTTTCAGGAGAGCAACGGTTTGCCGAGCGATGTGTGGGTGAGCGTTGTCATGAATAATGTGAACGCCCTTGCTCAACGTTCCTCTTCTCCGGTTCTGAATTGACCGTTTGAGTTTTTTCAGTCTTACCGTACCTGTCAGTGATAACTGTGGTTCCAGCGATTCTGCTCCGACGACGAGGTGAAAGAAGAGGTTCATAACTTTCTGAAGAGCATGGCGGCGAGCTGGTATGACACGGCCATACAAAACCTGCCACAGCGTCTACATCTACATCTACATCTACATCTATACTCCGCGAGCCACCTTACGGTGTGTGGCGGAGGGTACTTATTGGACCACTATCTGATCCCCCCTTCCCTGTTCCATTCACGAATTGTGCGTGGGAAGAACGACTGCTTGTAAGTCTCCGTATTTGCTCTAATTTCTCGGATCTTTTCGTTGTGATCATTACGCGAGATATATGTGGGCGGTAGTAATATGTTGCCCATCTCTTCCCGGAATGTGCTCTCTCGTAATTTCGATAATAAACCTCTCCGTATTGCGTAACGCCTTTCTTGAAGTGTCCGCCACTGGAGCTTGTTCAGCATCTCCGTAACGCTCTCGCGCTGACTAAATGTCCCCATGACGAATCGCGCTGCTTTTCGCTGGATCATGTCTATCTCTTCTATTAATCCAACCTGGTAAGGGTCCCATACTGATGAGCAATACTCAAGAATCGGACGAACAAGCGTTTTGTAAGCTACTTCTTTCGTCGATGAGTCACATTTTCTTAGAATTCTTCCTATGAATCTCAACCTGGCGCCTGCTTTTCCCACTATTTGTTTTATGTGATCATTCCACTTCAGATCGCTCCGGATAGTAACTCCTAAGTATTTTACGGTCGTTACCGCTTCCAATGATTTACCACCTATGGCATAATTGTACTGGAATGGATTTCTGCCCCTATGTATGCGCATTATATTACATTTATCTACGTTTAGGGAAAGCTGCCAGCTGTCGCACCATGCATTAATCCTCTGCAGGTCCTCCTGGAGTACGTACGAGTCTTCTGATGTTGCTACTTTCTTGTAGACAACCGTGTCATCTGCAAATAGCCTCACGGAGCTACCGATGTTGTCAACTAAGTCATTTATGTATATTGTAAACAATAAAGGTCCTATGACGCTTCCCTGCGGTACTCCCGAAATTACCTCTACATCTGCAGATTTTGAACCGTTAAGAACGACATGTTGTGTTCTTTCTTCTAGGAAATCCTGAATCCAATCACAAACCTGGTCCGATATTCCGTAAGCTCGTATTTTTTTCACTAAACGTAAGTGCGGAACCGTATCAAATGCCTTCCTGAAGTCCAGGAATACGGCATCAATCTGCTCGCCAGTGTCTACGGCACTGTGAATTTCTTGGGCAAATAGATCGAGCTGAGTTTCACATGATCTCTGTTTGCGGAATCCATGTTGGTTATGATGAAGGAGATTTGTATTATCTAAGAACGTCATAATACGAGAACACAAAACATGTTCCATTATTCTACAACAGATTGACGTAAGCGAAATAGGCCTATAATTATTCGCATCTGATTTATGACCCTTCTTGAAAATGGGAACGACCTGCGCTTTCTTCCAGTCGCTAGGTACTTTACGTTCTTCCAGCGATCTACGATAAATTGCTGATAGAAAGGGGGCAAGTTCTTTAGCATAATCACTGTAGAATCTTAAGGGTATCTCGTCTGGTCCGGATGCTTTTCCGCTACTAAGTGATAGCAGTTGTTTTTCAATTCCGATATCGTTTATTTCAATATTTTCCATTTTGGCGTCCGTGCGACGGCTGAAGTCAGGGACCGTGTTACGATTTTCCGCAGTGAAACAGTTTCGGAACACTGAATTCAGTATTTCTGCCTTTCTTCGGTCGTCCTCTGTTTCGGTGCCATCGTGGTCAACGAGTGACTGAATAGGGGATTTAGATCCGCTTACCGATTTTACATATGACCAAAACTTTTTAGGGTTCTTGTTTAGATTGTTTGCCAATGTTTTATGTTCGAATTCGTTGAATGCTTCTCTCATTGCTCTCTTTACGCTCTTTTTCGCTTCGTTCAGCTTTTCCTTATCAGCTATGATTCGACTACTCTTAAACCTATGATGAAGCTTTCTTTGTTTCCGTAGTACCTTTCGTACATGATTGTTATACCACGGTGGATCTTTCCCCTCGCTTTGGACCTTAGTCGGTACGAACTTATCTAAGGCGTACTGGACGATGTTTCTGAATTTTTTCCATTTTTGTTCCACATCCTCTTCCTCAGAAATGAACGTTTGATGGTGGTCACTCAGATATTCTGCGATTTGTGCCCCATCACTCTTGTTAAGCAAATATATTTTCCTTCCTTTCTTGGCATTTCTTATTACACTTGTAGTCATTGATGCAACCACTAACTTATGATCACTGATACCCTCTTCTACATTCACGGAGTCGAAAAGTTCCGGTCTATTTGTTGCTATGAGGTCTAAAACGTTAGCTTCACGAGTTGGTTCTCTAACTATCTGCTCGAAGTAATTCTCGGACAAGGCAGTCAGGATAATGTCACAAGAGTCTCTGTCCCTGGCTCCAGTTCTGATTGTGTGACTATCCCATTCTATACCTGGTACATTGAAGTCTCCCCCTATTACAATAGTATGATCACGAAACTTCTTCACGACGTTCTGCAGGTTCTCTCTGAGGCGCTCAACTACTACGGTTGCTGATGCAGGTGGTCTATAGAAGCATCCGACTATCATATCTGACCCACCTTTGATACTTAACTTAACCCAGATTATTTCACATTCGCATTCGCTAATAACTTCACTGGATATTATTGAATTCTTTACTGCTATAAATACTCCTCCACCATTGGCGTTTATCCTATCCTTGCGGTATATATTCCATTCTGTGTCTAGGATTTCGTTACTGTTCACTTCCGGTTTTAACCAACTTTCCGCTCCTAATACTATATGCGCACTATTTCCTTCAATAAGAGATACTAATTCAGGAACCTTGCCCTGGATACTCCTGCAGTTTACCAATATTACGTTGACTTTTCCTGTTTTTGGTCTCTGAGGACGGACGTTCTTTATCAACGATGATAATGTCCTCTCTGGTAAGCCGTCAGGTATTTTATCGTTTCGCCCAAGGGGGGGGGGTCCCTCTAACCTAAAAAACCCCCGTGTGCACGCCACACGTACTCTGCTACCCTAGTAGCTGCTTCCGGTGTGTAGTGCACGCCTGACCTGTCTAGGGGGGCCCTACAGTTCTCCACCCAATAACGGAGGTCGATGAATTTGCAACCATTATAGTCGCAGAGTCGTCTGAGCCTCTGGTTTAGACCCTCCACACGGCTCCAAACCAGAGGACCGCGATCGACTCTGGGCACTATGCTGCAGATATTAAGCTCAGCTTGCACTCCGCGTGCGATGCTGGTTGTCTTCACCAAATCAGCCAGCCGCCGGAAGGAACCAAGGATGGCCTCAGAACCCAAGCGGCAGGCGTCATTCGTTCCGACATGTGCTACTATCTGCAGCCGGTCACACCCAGTGCGTTCAACAGCTGCCGGAAGGGCCTCCTCCACATTACGGACGAGACCCCCCGGCAAGCACACCGAGTGCACACTGGCATTCTTCCCCGACCTACCCGCTATTTTCCTAAGGGGCTCGATAACCCGCCTAACGTTGGAGCTCCCTATAACTAATAGGCCCGCCCTCTGTGACTGTCGGGACCTTGCCGGAGAATCGGCCACTGGCCCAACAGGCGAGGCATCCTGTGGTGGCTCGAAAACGATGTCATCACCACTAGGAAGCACCCCGTACCTGTTGGAAAGGGGTAAGGCAGCTGCCACGCGGCCAGATCCCACCTTCGCCTTTCGGCCAGGCACGCGCGAGCCCACCACTGTCCGCCATTCACCCTGGAGTGATGGCTGACCGGTAAGATGCTCACTGCCGGAAGACGCAGCGACATCAGGGGTTCCATGCGATTCCAAGGCCACCGAAGTAGGCATAGGTCTCACCACAGTTGCCCCAACGCCACTACGAGCCGACGCCTGCGCCTCGAGCTCGATGAGCCTAACAGACAAAGCCTCCACCTGCCCCCGAAGAGTGGCCAATTCTCCTTGCGTCCGCTCACAACAACCACAGTCCCTACACATGACTATGTTTACCCTACAAGCGAACGGTGTGCTCGCCTTATTAGCAGCAGGAAATCGAAGTGCTCTCTCACTGACGGTCTAACCGACACTGAGCTGTTCTAACCAAACAAACAAAAGCCCGTACGATACGAGGGTCGATAGCAACGGCGATACTGTACACTACACTGTTATTAAAATAAACGGTTGTGTCTAGTAGGCACTCAAACACGCAAGAAATTACAAAAATAAAACACGCAATAAATTACAAAAATAAAATAGTAACTACCCAGATAACTGAAAATAAGTTGTACCTGTTTGAAGCTCGCAAAAATGTGTAACAAGCGAACGGTGTACTCGCCTTATTAGCAGCAGGAAATCGAAGTGCTCTCTCACTGACGGTCTAACCGACACTGAGCTGTTCTAACCAAACAAACAAAAGCCTGTACGATACGAGGGTCGATAGCAACGGCGATACTGTACACTACACTGTTATTAAAATAAAAGGTTGTGTCTAGTAGGCACTCAAACACGCAAGAAATTACAAAAATAAAATAGTAACTACCCAGATAACTGAAAATAAGTTGTACCTGTTTGAAGCTCGCAAAAATGTGTAACAAGCGAACGGTGTACTCGCCTTATTAGCAGCAGGAAATCGAAGTGCTCTCTCACTGACGGTCTACAAAAATGCATCGACAGAAATGGTGATTATGTCGAAAAATAGCTAAATGTTCAAGCTGTGAACTGATGTAAACCATTGTAGAAATAAACGGGTCAATCTACTTATAAAAATAGGAGACCTTACTTTTGGGATTAGCCTCGTTTAAAAGGGCAGTAAATTGGCGCTGTCATTTACACTCAGGTAATTTGGGTAAAAACATTTCCGACATGATTATGGCCGCGTGGTGGAACTGACAGACTCTGAACGCGGAATGGTGATTGAACCTATATGCATGGGACATTCCACCCTGCTAGTCGGTAGGGAATTCGATATTCTGAAATCCACAGTGCCAAAAGAGTGGCGAGAATACTATATTTCGGGTGTGCTTCTCAGCACGAACAATATAGTGGCCGACGGGCTTCACTTAACGACGAGAGCAGCGGCATGTACGTCGATTTGTCAGTGCTAACAGACGTGCAACACTGGGTGAAATAACCTCAGAAATCAATGTGTATGATGAGAGCCTTTGCTAGCAGCTCAACATCGCCTGCAGCACCTGTCTTGGACTCTTGACCATATCGGTTGGATTCTAGACGACTCGAAAACAGTGGCCTGGTCATATGAGTCACGATTGCAGTTCGTAACACCTGATAGTAGGGTTCGAGTGAGGCACAGACCCCGCGAAGCCATGGACCCAAGTTGACTTCAAGGGACAGTGCAAATTGGTAGTAGCTCTATAATGATGATCTGTGTTTACAGGGAATGGATTGGGACCTCTGGTCCAGTTTAACCGATAATTGACTGGAATTCGACATATTCTGCTACTTGGAGACCATTTGCACCTATTCAACGGCTTCACGTTCCCAAACAACGATGGAATTTTTATGGATGACAATGCGCCATGTCAATGGACCACAATTGTTCGCTATTGGTTTGAAGAGCATTGTGGACAGTTCCCGCTAACGATTTGGCCACCCGAATCACCCGACATGAATCCCATTGAATATTTATGAGTTATAATCGAGAGGCCAGTTCATGCACAAAATCCTGCACCGGCAGTACATTCGCAGCTGTGAACATAACTCAGTATTTCTGTGGGGGATTCTAAAGATATCTCGAGTAGATGCCACGTCGTGTTGCTGCACGCCAGGCAAAAAAGAGACGCGACACGATACTAGGAGGTACCCCATGAGTTAAGACACCTCAGGGTCGACATGAATGTATGTTCCATATCCCCTTCTAAATAACTTCATCGAATTCGACCAAGCTTGGTACAAACTTCATTTACTGTGTGGAGAGGATCACTGCGGGCGTAAAAGCCACCCACCTACCAAACCGATTGGGGTGGGTGTGGGAAAGGAGTGTAGCCCATGACACGAGTTTGATTGGCTGATTTGAGGTGAGAGGACCAAACAGCGAGGTCATCAGTCCCATCTGATAAGGGAAGGAGGGGAGAAGGAAGTCGGCCCTGAGGTTTCAAACGAACAATTCCGGCATTTGCCTGAAGCGATTTAGGGAAATCATGGAAATGTAAATCAAAATGGCCGAACGTGGATTTGAACAGTCATACTCCCGAATGCGAGTCCAGTGTGCTAACCACTGCGACACGTCGTTCGGTCAAGACGCAAGAATAGCGGTTATTTGATCCTCCGCTATTTGAGAATGAGAGTGTTTAGAATTTGCAAGAAGCATTGCACGAAATTTCAAACGTTTACGAAACTTCTTCCCTGCTGACGAGGCCACAAAATAACGAAAGGAAAAAAAGTTTACCACTTGCCACGTCTTCACTGTTCATGCAGTAGAAATGACTCATAAACATGAAGTTTTGATTTATTATCTCTTTACTGCTAATCGCATTGGTGACACGTTTTGCAGATAGTGTTCACATACACCCCTGAATGTACATACAAAAGTGTACACTGTACGATACATAGTTCACGAAATATGAAGTCATGTACTGAGATGTGTGAAAAACTACACATTATGCATGACGTTTTACAATACTGGCCATTAGAATTGCTACACCACGAAGGCTACAGACGCGAACTTTAACCGACAGGAAGAAGATGCTGTGATACGCAAATGATTACCTTTTCAGAGCATTCACACAAGGTTGGCGCCGGTGGCGACTCCTACAATGTGCTGACATGAGGAAAGTTTCCAACCGATTTCCCATACACAAACAGCAGTTGACCGGCGTTGCCTGGTGAAACGTTGTTGTGATGCCTCGTGTAAGGAGGAGAAATGCGTACCATCACGTTTTCGACTTTGATAAAGGTCGGATTGTAGCCTATTGCAATTGCGGTTTATCGTATCTCGACATTGCTGCTCGCGTTGGTCGAGATCCAATGACTGTTAGCAGAATATGGAATCGGTGGGTTCAGGAGGGTAATACCGAACGCCTTGCTGCGATCCCAACGGCCTCGTATCACTAGCAGGAATCTTATCCGCATGGCTGTAACGGATCGTGCAGCCATGTCTCGATCCCTGAGTTAACAGATGGGGACGTTTGCAAGACAACAACCATCTGCACGAACAGTTCGATGACGTTTGCAGCATCATGGACTATCAGCTCGGAGACCATGGTTGTGGCTACCCTTGACGCTGCATCACAGGCAGGAGCGCCTGCGATGCTGTACTCAACAACGAACCTGGGTGCACGAATGGCAAAACATCATTTTTTCGGATGACTCGCCGGCCGAAGTGGCCAAGCGGTTCTAGGCGCTACAGTCTGGAAACGCGCGACCGCTACGGTCGCAGGTTCGAATCCTCCCTCAGGCATGGATGTGTGTGATGTTCTTAGGTTAGTTAGCTTTAAGTAGTTCTAAGTTCTAGGCGACTGATGACCTCACATGTTAAGTCCCATAGTGTTCAGAGCCGTTTCGGATGAATCCAGTTTCTGTTTCCAGCATCATGATGGTCGCATCTGTGTTTGGCGACATCGCGGTGAACGCACATTGGAAGCGTGTATTCGTCGTCGCCATACTGGCGCATCACCCGGCGTGATGGTATGGGGTGCCATTGGTTACACGTCTCAGTCACTTCTTGTTCACATTGACGGCACTTTCAACAGTGGACGTTAAATTTCAGATGTGTTACGTCCCGTGGCTCTACCCGTCATTCGATCGCTGTGAAACCCTACATTTCAGCAGGATAATGCACGACCGCATGTTGCAGGTCCTGTACGGGCCTTTCTGGATACAGAAAATGTTAGACTGCTGCCCTGGCCAACACATTCTCCAGATCTCTCACCAACTGAAAACGTCTGGTCAATGGTGGCCGAGCAACTGGCTCGTCACAATACGCCAGTCACTACTCTTGATGAACTGTGGTATCGTGTTGAAGCTAGAAGGGCAGCTGTACCTGTACACGCCATCCAAGCTCTGTTTGAGTCAATGCTCAGGCGTATCAAGGGCGTTATTAGGGCCAGAGGTGGTTGTTCTGGGTACTGATTTCTCAGGATCTATGCACCCAAATTGCGTGATAATGTAATCACATGTCAGTTCTAGTGTAATATATTTGCCCAATGAATACCCGTTTATCATCTGCATTTCTTCTTGGTGTAGCAATTTTAATGGCCAGCAGTGTAATTTATAACTAACTATACTCACAACACATTTCGCAGGTGGTAGTTTTCTATACCACTCGATGCACTTGCATGCACAATCAAATCGTTGTACAACACATAGTTCAGGAGACAAAATGCGATAAATATTGAGCTGCATGAGAATGAAATTACAGGGAGAAATTCTGTAGACATGAAGGTGAAATATGTCATAAGTAAAGTGAAGAAGGAGGAGGACAAAGGGAAGGAAAGGGATTACTGATGTCAGCTGCTTTGGGACATTACATGAAATCAGTGGCAACGAGTAAAAATGTGTACCACATCGGGATTCTAGCTCGAGATCTCCTGCTTACTGGGCAGGTGTGTTAGCCACTATGCAACACGGAACACATTGCTCCTTGTAACTGTGCCGCCAATCTTTGCACGCTTCACGGCCAATCCACACTCCCACTAAACGCCACCTACCTCTGTACATTTCCTCCTCGCTCGGTACTCTGAGATTTCTGGAGGAGGTCAAACACACCCTTGCACCAGCGCTGAAGAAGGTGGAGTCACTGCCCATCTAGATGAATCAATTACATGAATGCGCAGGGTCTGTTCTTTCGGACGAAACGGTGATAAAGCCATCGGTAAAAAGCTCATCCTAATATCCTCATATGATTTCAGTCCAAGTTGGTATACATATCAATTACAGTCTGTAAAAAAAATGCGTTAAGACTAAGAACACCAGCCTCCTCTTGGAGTGAGTGTGGCGGAAAAAGGAGAAAAAACCGGATAGACGTTGCATTAGGATAGTTCGTGCGCGCCAAAAGTGGATTCGTAGTCATGATTAATGTTCATCGGTATCTTATGACTGGTATGGAGTATCAGATTATCATTTCAGAAGTATATGGACACACCACTTAAAGCTGAATTGACCAGTAGATGTTACGCGTTGCCAGACAAGAAGTAACAGAAGAATGGGTCGGTGATGCGCGGTCAGTCAAATCGGAAGTGGAATAGTCAACGGGTGTCACCCGAGAAACAAGAGGCGGAGCCCCTCCACGCCCGCAGAATAAGAGAGGTGTCGCAGGATGTGGGCACTACGATGTTTGCCTACGTGTGGTTAAGGTTAACAATTAATACGCGCTCATATGGAGACAGATTGGGTCAAAGGTCGAAAGAAGGGTAGTGGTTTGAAGGGCAGAGGGAAAAAAGTGCCAAGGTAAGAGCCAAGGGAAGAAAAATCTCTGCGATAGATAGGTCGGGTGGAAAGAGCAGTAGCGGTTATCTTGCTGCCTGCGATAGGTCATGCAAGGGGAGGCTTTGATAGCAGTGGGTATCACGCATGTCGATACCTTTGACGTTGTGCGGCGCTGTTGCCCGGCGGCTGCCGATGGGTGAAGTTGTTGAACTCTCGGTCAGCGTCAGCAACCTGCAACAGTTAGGTTCATCATCGTTTTGTGTCCGGTAGATCGTGTATCAGAAGCTCAGTGCAGAGTGATGTGGGCGATTTCTTTGTGTGTCAGTGGGCGAGCTCGTCGGTTTCCCTGCTGTAGCCTATTGGTCGGCTTTAATAGCAGTTGGTATTTCCAGTCAACGTTGCTGATATGCAGGGGCTTGCCGACGTTTGTCGCTTGTTGGTGTATGTTAGCGTGCCATAGGTGACTATGCCCTAACTAGCAGTGTCTTTGGCCGCTTATGCTTCCACCTATGGTTGTGATCGTAGTTTCCCAGAGCAAGGATGAAGGAATTGTTCGAGTGCCTCCTTTACAGTCGTGTGGCGCGTTTTTTGATTACTTCCTTGAGGGTTTCAGGCGGTATTCATTGTGAAGATACGCAGTGCGTGTGTAGCGCCGAGTGTTGCTAATGATTCGTAGCACTTTGTTCTGTATGATATGCAGGCGGCCCAGTCGTGTAGGAGCTGCGTATCTCCAGACGGGAGCTGCGGAGAAACAACTCCTTTGAAACCTTTTACAGCTGCCCAAATCGATGAAGCGATTATCAAGTGGAGAAGCGAAGGAACCACCACATCTAAACCGAGGTCAACAGACCTACTGACGGACACAGAGGCCTTGAGCATTTCGGGGGCTGGTGGTAAAAAGTCGCATTAATCGACGCAAGAAATCAATCACAAGCTCCCAAGTGATTCCACCAGCTGTCCAGCTAACAAAATGACTGTGCACGGTGAGATAAAAGGAATAGGGGACAATGGCTGAATGGCTCGTCGTAGACCTGGAACCATTGCTAAGCGAGGCTTGAGGTTGTGTAAAGCACGGCGCCACGGGACAGTTGAGTGATTTGGAGCGACGCCTTACACCATAATCTGTGGTACATTTTCTCAGGTGTTTCGGTTGGTATTGTTTTTAATGCGTCGGTCTGTTTCCCGTTACAAGCAAAACGATTTTACGTGGTTATTCGATAAAGTGATCACAAATTAGTCTACAGCGACATTTGTTTGATTGGTGTAAATTGAGAGAGATGTTAAAGAAGACAAATAATTGCCAGTAGTCAATAGTATAGGAACCGGGTGGTGCGATTATTCACCCCCACTGTAAATATGACATAGAGGTCGTAGGCATAATGAAAGAGAGTTGGGAATGCATGAGCACCGTCACCATTCCTTTGATCAGTATTTGTACAGCCAGAAAAACACCAAAATCTGTAACACTTTCCGTAATGAAGAATAATCTGTGGTGAATATGTATGCCGAAAAATGGATTAATCCTTCGAGTGATGCACAGTTTAAAAATATTTCACACAGATGCGCGAGATATGTAGAGCTTTACCGCACTGTTCACTTTTCCCCACGTGCTTTGCGGAGTGGAATGGTCTGGCATTTGTAGCTCTTAACCTGCAACACATAGATCGACCTGGTAGTCCTTCCAACATCCGCAGCTTTATCCCAGACAATGGTACTGCCTACAAAGAAAACAGAGTTTAGTAACACTCGCTCGTCAACTTATGTTGTATGGTGGAGAATACATGCAACATTTAACCCACATCCAAGTTCCATTCACATCGAAAGAACGCTTGTCTTTAAAAAAGATCCTGTATTAGCTTAAATTCCTCGTGACTGGATGGAATAATAAAGCTCTACGTGATATGAAACTCTTCTATTGTAACGATCGAGGCAGGAGTCTGTTAAACATCTCGATGGAACCACACCACTGCGTGTCTGCTGCTCTTCATTGGACTGCATCTGAACCTTCATTAACGTTTCTTTTTTGTGTGGTGTATTTGGTTAAAAATCAAGTTTAATAGTACCTTATTTTTCGCCAGGGCACTTTATAAAATTGCCTCCCCACCTTCAGATGCATGCTATACTATTCTGGGATAATTACAAAAGATAGCTCAATATACTGCTTGTTAGTATAATAAATGTATGTCACCATCACCACAGAATTATGAATCAAGAGAGGGACCTGAGTATACCTACCCAATACGATTCTAGTACCCACAACCAATCATGTAACGTGGTTTTATGGGTGGTAGTGACGAAGGAAGTGTCAAGAATTAAAACTAAGCATACATTATCTGTTTGTGTGCAGAACGCCAGTACGTCCTCACTTAAACAGAAACAGCCGCATTATTTCGAAGTATATACTCGTATAATTACATATTACTTTTTCTTGAGTGCACCATAGTAGCTCTAATGCAATGTTAGCTATACAGAATACAGAAAATTGTCTAGTATGTCCAAAGTGTCACATATATATGGTAAACGGTTTCCAAACCATCATATTGTTTGCAAGTACATCAACATGTAAGCACTCTCCTTTAGCAACTGCAAACATCTTGTATCCCTATTTTATATTCAGATTTTTCCCTGTTTTCCATATTTTCATTTTTTTTCAAATCTTTCTTATTTTCCCGTATGAAAATGTACAATAATATGGGTCCTCGTATTGCTTAACATGTTTGCTTAGCATCCTTCAGTGATTTGGGTACTTCCAGCAAGCCAGAGAGAATCTACAAAGTGTCTGCAACATTACTTGGATGGGGAATTATAACTGCTATGCATCGTAAAGATTGTGTATATATTTTACTTTCATGCAATGCACACACATACAGTTTAGTGGAGTGTGCAAGTTGCCTCCGGCCTCCTATTAAAATGTCTTGAAACATCTGTTAATGCAAGATTCAACTGTTCCTTGCAATAGTATTGTGTAGGGATTAAAATAACGTGATGTTTTAGCAACCCTTCAGGAGACCGTCAACACCAAGCAACAGGAGTATTGCATGACAATTATGCGTTTTCACACTAAAATCCTGTTTCTCTAATACTGGTGAGTGTAGGAATTAGAATCTGTGTGTTACTGACGGTCTCTGTGTTAAAAGAAACAGATATTTTTTCAGTGTTACAGCATGAAATCGTGATTAGTAAACATAATTTTTCTTATCTCCTCTAATGTGACAAACATAAAGTGAGTTTACCATTTTAGTCTCCAAAATCTTTTTTGTGTCCCACAGACGGGGTTTGGGGGGAGGGGGAGGTGTCAGAGTGTCCATAAACACTATGCTGTTTCCTTGATAGTTTCCTCGCTTACAGAGGGCGTGGAACCATACTAGATAGTTATATCTCCCCATATCTCACGTTTAGTGGAAGAGATCGGGAAAAAGTAGCCTGAGTGTCAAATTTGTTAGGTGTTGACCCAGCGACAGCATGTAAGCATAAAGTTTCTCATTGGGCGATATGACCCCATGCAGACATACATTTCTCCTCTTTTCAAAACTATTATTTTCAAAATGTATAGCTGTCTTCCTCTGATTCACTTGCATCCAGTGACGTTTTGTTCATTATTATATTTACAACGTATTACAATTTATTCTTGCCAGTCTAAAGTGTTTACTTGGTCTTTGAATATAAGATTTACGAAGATAGAGTAACGACTCTAACTTTTCAAACATTGTTACCCGCAAATTTTTGTATGTGTTTAAGGATTTCTTGCCCCAGCTGTTGTTGTACCCCTCCTAGTATGAGTGGGTTCAAGATGGCCCAATAAATACTTTGAAAATGTGTGTCTCTCTTAAGTTAAAATCTTCTGCGTAGTTAGGTCAAGTCATAATTCCTTTTAAAATAACCGACGTTTAGACCCCTCTGCTGGGATCTTCTTCAGGATATTTCGGTGTCCAATATTGCTAGAACACTGTCAGAGACCAGTTTTCCCGAGGCTGTGCTGCAGAATTGAGAGTAATAGTTAAAATTCCTGTGGCTACTATTAGTGAGCCATCGTCATAGGCTAATATTCCCGCGCAGATACCGAAGAAGGGGCGTTATTAGCTAAACTTTTGTGGATACTATTGGTGTCTCATCATCATTGAATAGAAAAGCACTATTCCACACTTACACTGGAGAAGGATTATTCGTTTAAATTCCTCCTGCTACTACTGTTTGCCCATCATCATTGGCTAGATGCGAAACGGACAGAGCAAGAGAGGTGGAGTGTTTAACCAAAGTATTGTTGTCCGCCGACGTGACATGCACATCGTTGGTTGTATTGTTAGCACAAAACAGCCGCATATTTACTTCCTTGGTGGCAGGTAGCCACGATTCCAGAAGCCTATAGCCGTCCTTTCTGTTGAATTACATACATTCTTGGAAATTTCAACCGCTTCTAGGACATTTCTTCTATATATATTGGTTTCCTTAGCCAGCACACGTACGTTATTAAAATCGATGTCAGAGCCACAGTTCCCATGATGTTCCGCTACCCGATTTTACACTTCGTTTTAGCCGCACGTGCTATTCGTGTCCCGTAGTGCATCCTTTAACATTTCTTCCCGTTTCGCCTGTATACACTTTGCCACAGCCACATATGACTTGATAGACGCCTGTATTGTGGAGGCAATAAGGTGCATCCAATTTTGTTCGGAAAAGAACTTTATTTTGCTTTGTCTAAAGAAAAGGTGTCTGGATATCATTTTTCTTTAGAATTCCGCTTATGCGGTCAGTGACCCCAGGAACGAACAATATCTTGAGAAGATAGTACCTCGTCTTTCTTAGTAGCGTGATTAATATTCCGCCTAAATGTCCAGTCGACTGAACAACTATCAGACCATTTACCTCCATTGTCTTCTTTAAAAAATCCAACTAAGATTCCAGGTTGTCATCATCGGTGATACGCAAGGCACGTGAAGACAGTGTGTTGAGCACTGCTTGCTTCTGGTCGGGTGGTGGTGCGAAGTGGCATCTAAATATGTGTTTGTGTTGGTTGGCTTTCTATACACTCCGTGAATATGCTGTTATCAGATCTTCGTATACCAACACATCTAGGAACGGAAAACCGACCTCATACTCAGCCTCGATGATAAATTTGATTTTGAGGTGAATTCTATTTCAGAAATTATGGAACGCATGAGGTTCTTCGTCGCTATGTGACCACTTAATAATTGTATCATCCACATTGCGGAGACAGCAAGAAGGTTTCAGAGCGTCACTACTTAATGCCTGTTGTTTGAAATGTTCCATAAAAATGTCACCTGCAATTGGAGGTATGGTTGAGCCCATAACAAGGCCGAGCCTAGTGATAGAGTTCACCACTGTATTGTAAATCGCTCGAAAGGAGACATAATTCAATTAAGCCACAAACAACTGTATCAACTCTCTCCCTTCTGGTCTCCATTCTATCTTATACTGGTACGTTAGTATATAACGATGTCATATCAACGCTAACGAGCATGTCACCTGCAAATATCTTCACTGGGCGTATAATTTGTAAAGGAAAATGTTTCGAAT
Source organism: Schistocerca americana (assembly GCF_021461395.2). NCBI lineage: Eukaryota > Metazoa > Arthropoda > Insecta > Orthoptera > Acrididae > Schistocerca > Schistocerca americana. The sequence goes on along the minus strand of NC_060126.1, from coordinate 55,114,044 downwards.
CTTCGACAAAGGTATTTGTTTTACCAACTAGATGTCCCACTTCACCAGATAAATGACGTGCTGAAAGATAAGTTGACAAGTTAATCCCACTGACAATAGGCTTCAAAGTAACCGATATTTTATTGATCTTGGGGAGTCGATACATTTAGTCATGTTGTCAGTACTACTGACTCGTGCATGTGATGTTATTTATATGTGTTTGACGACGTTGGTGTTGATTCCGTATTTAACATTTGACGTTGCCACTATGGGTGCAGTACATTAGGATTTTGTTTTTATGAAACAGATCTGATGATAGTCATTAAAGACCGAAACCGGTATTTTGTTAACAAAAAGTTTGTGACCATAGGCGTAAATTAAAGGAAACTTATTCCATACATTGGTTAAAATGGAAAAACTGCTACTTTTTGTGGTGTTTATTATATGCGCATGGTACTTTACACATACACATACAAGATAGGTATGTGTTTTTGATATTTTGTATACTTTAGTATGAATTAAAAATCCTATAAATGAAAATAGTATTAAGCTTCGATTTATAACCACTATGTTTGATACAACACGAATAAGAAATGGTAATAAAGTGCCATATACAAATCCAATAAATGGCAATACAGATGTAGTTATAAAGTCATACTGACATGCTAAACAGTTGATCAGTACAAGCGAGGTACAATGCATTGCAGAGAGTTTTACTCTTGGTCATATCAGAGAGAGTATAGTACTTCCTCCAACATTGTGAAATTAGACAGAGGCCTCTCTTTTTTTTAAATTTCTTTCCATGTCAATGGAACAAGGACTTTGTCAAACATTATCTGAAAATTCCACCACACAACGTCACACACACTTTTGTAAAAACGACCCTAAATCCTAACATATCGCCTAGATCTGTGTGTGGCACTGTTAAGCTATTTCTATCTCGAGGATTAAACCCAGTTTCAAGCATACATACACAGCATATGAAATTGTACATTGTGGAGGGCTACTTGCGCCAATTTAGTGGTCTTCTGCCTATATGGATACTGAGCAAAGGAAAAGCGATTGTTCCCATGTGCTCTAATCTCTCATCTTATTCCTACAACCTCTGTGTGACATTTATATCGGAGGTCACCAAGGAATTATCAGACCACGTGCCACCGCCCCAGAAAGGTGACGCTGCTGTTAGACACTGTATTGAGAGAATTGTTACACACACATAATCTATAATAGACTCAAGAGATGGCTATGGTGATGGTAGACCATGTGCAGCGATGCGAAGTGACAGATCAGGGTCATGAGAGTGACAGCATCCCTGGTGGTCGTTAACTAGTGGCAAAGAGATATTGTCCAAACCACCGTTTTCTGTGGCATATCTTGGAGGCTGTGGTGCACCTACACACTCTCTACAACTCCAGAATTGTGGGGGGAACTGACTGGTGTGGACACATGTTAGCGTAATAAAAACTTCCTAAGATTTCTACCCTAAAGTCAATCATAGTATCAACACGGATAATGTAGTCAGGGACTCGTTCAACAGTGCATGTCTTCACTTACATTCCTATTGAAATCATAACACTGATGTACTGTATATGAGTATGACATGGCTGTAGAAATGTTCCTAATTCCCACTGTTATTTACATATGCACAGTAATATTGTGCTATCTAACTTCTGTTAGGTGAGCTGATAGTGTGTCAGCCATCGTTTCTTTTAACATACACCTAACACAAGGTCCACACATATCTATCCATGATAAGTAATAATTTCTATCACCACACTAGGCTGTAAATTGTTTAAATATGTAAATTATTTAAATGGTGCACAGTGATGCTTGTTAAATATTTATTTATGATCTCAAAAAGTGGATAGTTTTTGGAAAAATCTGTAAAATTCTGAAAAATTCCCCCAGTACTGTATATACTGATGGAGGACGGCTTATATGATAAGGTGCTTGCTGAAATGTCATTGGGCACAATAGTCTGCTACTAACTGCAGAAAATGTAATTATTTAAGAAGCTGACACATATGTCAGGTCTGCAGATGGGCAGCATACAAGTGAGGAGCCTGTCTGATAGTGTACAGAGCACAAGTGACAAGTTGGTCTGATGGTTGGATTGGTGGGGGATAATCGGCGTTTTCGGGAAATACATAATTATGATTGGGTGTTGAATACTGACAATAAAATTGGTATGCCATTAATTCCACTAACTGTACAATACGTTATGACATATTGTTATAAAGACAAGTGGCTAGTTTGTAGGTAACAACTGACCCCTTGTCCCTTGATAACACTGACTATGAGGACATTAATACATTGCCTTGAAGGACAACTGTCTGAGGAAATTTGGCAAGGAGGACATTGAACCTTTGGAGAGATCTGGCAACAATGTGTCCTTGGCCTATGAACTTTGAGAGATATGACAACAATGGATGCTGTGCAAATACCTCTACTGCCCCACTACTCACAATATGTATCAACCATGCAATTACTCCAGAGTGCAGCTATCCTGTGAATCAAAATTCCATAGTTACATGTGATTTACAGAACAATATGTCTCTTACACACTGAAGGTAGAAATGGGGACAAAGCAAGATTTCATATGGTACATAGCGGAAGAACATAGTATTATCAAGAAAATACACAGATGATTCAACAGTTCCCTACAAATTGTGTTATGGGAAGAAAGTAAATACATTTTGTAATTTTTTTATCTTTTACTAAGAACAGTTTCAATTTTTACCTTAAGGTTATGAATCAATAGAAAGGTCAGACACAAGAAGTATGTAATTCACAACATGGATCTACAGGTGAATTACCAGTAGACAGGAAGATTTTAATTCAGCACCAAAAGTAGTCATATGTCCTTAAGCATTTTATTTTATTTTATTCTGTTAATGTGAACTTATAAATCCCAGTAGTATTATATCCATTTTAGTTGCAGCGAAGGCTCCATATTAAACGATGAATGATAAATAAGTTAATATATTCATTTTTATTTATTATTTTATGAAGATCTATGAGTTCCCTAAGAATGTTGAACTGTTAAAGAAGAAATTTTGTTTTTCTTTATTTTGGGACATCCAAGAAATAAGAGGACTTAACAGATGGCTTGACAGTTTAAGTAAGAAGTTGATTAGGTAAAATAATATGGTCATACAGGCAGCGCACTAGCAAAGGCAATAGGAGACGAGCACAGATATTGGCTACAATGGGAGATGCGAAGGAATTTTAAATAGCAAACATAGATGTTGAAACTCAAGTCTGGAAATCGAAAGGTGGCGTGATCGAATCTTTGACAGATATTTCATTCTCTTTTTAACTTAGCTCTTAGCTGTCAATGAGGTGAAGATTCGCTATCCGCATTAAGTTGTAGATTTCATTTCCCTGTTAGCATAACTGTGGTAGGTTATGGATGTAGTCATGTAAGAGGAATAGACTACAAAGAATTCCGCCAGGTCACTAAGATACACGAGGTTATCATCATTATCTGATACATGAAACTGTAAATGTCTACACATACAGATAAAATTGTCTACAGCACAGAAATTTACTCCGATAATTACTTTTTTCAGCTTGGTGCACGTAAACAATCGTTTAAATTCGGCCAAGATCATGGTGCGGTATTATGTGCTACATGAATGGACATTTATCAACAAAAATGTTGTGTCTGTGTATGAATCGATGGCTCCTGAGGATAAAGAAATCTTTTATTTTAATGTTAAAGAACTTGATTACTACGACTATTGTAAAAAGTCAATTATTGGAGCGAAGCTGTACCTTCTGAATGAGAGCATTGATGATATACCCGGTGATGTGAGATACATGAGAAGGTATGTACTTCATATCAATTTTAATTCTTATGATATAATTTGAGGAGTGTCAGAAGATTTTTTTCTGATGTTTCTAATCAGATTAACTGCATTTGCTTCCTCCAGAACCATAAATATTTTAAAACAGTCACGTTTACATACATTTTAATTACATATTTCCTTATATCTATTACATGAAGTCAAGTGTTATTGTGTTGTATCATTGTGATGAGTCACACGCACACAACACACATGGAGCAGCATGAAAGAAAATGTTATATCATGTGGAGCGAGTAACTAACGATGACGGCAGATAAGTGTGTACCCAAAGCAAAGCTCATTTGCAACCTTGTAGTGATGCTACTAGCACTACTCTTATGAGAATGACGAGAAATTTTAATAGACATCATGTTTAGATCTAGTATTATGCACACCAGCTTTCGTTCTTGGAGTTTCTACTTTTTTCCGTCAGCATACAAAAAATTACAAAAAGTCGATTTCCATGCGTCCTCATTGCAAGCCAAAAATGACAACAGTATTAGGTTACTTCACTTCTAAGAATGTAGGTACCAGCTTCAAGTTCTTTTTCTTAATCTCAAGCCACTGTTTCCAAGAGGAAGAATAGTGTTTTGGCAGTAAGACATGACCCATCACTGGGCCCTTCGCACCGTGTAGGTCTTCACTGATTAATGACAGGAAAGCTCGGCATGCATTCGGAACTCTACTGACTGGGCAGAAATAGTAGGAACCACTGTCAGCTGCTGCTGTACTGGCGGAGCTGCTTGGTCAGCTGCCACAGCTGTGTGGAGCATTGTGCTGTCACTGGGACATGTCAGTACACAATATAGGGCAGGAGCTTGTCAACACAGAGCCGTCAGGTGCCAGACCCTTGACACACGACAAATTATGGGTGGCATAATATGGGCAACAGTGCCTTAATGAATTCTGTCGTAGTCATGCAAATCACCGGCTCTTCATCGGCTTACATCGTCAATGTGTCGACGTGGAAGAGCAAAGTCGTTTGTGATCCTTCCCTTGTGTGTTAACCCTCCTATGTATTTGATGTGCTTGTAAGTTCATACTGGCCGTTGTTTAGAAGGGTTCAAAATGATGCAACTGATGGTGAGGGGGAACTGTAACATTGGCATACTTAAGTCTCTCACTAGATGCCAGCGGTCTGGACGACTGCAAACTTTGGTGAGACTTAAGGTGTAAAAAGAGGATTATGCATCAAAATCATGGCAATGGAAGTGCCGCGTTCGATGCACCAGTAGCCGATATTTCGCTGAAGTTAAGCAATGTTGGCCATGTCTGATACTTGGATTTGTCTCTGACTGAGTCTGCTGTGTGCCTTTTGAAATTTTTCCTTTGGCTGTCCAACATAGGGGAGAAGAGAGATGGTGGTGCTGTGTCTCTGAACACCAGTCCTTGACCAATTTCCTGGATTAAAATCTAAACTTCTCTCAGTGTCTTATGAAGTGAGAGAATGTTGAATGCAATCCACCCACTGACTGTGGACGTAAAGGCAGGTCTTCCCTTTGGGCTTACAGGCACCTACAATAAACAGTTACACTTAAACACACAATGCAAATATTTCATGAAAGGAAGGTACCTATGAATATGAAGGCAGGCAAACACGCTTCCAGTAGAGGTGGTTGAACCTGCCCTTTGGGGTCTAGCAGACAATCACGTCATACGACTTTACTTGCTTTAATGAAAATCATCACCTGGCTGTTGCTCGTAGTGGAGAATAACTACTTTTCCTAAATTTAGTTAGTGAAAGTGTGCCAGGTGTCAGAAGCAACGTAAAAACATTTAGCGACCTTAAGAACTTCACTAAAAGTAGGATCGGCTGTGGCTAATGCTTTAGCTGTCACTTCACTCTCAGGGGAAAGGGGTGGGGGGCTAGGTACACAGCCACAACATGAATTGATGATTCTGTGCAGTTACTCACTGGGCGGGCTTCAAAATGATTAGTATACTACACTACAAGTCAAACACATGACTGGTCGTAAGCTTTAAAAGGCAGTACCACCTAACCATACTGTTGGTACAGTATACGAACTTTTGCATATGCCAGCAATAACTGACTCGTGAAATAAAGCATAACCGATCATACTTCTAATTTTCCATTGTTAAGCAGAACAAGAAAAAGAAAACCTGGAAGTGGGGCAAGTGAAAAATACCCTCTACCAAAATCTTCACCGTAATTTTGCAGAAATAGATATAGATGTAGGAAAATAGATGCGTTGATTAGAATAGTAGACCAAAATTGTTGATCCAAGGCTAGAAACAAGATTGTTTATTCAAGACAATACCATAGCAATAACCAATAATTTAGCCACAGTTGTGTTTGAGGTTCTAGAGCTCTGGTACTGTGGAGTGAATCTTGTGCTGTGTGAGTGTTCACTATCTAGAAGTAACGAATAAATGGAAAGTATGGTTTCTTTTGACTACAATGGATCCGATTTTCAGAAGAAAAATCGTTCGCTCTGTTGGTTCAGAGCACTGTCAGCTGGTGATCCTGTGATAATGCCCTTAGAGCACATTCTAGTGCTCGCATTTTCTGCTATGTCGCTCACTGAACTATGCCAATATTTTTATTTAAGCTCTGCATGTAAACTATTGTACAAGCTTAGAGTATGAAGGGTTTTGGAGGAAAAGCTGACATATCGGTACCGTAGCCCACTGGTCAAGTATTCTGACTGGCGGTTTGTCAAGTTGGATTCGATCCCCACTTCTACAATTTTTTTCCTCTTTTTTCATTTTATTATGTTCCTCGCAATGTTGAACTACTAGGCACCAAGTTTAAGACTTCGACTGTCACAGACGTGATCTCAGCATTCAGTAATTGAGTGCGCCATATAGATTAAGTATTAAAAAAATTATATTTGTTATTCAATGGTGTGCTTTGCGCCCATTTCTGCCATTGGGCATTCGGAATAATGTGGCCATAACGTTCGTCATATTCCATAAACGGTTCAAGATAATGTAACGAGGTTTCTTTGCAAATGATTGCAAGAAAAGGACTACATATGTCACATATAAAAACTTTTTTATTCACCGATTCACTCGCCCACGGCAGCGAGACGGCCGACAGGACGAGATGCGTAAATGTATCAATAGTGCTTAAGCTATCTACAGCTTTTCGCGTGAAGTATGAGGGATTTTCGAGTGGCATTTCATGTACAAGTCTCATAGACCATCTGTCAAGCACACTGATTAAAAATTCATTGGATGCGGTCCGACTCCCATTGCTAGAACTGTTTTGATTTTTCAAAATTTTATTTCATTTCTCATAAAGTTAACGATTAATTATAAATTTATGTCGACTGAAATAGTTTAGTTTTTATAAGTTACATTAATATATTCAGTTTAATTACAAATACAAACTTTTTAGATCAGATGGCCATAGGCCATAATGATGCATGTCCTACCACATCAGGGAATGGTGCATTGGTATTGTGTTGTATTTTCCCTGATAAGGTAACGGTGTTCTTTTTACCCCATGTAATTGTATCTGCAGTGTAATTAGTATTTAGTAACTACAGTTTCTAATTGAAATATCACTCTTTCTAGGATGTACTATCTGCACGTTGTAGTGCGGACACTTTTCTATGGTCTGTTACTCTGGGTACTGTACTCGATGTCAGAGCCAGCACTGGAGATGGTTGAAACTGCAATGGAATATTTGACTTCTGTGTTTTATGGAGCTCCTATTATTAGAGCACTCGCAGACGATGTTCCTGTTTCTTCTACAATGTTGCCAGATGACGTGGTTGATGTGATAAACAGCTGAATACTCTGTTGTCAGTTTTGTTCAGATAATTAGCTTCAATATTACACTAGTAACTGACTCCAATAAAAATTCCTCATTCCAAAATCCTTTATGAAGGAGAAACTTTTTTTAACAAAAAGAAGAGTGCAAATTTCATAAACATACAGCACTGATAAAAAATGGTAATTGGTATGGAACAATGGAATATTCAAGTTAAAAACGTGGTTGAAAACTCTGAAATTACCCAAAAACGCTGCCTGTCTTCTTACTTTAATTGAATCTACACTGGTTTCAAAATTTTTGAATTACTGTACTTCATGGAGTATTTGTTTTGGTAATATAGCGTCATAACATTATGAATATGTAAACTGTAAGATTTTTCTCCAACTGGGAGAATTTTGAAAAAAAAAATACCGCAGAAAATGAAGCTTAGTTGGGTATGTGTGCCTCATTTAAATTACTAAGCAAATTAATTTTGAAGAAAATCAAATAGGTGTTCACAGCAGTTTTTTATACCCCAACTGAAAACAGTTATTGTCTTCTGATTGTTAATATTTACTAGCTATTTCTACATTCTTTACCTCTGAGTAGTGATTCAAACTGACCCACTTCAAAATTAATCAACATCCTGAATAAGATTTCTAATCCTGTGGGCATAATTGTCTTTTTCGGATGTTTATACACTGACACAGTTCATGCAGATTGGTAATGAGCCAGATTATAGAACATCCTACACAGTCACCGATTTTACCACTGATTCACACTGCCACAAGGTGTACTGAATACTCAGCAGCCACTGGCTATAACCTAACTCACACACAGAAACAAAACAGTGCCACTGGTCGTCTTTCAGATAGTTACAATCAGATTCAAAAGTCAAATATGAGTGTAGAATATGCAAATAAAGTAGCTAGCCACAGTAGTCATTGAAATATATTTGAACTATCCAGGCATTTCAACATCTGCATCAATGTTTATGTCTTCAACTTCATGCTCAGTCGCTAAGCCACTGTTGAGCTTATGGGGAGGATACTTTTCTTTATGCCACTTATCAGGGATTATGTTTGTTCCCTGGGCGTATGGTGCACAGGGAAATCTACTGCTAAAAATCCTTTGTGTGCACGTTAATAATTTTTACTTTCTCTTCCTAGTCCATATTTGAGCAAAGCGTGACATGTAGTAGGCACAGAAATTAGAGTGATGATGGTCAAATCGCAATGAATCTAGTTCATTTAGGACGGAGACATCAAATTTCAAAGAATCATAATTGCTGACTCATGAACACTATTAAAAAAGAATGAGTAATGGGAAGAAATACACACAGTACATAAGAAATTTAATACTTTCCTGAAATTACTGAATTATTAATCACAGTTTTCTTTACAGTCGGTCAAGAACTATTACAGTGAGGTGACCACCAAGCACAGTCCTAGTACACAAACTGCACCTTCGGCACTGTGTCTCCATTTATGATGAGACCATACCACACTTTATTAAGAACAATAGCATAAACATTGCACCTGCCATCGCTGTTTACATTTTTGGACTGATTTTCACCATTATACCCATGTTTACATTCTAAAATACGTCAGTAAATAAAATGTATTTCGTAAAACGTTGGAAAATATTACAACTCTGGTAGAATTGTGTGTGACAGCATAATAACCTCCAACTATAAAATTTGATTTTTAACAGCACTGTCATTATGTATTCTAACTTTGAAGCTTGTACCCAAAGCGCTATCATCATCACATGATCAACTTCTAATTGTTACTTTGCGGTTTGTAGTGCTCTTAATTTTTTGGTGTCATCTGTCTGCAACCTCTGCTTGTCCCGCAAAACACTGTTTATACCTTTAGTATTCTCGGCGAGTATGGAGGTGGAATTCAGAAAAAATGGCTCTATATATTATCATAATTTACGAGGTATGTCAAATTGTGTGATTAAATACTATAAATTAATGACGTCATGCATACTGCGGATAATGGCGGTAACAAATACAGGTGTATCCCACATTAAACAACTAACACTCTGCAACAAATAGATACCAAGTATACATTAACACTACATTATCAATGTATGGAGAATGAACATAAGACTGTCCCCAGGACACTTGTAAATAAAAGACAGAGCAAAAATACACTCAAAACGCGTTGATGAATGTACTAAATTTATGCTTCAAGAACAATTGCCACTACTAGCACAGGATGAGAGTATTCATTTACTTTCTCTACGCTGTGTAGAACATTATGGAAAATGGTAAGAAGAGGCGGGCTACAGAGTCATGTGGCGACTGTCCTAATGGGAAAGGCAAGCAGGAACAGAAATGATGCAACAAATTAAAACTGTAAACAGGAAATTCATTTCACCTTCACTATCCAAGTGTACAAACACTAACCACAAATAACGCAGCAAGTAATAAAGTCCAGTTCTCAGTATCAACATGGATGACGATCTCTAAACTAAGGACAGACAATGGTGTCAAAACAGCGACTAGGCAGTGTATGTGTAGCACCATGTTGTGAAGTTTTGTGGCGGCGTTCGTAGCGACAAACAATTCGCTGTAGAAACGGCTTACGAAGTCACCGCTACACTTTTAATAGCGGGCCGACCGGTCCGCTGGAACAGTGAAGAGAAAGATCAAAACCCAAACACTCTGATTAAATAAAGTCGGTACTTATCTTTATTAACGAAGATACAGTAACACAGTAGTGAACTCCGTGTCTACAGAAATCTGTCTAGTTCGAGTCGGAGCGGCTAGGTCAGCGTCGGCTGACGACAAACAACAACTCTGCTGCGATGAACACACAACTGACTAGCAAGTACACAATTCCGTGGCTAGTATACAACTGAGCGGCGAATACAGAACTGTCCTAGCGCTCGCGACTCCAGCGCTTAAGAAGCCAGAAGCCAGCGGTGGCGCGCGCAGACTTGCGGCGATTTCCTGTATCGCTGGCGCTGCTTATGCGGACGGCGTCCGGACTTTGATGCTGCCAACCTTTTGGCAGCGGGCTCGGTTGGCATTACTGGCTAGGATATAACATGAAGAGTCTTCAAATGCGAGTGGGACCATCAGGCTGCTGCCAGCCATCCTATATTATGGTGACAGAGGGCGCTCATGGTATACAGCCAGTGGAGGTGAGGCTCAGCAGGTGTGCTCACATTGGGTCTGCTGAATGCTGTACGACCTCAACTGGATTCAGACAGAAATTTGCAACTCAGTTGCCAACTTAAGAAGCCCATGGGGTGGTAGCAATATACGGTACGATTATATTTTTACTTCTTTTACTTCCATCAGCCCCTCTGTTACATTGGATGGAGGCTTCGCAAATACAGCACAATTTTTATATGACAGGTGGTATTAAAATGAAGTCAGTAGTGACAATATGTGTGAGTAAATACTGACTTACGAACTTATAAAGTTAATACTAGCAGTAGTTGTGCAATTGCTGCCATTCTAGTGACAATACTAATAACAATAATAATAATAATAATGCCAGTAATAACAATAATAATTTCAATAATAACAATAATAATGATAGTGACAGGTAGAAAAATAATTTGTGGGTGTAGAAAACGAATGTTTTCAGATATAGTAACTCCTGGGGAATGGAAGTTCAAGGAGACTACTTCATTTAATAATACTGGGAAATGAGGAAGATCTGGTGGGAAGAAGGTTGTATAAGGCTAACGAGAACATACAGAAACAAAAGTAATCATTACTGTTCCTTTAGTAGATACGTCATTAATGTCTTCTGAAGACGGAGATGTTATTCAGTTCTCTGGTTCATGGGATTCTTTGAAGAGTTATGGTTCCTGCTACTGAGGAGGACTTCGAGAAAGAGTCTGAACGATAGAGTGGCATACAAAAGGACTTCGCTCTGAATAGGCTACACAAGCACTTCATATATAACAAATAAAAAATCTGAATACTTGGGAGTAGGACTCGCACACTGAGGGATCTGGACAAACTCAGTTATGTACGTAGACGGTTCATCCATCCCACCCAAACCAGACTTTCGAGGATTTTTCCCTGTTATCGATACTGATAATGGCAAGATATCCAATATTGAACGTAAGTGGCCAAATATTTTGACTGCATTGACGCAGATGGTTACATTTCATACACTGCCAGGAACCATAGACCTTGGTATGTGAGATAAGTGTCAACTTGATACGTTTACCAGTTCCTGTAAAGTAGGGTTCTTTGCAGTCGGCAGACAGACAGAGAGGTAAGTGGACAGACAACAAAGTTATAAGAATTCCGTTTTTACCGACTGAGATACGAAACCCGGAAAAAGGGTGACAGTGAAGACGTGAGACATACATGTAACCCTCCGCACTCGACTTACCTGGTTGTCAGTAGGCGTCTTCAGTCCATGACTAAGGTAGACATTGGCTGCTACAGTCTCTCAAGTATGGAGGACCTACAGCACCTGATCCAGAAAAACCTCTGTATTTGGGTGCCATATCTCGATAACCTAACAGTGATTACAACCTGTCGATAACTGCTGATAGGACCTTGAGCAAAGGAGGTGGTTCATTACTGTTCCCTGTCACCCTGGCTGATGGCCCCTCCACCTCCCTACCCACTAATGATATTAACACACCTTGACCGCACCAACCAGCAGTAGTAAGAGTCCCACTCCACTCAGCAGTATGGGTGTACAACTTGGGCATTTTGCTTCCTCACCACCCATCAGTGGCCCTATGTGGCAACGGCTGGAATGCTGAAATGTCCCCTCTTCCACCACAATTTATGCCTCTGAGCGCATACATGGGTCACCTTTGGCACTTACCATTGTGTCAACACAAGTTACATTATGCGTAAGCACTTGGAAGAAGAAGTAGTCTGCAAACACTCTTCAGGTAGGAGTAAACTCTATAGCAAACATTTTATTTGATGATTCATTATATATCCAAAGACATTAAAAGATTAAATGCTATCATTATACCCTTCTATTTGTAGACCTGCAAATATTTTAAGATGATGTAAATGATGTTGTGCTAAAACAAGCAGTTGCTGTTATGGTAGATGGGAACAAGTTTTGAATTTTCAATTTCAAAGTTTCTAATGCAATAGCACGGGATGCAACATTCTGCAACATGCTGGAGGAAACGTAGAAGACAAATTCTACGTTGTCACAATATCTCCACCATTAATGGTGTGGACAGACGGATTGCAGCTATTTACCGTAAGAAACACTCTGTTGGATTTGTATAGACATGCAGTTTACATTAAGGTAGTGTGGGCCGAGAAATTTACCAACTTTTCTAGGTGTGGATCCTGTCACAAGAATAATCATGTGAGCTCACGATTTTCCACCACAGAAAAAACTGTATAAATATTTCAGTACTCCTGACGGGATCAATGTTTGACATTATTCAGTGTAAGAGTTATGATCTGATTGTGTGTGGAGACTAAAATTTTCTCATAAAGAAACTGTTTTTTTTCACTTATTTTCTCCTGTATAGTGTTATTTCAGGTAACAAAGTTGGATCCAGACCGCATTATGATCTGGAAACTCGTGCACACTGTATGTATGTGGTGGTACAATGCAGTTTTAAGGCTCAGTAGCAGGTGCATAATGTCACGTTATCGCTCATACACTATCTGTCCAAAAGCATCTATGGTACAGTTCAACAAAGCATATGCCCAATCCTGGTTGCAACTAACAGGATGAATGCTATAAACATTCACATCATGATGCACCTTAACAGTTAAGCTACAGCCCACTACAGCAATGGAGGGCATTGTGTGATTATCATTCATGCATATGATTAATAGGTTTGGACACTATAACATAATCACAAAACCACCTACATCACCAAACCAGCTACATCTCAGCAGTCCCATACGGTGCTGAAGGACAACACACATCAAGTATAGCTCACATAGTGCTGGATGTGTCAGACTGTTGATACATTGAACACATTTGAAGAAATGACATGGGGAAGGTAGTCAATCAAAACAACTAATTTTTGAGATTTTTTATTGAAAAGGTAATAAGACACGTCAGCAGCGGCATAGAAGTAGCAGAATACAAAAGTTGTGAGCAGCTGTGTTCTTGCAAAAGACGCAACATGGCACGTGTAGTAACATGATTTGAGCTGGCATGGATATGGGAGTAAGTCAACAAGCCACTGAGGTAGCAGCTCCTACCATGCGGCCAACCGTTCAATACAGTGTTGTTGATTCGGTAGTGACGTTTCTAGGAGTTGTTAGTAAGATAAAATGCCTCCTAAGCCTCTTATTTACAATCTGGTGAGTCATATCTTCCATCTGCAACGAAGTTTACTAGATTACATTCAGTAGGAAAATACAGTTTTGTGTTTTATTATGATCTCAGGGATTTGTATTATTCTTTGGTGAAGGCTACTTCTAAATGAATATAAAGCTGTCATAGTTTTGAAGAGAATCAGGCACAGAAGCTGCACTCAGAGTTTTTGAAACAAAATTGAGTAATTAATGGTACTTTCCTTTTTGGTTTAACCCACATAGTGCAGATAAAACAAACCATCCTGCGTAAGGCCGACAAATATGCTTTGGGCAAAAGACAAATATCTGTTATGCACTGTTTATCTTTGAAAGGTCGGTTCGCGCAAGTGTATGCGAAGATATTCAGGATATCACAGGATTAGCACAAAATCTTATTTGCACTTTGATTGAAAAAAATAAGTAAAGAAAGGGGAGCTTGTTTCTCAGATCAAAGGGTAACAATCCTCAAACCCACGTCCACACACTGAAATACATCGAACATTACGGTGAGTTCATAAAGACCCACATTTCGTCATTTCCTAAAAAGAAAAGCCACTATTCACGGCATTTCATATCTGAGGCCCAATCTCAATATCCAGAGAACGTACTGCAGCTTTATGAAAATAATGGTATACTCCAAATCAGACATCAACCAGTGCTTTTATCGAAGCATTTTTAAGACATTGTTTCCCAAACGCTCCTCCTCGAATTGACACTTGTTCGACATGTAGCCGGAAAAATAAAACAAAATGAGATATGGGACTAGAAAAGCTGCGTTTTATTTCTAGAAGAGTGCTAGGTCTCAGGAAGGCTGAGAAAATTATGGAACTTTTGAGTGAGGGTGATGCTGCATCATGTTACACATGCACCATCGACAGGTATCATGAACGCCCATTCTCACCACTGCAACATATTTCACAGTCGCCAGCTACCGAACTTTTACGTTAATGACGCTGGAGATACTAGCAAGAGTTTCGTGTGCTTGTGGCATGCCTGCATTGCTGGTCCTGAAGTAAATAAGGGGACGTCTTGTCTTCTAAGGGTCCTCACGTATGATATGATGCAAAAAAGAATTCTGCGTGATTTGATAAATGCGACAGCCAAAACAAAAATCGGGAGGTTTTAATGACTTCATTCTAGGCAGTTGGCAACAGTACGATTTATAATGTCAAATTGAACATTTTTATTGTCAGGGCTTTCTTAGAGACCACACGATATGGTAGCCGATGTGTAGTGGCCAGTTTTCGTTCCTA
This sequence comes from Schistocerca americana, assembly GCF_021461395.2. NCBI lineage: Eukaryota > Metazoa > Arthropoda > Insecta > Orthoptera > Acrididae > Schistocerca > Schistocerca americana. The sequence continues at coordinate 55,098,966 of NC_060126.1, read as the reverse complement.
AGCGTTGGGCCAGCTCATTCCGTTATGTGGAAGGGGAGGGTGACAATGTTTCCCACCTTTCGGCCGGTTGGTGGTGACAAAATCGAGTCGCATGTCCTGCAATATTTCTCAAACAATTTTACTGAAACTTTCCTGTAAAAAAACTTTCATTTTTGTGTCACTTACACACTTATATGTCTGGCTCATGAAGTTGTGCCCTAGTTCAGTTAATGATCTTAATTTTTATGATATTTATACTGAAGTAAGTCACTGTGTGAAATTCGAAAATGTTTGCAGTGAAAAATAGAGGTCATTATGATATAGCGATTGGTGCATACTACATAATTTTTGTTGCACATGACATTTAGGCAACATATTCAGATTTTCTTCAGTCTTCAGCACAGGTCTTTGTATGTCACCAATCCTGGGAAAAGTGTTCTGGTGTAGACCCATTTGCGATTGTGCCCATCTAGCTATAAAGCAGGAGTGAAATATCCGCATCATTCCTCATATTTTCGTAGTTTGAGATACTGAAATGACATTTTAAATGATTGAATGCAAAGAGGAGAGTGTTTTTCTATATGCTTGTTACACCAAAATTCATTTTTGAACATGTTATTACACTGAGGGCAGAATTTTTCGATGAAAGAACATAACTTTAAAGGTCCATTGGTAGCTGGTGAAACAAGAAATGCCATGGTTTTCAGAACAATATCGGTAGTATATCTGTGTGGGCTCTAGGCCAAAGACCAATTATTTCAATGTTCTAAGATTTAATAACAAGATTTAAGTTTTGTCATTTCCAACATCTTAAACATTTCTCTGTATCCATAGAAGAAATTTTCATTTGACTAAAAAACTTATTCGGTTATAATTTCATATTCAAAAAGTAAATATAAAAACAAAAATTCTAAAACTGATGTAAATTCAGTAACATGAATTGAACGATCCTTACTTCCCATTTTACCTCAACAAATAAAATTTAATCACACTATTTTCTCTACTTTATCATTGTATCCTGAAAAGATTTTAGTATAATACTCAGGAAGAGTAATTTTATATTTATCGCCTTTTCATCATATTTTGCTATCAAAATTTCAGCTTTTAAAACATTGTAGCATTTAATATTTTTCAGATCTATTAATTTAGTGACAACTTCTGCATAGCCATTACTATAATTGTTAAATTCACTTGTCACACTTTTAATGAAGTTATTTATGTATAGTCTATTTGCTTTTATTTATTCAGAAGAAAATTAAAATTTCTAATTTGGAGGTTTGAAACTTTGAAATTGAAAATTTCAAAACTTTTTGAAGACTGAAATGTTTTCAGTTTTTATCTTCTCTGCATTTCTGAAAACATTTAAAAAGGAAATATAAAAATGAAGGAAACAATTTTATAACTATTTCAGCTTTTTATTTATGTATGTGATTAATAATGTTCAATTAAAGTTCTGTGGTGTAAATCATAAGATAAACTTATTTTACCATACATAATTATATATGCAGTAGTAACATTTCGTATTTTTTTTATTGAAAATCCACATAATGTCATTGTTGTTTCCTGAATAGTTAAACCATTTATTCTTCCAGCTATATTTATTACACTGCTAGGATGATTTTGAGCAAATCTGAATGGAGTTACATTTACATCATTATCTAATTTTGTTATTCTTTTAAAATCTCTAAAACCATTGTAAGCTTTTAGTAAGTTGTTTGGGGGTCAAGATTCCAAAATATTTTTAGGAAAATCTTGATTTGTCCAATCTTTTATATAAAAAATTTAGAGTTTAACATAGTCAAATAAAGAAGAATCATTTAATTTATTATTCTTACGATTAGTTAGCAAAACAATGAAAGTAATGTAAGAGATATAAACTTCAGCAGAATTATAATAATTCGTGTATTTAGTTCTAAGTCTCTTTTTATATTTAATTCAGCAAATTCTATCGTTTGTAATTGAAAGGAATTGTAATATATAAGGAATTATATGAATTCATGTATTTAGTTCAAAGTCTCTTTTTATATTTAATCCAGCAAATTCCATTGTTTGTAATTCAAAGGAAGGAACTGGAATTTTTGGATTCTGTATCTTTCTTTTTCTAGTTCATATGTAGTTCGTTTCATATTTAACAACAATAACGTGAATTTCGATAATTTTTACAACATTTTTATCTTCCTTTTGAAGTGTAACATCATAATTATTAACAGGACACTGCATTATAGAATCTTCTTTATCTCTTCTTCAACTCTAAATGAAAATTACTGTTAAATTTTCTTCCCATATTATTCTTTTAATTCCTTAAGAAATCCACTAAATAACTCTAATGGATAAGGTACTATAAGGTATTTGACTTGTCAGGATGATGGCGGGTGGGCGTGAGTATCTTAGGGCGGGCCAGTGATCAGCGTTTGGACATGGTCGAATAATTTACTTTAACTTTTATTAAAAACTATTTACATACATACTCAGAAGCGTTCAGTGTCCTTGCAGCCTACCGACCCGAACGCGACGCGGAAGCCCGGTGTCTGACAACGCAGCAGGTTGTCTGATGACAACAGCCGCCCAGCCGACAGAAAGACCCACTTTTATTCTGCGATGCTAGCTGACTCGCGCGAGCAGTGGCCTGGCATTGCGGAATCAGCGGTGACGGAAATATGCGTACCGCGCTGGAGGGTGAACGATCGCTTGCTTACTTCACCCGTTACCTTACAGTACTTCACTTTGTTTGATATTTTTAATTTTGTGATTGTTAAGAATGTGTCCTTCCATTTTTGATTCATTTGATAGAGATGAATTTAATCGAATAAGAGTTGGTGAAGAATTAAATGTATGCTCTATTCTTGATAAAAATTGTTTCCTTTTTTAATTGTAATAACATCAGATAATGTTAACACATAATTACAAATCAGTTTCATATTCAATTTATCCCTGTATGCATTGAAATCCAAAAATTATGGAGCAGTGTTTGTGGGCACGGAGCTAGCATTCGATAGCATCCTACATGTGTCCCATTTCATTCAGATCTGGCGACTCTCGTGTCATCGAAATCTATGTATATTCACTACAATGCCCCTGTAAACACTGTAACACAATTCTGACCTTGTGATGTCATCACACGAAGGGAAGACATCAAGCATAATTGGATCCAGGTGGTTCACAGCAATGCACACGTTGTTGTTAGCTGTCACTGTGCTTTACATTACCACCAAGGACTCCATAGAAGTTTATGTAAACGTTCCCCAGAGCATAACCCTGCTCCCACCTGACGTATGAGGCACCGTTCACATTACGAACGACCATACATCTGAATGGTAGCGTATCTGGCCCTGACCATTTACGTGGTGTAGCATTAAATGTGAGTCATCCAACCAGGTGACACGTTTCCATTGATTCACAGTGCAATCTCATTAATCCCGTATCCATAATAATCGTAAGTGACGATTTCATTGGATCGACATTGAAAGATGTCAGGGTTGTCTGCAGTAGAGCACCAAGTCAAACAATTTACCTGAACCTGCCCACACTTGGGCCACACCAGCATGTAGGTAGTGTCAATGTCAGTGCAGGAGCACAGCAGCTTCTCCACGATGGCCATCCCCAGGAAGCTGGTGGCCGCCATTAGCAGCACTGACCGGCCAGCATACCACTGTGGCACTCGGGGATCTGAACGCACATCCTGTCTTTCCACTGCAACCGTTGGAGAGACTATTAGACTGGAACTATACATTTCGGACATGAACGGCGAGCAGTAGTTGAGAAGGGAGTGACGCACGGTTGTGGGCTATCCCCAGCTTTATTCAATTTGCACACTGAACAGAAACCAAATAGAATTTCAGAAAGTCGATTGAAGACTGGTAGAAGGATCAAAGACTTTGCGATTTGTGGACAGCTTTCTTATTCTGTCAGAGGCAGGTAAGTGCCTAGAAGAGCAATTAAAAGGAATGAATAGTGTCTTGCAAGGAACTTTAACAAAAGTAAAAGATGAGTCATGGAAAGTAGTCGAATTAAATCAGGCAATGCTAATGAAATTAAATAATGGAATAGGAGATTAAAATCAGTAGACTTGTTTTGATATTTGGAGAGCAAAGTAATTGTTGGTGATCGAAGTTGAGAATAAATAAACTATAGGTTGGAAGAAGGGCGAGAAATATTTCTGAAAATACAAGAAATTTGTAAATATTGAATATAAATGTGAGTATAAATGTGAGTATTGTTTGCATGAAAAACAGTTCACCCTACAACAGAATTGAAGCTTAATAAACATGTTGCTACGGAAGAATGCTGACCATTATGTATGTAGATGGAGTAACTAATGTGTAGGTATTGCAGCGAAGAGGCGACAAGATTTCTTTCAGTTGACTAAAATAGGGTACTAGTTTATACCAGACATTCTAAGGCATCAAGGAATAGTCAGTTTGGTAAAGAAGGGAACATAGGGCGGTGGAGTATAGTAGACTATAGATGGGATCTACAACTGCAGATTGAGATCAAGGCTTGAAAACAGTAAGCAGGTTCAAATGGACATCGGTTGCGGTAGTTACACAGAGGTGAAGAGGCTTGTACAGTACAGAATGACGTGAAGAGCTGCAACAAATGTGTGTTATTACTGATTACACTAATACCAATTGAACTTATATCGTTCTAGTGTCGCTACGGAAGTGACAATGATTCGAGAGGCTCACAAATTTGGCCATAATTTGAATTTCAGAATCTATTTTTAGTATCAGAATAAACAAGTGTATTGTAATTGTAATAAAACTTGACATTATATGTAAATTGGAGGTAGTGAGAGGAAGAAAGGAAAGAAAAGGAAGGGATCACTGACATCAGCTGTGTAGGTGGCGTTCGATGGGAGTGTGGCTCGGCAGTGGGGCGAGCCGAGGTGGTCCACGCAATGGTGATTCCACTGTGTCCCGGAAGGCGTATTGGTTACTGTCCCAGGGCAGTAAGCAGGAGATACCGAGTTTCAATCCTGGTTTGGTACACATTTTCATTCGCCGACATCGATTCCGCTTAATGTCCCAATGTAGCTGACAGCAATAATTCCTCACCTTTCCTTTCCCTTCTACCCCTCTCCATCTACAATTTACATATAACGTATAACAGCTGCCGATCCTTTTCGGAGATGTCCAAAAGAACAGACACTACACTTTCTTATAAACTGAACATTGTTTACATTCATTTTGATTCAGAAAAAATATCTCTATGGATTGTTTTTAGGGGTGTAGTAGCAAGTTGTTTTGTCGGCTGCAGATATACAATGCTGAGTGCTTTGACAGTTTTGTCAGGCATCCCGTGATTACTTTGCTCACGAAGGCCATTAATTGATTCCTTTTCAAAGCATTTATGTTTCACAATTTTTTATGTATTAGACTGGAAAACTAATATTCGCTATAAAATTAGAAGCCACTTATATTCCTATAAACTAATAACAATCATTTTTCACGACCAGATTTGACCACAATTTATTATTTAATGTCTTGTTTTATTTTAACATGAGCTTCCCATTGTATGTATTATGTGAACTTTCAGACAGCATCTATTTTGTAAAATTGTAAAATATAAAAACATTACCAACATTTTTATTAGCAGCAGAAGAATTGTAACTGCTCACTGCCACTAATACAAACAAACAAGATTGAAATACATTCATAAATTACTCCGTAGAATCTTGGTATTAGGACAACCCAAGACAGAATTATTATTTACAAATTTAACATTATATAATAGTAACAAAAGAAATTATCATTTATATGGAGGAAATAAATCTAATAACTATTGGAAACGCAGTGTGTTCCCGTTCCGTTACGACTGTGGCTATGAAAAATAAAAGCCAAGGATTATGTTCACAAAATGAATGTACTTTTTCAAAATGGTGTCCCCATGAATCAAAACACAGCTCCAATAATGTAAAAATGTCTTGAAACAGTCACACAGCTCTTTTTATAGTTGCATTTAGTACTCCATTACAGTTATCTAGGATGTCCGTAATTGTTCAATTTGCGGTACAAACACAAGTGTTGCGGGGCCAAATCTGCCGAATGCGCAGGCTGACCCAGGACTGTGATCCATTTGCTGGGCGAAATCTTGTGAAGAGTCTTCGCTTTATGGGGTGGAGTGTCGTCGTGGAGAAGCAACCATCAACCTGCCTCTCGGTATTCGGGACGAATTCAACGAATTCTCTCCCACAAACTCTGGAGGACTCGCAAAATCTGATGTGGCCTCACTGCTGCAGTGCCATTTTCCGACGAGTATCAGCCGCGTACTGTCACATTCGCGGCAGGGATGCGTGCTGCTACAATGCTGGAGCTTTGAGCTGCCCACAGTCGTTTTCGAATCTTCAAGGAACGTAACGCTGCAACTAGCCCCGACATAGCACTGCAGTTTGGAATTTCACACAAGCAGTCCTAACGGAACTGGGACTCACTGTGTGAAAGGTTGTTATGTAACAAATTTACATGCTGTGAGAGATTCAATCACTATGGAATATCTACCGTCGGCCGTCACCACACAATACTTTTCAGAAACAGTTCCGTCCTGGATTCTATATGTTGTTGTTGTTGTGGTCTTCAGTCCTGAGACTGGTTTGATGCAGCTCTCCATGCTACTCTATCCTGTGCAAGCTTCTTCATCTCCCAGTACCTACTGCAACCTACATCCTTCTGAATCTGCTTGGTGTATTCATCTCTTGGTCTCCCTCTACTATTTTTACCCTCCACACTGCCCTCCAATACTAAATTGGCGATCCCTTGATGCCTCAGAACATGTCATACCAACCGATCCCATCTTCTAGTCAAGTTGTGCCACAAACTCCTCTTCTCCCCAATCCTATTCAACACCTCCTCATTAGTTACGCGATCTACCCATCTAATCTTCAGCATTCTTCTGTAGCACCACATTTCGAAAGATTCTATTCTCTTCTAGTCTAAACTATTTATCGTCCATATTTCACTTCGATACATGGCTACACTCCTTACAAATACTTTCAGAAACGTCTTCCTAACACTTAAATCAATACTCGATGTTAACAAATTTCTCTTCTTCAGAAACGCTTTCCTTCCCATTACCAGACCATTTTATATCCTCTCTACTTCGACCATCATCAATTATTTTGCTCCCCAAATAGCAAAACTCCTTTACTACTTTAAGTGTCTCATTTCCTAATCTAATACCCTCAACATCACCCGACTTAATTCGACTACATTCCATTATCCTCGTTTTGCTTTTGTTCATGTTCATCCTATATCCTCCCTTCAAGACATTATCCATTGCGTTCAACTGCTCTTCCAAGTCCTTTGCTGTCTCTGACAGAATTACAGTGTCATCGGCGAACCTCAAAGTTTTTATTTCTTCTCCATGGATTTTTCTTTTGTTCCCTTCACTGCTTGCTCAATATACAGATTGAAAAACGTCGGGGAGACGCTACAACTCTGTCTCACTCCCTTCCCAACCACTGCTTCCCTTTCTTGCGCCTCAACTCTTATAACTGCCGTTTGGTTTCTATACAAATTGTTAACAGCCTTTAGCTCCCTATATTTTGCCCCTGCCACCTTCAGAATTTGAAAGAGACTATTCCAGTCAACATTGTCAAAAGCTTTCTCTAAGTCTAGAAATGCTAGAAACGTAGGTTTGCCTTTCCTTAATCTATCTTCTAAGATAAGCCGTAGGGTCAGTATTGCCTCACGTGTTCCAATATTTCTACGGAATCCAAACTGATCTTTCCCAAGGTTGGCTTCTACTAGTTTTTCCATTCGTCTGTAAAGAATTCGTGTTAGTATTTTGCGGCCGTGACTTATTAAACTGATAGTTTGGTAATTTTCACATCTGTCAACACCTGTTTTCTTTGGGATTGGAATTATTACATTCTTCTTGAAGTCTAAGGGTATTTCGCCTGTCTCATACATCTTGCTCACCAGATGGTAGAGTTTTGTCAGGACTGGCTCTCCCAAGGCTGTCAGTAGTTCTAATGGAATGTTGTCTACTCCAGAGGCCTTGTTTCGACTCAAGTCTTTCAGTGCTCTGTCAAACTCTTCACGTAGTATCATATCTCCCATTTCATCTTCGTCTACATCCTCTTCCATTTCCATAATATTGGACTTGTATAGACCCTCTATATTCTCCTTCCAACTTTCTGCTTTCCCTTCGTTGCTTAGAACTGGGTTTCCATCTGAGCTCTTGATATTCATACAAGTGGATCTCTTTCCTCCAAAGGTCTCTTTAATTTTCCTGTAGACAGTATCTATCTTACCCCTAGTGAGATAAGCCTCTATATCCTTACATTTGTCCTCTAGCCATCCCTGCTAAGCCAATTTGCACTTCCTGTCGATCTCATTTCTGAGACGTTTGTATTCCTTTTTGCCTGCTTCGTTTACTGCATTTTTATATTTTCTCCTTTCATCAATGAAATTCAATATTTCTTCTGTTACCTAAGGATTTCTATTAGCCCTCGTCTTTTTATCTACTTGATCCTCTGCTGCCTTCACTACTTCATCCCTCAAAGCTACCCATCCTTCTTCTACTGTATTTCTTCCCCCCCTTTCCTGCCATTTGTTCCCTTACGCTCTCCCTGAAACTCTGTACAACCTCTGGTTTAGTCAGTTTATCCAGGTCCCATCTCCTTAAATTCCCACCTTTTTGCAGTTTGTTCAGTTTTAATCTGCAGTTCATAACCAATAGATTGTGGTCAGAGTCCACATCTGCCCCTGGAAATGTTTTACAATTTAAAACCTGGTTCCTAAATCTCTGTCGTACCATTATATAATCTATCTGAAATCTGTCAGTATCTCCAGTCTTCTTCCATTCTATATAGACAAGAGGTTTAGGCTACGTGTGTCATGTAGAGACCAAAGTCGTGCACAATACTGATGTTGTGGAATATATTTCAAGAAGAATAAAAATCATGGAAACAAGGGAAGCCTGAAACATTCATTCATTCAAGACTTTATAACGTGGGAACCAAATGTACCTGTTTACAACCAGGAATCATTGAATGAAACATGGAAACTGCGCTAAGATGAGTGCAGAAGAAACATCAGACTTATCTGTAGCAACTATTCCTCATATTTCAAGCAAAATTGTAATTGCTTGTTGTCGCAGCAGGATATTGTGAAAATTAAATTAGGTCGATAAAAAGTACCGATATAGGGGCAGGTTAGATAATCAATCGAAAACCCGAAGTGAGACCTCAAAATGCGCTTCCAAATCCCGAAAATTTTAAGAGAATTACTACAGAACAAAATAATAGAAATGGGAATATCATTTATTTTGTTCCCAACTTACGTGGGTGAGGCTATAGCAGCAACGTGGATCCGGTGATTAAGGCCAAAGCAGCTGGCCCTGTAATTAACAGCAGTCTACCACCCTCCTGTTGCAAAGTATGGATCCAGAAAATAACGACTAGGAAGGCACCCAACTGACATCTTTCATTCTGCCATAAGGGCCAGCTTTGCTCAAAGATTCCGACAGTAAATAGAAACTCTCTCAGGAATCTAAAAGTTCATGTGAGCACAAAGTCGATGAGTAACGTGGTAAGATTTCTTACCAACCATGGTTCAACTGCACTGGCGTCCAAAATTAAAGCAAGAAATGGAAATTTTGCTAGGTTGCTTTTATTTTGCCACAAAACAGTGTAAACAAGTGATAGTAAATTAGATACAATGTAAAGAACAAAGAATGTGATCAGTTGCAACATGCATAATGGTAGACAAAATGTTCTTCGTTTCTTTCCAACTTAACGGATTTGCACACACATTCTGACAACTGGGTAATGTGCTTAGTATGGACTATTATGGTTTCTGACAATACAGGCCCGAAAACGACGTGACACGCTGTGGATGATGTCATCAGTCTCATGTTGAGGTAATAACGCCTATTCTTCCTGAAAAGCTGCTCAGAAGTCTTGGAGGTGGTTGGTGGGTGCTGGCGTGATGCATACTGTCTCCCCAGAACATCTCAGAAGAGGTGTTCGAGTGTTCAACATAATCCCTACCTTCCCCATTAGAGATGCTCCTCGATATCGGTCTCTTTCCACAATGTTTAGGTCCCGAAATCGCGTTCTGCGTTCTCTCCAGATGCGAATTCGTCGAGAATCATTTATCACAACAAATCGGGACACATCTGTGAAAAGAATATTGGCATCCAGAATGAAATTTTCACTCTGCAGCAAAGTGTGAGCTGATATGAAACTTCCTGGCAGATTAAAACAGTGTGCCGGGCCGAGACTCGAGAAAGGCAAACGTCCCGAGTTCGAGTCTCGGTCCGGCACACAGTGTTAATCTGCCAGGAAGCTTCAGAATATTGGCATGTTTACGGCTCCACTCTAGACATTCCCTTTTGTGAAGACGCACCATATAGCAGGTTTCCAACAATAAACGCCACTCTGCTGAAGTCTTCTGTGGACCGGTTGCCTCGATACATCTCTTCCAGGAATGAGGTCAGATGCCAGTCGCCTTGCAGGATTAGGGCGGTACCGTCGTGCTCTTACAGGCAAATGACAGTCCACTCCTTCTGTCACAAGTGGTCGGCCTTGCCCTAGTCTCCGGGATACAGTGTTCGTCTGTATTAACTGTTGAATGTAGTCTAGCGGTAGCCTCTTTGGCTAGTGATCAGAAAGACTGCACTCCTCGATTCCAAACCCGCCACTGTTTAAATTTTGATTAATAGTCAGCATTGGCGGCCGATGACTTCATGCATAACAAGTCACCCTGCCAAAGAGGGCAGGGGGGCGGACGGAGGTTAAGGGCACTCCCTTGGCCTAGGGGTGGGAAAATGCCCATAACGGCGGAAGAATAAGCAATGATCAGCGGCATTGAGGATTCAGAAGGCAATGGAAACCACTGCTTTAAAGACATTTATCGTGTATCTATAGGACATGTGGCCTATAATTGATAAAGTGTCATGATGATCTCTCCTCTGGCAAAAGATTCCGGAACAGCCCCCCCCCCCCCCATTCAATCTGAATTCCGGCGGGAGGAGACTGCCAAATGGGGACGTGACCATGAGAAAAAGACTGAATAATCAACAAAAGGCTAACGTTCTACGAGTCAGGGCGTGGAATGTAAGAACTCTGAACGTGATAGGGAACCTAGAAAGTCTGAAAAGGGAAATATAAGGGCTTAATCTAGATACTGTAGGGGTCAGTGAAGTCAAATGGAAAGAAGACAAGGATTTCTTGTCATAGAAGTATGGGGTAATATCAACAGCAGCAGAAAATGGTATAATGAGAGTAGGATTCGTTATCAATAGGAAGATAGGGCAAAGAGTGTGTTACTATGAACAGTTCAGTGATAGGGTTGTTCTTGTCAGAATCGACAGCAAACAAACATCGACAACGATAGTTCAGGAACACACGCCGACGTCGCAAGCTGAAGCTGAAGAGATAGAAAAAGTATATGAGGACATTGAAAGGGTAGTACAGTACGTAATGAGAGATGAAAGTCTGATAGTCATGAGTGATCGGAATGCAGTTGTAGGGGTAGGTCTAGAAGAAAAGGTTACAAGAGAACATGGAATGAGAGAGGATAAAGACTAATTGAGTTCTCTAATAAATATCAGCCAGTAATAGCGCATTCTCTGTTCAAGAATCACACGGTATACTTGGAAAATATCGAGTTATACTGAAAGATTTCAGGTAGATTACGTGGTGGTCACACAGAGATTCCGAAATCAGATACTGGATTGTAAGGTTTACCCAGGATCAGATACAGAATCACATCACAATGTAGTAGTGATGAAGAGTAGGCTCAAGTTTAAGACAGTAGTCAGCAAGAATTAATACACAAAGAAGTGGGATACGGAACTGCTACGCAATGGCGAGATACGCTTGAAGCTCTCTAAGGCTATGGATACAGCAATACGGAATAGTTCAGCAGGCATCACAATTTAAGAGGAATCGACATCTCTAAAAAGGGCCGTGACAGAAGATGGCAAAGAACTGCGAAGGAACTATGGGTAACAGAAGTTGATCGATGAAAGGAGGAAGTACAAAAATGCTTCGGGAAATCAAGGAATACAAAAATACAAGTTACTGAGGAATGAAATGAACAGGAATTGTAGGGAAGCTAAGACGCAATGGCTGCATGCAAAATGTGTAGAAATCGAATAAGAAAGGATTGTGGGAAGGACTGACTCAGCATACAGGAAAGTCAAAACAATCTTCGGTGATACGAAAAGGAAAGGTGGTAATATTAAGAGTGCAACTGTAATTTCACTGTTAAATGCAGAGAAGAGAGAGGAAAGAATACACTCAAAGCCTCTATGAGGGGAAAGATTTATCTGTTGTGACAGAGGAAGAAACAGGAGTCGATTTAAAAGTGGTGGGGGATCTAGTATTAGTATCAGAATTTAAAGGAGCTTTGGAAGACTTATGATCAAATAAGGCAGAAGGAGTAGATAACATTTCATCAGTATTTCTAAAATTATTGGACGAAGTGGCAACAAAAAGGATTATTCACTCTGTCGTGTAGAACGCTTGAGTCTGGCGACGTACCATCTGACGTTGGGAAAAATATCATCCGCACAATTCCGAAGACCGCAAAATCTCAGAAGTGAGAGAATTATCGTAGAAACTGCTTAACAGGTCATGCATCCAAGTTAATGACAAGAATAATATACTGAATAATGGAAAAGAAAGTTGAGGATGTGTTAGATGGCGTTCAGAGAGGCAATTGTGACGTTGCGATTGGTAATGGAAGCAAGACTAAAGAAAAATCAAAGCACGTTCATAGTATTTGTGGACCTGCAAGAAGTTGGATAATGTAAAATGGTGCTAGATGTTGGGTAATAAACAGTACGTACAATAGCCGAGAAGGAAAGATATGAGTGGATAAGCAAGAACGAAGTGCTCAGATGAACCTGTCACTTGTGAGGTGATATTTTTGTAACACAACTGGTGAGGTTGGGTTAGAGATACCCAATAATTTCCATGGCCCTCATATTTCAGTGGTGAAGGAGAAATGAAAAGTTTCTACATACATTGCAAAAGTAACTTTTATTGACATCTCTGAACAACTATTGGCAGCAGAAAATTATTTACAGAATAGACAATTTTTCAAATATATGTAAGTCCATAACAAATCTTGCAACATGTCACGAAATACATATATCTGCAAATCTTTTATATACAAATAAACCAAATTTGAATATTACAGTATAAAGCAACAATGAACCTTTATAAAAGCACATTATTTTTTGACAAGTTATTACACACAGAAGAATTGGCAAGCCATTACTCTACGCAATCTCGGCATACAGGAATCGTGCAGGCTCCGCAAATCGGTACGTTGCAGCTGTTACAGACCTTTTTCGTTTTCCTGTCAGAGCCTGGTGGGCACTTCTTTGCCCAAGTCTCGTCTGGCTCTACATGGAACTGATATCTTGAGAATTCTGCTGATGTTTAGACGCAATTCACGGGGCAAATGGTCGTTTTGAAGTCGGCGATTGAGATGAGGGTCTTCGAGTTCCTTGGCAGGATTTTTGATGTATTTCAATCTGGTTAGCTCTGGATTCACTGGGAATCCACAGTAGATAACATAGGTATTCACTAGGCTAATGTTCATTAGAGTGAAAAATATGGCTAATGGCCATCGCCTTGTGCGTCGACTTGTTGAGTATACTCTGCATTTCTCATCTAAGGCGTCGATCCCACCTTCTGTGTTGTTATAAAAGGCAATGATTTCTGGTTTCTGGGTTTCTGGATCAGTTGACTGGGTATGGTGCATTGAGGATACAAGTAGGATGGCCTTGCCTTTCTTTGGTACACAAGAGAGTAGTGTTGTCTCCTTTGTGAAACCATAGAGAGCTTCTCCTACTTCTCTTTCCTTGGCAGGTAAAAATTCTTTCGGCATTTCTTGTTCATTTTTTCGCAGTGTTCCTACGTATGTCAAGCCCCTTTTGCGTAGTTCCTATACGAGGGCAATGGACGAAAACCAATTATCTGCTGTGATATTGCCGTTACTTCCGATTACGGGTTTGGTAAATTGCAACACTGCTTGAGTTGGCTTGGAAAATGTCTTCTCCTCGTCAGTGAGTGTTCTGCCAGCACTATCCATTCTGGAGTTAATGTAGGCGTTTAGCAAGTAGTGGGTTTTTGCATCTGCCAAAGCCATTATTTTGAGTCCATATTTTCTAGGTTTACTGGGGATATACATTTTAAAGCGGTATCGACCACGAAAGCCCACCAACATTTCGTCAATGCAAGCGCACATTCCAATTGAGTAACTATCCATACAATTTTTCATAAACTCTTGGAAAACCCATTTTATAGGAGCTGTTGCATCACATGTTTTCCTCACATCTCTGTCTGAGGCGTCATCAAAACGTATACTGAGCAGTAACACCAAGACCCTCTTGATGAAATGTCACTACCAGTACCGTCGGCTACAAACATAGCTTGACGATCTTCATTATCAGATTTGAAGATGGCTGTGAACATGGGAATCCCCAAAAAAGCCTTGAACTCGATCAGATCCAAGTCTTTGTAATCAGTTCTTGTATCATCAGACAACTTTTCCCTCATGAGGGCCGATTTTTATTGGTTTGCAGAATTATTTCATTCAGTATTCTCTCACTAAAAAGTAGCGTCCAAGCAGTCTGGGGTCTGCAAATCTGACCAAGGGCTTTAGCAGGGCCAATTATTCCCGGCAAATGTGAAATGATATTATGTTTCCTTGTGCGAACATTTGAAGCTGGAGGATTTTTGGACCAAATGAAACGGTTCTTCCAATAATACTTCTTTAGCTCGTATTGACGATTCTGCCTTTTTGAAAGGGGTTCGTTTTCATCTGATGACTATGTGTCTGTTTCAAAGGAATGTGGTGGTTGTAGTGAACTTGGTGATAATCCAGGAACTGTAACATTAGGTATACCATGCCCTTCATTCTCAGCTTCACTTACTTCTTGCTCTGATTCGGTTTCATGGGCACTCTCGAAACCTTGTTCTATAACATTTTCATCCCCACTACATTCACTCTCAGACTCATCCAGTATAGATCTCGGCCAGTCACCAAATCCAGGATCACTAGGTTTCATAGACCACCTTCTAGATGGCATGTCAGCTGAAAATCGGAAAACGAGAAAATTTCTGGGTAACTAACGTGGTTATCAATAAGCAGAGTTTCTAGTAATACCAAATCAAATAAACTCACTGCTTTGATGAGAACTTCATCGAGGGTTATTAGTTATCACAGGAAATCTGCTAGATGCCATACTACCTATAAAAAAGAATACGAGAATATTCCAAAAAAAGTTCCGCAACTGGTGAGGTTGGGTTAAAAATACCCAGTAACTTTAAAAAATCGCGTATAAATTCAAACAGCTCACCGCTCTGTTGAGTACAGCGCTTCAGGCCGACTTGCAACAAACTGACTTGAAGGTATAGGAACAAACAACGATGTACTCACGACAATCTGGTAATAATGGGGCTTCAAAGATTTAGCTGGGTATCTGACAACCAACATCACCAGTTACGGGTTAAAAAGGGTGTAAGACAGGGATGTAGTTTCTCGCCCCTACTGTTCAATCTGTGCCTCGACGAATTAATGGTGAATATAAAAGAAAGATTCAGGTGTGGGATTAAAATTCAAGGCGAAAGGATATCAATGATACAATTAACCGTTGACATTGTTATCCTGAGAGAAAGTGAAGAAGAATTACAAGACTGGCTGAATGAAATGAACAATCTAATTAGTACAGAATATAGAATGAGAGTATATCGAAGAAAGACGAAAATATTGAGAAATGGCAGAAATGAGAAAGCGAAAAACTTGACATCAGGATTAATGGCCACGAACTAGATGAAGTTAAGGAATTCTGCTACATAGGCAGCAAAATAACCAATTATGGACGGGGCAAGGAGGACATCAAATGCAGACTAGCAATGGCAAAAAGGGCACTATGAGCCAAGAGAAGTCTACTGCTATGAAACAAAGGCCATAATTTGAGGAAGAAATTTCTGGGAATATATGCCTGGAGTACAGCATTGTACGATAGTGGAACACGGACTGTGGAAAAACCGGAACAGAATCGAAGCATTTGAGATGCGGTGCTACAAACGAATGTTGAAAATTAGGTGGACAGATGGGGGAACGAATGAGGAGGTTCTGCGCAGAATCGGAGAGGAAAGGAATATGTGGAAAACACTGATAAGGAGAAGCGACAGGATGACAGAACATCTATTAAGACTTTGGGGAATGACTTCCACGGTACTAGAGGGAGCTGTAGAGGGCAAAAACATTATGGAAGACAGAGGTTGGGATACATCCAGTAAATAATTGAGGACGTAGGTTGCAAGTGCCACTCTCAGATGAGGAATTTGGCGCAGGGCAGGAATTCGTGGCGGGCCGAATCAAACCAGTGAAAGGACTGATTAACACCACAAAAAAAAAAAAAAAAAAAAAAAACTGTCACCTCATCTGAGAAACAACAGAACGATTCACATTAAGTCAACGCACCACAACCGAGCGAGGTGGCGCAGTGGTTAGCACACTCGGCTAGCATTCGGGAGGACGACGGTTTAATCCCGTCTCCGGCCATCCGTGATTTCCCTAAATCGTTTCAGGCAAATGCCGGGATGGTTCCTTTGAAAGGGCATGGCCGATTTCCTTCCTAATCCTTCCCTAACCCGAGCCTGCGCTCCGTCTCTAATGACCTCGTTGTCGACGGGACGTTACACACTAACCACCACCACCAACGCACCACATCAGTTTGCGACTCTCCTGCTTCCGTTCTTCCTCTGGCCCTCCACAGCAGTGTCTCGTAGGCGTCTGCTCTGTGCCATTGTGCACCGACTGAGACCGTGTACACAGCTGTTGTCGGTGTGGGAGCACCATGCAAACGCTACACCGCATGATAGGTGTCCTTACGTCATAGTTGGCGTGTTTTCCGTTCATCAGAATGCTGTCTTCCGTGCAGAACATGATCATAACGACATCTGTTGACAGTTTGTATGATTATATCGCGAATTAGACAGAGGACGGTGAAATAGCAGTTTGTTGCTTTAATTTTGGACACTAATGTATTTCCCACTTTACACTGTGCAGATATCAAGGATAATAGTCTTTGGGAATGTCAGAAGAAAGGATGACGATTTGCGAATAACTTATTTCATTGGAGATACTTCGAAGGATAACAAAAATGCTAAGTCATTTTCTGAAGATGCTCAAAGACATAAGGGCATTTTAATGCTGTACAGCATCTGTCGTCCATTTTTGTTCATGTTTTCTGCTGACAGTAATCTTATGATGTATATCCTCCAAGCTTAGATGAGTTTTTTCCTGTTGTGTTCTTTTACTTTTATCCTTGATGCCTCGTCAATATTTTTAGCATTATGTTACGCATTGGATGCCCAAATGTAAGCTTACACTGTACGGATCTTTACTATTTTGATATTTCTATCGTTTTTTTTATTTTGTACGAATTTGTAGGTGGCATAGTTCTCTGAATCCAACTAAACAAAATGGGAAAGCACAGGTCTGCCATCTGAAAGCAAGTAAGGCCATAGAAAACAGGCATAGGGTTCAAATGGTTCAAATGGCTCTGAGCACTATGGGACTTATCTTTTGAGGTCATCAGTCCCCTAGAACTTAGAACTACTTAAACCTAACTAACCTAAGGACATCACACACATCCATGCCCGAGGCAGAATTCGAACCTGCGACAGTAGCGGTCGCGCGGTTCCAGACTGAAGCGCCTAGAACCGCTCGGCCACACCGGCTGGCCAGGCATAGGGATATCGTAATTCGTACAGCTTTGCTCTTTATTAATACTTTTACGCAACATACTTATAAATCTGTTATTCTATACGGAAAGTAAAATGATTGTGTAAAGACAGTAATGAGGAACAAACAGGGAAAGTAATAACGTATGTCTAATGTCTGAGATAAATTCAGAAGTGAGAGAAATAGACAACTGAATATAAAGAGAACAATACACGAATGTTAAAAGGAAACCGAAACAAATATTCGTCTCCTTTATTTCAGTGGAACTTTTGGTGTTGGAAGAAGACGAATTAAAATGCTAGATTTGGGGTAAGTTTATTATTTCCATTCTTTGGTATAGTTATTACATCTATACTCTTACTATAGTATCTGATGCCTCGCAGTACATGCGTTGAACAACAGAACGGTGTTGTTTTGGTAGATGAACGTGGATATATTTCCATTCTGTTCGTGCTTCAAGTATAGTGCAAAACAAACTCAAACATTTCACTAACATGTTTAGATCTTTATTAGTTCCAATAGTCTGGTGATATTATCGTACTATGGAGTACATAAACTGTTCTTGAGTCTGCGGAAGGACTGATGTTTGGTGTGCAATGTCATGATTTTATTTACGTGTTAAACTAGTGTTGGTTATATTTCCTTATGAGATTTAACTGCAATAAGTTTATGTCCCTTGATTGCCCTTTCTTCCTAACGTCGACTTTTGTACGTGTTGGTCTCCCCGGTATCAGAAGTAACTCGTTTACTGTGCAGGAGTGAACTGTTGAGTCTAATTCTAGTACAAGCAAACAACTACGGTGTGATGTCTGTCGATGTGAGAGCAGATCTTGGATTATTGGGTGTGTTCAGCGCTTTCTCTTTCTGGCCTCGTGAGACGAGGGTCCATTGTCAGTCACTTAGAGATGGCTGTATGGCAGAGAGGGATGACTGTTTAGATGAAAAGGAACCTCCGAACATTTGTCTCGATCCAAATGGTTTCCTCGCGTTGAAATGCTGACCTTGAATTTTGTGCAGGTTTATGGATCTGTGATCTGAAATCTTGCGTGGTTTGGTGTAGAATCTGAATCACAGGACTGTCCTTTATTAGGTGATTTTAGCCACTTTGCTGTAACTGGGAGATCCATTTCTGTGTTGGCAGATGTTCTTGATTCCAATTTTGCAATATTTGTTTAGTCATATTTTGTAAAGGAATTACAAAAAATCGTGTTTATTAGTTCTGCTTTAGTGGCACTGTCGTTGCTAACATCACAATTGCTATCACGCAATGAAAGTACTGACTGTGGCTGACATCACCATTGTTATTACGCAGCGAAAGTACTGTTTGTGTCTAGCCACTCGTGTACTTTAATACGACCTTAATCTCTTGGCATTTTCTGCCAAACTTAGACGCAGAATTTCGTTGTGGAAGCTATTAAAAGCGTCTCACATTGAAGTCCGTGCTACGTTTAGAGCTTCATTAAAATATCGCTCATCTCGAAATTATGCGTTCTTTTAAATTTCACATAGTTTTTAGGCTGATTCTGCAACAGTGTTCTGACCTGTTTTGTGTACCTTAAGGAATTAGTACTATCTCTTATTAATTTAATGAGTATAAGTTTCTGAGCTCCCCTCCATACCATTTCTTTCAAGTTAAGCCACATCTGGTTTGGAAGGAGTAGAGAATGAGCCTTAGGAAGGAGTCAAGCGAATTTTTATCTTCTTTTTTTAAATAAATATATTTTGAACTAACTTTTGGTGGATTTGGATGTTATAGTGTTCAGTCTCACTACAACGATCTTGTGATCACTACCTCCTGCATCTGCCATAATGCTCACTACTTGCTCAGAATTGTTTGTTGCACTTCCATCTAGATCATACCTTTCTTTCGCCCTGTATTCGAGATGTAGCAGTTGCACAAAGAGTAAGTTTGGTATTACGTTGTATTTAGAACTGATTTTCTTACACTATTTCTGTCAGCTTCGAAATACTGATGTTAGTTTCCGATTTGTTTAGCCCGTATTTTGATCGATCACGCATCAGCGTGCTCGTTAATAGTATGTACAGCGTATGTTTATCGAGCTGTGATAGAAAATTTCTTATGACTGATTTTTTCGTTGTGGTAGTTGTGTGTTTCGAGTCAATGGTTGGTTGATGTTGAGACAGCTTTCTATATAGCGGAATGATACGTATTCTCATTAGCAAATGATAAGTTGATTATTAATGAAATAAACAATTTCGTCCTGGGCCCTTCTAATGTTGCAACGTACATTAATGACAACTTTTACACAGGCACCGGCAACTCAAATCTGAACTCAGGACAGTATTTATACACTGAGTATGATTTTATGTGTTCTTTTGTTGTTTATGATCTTATGGCTATAGGGATGTTGGGGAAATATGCTGGATTTGAAAGTGTGTGAGAGTTGTTGTAGTAGTTTCAACAATATGTGTCTTGAAAACAATGCGATGTTAAGAAAATTGCACATGATGAAACTAGAAACCAGAACCATTTGCTTACAAAGCTTAGGACCATTGGTTGTACTTAGGTATATTGCTTAAGTGTGTAGAAATTATGCAGGACGGGGTTGTTGATGTTAGCGTAATTGGGTAAGCTTGCGATATTATTTAACCTTATACTGTTTTAGGACGCCTAGTATGTTTATTATATAGGCAAATTGCCTGGAAGTAAAAGTAGGGTAGGGTAGTTATAGTAGGACCTTGGCTGCACCTGAACGAGCTAATTACCCCTGCATATGTAACATTTCATCTGTACGTATAAAAGTCTATAAATTAAGTGGTAGTAACCTCTGCCATAAACGATGCAGATTTATTACTTACATCTACGCAGCTACTCTGCAAATCACAAGTGGCTTGCAGAGCGTTCGTCGAAGCACCTTCACATTAATTTTCTGTTCCTCCAGTCTCGATTACCGCGCGGGAAAAACGAACACCTGTATGTTTCAGTGCGAGCCCTGGTTTCCCTTATTTTATTCTGATGATCGTTCCTCCCTGTGTAGGTCGGCGTCGACAAGATATTTTCGCATTCGGAGGAGGAATTTGGTGACTGAAATTTTATGAGAAGGTCCTCCCGCAACGAGAAACGCATTATCTTTATGATATCCATCCCAAATCCGGTATCACGTCCGTGATACTCTGTCCCTTTTTTCTCGCTAGAACAAAAAGTGCTGCTCTTCTTTGAACTTTCCCCGTCAATCCTATCTGGTAAGGATCGCACACCTCGTAGCAGTACTGCGAAAGAGGAGGGCCAAGCGTGGTGTAGGCTATCTCTTTAGTAGATATGACGCATCTGCCAATAAAACGTTGTCTTTGGTTCGCCTTCCACACAACATTTTTATGTGCTCTTTCTAATTTGTTAGTAACTGTAATTCCTAAGTATTTAGTTAAATTTATGGTTTTTAGATTTAACTGATTTATCGTGTAACCGAAGTTTAACGGATTCCTTGTAGCACCCGTGTGGATGACTTCACACGTTTGGGTATTTGGGGTCAATTGCCAATTTTTGCATCATACAGATGTCTTAGCTAATTTTTTTGCAATTGATTTTGATTTTATGATGACTTTACTAGTCGATAAATTATAGCATCAGCTGCAAATAAACTAACATGGCTGCTCATATTGTCTCCTAAATCGCTTATATAGACAACTAACAGCAGAGGGCCTATAACACCACCTTGGGAAACGTCATAAATCACATCCGTTTTACTCGAGGGCTTTCCATCAATTACCACGAATTAGGACCTCTCTAACACGAAATCACGTGTCCATTCGCGTGACTGAGACAACATTCCATAAGCGCACAATTTGATTACAAGCCGCTTGTGAAGTATGGTGTTAACATCCTTCTGGACATCTAGAAATACGGAATTAATTTCAAATCCCTTGTCGATAGCACTCAACACCTCGTGTGGGTAAAGAGCTAGTTGTCTTTTTCAAGAACGATGTTTTCTAAATCCCTGTTGATTATATGTCAATAGACCGTTCTCTGCAAGGTAATTCAAAATATACATGCAAAATACATGCATATCGACAGTATTGCTTTTCTTGAATATTGGTGTGATCTGTGCAACTTACCAGCCTTTGGGTAAGGATCTTTCGTAGAGAGAGCTGTAGCTACTGCACCTAAGTGACTGAAGTTGCTTCAGCTACTTCGAGGACAACTATATCTATGTTATTCATGTTGGCAGCTGTTATGGATTCGAATTCTGGAATATTTACTTTGTCTTCTTTAGTGATGGAATTTTAGAAGGCTGTGTTTAGTAACTCTGCCTTAGCAGCACCGTCATCGATAGCATTTCCATAGTTATCAAGTAGAGAAGGCATTATTTTGTCTTGCCGCTAGTACACTATGCGAACGACCAGAAACCCTTTTGCATTTTCTGCCACGTTTCGAGACAAGGTTTAGTCGTGGGAACTACTACAAGCATCTCGCATTGACGTCCGCTCTAACTTTCGAGCTTCTGTAAAAGATCGCCAGTCATGGGGATTTAGCATGCGCTTAAATTTGGTACGCTTTTTTCGTTGTTTCTGTAACAGTGTTCTAATCTGTTTTATGTACCATGGGGGATTAGCTCCGGCGTTTGTTAATTTATTTGGTATAAATATCTCAATTGCTGTAGATACTATTTCTTTAAATTCAAGCCATATCTGGTGCAAACTTACATTGTTAACTTGGAAGGAGTAGAGATCGTCTCTCAGGAAGGCATCAACCGTATTTTACGTGTGGTTCTTTTCTTTTTCACAGCTATATTTTTCGTTTGTTTTTGGTGGGTTTAGGAGCTACGGTACTCAGTCTCGCTACGACAGCTCTATGGTCACTAATCACTGTATCCGTTTTTATGCTCTTTATTAAACCAGGATTATTTGTTGCTAAAAGGTCGAGTATGTTTTCACAAG
This sequence comes from Schistocerca americana, assembly GCF_021461395.2. Lineage (NCBI taxonomy): Eukaryota > Metazoa > Arthropoda > Insecta > Orthoptera > Acrididae > Schistocerca > Schistocerca americana. The sequence continues at coordinate 55,076,374 of NC_060126.1, read as the reverse complement.
TGTTTACTACTCGAGTTGGCGCGCGAACTAATTACTCGAAATAATTAGCAGAGAATGCGTATACCACAATTTCAGATGATGCTTAATTATTACCTCCGGACTTAAGAATGTATTGTTATCAACTTATCGAGGATAAATTGATGTCACCATCAACTATAATTACCGCGCGGGGTAGCAGTGCGGTCTTGGTCGTCTTGTCACGGTTCACGCGGCTTCCCACTTCGGGGGTTCGAGTCCCCCCTCGGGCATGGGTGTGTGTGTTGTCCTTAGCGTAAGTTAGTTTCAGTTACATTAAGCTACATTAAGTAAGCCTAGGGACCGATGACCTCAGCAGATTGGTCCCATAATCCTTACCACAAATTTCAAATGTTTCTAACTATAATTGTATGATTCGGGTGTATGTCTGAAATTAGCCTCAAGTTTTCTTTGAACCTTACAGAAACTGTATTGTCTGAGTTGGAAGGACAGTAAACGGATCCAATTAGTATTTTATTCCGGTTCCCAAGAATGACCTCTGCCCATACTAACTCACAGGAACTACTTATTTCAATTTCGCTACAAGATAAACAATTTCTAATAGTAACAAAGACCCCACCATCAACTGTATTTAGCCTATCCTTTCTCAACACCGTTAGGTCCTTCGTGAAAATTTCGGGTCAACTCATATCCGGCTTCAGGCAGCTTTTAACGCCTATAACGATTTGAGCATCAGTGCTTTCTGTTAGCATTTGGAACTCTGGTACTTTCCCAACAAAGTTACAACAAATTGTAATTGTTCTACCGATGGTCTCTATATCTGCAGTACACGCCACAAAGACCCCGCTGTCCGTGTAGCCGCCTCCTGCGAGTAATGGGCTACTGCATCTAGCTGAGGGAAACTGTCAGCTACAGATAGCGCATGGAACCTGTTTGTCAGACTGGCAGGGGACGCCTTACGTTTGGTCTTCCCGAGAAGTCTTTTGCGGCTTACTTCACCCCGAGACAATCTCTCATTCGACCACGAGTGACGGGTCATCCTCAATGCGAGGATTAACTGGGCTGGCCATCTGACAGGACTGATAAGTGGATCGTTCACCATAACATTCTAAAGTGGAACCACTGGGTCGTTCACCATAACATTCTAAAGTGGAACCACATGTTTCAAATACGCTTAAACGCATCATCCCCTCTGTCAAATAGCAAAACTAGTGTCTCCTTGTAACGCCGGAAATGCATATCCTCCTATTTCCATCTATTGTACTACAAATTTGTTTTTCTCATTTTTGTTACCTGAATATATGACATTTCTGTGTCTTTATATATTGTAATTGTTTTACTGTATATATATATATATATATATATATATATATATATATATATATATATGCATTTATGTCGATGTATAATTGGTTTGTTCTGTAAATATCATTTGTATTTTTACACTGGGTCTTGCCTAGGGAAAACTATGCTATCGAACGAATACATCGATAGGTCGTGTGGAGAACCAAAGTGTTTAGGATCTTTGGTAGTGTTAACTCTGTCGCGTGGAGCGCGGGCAGAGGGGAGTCTGGCTGGGGTAGTGCAGTGGAGCGAGTTGCCGCGCTTTCGGGGTTGGGCAGCATGTAATTGCGCTCGACTTGCTGTGATAGTTTCTGACACGGTGTCGCGGTCGGGAAGCATTAGCTGGCGCACATCAAGAGCCCGTTTCGCCTGGTGACCGTGTCGAGAAGAAGGCGCGCCAACATCCAGCTTCTGCAACAGCGACGGCCGACAATGAGTGACTGTCGCCACCTCCTCGATCGACGGCTTCAAACCATCAATCAACCAACAAGGAAGACTGGAAGGACGTAAAGTTTTAGAACTGTATGGCAGACCTCAGCTTTTCAAACTGTTCAAATCACAAAATTACAGCAACGTAACATGAATCTTTGTTGCTCAATGTCCCAATTGCATTACCAACCAGGGTCCCTTCCTTTTCCAGAATGAACCCGAGTGTCGTTAAAATTTATACGCCAGCATCATTCGATTTCACTGCTTTAATTTCAAAGTTCAGTTAAAGTATTCATAGCTGGCTACAATATTTAGGTTACACAAGCACAAATTACGAGTACAAGTTTTGTTACCATATTTTAGCTTACCTGTGACTGCAGCTCAGCTTGGTACGTACTAAATTTTACTATTGTTAATTGTTGAGGAATCACTTAATTCAAGTTCAAAGTTAAATCTCTTATTTCTAAATTGCGTAGATTCAAGTAGCTTTTGAAATGATTGTTGAGGTAGTCCAAGACTAACCGTATCTTACTGAATTTCGATGTGCTTCAGAAAGAAAACTTAATATTAACTTTAGTCACTAAATTAACTTTCGATTTTCCGGTTTTATTAACTCTTTTGCGAAATTAAGTCAGAGTGTAGCGAAATTTATTACTTCTGACAAACTTTCAGTTTTCACACTACACGTGTCAACCTTCAGTTGCCACGCTTCTAGTGCTAATTATATGTGTAATAACCTTTCTTTTTCAGTTACTATAGTAATTGTCCTTAGGACTGGCGACCGTAATTTCCCCCAAATCTCAAATATCTAATTAGCGCCAATTAATTGTTAACGTGACGACTGCACATTTACTTTCTTTATTAACTTTACTCCTTTTCAAAATTAATTTCCACCAGTTTCATTTGCATTTTTCCTTTCATTTAGATGTAACCCTTTCCTCCCTCTTTACCGACAGATTAACTTCGGTGACGATTGCTTTTCCCAAATTTCCATTAGGTACACACGGTTTAATTTTTCACTGTCATTAAGGTCGATAAGTGAGGGGAAGGTTACACGTGGCGACCGTGACAGGACAATCTTCGGATTTGAGGTTGTTCTGGACACGAATTTTGAATTGTGCAAATCTTGTAATAAAGTACTGGTTACGAAATTGTCGATACGTCAGCGAGAATATTAGTGGGAGGAATCCTAATTAGATTCGAGATTTGGCATTTATATCGAGAATTATTAAAATGAGTGAAGGCAACAATTACCAAAATTTGGTAGACTTGGATACGGAACAATCGATCGAACAGTGGGAAACGCGCACCGCAGAACCCATTATTCAGGGGCAGGAGGCTAGCATGAAAGACGCGACCGCCGAAACGCAACAAAGAGCAGAAATGGAATTCCAAACTTTAGAAAATGTTTCGGAATCGAAAGTGAAAATCAAATATGAATCCCTTGATGACGAATACGGGGGGACAATTAAAGAGGAAGCCGCTACGGAAGTAAAACCGGTAGTTTCCGGGAATTTAACTGATTTATTGAATGTTTTGATTAACGAAATCACTAGTCAGTCTGAAAAAATTGAACGGAAGCTAGACAATCGGAACAAAGCTATTAATGTTGTTAACAACAGTGTTGGAGTTGTTAACACAAAAGTCAAAGAAGATATTGTTGTGATTAATACCGAAATCGGTAATCTTAAACAGGAAATGATAGGCGTTCAGGCGGAAGTTGCGAGCATAAATACTCGTTTTTATTCCGAAATTAGCAGAATCGAGGAAAGTGTAGGAGAAGCTGTTGCTCCAATCATCGAGAATAAGGTGACGGGACAAATTCAATTAGTGATAAAAGAGGATCAAAAGAAGGTGGAAACTTCCGAAGTAGCTACCAAAGTGACGAAGCAGGCTAATACCTGCGAAGAAAAAAAAAAGGGAAGTAGAAACGCTTGCGACAACCACTTGCCAAGTAATTACGAGAGTGTCGAAATTAGAAAAGAAACTTGACGAAAAACAGAGCTATGTGCCAATCTGTGCACATAGTTCGGAATTGTTGACGAAAGAGGATCGGTTCGACCCCTTGAAAAAAGGCGGTATACACCCGACGGATTTCATTAAAAATTGTGAAAGAGTTTTACCAGGTCATGGACTAATGAGAGAAAAATTAATGCGGTTATTGATGTGTTGGCTGGTGATGCCAAGCGTTGGGGCTTACACCTCAACATTATCAACCTGACTTGACGAGTTTAAAAATTTGTTTCTTGCTGAATACTGGTCAGAGCAAAAACAGCGAAGTGTCTGGCGCGAATTTGTCGTATCGAGGCCTTTCGATGCGAATTCGCGCGGCTCGATGAAGGAGTTTTGTGAGGGCTGGATCCGCAAGTTGGAATATTTGCGTGATCGCCGCACGGAATCCGAAATAGTCTGAGAACTCTACAAGAAGCTTCCAGATGACACAAAACGCTACATAGGAAGCAATTACAGGATAATCAATGATTTCTTGGAAAGAGTTGAGGACGAGGACAATTGGCGCAATAATCGCGACAGCGGTAGAGGCCGTGATAACAACAACGGGTACCACAGCAATCACAACAACGATAACTATGGAAATAATGCATACCGCAATCATGGCAGCAATAACAATAATGGTTCGGGCCGTAATAACAATCGGTACAATGCAAATAATAACAGGAATGACGGAAACCAGTATCATACTAGCGTGATACGGGCTTCGCAGAATAGTAATAACGCCAGAGAGTGTGATCAGCCGCCTCAGCAGCATCCGGGGAGCTTATCTGCTGGGACGAGACAGGGAAACCATTAGCCGCGCCGGTGAGGGGCCGACCGGGCGTGGAGAAATTTTGGAGGCCCAATAACAGGAGAAAACCCAGGTGTCGTCGTTACGAAAATTCCGTATGGAATATTCAACGGTGGGAGAGTGTGCCAGGGTTAAGAGAAAGGAGTGCACCCACAAGTAATAGATCAGCTGTAGACACGGCAGTAGAAAATACATTCACTGTCAGTGAGAACAATTTAAGTAGTGTTCCGGAAAACGATTATAAAGTGGCAGCTGTAACACCCACAGCGGAAATGGAGATTGAGTTTAAGAATGATTCGCAATTGTTGAGAGAAGATCAGATGTCGGATAACACGTTCGGCATTGAGCGAGAGGATGCAGAGAGGGATGAGGTCTGGTTAAGGCAGTTCGGTCGCTTATACGACGAACCAAGAGATTATAGGGGCCTGTACGGGAGAAGTGTTTATGGGGAGCGCGGGCAGGATTTGCCGCGTCTCGTCCCACAGGAAGATAGTATTTGTGAAGTGATAGAAAGTTCTGGCCCTAACCGGCAGACTTTACTAGAAATAGTTGATGTTAATGGGGAGCACGAGCAAGATTCGTCGTGTTTCGTCCCGCAGGAGTTGGATGTTGAAGTAGTAACGGAAAGTTCTGACCCTAACCGGCAGACTTTACCGAAAGTTATAGTGGTAGAAGTAGCCGACCCATCCGACGCAAACCTCCAGTCCATTAGGAACACGCGGTTTAATTTTTCACTGTCATTAAGGTCGATAAGTGAGGGGGAGATTAAATCCTATTTCCTCATTTCTCTTTTTCCTCTTCATCTATCTCTATTAGCCACGCAGTCTTCTTTTTCCTGTATATTTCATTAATTATGTTTCATCATGTCCCTATTCTTTTCCTCCCCTCACCATCAGTCCCCATCATAGCCCCTGCTGCTAGGACTCCTATCTAAAATCTGTCTCTATCATAATGTTTAATTATAGCAGTACTTATCATCTACGAATATAAACTGAATATGTATGTATTTTTCCAAGTGTGCCTATGTAATTGTCCATTTTACCTTTTGTATTAGATGTAGCTTAACATGCCTAGTAAAACATATGAAAGTAAAATAAGTAGAATGCCTGGTTAGATGTAATAGAGGGCCTGATTGACATTTCAAGAAAAACATAGCAGCAACAGTACACTGCATGAACTGTGGCGTAGCCCAACCCGTTTTTCTCAAAGGCCATCTTGCTTATCGTTCAGAAACAAACTCTGCACCGCAGTTAACTCTAAAAGCTTATGAAAAATACCTACTCTAGTAACTTTCTTCCATATGTTAGTGCACCACAGTGTATAGAAAATATTAATTCGCAATTGTAGAAATATGGAATTCAGAATCAACTGAGCACAAAACACTATTTCATCAGAAATTTTATTGCATCGGACTGCCTATAACATACAAATGTAGAAACAGTAACTGAAAAACATTTCCAGAAACGCGCCCTTAAATCTTTCCAATAGCGATTTTTCACCTGACGAAATCTTAGTAAGTAGAAACTACAAACGGAAGTTCAAGATATCACGTCTTAACTATTAAACAGCTATACACACATTATGTTGAGGAAGCGATCATTTTCATCTTTTCTAATTTATTGGAAATTCGTGGTTTGCACACATATTTATTGTCACTTTTCTGCCGGCCGTTATGGTCGAGCGGTTCTAGGCGCTTCAGTCGGTTAGCGCGCGGCTGCTATTGTCGCAGGTTCGAATCCTGCCTCGGGCATGGATGTGTGTGATGTCCTTAGGTTAGTTAGGTTTAAGTAGTTCTAAATCTAGGGGACTGATGACCTCAGATGTTAAGTCTCATAGTGCTTAGAGCCATTTGAACCATTGTTGTCACTTTTCTAAACAACTAACGTCGGTTAGAAACGGACCATAACAGGTATAATGCGGCATCATTCATTAGCTGCATGACAAATCACAACTACTGAGATGCATCGTGCCATGAACGAACATTTTAAGTCGGAAATTTGTACTGGGGTGCAAAGAGCGCACAGGAAGTAATGTGACGAAGTCCATTGTGCTGGGCCTGCATAGAATCCTCTTTTGTGACCGATACTGTTTTAATATTTACTTGTGTAAGAAACCACAGTTGTATCCAGTTCACATTCGACGACGATACAGTGATGTATCAAGCAGACAACAATGGGCATTGACTACGAATTTCAAAGGGATCTAATATAGACTGAAAAACGATTAGTTCAATTGCATGTCAAAATAAATGTCAACAAAAGTTAAACGGCTATTCCTGTGACAATAAGACAGAATTTACAAGCAACTCTGTGATTGTTCAGTGGACACATTCCATGAACGTCGTCTGCAAATATCACGGAGTGCACTTACAGAAAGATGAAGATGGACTTACGTTCGGTGAGGACAAAGCAGCGTTGACCGGCGGACGACAGGCCTTACAGCAGTAACCTGAGTGCTCGTCGAAACGTCGACCTTTTGCACACATTAGCAGTCCGAGCAGTTCCGGTTGCGTCACTCAAGCTACGTGTGTTACCCTTGTCGAACTGGGTTGAGGTCAAACGCCTCAGTCACACACTGAAGAGCCAAAGATAGTGCTATACCTGCCTAATATTGTGTAGGGCCCCACGAGCTGGCAGAAGTTCGGCAACAATTTGTGGCATGGACTCCGCTAATGTCTGAAGTACTGCTGAAGGGAACTGACAACACAAATCCTGCAGAGCTGTCCATAAATCCGTAATACTACGAAGGAGTGGAGGTCTCTTCTGAAGCCGAGTGGGGTAACCGTGCGGTCGCGGGCGCATTGTGTCAGCTCGCGCGGCTCCTCAAGTCGGAGGTTCGAGTCCTCTCTTGGGCGTGTGTGTGTGTGTGTGTTGTCCTTCGCGTAAGTTAGCTTAGGTTAAGTAGTGCGTCAGCCTAGGGAACGATGACCTCAGCAGTTTCGTTCAAAAATGGTTCAAATGGCTCTGAGCACATCTGAGGTCATCAGTCCCCTAGAACTTAGAACTACTTAAACCTAACTAACCTAAGGACATCACACACATCCGGACTGAAGCACCTAGAACCGCTCGGCCACACGGTGGCCGGCCCAGCAGTTTGGTGCCATAGTCCTTACCACAAATTTTTCTCTTCTGAACAGCCCGTTGCAAGGCATCCCGGATATTCTCAATAATGTTCATTTCTGGGAGATTAGTGGCCTGCGGAAGTGTTGAAACTCAGAAGAATGCTCCTGGAGCAATTCTGTAGTAAGTCTGGACGTGTGGGGTGTCGCATTGTCCTGCTGGAATTGCCAAAGTCCGTCAGAATGCACAATGGACGTGAATGGATGCAGGTGATCAGACAGGATGCTTACGTCAGAGTTGTATCTAGACGTATCAGATGTCCCATATCGCTCGAACTGCACATGCCCCACACCATTACAGAGCCTCTACCAGCTTGAACATTCCCCTGTTGACATGTAGGGTCCATGGGTTCATGAGGTTGTCTACATACCCGCAACCGTCCATCAGCTCGATACAATTTGAAACGAGACTTGTCCGGCCAGGCAACATGTTTCCAGTCATCAACGGTTCAATGTCTGTGTTGACGGGCCCAGGCGAGACGCAAAGCTTTGTGTCGTGTAGTCATCAAGAGTACACGAGTGGGCGTTCTGCTTTGAAAGCCCACATCGAAGATGTTTCGTTGAATGGTTCACACGTTGAGACCTGTTGATGGCCTAGCACTGAAATCTGCAAAAATTCGCGGAAAGGTTGCACTTCTGTCACGTTGAAAGATTCTCTTCAGTCGTCGTTGGTCCCGTTCTTGCAAGATCTTCTTCCGGTCGCAGCGATGTCGGAGATTTGATGTTTTATCGGATTCGTGATTTTGACGGTACACTTGTGAAATGGTCGTAGGGGAAATATTCATTTCATCGCTACCTCGGAGATGCTATGTCCAATCGCTTGTGCGCCGAGTATAACATCACGTCCAAACTCACTTAAATCTTGATAGCAGCAGTAACTAACCTGACAACTGCGCCAGACAGTTGTCTTACAAGGGAGTTGCCGACCGCAGCGCCGTATTCCGCCTATTTACATATCTCTATATTTGAATACGCATGCCTATACCAGTTTCCTTGGCGCTTCAGTGTAGTATTAACATGCGGAAAGTTTCCTGCATGCTTTAGTATGTGTCATTCCAACCGATCCCTTCTTTTAGTCGAGTTATGGCCAAAACTCCTCCTTTCTTGAATTCTGTGCGGTATCTTTCCTTCAGAAGTACAATTTGCCCAACTAACGCTAAGCAAGGTTCCACGCAAGTAACTTGAAAAAATACTTCATATTACTTAATTGTGTATTTGATCTTAACAATTTTCTCTTTTTCTGGACTTTATATATCCTCTGTTTCGTTCATCGTCACTTCTTTTGCTCACCAAACAGCAAAACTTAGTGTCTCATTTACTAATCTAACTCCTTCAACATTTCCTAATGTTATTCTGGCACATTCCATTACCCATGTTGCACTTTTCCCGCTGTTCATCTTATAAACCGTTTGCAAGACACTACCCGTACCATTCATCTGCTCTTTCAATCACTTACTGTTTCCTACATATAAAGGTTGAACATTAATAAAATCGACGAACTGCACGGACCGACTCCTGACTCGAAATGGAGGAAAACAGGTCGTGCGAACGTGTGTCCGGAAATGCATCGTTGCCACGGCACGTGACGCTGACTAATGGAAATGCGTCTGTCCACGTGCCGTCTGTTCCTGGCGTTTTACAGGCCGAGTGATTGATGAAGCGTGCTGTAAGTAGCAGAATTGTCGGGTATTCGCGCCGGGAACCAGCCGAAGTGGTGTTTGTGTATGGGCAAGCAAGGATTCTTGCCGGCCACGTACTAGGACCTGTCATTATTCCACACCTCTACCTGCACTCCCTGCAGAATATCAGCCTGGGCTACTTGGGAATGTGCCTTCGGCAACACGACAGTTATGTGAATGACAGAGGACCACTTAGCTTCCGCCAACACCTCATCCTCCCCTGATGTTGGATAGGATGTGCGGGCCACCCGACTGGAACGCCCTGGACTTTTACCTCTGGGGATCTAAACAGCGTTGTGTATGCTGAACCATTTCCTGATGTACAGACCCGTCAACAGCAAATTCAGGACACGACTGACACAATCCAGATAGAGGCTAGAACGTGCGAAAGAGCTCGGCAATCCATGACGCGACGTGTGAACGTATACATTGCATTCTACAGAGGCTATTTGGAACATATTATAACGTGGATGGTATACAGCTCTGTGCTGTGTTCCGGAACGATTTTGTTGTCGTTACACACATACACCGACCTTCTTTCCTCCATTTTCTGTCGGGGCTCGTACGTCCAGTTGCCGGTTCTGTCAATGTTCTCCCTGTATGGGTTGAGAAGGGACCTGTATGGCTGCCGGATTTCGGTTCCCAAGAATAATTATTATGTCTATTTAAACTCCCAAACGTACTGGTAACTTCACTGTCGAATTACTGCTTGCTGCGTAAAATGATGGTTAATGTCAATGAAGCCATTTGGCGTGAAGTGAAGTGTAATGAATGTGAACTATTCTACTGACCAGGACGTAATTACTCCCTTTTTTTATCTAATTTAGTTCTTATTTAAATAATATGTGTCTACTGTTTTCGATTCTCGGGACGGTGACTTAGGGAAAATTACCCATCTGCGACATATGGCCAAGAGAGCGGTGTGCAGACCACATGCCCCTCCACATCCACATTCAGTGACGCCTTTGGGTTGAGGAGGACACGGCGGCCGGTCGGTGCCGCTGGGACCTTCACGGCCTGTTCGGGCGGAGTTTAATTTTGTTTTAGTTTTTAGGTGGTGGCGACGCGTCGTTGAGCGGAATCCACGGGAGGACGCGAGTGAGCGATGGGGAGTGAGCGTGCTGTCGTGCACCGTGACCGCACTGGAAGAGGTTGGCGAGGCACTGGAACCACAGCTCCACTGGAGCACCACCCATTTTGCTTACCATTCGTACACTTGCACTTAGATTTAAGAAGTGCTGCGCTAGTACGATGAGCTTCTGATGCGTTTTCTCGAAATCGATGTTCAAACACTTATGATCCTTTTGAATGCTAACGCTCCATATACGGGAGGTGCTGCAGATGGAATTAGATTAGGAAACGAGATTAGATGACATTTCTTGTTTGGGCAAGAAAGTAAATGATGATTGCAGAAGTAGAGAGGATACAAACCGTAGATTCGCACTGGCAAGAAAATCGTTTGTGAAGAAAAGAAATTTGCAAACATCCAATAACAATTTAAGTGTGTTACGTATACATCTATTTGTATGTAGTGTAGCCATGTATGGAAGTGAAACAAGGACGATAAACAGTGTACACAAGAGGTAAATAGAAGCTTTTGAAATGTGGTGCTACAGAAGAAAGCTTAATACTGAGTGGATAGATCACGTAACCAATGAGGAAGTATTGAATACAATTTGAGGATAAAAGCAATTTGTGGCACAACCTGACTATAAGAAACGGGTCGGTTGATAGAATACGTTCTGAGAAATCAAGGGATCACCAATTTAGTATTGGAGGGAAGTGTGGGTAGTAAAAGTTGTAGAGGGAGACCAATAGATGAATACAGTAAGCAGAAGAATGCGAGTTGCAGTAGTCATTCGGATTAAAGGAGACTTGCGCAGGACAGAGTAGCATGGAGCGTTTCATCAAACCAATCATCGGACTGAAGACCACAACAACAACAACAACAAGAAAAACATTGATCTGGATGGGTATTGCACTCTTAACATAGAAAATATACGGGTATGAGTGCGATATTTGCAAACGTATAAACTCACATATTTTGGGGAAGAAGGTAATATTAATTAAAGCGAGGAAAAGAAAAATATGTAAATTATCATGCCAAAATAGTTTTTATCAAGCTAGTCTTTTGACTTTAATGTGACATATGGGCTTTGTTTCCCGCTCCCCTTTCGTGACCTCTTATCACACAATCAATGAATGACATAACATACTTTCGCACGGAGCCCACAGTCGCAACAATAATCCTGAGGCACGGCCTTGACACGTCCCCTCGCGTCACTTCTGCCGCTTGTGTACTTTGTGTTCACCACCTTTGTCTTAACATTTCCCCTGCTGTGAAGTCGAAGCCCTTACTCATTGTTATTTACGGGCTCGTTAAGAAAACAATAGTTTCCCACGTCCGTCTCTCTCCTTCTCGCGCACACTTGACATGTCTGCGACCTGCAATCTGGTGGAAATACTATGTGACTGGCAGTATCGAGTAAAGTGATTAATGTTCAGTTGCGTCGGAGTCTCCTCTGAAAATCTCGCTTCCTGAATGCATCTCATAGATAGCCATAATACTTTTATGTATGTCATTTATTTTAATCAGTAACATAAAGAGTACTTTTGCATTCTACTCACAGTATTTGAATTTTGCGACTAAATTCTGTCACATGTTTTTATAGTATTCGGCACGTTTACTTGCTTTTTGCACGTCGGTATTGTACAGCGCCTATCACCGAAAACCTACCGAGAAAACAGTCTGTTAAAGGGTTACTGCCTGAGTATTTTGGTGTCGGGTACTCGTGGTCTCCAATTACTCGGTACACAATAAGAATCCAACTCGTGATGATGTCCAGTGAGATAAAATATTTTATTTTTAGATCCCTTAGAGGTGGCGGGCAAGCCAGTTTTCTACCATATACGAGATTCAGGAAACAATATCGTACAGACGTACTGCCGAAGCTGCCCCCCTCTCCACAACGCCCCCACTGCCACCCCACACATCTCCCGCAATTTCTGTAATTCTTTTCTACACAAATTTCTCAGATCTTATGATTTTGTCAGTACCCGTAATGCAGATAAAGCATTATTCATAATATTACTTAAACGAACTGTAATGAGGAAATATATTGCATACAACAAATCAGACGTATCATTTCAGGGTATTTCTAAAAATAATGGAAGTAAAGCAATATGAAACTGTTCATGGAAACAGTTGTACTTTGGTTTTAGTCTGATGTGTAACAAATATCATTTGATTTTCATAAATTATTAATAGTGCACACACTATTAATCAGAGTGAAAGGACAACAATATACCTTCCCTGGAATAGTGTGTTTATTATACAGGGTGTTACAAAAAGGTACGGCCAAACTTTCAGGAAACATTCCTCACACACAAATAAAGAAAAGACGTTATGTGGACATGTGTCCGGAAACGCTTAATTCCCATGTTAGAGCTCATTTTAGTTTCGTCAGTATGTACTGTACTTCCTCGATTCACCGCCAGTTGGCCCAATTGAAGGAAGGTAATGTTGACTTCGGTGCTTGTGTTGAGATGCGACTCATTGCTCTACAGTACTAGCATCAAGCACATCAGTAAGTAGCATCAACAGGTTAGTGTTTATCACGAACGTGGTTTTGCAGTCAGTGCAATGTTTACAAATGCAGAGGTGGCAGATGCCCATTTGATGTATGGATTAGAAAGGGGCAATAGCCGTGGCGCGGTACGTTTGTGTCGAGACAGATTTCCAGAACGAAGGTGTCCCGACAGGAAGACGTTCGAAGCAATTGATCGGCGTCTTAGGGAGCACGGAACATTCCAGCCTATGACTCGCGACTGGGGAAGACCTAGAACGACGAGGACACCTGCAATGGACGAGGCAATTCTTCGTACAGTTGACGATAACCCTAATGTCAGCATCAGGGAAGTTGCTGCTGTACAAGGTAACATTGACCACGTCACTGTATGGGGAGTGCTATGGGAGAACCAGTTGTTTCCGTACCACGTACAGCGTGTGCAGGCACTATCAGCAGCTGGTTGGCCTCCACGGGTACACTTCTGCGAATGGTTCATCCAACAATGTGTCAATCCTCATTTCAGTGTAAATGTTCTCTTTACGGATGGGGCTTCATTCCAACGTGATCAAATTGTAAATTTTCACAGTCAACATGTGTGGGATGACGAGAATCCGCACGCAATTGTGCAATCACGTCATCAACACAGATTTTCTGTGGACGTTTGGGTAGGCATTGTTGGTGATGTCTTGATTAGGCCCCATGTTCTTCCACCTATGCTCAGTGGAGCACGCTATCATGATTTCATACGGGGTACTATACCTGTGCTGCTAGAACATGTGCCTTTACAAGTACGACACAGCATGTGGTTCATACACGATGGAGCTCCTGCACATTTCAGTCGAAGTGTTCGTAAGCTTCTCAACAACAGATTCGGTGTCATATGGATTGGTAGAGGCGGACCAATTCCATGGCCTCCACGCTCTCCTGACCTCAACCCTCTTGACTTTCATTTATGGGGGCATTTGAAAGCTCTTGTCTACGCAACCTAGGTACCAAATGTAGAGACTCTTCGTGCTCGTATTGTGGACGGCTGTGATACAATACGCCATTCTCCAGGGATGCATCAGCGCATCAGGGATTCCATGCGACGGAGGGTGGATGCATGTATCCTCGCTAACGGAGGACATTTTGAACATTTCCTGTAACAAAGTGTTTGAAGTCACGCTGCTACGTTCTGTTGCTGTGTGTTTGCATTCCATGATTAATGTGATTTGAAGAGAAGTAATGAAATGAGCTCTAACATGGAAAGTAAGCGTTTCTGGACACATGTTCACATAACATATTTTCTTTCTTTGTGTGTGAGAAATGTTTCCTGAAAGTTTGGCCGTACCTTTTTGTAACACCCTTTATATTTACTTCGCATTTCCTTGGTCTGAGCGAAGTAAATCACTGAAGTTACGTTTTGAAGCTGTGTCTTATTCTGACGACAAGATGGCTAAATCTGACAGCCCTATTTTGCTCATACGCATCTTCAGCTGTTTTTACCGTTTTTAATTTGAAACTGTACTCGCTTGCATTGCCACCAATGGCCCCAAAACTATGTCTATGTTCTGATAAGCATCACTTAACTAATACTCTGAGAAAAAAATTCAAAATTTCCAGTGTCCACGGGTATCATGAGCTCTTTCACCTGGAACGTTAGAGTACCTATTTCGTTAACTTCCTGCGCTGTACCTTTGTCTCCGTTATATTAGGCGCCAAAATCAGCTACACTTTTTTCAAGATTAGATTCAGAGCTTCCATTTAAGGAATTTGGTGAAAGAAAGATAAAATCAGATAAAATGGTGTGATATGTTTTCCATTTCACTTATTATTCTGTCAAATACCTTGAACCACTCTAGCTCAAACAGTCATTGCTCCTGTTGCTAGCTGGCAAAAGTCGCCAAAAGTCGGAAGCAGTCGGTGAAACTGCTTACTTCTTCCAACATTAGCTCGTCGACAATAGAGATCCAAGAGTACTGTAGCAAAGTACCGGGTGGTTATAATTAAACTAATGGTGTTCCGAGTGCTGCATTGTGAAGAGGCCAACATTGCACTCTTTCTGCCATCAGGTGAAAATATGGCGCTGTATGCAGTTAGAATGTGGAACTGGAATGTTACCTGTTTTGAGGTTACTATACTATTTGTTGCTAGGCGGTTACATTTGATTTTTTTTTCCTTTTTTGCGGAGTGACTGTTGGTAGAATGTACATTGAAACAGGTTGAAGTTTTCCATACGAATCGTACCTACTGATAAGAATGACCGTGCAGTGCTGGTAAAGTTTTTTTATCAAAACGACAGCAATAGCAGCGCTGCAAAGAGGGAATATCGCCGACTGAAACAGCTGCGAAGAGGTCCATGCAGTAAATGGGCTAAACATTACGATCAGGAAATTTGGTGAAACAGGTTAATTAGGTGGTGTAGCAGGGAGAAGGAGGCGCCCTATTCTCATACGCAGTTGAAGTTGCTGTAGCTACAGCAGACCATCCAGCACGTGCGCCAAATTCGACACATTTTGCACTGGTATCCCTAGGAGTGAGGGGTGGCGTGCCTTTACGATGCACACAGTGACATGCCCCCTCTCATATTTATATCTTACTCTGGGTAATTCGATTTGGGGAAGTATGGCCGAGTATTGTCATCACAATGCTAGTATTGAGAACACAGAAGATATGAATAGTTTCCTCTCTAATTGCATGTGGTGAAAAGTTGCTATTGCTTCACACACGGACTTCCCACACAGCATCTCTCATGGTCCGGTGACAGGTGGGTTCTGCTGATCTTGAAAGGGTTATACCGATGGGTGTGAGGGAGTCGACTGGATGCTGTCCAGACGCCGGCATTGTCATAAGAGCGGGGGCGACACGCCCACAGGGGCCTGAAGGAGCGGCTGGGGCTAGAGATTCCGTTACTTCGTAGAAACTTAGTGAAAACGCTTTCTAATGGGCTATCAGCGAGGCGTGGGAGTAACTTGTGATCCCGGGCAGTCTTTGCGGGCAAATTCCTGTGTTTTCTGCAAAATCATAACTGTGATTGGCTTGCTCAGGGAATAGCTCTGTGACGTAGCAAAATAGGCGCAGCAATTGGCGCCAAGTATCTCCATTGGTGGAATAGTAGTGCTTCGGCTATGGAGTTGAAATTTTCCGCCGGTTTTCGAGTTGCTGAATGGCACGTTTAACCACGGCCACTGTCGTGGGGGTGGGAATGTTCTGTGTTCGGCTTGTATGGGTGCTCTTGTGAGGGTCGTCTCTCGCCTTTTGGTCGGAGTAGGTTACAAGACTGAGCTCTCGCTACTCTGGACAGTCTACCTTCCGTTGGCTGTGTAATATACTTTCATTTCATTGTAACTGTTTGACGAAGTTGCTGAAGTTTTGACTTAAACGTAACTTTCCGAGTACAGTTGGTAATTGAGCGTTCTGCGTACAAGCGGCCTGTGTTGTCCGTCTTGAGCAGTTTTGGCTAAAGTTGACTGTCTCAGAGTTACTGTGTGACTTCGCTTGTTAAAATCAATCACTGTATCGTCAGTGATTGTGTAGCGAGCCTTATTCATCTCCCTCAGAGGCGCATTTGTGTTGCTAGGAAGTCTTTAGTCTGGATCAACCAGACCAGGATAATTTGTTTCGGGCTATACTCGCAACATTATCATCACCAAGACGGGACGCCGAAGCAACCGGTCATCGCCTCCGGTCTGCCAGATCGTTTCCTTGCAGTTAAGAAGACAGCTTGGTAATGTATGTCCACAGCACCGACAGATTGGGGAATTTTGATAGGTGATAATCAGGGCTCAGCGGAGCGCGCCTGTTCATCTTTTCTTTGTTCTGTGTTGGGTATTCATTGTCTGAGTTCTCCCTACTGTAGCAGCAACTAATGGCTGGGTGTTTCTCTTGAGATTTGAGTTGCAAGGAATTGGCTCCCCATATCACTTGGTCTTAAATGTCACAATCTAGTTCATAGACAACTTCACCTTCACATAATATATTTGAGTATCCAGTTTGACGTATTGTAAATGTTTCGTGTGTTTTGTTTATTATTTTGAGTTTATTCATAATAAATCAAATTGTTATTTTCGACAGAACTTTCATTCTGTAGATCGTTAAAGCAACACTTTTATTTCTCACTATGTTAATGATTAATTAATTTCTATCAAATTAAATTATTGCTGGTGCCAAACTCTTTTCTATTCCACTTGCAGGGTCTATTACAGCCAGTTCGCGTTTCTTCTTAATCCAAGTGCAACAGCAAAAATCGGAGTTAAAAAAGGGGGGCTTAGAGCTTCATTTCCATATGAAGATGCTAGAAGAATTTAGTGTTAAATACACTGCTAGCCCCAGCACCTTGCATAAAATGGCGACCCTTAGCCTCGGATCTTTCCTGTGAATCGCTGATAAGCAAGCAGTATTCTCAGTAGGAATATTCAAAACTTATTTTACTTAATTTTTTCTAATGATTAATACACAAGTGTTTTTATGATAGTTCCACGTTTAGTATTTAAGTAGCGGCGCATGATTACAGTTTTTTTGTTTTAGTTGTATATATTTTTTTGTTTGTTCATTGTTTTTTGTGGTTCTTTGATGTGGTGTCCGTACCACATCACACTTTGTCAGCTTTGTGTTCGGTTTCTGTAGCACAAAAAATCGTGCATGTAATTACAGCGTTGGAACGGCGTTGTTGAAATTTTATGTCTATGTTTAAAAATATAGGGAGTAGATTATTTTTACTGTGCATTTTAGATAAGTTTGTTTTTCATTAATGTTCACGAGAAGTCAGGAACGATTATTAGCGAGCGAAGCTAAAACAAAAGAGGGTAGCATAACGGATAAGGGGCAGGTTATTGACGGGGATAGGTTTGGAGATGAGATGGGCACATTTTTAGCAGGACAGGACGACAGGGTCATTGATGAGAAGGGTGATTTTAGAGCAACGTCGCGGCCGTGATTATAATAGTGAGGTAGAGGATGAAACAGAGACAGGTGCACAGGTCGAGACGGTAGCAGAAGTTTATAGTCAAACGAACGAGAGGAGACAGAGGCCAGCTCTAGTGCCCAGGTGTCCAGAGTTACATCGCCCATGTGTGACGAGGATTAAAAAGATTACATTAACCCAATACTGAGCTTCCTACGACCAATGAAAGAAGAGATCACGAACAACGCAAGAAGAAGAAGTAAGAAGATGAGAAACAGCGATAGAAGGAGAAGGAAGCAGCTGAGAAACAGCGTAAGAAGGAGAAGGAAGAAGCAGACGAACATCGTAAGGACACTCATGCAATAATTTCGCATATAGGGGAAATTCGTGGGTAATTACTAACAATAAAGAAAGAGTATAGTGAAGTAAAACAAATGTCAATGGTTACACAAAAAGTAGTAGGCCATGCCAAGCGACAGCAATAGGGGCAATGAAAATTGCAAAAGCAACATCTCAACTCGCAGGGCGCTTGCGACGTGCGACACAAGCCCACTCAAAATCCCTAGCTTTCTTAGAAACCCAAGGTAATATCGCGGTTACGAACACCATGAAACGAATGGAAGAGGTAGAGAGTCGGACAGCAAAACTAGAGCGAAACAGGTATACGAGCACTGTGCGTTCGGATACTAATGGTGGAGTACACAGAATTGTGTCGCCGAGGGAAAGCCCGCCGTGCTCTAGCCCAGTGACAAGAGTGCGGAACTAACAATGCGTACGCAGAAACAGCGAGTAATAGCCCAAATAATTGCAACCCACCTAGCACATCACAGTTATCAGCAAGATAGATCAGGGCACTCAACAGACGTGCGAGTATCGGAAACGAGTGACAACACCAGTGCGAGGATCGGACAGGATTTTGATAACAGTCACTTTCTGTCGATACTAAACTTCCAAAAGTTCAGAGATAGTGGAGGGTCGATGCATCCCAAGAGCTGGGTGATGCAGTTCACAAATTCATTACCGTCATCATGGCCAACTCTGGTAAAATTAAAATTCATGTGTGGACACATCGAAGGCCAAGCCGCGGAAAAGATGCGGGGTGTGGCAGCGACGTGTCAGACTTATCAGGAATTTGTTGATGCGTTCCTGCGGATCTACTGGTCAAAGGAAATGCAAGACAGGATTAAAGAGGAAATAATATTTTGTCCTTAACCTAAAGTGTCCGGACAAAGGAGCGCAACCAAAGTTTTTGTGATTTACTCAAGAAGAATCAATTTTTAGATAGTCCATATAGCAAGGGAGAAATCATCATATTTTGTTTTTCCAAATTGCCAGTTAGGTACCAACAGACAATTGTCGGGAAGTGTGGATCTGACATAGAAGCATTCAAGAGTCTATTGCGTGACCTCGAAGTTGTCTTTGACAAACAAGACGCAAAGGAAAGGAAGAAAGAACAGAGTAACAAATACCAACGACCAGCAAGAGAGGACGACAACAGATGGCATAATCGCACTGGTCATTTAGGAAACCAGGGTTACGGAAATCAAGGTTACGCTAACCAAGGTTTTGGAAACCAAAGACACGGAAACCAGTACGTCAGGGAACAGGATCGTGCTAGACAAGCAAGATGGAACAGGAGGAATAACGAACGGCAATGCGACCGTAATTGGAGAGAGCGAAATCAAGGGCAACAGGAGAACCAGCAGATTGAATATAGACTTGCAAATCCTAATGCACGCCAGAGGAGGGGGAGTCTAACAAGGTATTGGTGCTAGTCCATAGACTCCACCACATCTCTCACATAAAGAAGTTCGTGGAATAATAGTAGTTTAAGTGGTGTACATAGTATAATAGGCAAATATATGAATCTTTCTTCGGGGAACAATAATCGTTGCATTAATAGATTAAGATTGTTAAAGTATTAACACGCTGTGTTGTCTTGCAAAAGAATTTACTGCTGCTATCCTTTTTGGTTTATGTTCGCGACTTACAATGTCAATAGAGTAGGCTGCACTACTATGCCATGAACAATGTATTTGTCCTTTCCTGTGTGGTGTCCATGCTGAGGGATAATGATGAGTGAGGAGATGTCGTACAAACCAGCGCATACAAAAACGTGCTCCTAGAAGAGATCTGGGAAGTCGTGATACGCTCCATAGCGGCCCCAACCAGTTCGCGGGACGTTCATACCAACACTTACAGGCACGCGTCAGTGCACTGCAAGATTGTGGGATATTGTGTGATTTCGAGGATGAATATGGGCAGTATAGTTTTTGTAGAGCTGCGCCAGCATCGTTGTCTTGCAAGTCAGGGTGAATCTGTGAGCGTTTGACTCCAAAGGTGCACTAGACGGTAGAAATGAAGGCATAAAGGCTACCATGGTAAAGTGCTGGTTGGGGATTTAGCGTGTTGCTCGAGACTGTCACAGATGAATAACCAAGGAATTATACTTGGAGATTCGTGACATACTGTGTAGCTGGCGTGTGGTGGGCGACTGAACCCTCAACAGGAACCAGTCCTGGCTTGGTCATATTACACTGACTCTGGAAAAGTGCACTTCGATCGCTAAAACCGCATCACATAGCCGGCTGGAGTGGCCGTGCTGTTCTAGGCGCTACAGTCTGGAACTGTGAGACCGCTACGGTCGCAGGTTCGAATCCTGCCTCGGGCATGGACGTGTGTGACGTCCTTAGGTTAGTTAGGTTTAAGTAGTTCTAAGTTATAGGGGACTGATGGCCTTAGAAGTTGAGTCCCATAGTACTCAGAGCCATTTGAACCATTTTAACCGCACCACGTAGGAAAAGAAGTTGAATCTATAAATTTATTGTCTTGTATAGCCATAGCTAACTCAGTCTCTCGAGTTTCAGTAAGCCTAGTGAGAACTCTGAGGCCGTGCCGTATGGCGTGCACATCAATGTCGTCGTCAATAGAAGCGAGCAGCTAGACTTCTCAGCGTAACAGGAAATATGTAAGGGTATTGTATAAGGGAAAAAAAGTACCATGTACTGTTGTTGTTGTTGTGGTCTTCGGTCCTGAGACTGGTTTGATGCAGCTCCCCGTGCTACTCTATCCCGTGCAAGCTTCTTCATCTCCCAGTACCTACTGCAGCCTGCATCCTTCTGAATCTGCTTATTCTATTCGTCATTTGGTCTCCCTCTATGATTTTTACCCTCCACGCTGCCCACCAATACTACATTGGTGATCCCTCGATGCCTCAGAACATGTACTACCAACCGATCCCTTCTTCTAGTCAAGTTGTGCCACAAGCTCCACTTCTCCCCAATTCTATTCAATACCTCCTCATTAGTTATGTGATCTACCCATCTAATCTTCAGCATTCTTCTGCAGCACCACATTTCGAAAGCTTCTATTCTCTTCTTGTCTAAACTATTTATCGTCCACGTTTCACTTCCATAAATGAGTACACTACATACAAATACTTTCAGGAACGACTTCCTGACATTTAAATCTATACTCGATGTTAACAAATTTTTCTTCTTCAGAAACGCTTTCCTTGCCATTGCCAGTCTACAATTTATATCCTCTCTACTTCGACCATCATCAGTTATTTTGCTCTCAAATAGCAAAACTCATTTACTACTTTGTCTCATTTCCTAATCTAATTCCCTCAGCATCACCTGACTTAATTCGACTACATTCCATTATCCTCGTTTTGCTTTTGTTGATGTTCATCTTATACCCTCCTTTCAAGACACTGTCCATTGCGTTCAACTGCTCTTCCAAGTCCTTTGCTGTCTTTGACAGAATTACAATGTAATCGGCGAACCTCAAAGTTTTTATATCTTCTCCATGGATTTTACTACCTACTCCGATCTTTTCTTTTATTTCCTTTGGTGCTTGCTTAATATACAGGTTGAATAACATCGGGGATAGGCTACAACCCTGTCTCACTCCCTTCCCAACCACTGCTTCCCTTTCATACTCCTCGACCCTTATAACTGCCATCTGGTTTCTGTACAAATTTTAAATAGCCTTTCGCTCCCTGTATTTTACCCCTGCCACCTTCAGAATTTGAAAGAAAGTATTCCAATCAACATTGTCAAAAGCTTTCTCTAAGTCTACAAATGCTAGAAACGTAGGTTTGACTTTCCTTAATCTTTCTTCTAAGATAAGTCGTAGGATCAGAATTGCCTCACGTGTTCCAACATTTCTACGGAATCCAAACTGATCTTCGCTGAGGTCGGCTTCTACCAGTATTTTCCATTCGTCTGTAAAGAATTCGCGTTAGTATTTTGCAGCCGTGACTTATTAATTTGGTAATTTGGTAATTTTCACATCTGTCAACACCTGCTTACTTTGGGATAGGAATTATTATATTCTTCTTGAAGTCTAAGGGTATTTCGCCTGTCTCACACATCTTGCTCACCAGATGGTAGAGTTTTGTCAGGAATGGCTCTCCCAATGCTGTCAGTAGTTCTAATAGAATGTTGTCTACTCCAGGGGCCTTTTTTCGACTCAGGTCTTTCAGTGCTCTGTCAAACTCTTCACGCAGTATCATATCTCTGATTTCATCTTCATTTACATCCTCTTCCATTTCCATGATATTGTCCTCAAGTACATCGCCCTTGTATAGACCCTCTATATACTCATTCCACCTTTCTGCTTTCCCTTCTTTGCTTAGAACTGGGTTTCCATCAAAGCTCTTGATATTCATGCAAGTGGTTTTCCTTTCTCCAAGGTCTCTTTAATTTTCCTGTAAGCAGTATCTATCTTATCCCTAGTGAGATAAGCCTCTACATCCTTACATTTGTCCTCTAGCCATCCCTGCTAAGCCATTTTGTACTGCCTGTCGATATCATTTTTGAGACGTTTGTATTCCTTTTTGCCTGCTTCATTTACTGCAAATTTATATTTTCTGCTTTCATGAATTAAATTCAGTATTTCTTCTGTTACCCAACGGTTTCTACTAGCCCTCGTCTTTTTACCTATTTGATCGCTGCTGCCTTCACTATTTCATCCCTCAAACCTACCCATTCTTCTTCTACTGTACTTCTTTCACCCATTCCTGACAATTGTTCCCTTATGCTCTCCCTGAAACTCTATACAACCTCTGGTTCTTTCAGTTTATCCAGGCCCCTTCTCCTTAAATTCCCACCTTTTTGCAGTTTCTTCAATAGATTGTGGTCAGAGTCCACATCTGCCCTTGGAAATGTCTTACAATTTAAAACCTGGTTCCTAAGTCTTTGTCTTACCATTATATAATCTGATACCTTACAGTATCTCCAGGGTTCTTCCATGTATACACCCTTCTATCATTATTCTTAAGCCAAGTGTTAGCTATGATTAAGTTATGCTCTGCGCAAAATAATACCAGGCGGCCTCCTCTTTCATTTCTTAGCCCCAATCCATATTCAAGTACTACGTTTCCTTCTCTTCCTTTTCCTACTCTTGAATTCGACTCACCCATGAATATTAAATTTTAGTCTCCCTCCACTACCTTAATAATTTCTTTTATCTCATCATACATCTCATCAATTTCTTCGTCATTTGCAGAGCTAGTTGGCATATAAACTTGCACTATTGTTGTAGGCGTGGGCTTCATGTCTATCTTAGCCACAATAATGCGTTCACTATGCTCTTTGTAGTAGCTGACCCATAGTCCTATTTTTTATTCATTATTAAACCAACTCCTACATTATTCCTATTTTATTTTGTATTTATAACACTGTATTCACCTGAACAAAAGTCTTGTTCCTCCTGCCACCGAACTTCACTAATTCCCACTATATCTAACTTTAACCTATCCATTTACCTTTTTAAATTTTCTAACTTACCTGCCCGATTAAGGGATCTGACATCCGTATAACGCCAGTTTCCTTTCTCCTGATAACAACGTCCTCTTGAGTAGTCCCCACCTGGAGATCCGAATGGGGGACTATTTTACCTACGGGATATTTTACCCAATAGGACGCCATCATCATTTAATCCTACAGTAAAGCTGCATGCCCTCGGGAAAAATTACGTCTGTAGTTTCTCCTTGCTTTCAGCCATCTGCAGTACCAGAACAGCAAGGCCATTTTGGTTAGTGTTACAAGGCCAGATCAATCACTCATCCAGACTGTTCCCCTGCAACTACTGAAAAGGCTGCTGCCCCTCTTCAGGAACCACACGTTTGTCTGGCCTCTCAATAGATACCCCTCCGTTGTGGTTGCATCTACAGTGCGGCTATCTGTATCGTTGAGGCACACAAGCCTCCCCACCGACGGCAAGGTCCATGGTTCATGTACTAGGATAAATTAAACTTTAGGATTTAGCAATAACTATATCCTTAATGTTGTTGGAGTTTTCTACCACAAGTAGGGATGTTGGGATGCTATTTTTCAGGTCATCAAACCACAGACCCGTGTTGGAGGGATGACGGGTGAGCAAATGTAGAGTAGTTGCATGCTCTTTATAGCTCAGTAAAACTTCAACCTGCATAATAACATAATTTATTCAAAAGACATAGAATGTAGATCGTTGACAAATGGTAGTTAATTCTTGAGCATATCTACTGTCGATCTAAATAAGTGATAGTAATATTAGTGTGGGCTGGCACATTTAGTTGTTCATCCAATACATAGCATCAGTTGACACACACCATGTACAGTAGTGAGATCGGTCTCCACACAACTATCAAGATAAATTATTTCCATGTCTAGATTAGATGCACGAAGATTTTTGTTATAATGATAGCTATAGATTAATAACTATAAAATTAAAATAAGAGTATCTGAAATGACAAGCCATCAATGTATCGTTATGTAAATTTATTATAACGTAGAAGGTCACGGGAAAATGTTAACCATAATATTTTTGTCAGAATTGTGCAGATGACGGATGTCGTGGCAATGCAGAGACCAAATGGAGCTAAAAACAAGAGGTCATTGGCTACCAGCAAGGAAGGGAACAAGAGCGCGCCAGCTGACGAGAAGGGCGCGGGAGGGTCCAGTCCTATAAGCTGACAGTCACCGGGCCGTATACCTGAGGGATTAGGTGGGGGACAACCCTCGCCGGGCCACAAGCGAAAATGAGGCTGGCCATTGACACTGACATGCGAACAGCATGCAACATTCTGTGGGTTCTCTGGACGCCACAGCCGTTTGGAGGAAATCCTTGCAACAGACCACATTCTCGTAAGTACATGAAGAGATCACGTACGGTGTCAGAACCTGCTCCTCATGTGCCTCAGGACAGGAAGGGACGCAATACATACTTACCTTCTTTGAGTTTTTACAACTCTCTAGCATTGGCCGATCTGCATACACAAAGCAGTGTTGTGCCTCAAACTATAACAAATGATTTCTCTCATTTCTATCTTCTCCTCTCACTTAGAGAGCAGTTGTAGCAATCGTCGATCCTAGTTCGATCCTGTATGGATGACCTCACACACTTGTGGGGTCACTCCACGTGCCATCATCCCTCTGCAATATTGGGAAACATAAAGTACTATCCAGGGACAGATGAGATCTGGATTAATGATGCATCCCAACCAGTAGACCTCAGAGACAATTAGTCGACGTGAGGAGAGAATATGTCTTCCTACCGTACTGCTGTGATCATTAGCGTGGGTCTAGCTGCAATCTCAGCAGTGTACTGCAGATGCTCCAGCACACCCTATTGCTGTGGCAACAGTGTAGCAACAACAAAAGACATTTAGCACTATGTGATGTCAGTACAGTAGCCCCATTCCAAAAGCCCCTTCCGATGCTCAAGAAAAGGAACCACGTGCATCAATGCATATGACTCAATACACCAACCCCTATAGACAAACCAACGAAATTGTGAAGTGCTTCGAATATTTTTAACAATGTGATTTAGTGCCTCATTCTCAGCATAGTCGTGAACATTGTGCATGAACATTGTGCAATGTGCAACCACAACTTGACACCCCAAGAACCCTTTTTTTTCTTTAGTTTCTTTCTCTAGTGTTGTTTTTGTAATGCATGTTATACCTTGTATGTGTTTGTGTTTTGCATTGTAATTCTTGTGTAATTGATTGAGTAGGGCACTCAAATTATATTGTTCTCTACACCATGTCTTTTTCTTGTATTCTGTATTTATTGTTGTGTGTATGCAAACAGTGTACCTGAAGTCCCCATAAACTGAACCAGATACCACCACTGCCATTGTGAATGGACCATCAGCTCAGGGAACATTCTGTAAAATTTTGAACATGGCTGACGTTTGCAGCAACCATATACACAAATTTGAAAAATATGTAAAAATCAGCCAACCAGTTGCACAGGTTTTCTGTATACCTTGATCAGATTTCGTCACCTCTAAGGGTGACTTCATCAGAAGGTAAGGTAATTACCTAAAATGAAAATATCTGATAAAAGTTACATTAATGTAAACGAGTGTAAAACAAATAGTACTTACATGAAGAACATATCGTCAAATATGTTCAGTGATTTAAGAGCTAAGTTGCTCAGGTCATACATTAAAATATAAAACATAATGTTCTTCATAAGGTCAAACATTAGAACATAAGGAACACTGGTGTGGTGTGAGGAGACTGACTGTGTGGCAACTAGTCACACTGCCAAGTAAACAAAATGTAGGGCGCGCCACAAGCGGGCCACTAGTAACGTGAGCAAAACAATTTTGTATATTACACATTTTCTTAAGTAAATCATACATATAGCCAATATAGCTTTTAACAAAAATTAATTTTACAAATTATTGAGTAACATTTATAAATGAGCTTCCAACAGGATAAAATAGTACAAAGTTCACTACGTTTTACATAGCACAGGTAGAACCAGAGCTAAATACGACTGGAATTACATACGTAATCATCTCCGGGGGTACCTCACCATGAGTACCGCCCTTCGATAGTGGCATTCGCCTCTGACCTAAGTGTTAGGGATTTTGCAGGGCCAGCCAGAAAGCCAGCCAGCAGCAGCAGCGGTCCAGCCAGCAGCAGCAGCAACAGCAACAGCGATCCAGCCCACAGCGGCAGCAGCTGCAGTGTTCCTGCCAGCGTTCCTGACTCTGCGGTCGCCTCCCACCAGCGACAGCGGTGTGGGGCTTCGGCCCCAGTCGGCATTTCGTCGCTCTTCGTCCGTCTTCGTCCGCCCATCTTCGTGAGTCCCTTGTTTTCTTCTGTAGTTTTGTCCTGACCTCCTTGTCGTCATGTCAACCCCCACCACCACTACCACTACCACCACTGCCGCCATAGTCTACACCTCTCCCTCCGCCGCCACCACCACAATTACATGGTGTGCCCAATCGCCCCCCCCCCATTCCACCCCGCAACTTCTCACTCTCCCTTCTCCTTCGCTCTTTGTCGCCCCATCCCCGGCTCATTCCTCCCACACCTCATCCTCTGATCCCTTCCCTCCCCTCCCTGCAGCCCCCACTACGGTAGTGGCCCGGAGGGACACAGCCCACACCCCGCTCCCGCCCTCACCTCCACCATAGCCGTCATCTTCATCATCGCCATCGCCTTCATCGTTGCCATCCCCGTATCTGGCACCAGCTCCAGCATCCACGCCGGGACCTGCCACTTCCCGCCACCACCCAGTTACTCCTGTCCCACACGCCTCCTAACACCCTTCCATCGCCATCAAATGCCCCAGTGGCACCCCTGCCTCCTCTGCTTCCAAAAAGGCCCAGCCCTGTCCTCTTTCCCCCAACAGGATGCCATGGATGACTCACCACTGCTACCTCCTCATCCTCCTCCCCCTCCTACAAATACCTCCACTCCTGTCCTGATCCCATCCTCCTCGAAGCCCAGAACCTCACGCAGCCTCCTCTGCCACCACTTCCCCGGAGCCTCCATCTCACTCCTCACTGAGACTCCGTTCTCATCTCCTCCCCCAGCCCCATGATTCATACAGACATCCTGTCGCACATCCTCGTTATGCAGTTTGGCCCCAATGCCTCTCTCAGTCCTGCACCTTCTCCATCACCCTCCCACCAACCCCAACCCCTGTGTCACCTGCTGACCCTCACTGCCGTGATCACTCGGCTTAGTCTGACGATCATGGAGGAGGAGTTGTTGGCAGAGCTCAAGGCACCCCCATTCTTGGAAATACGGGCAGTCTGCCGCATCATCAACCCGCAGGCGCCACCTGCCTTATGCGGGAGTTTTCAGAACATGCCCCATCCATCGACCATCTCATGAACGATGGTGTCCTCCTCATCCTCCAAAATGTCCACCGCTTCCAGCGCCCCCACACCCTCCAGCAGATATCACTCGCCAACCAATGCATCTTCCACCTCAACATGTGTGCCACCAACTCCCATAATCAGTCCCATTTCACCTTCTCCCATCTCGGCACCCTCATCTAAATCTCTGTCATGGTGTGACAGCACCGTATCTTGTTCAATAACATCCATTCCCTTCCCGCCAACAAGAACCTCTTCCTGCATACCCTCGCAACCCACCGCATGGATGCCTTCCTCTTCAATGAAATCTTTCTTCAGCCCCAACACGCCGTAGACACCATGCCCTACCTCTTCACTGCTCTGATAATCCACTCCAGATAGCACATAGCGGAGTAGCCATTGGTGAGCACCACCAGATCAATGTCAGCTCCATCGTCTCCTTCCCGACCCCACAGAACACCTGATCCTTAGTCTCTTCTTGCCTGGCCTTACCATCACCTGCGCCCGCCATCTATATCCGCCCCAATGACCTATTCCTTTTGACTTCCTCTCTCACATTGACCGTACCTTCTCCTCAAATGTGATCACCGCCGACCTCAACATCCATAATCGTTCCACCGCCCAGTTATGGCGGTTGCATCGGTTTCTCTCTTCCCTCTAAGGCGACCATGTCCCCATTCCCCAGCACACCTGCCCTGAATCCAACTCCACTCCCGATGTCATCCTCTTCTCCCCTAACCTCCTTGTTATTGACTGTCTCTGTGTCCTCCTCACCATTTCAGACCGTTGTCGTCCCCATCCCAACCCTCGTAATGACCCTCCCCTGAAATATGTCCATGACTATTCCTGTGCCGACTGGAATGCCTACCAGGATACCCTCTCCACCCAGGTCGATAGCTACCGCCTCACCTACCACCAGCCTGATGACATTACACATGCCACCTCCTTTCTCCAGCAAACTTTGTCTGAGGCTGTGGAGGCCCACGTCCCTTCTGTCGCCATCCACCCCCGACACATCAGAAACTTGCTCGTGGAAAAGAAACGCCGGGGCTGGTGACAGACATGCACCCATCTTAATGCTACACTTCCTATCAACACGTCCAAGTACTGGTCAGCCTTCTGCCACATTAACGGACCTAAACCCCCTCCCTACTACCCTCTCCTTCATGATAATCAACTCTTCCCTGACAAACTTAGTAAGGCCAATCACTTTGCCTCCTACCTCTCCAATGTCTTTACCATCCCAGACGATCCCCAGTTCGATTACTCCCTCTTCCCAGATGTCTGTCTGCTGCTGCTCCTTTTATGACTTCCTCACTGTGAGGAGGTTCGGTTGGAAGTTTGTGGCCTGTTGGCCTTTACTCCCCTGGGAATCTTGACGAATCTTCTTTCTGTACTGGTAGGTATTTCTGGACTGGCAAGGAGTGCCGGTGACCTATTTCTTGGGCTTGTCGATATGACGATTTTCCTTCTTCTTCTTACTTGTTGCTGAGGGCTCTCCCTCGGCTGGGATATTGTGCAAAATGCATCACGCTTTATCGTATTCTCCGTTGACCAGAGCGATGATGATACAGCGCATTTGCCACTCTGTGAAGATAGGGTAGGAGTCAATCAGATTGAACTCCTCCCTAGAAAGACCAAGAAGGCCTTCTGGATACCCAACTGGGCGATGTGGGAGGTTTAGGATGGTTAGGTGGAACGAAAGGATAAGGGTTGTCGTGGTGGGGGTACATACCATCGTGAAGCGATGCAGCGATCTTCTGCGTTACAGCACTTGCGCTGTACATATCTGGAAGCGGGAGGAATGGGACTTCTTCCCACTCTTCTTCTTGCGCTGCTGCTTCGGTCTCCGCCGTGTGCTGTGTTGCCCCCCCCCCCCCCCCCCCCTTCGGCAGGCACGTCGGTCTGCGTGGCCACCGTCGCGAACTCCACACGTGGAGGAGTCGCCTGGGTGGCGGTGTCGACTGTTGTGGCGGAAGCTGCTTTGGCTGAGCGAAGCTCTTGCGTCAGCACAGCAATCTGACGCCGAGCCTCGCCCAGTTCCTCCAGCATGGCCGCCCTCTCTTCCGCCATGGCGGATTTGAAGGCTGACATGGCTTCTTGTACGGCGTCGTTAAGGCGCCTGGTGACGACGTCTTCTGTGCAAGTGACCACCTCTTCGTGTGTGGTGGTCACTTGCTTCTGCGTCTTCTTCTCCGGTCCGCGCCTATTTCTTCTGTAGGCGCAGGAACGGGCGTTGGTCGCGTGTGCGCCACCGCAGTTGGCGCAGGTGCAGGGGGCGTCCTTCTGCTTCTTGCAGTCACGTGTGTCGTGTGCTCGCGCACACTTGAAGCACGCAACTGCTCCGCTGCAGTGCTTGGCGACGTGGCCAAGCTTTTGGCAGCGAAAGCACTGCGCTGCGAACTTCCTCTTCTTCTTGTCGGAAGTCCCTGCTATCGTGAGCAGTAACTCCGCCAAGGCAGCAGCTTGCTGCGTCCAGGCATCTCCAGTAGCAACAGCGACAATCAGCTATGCGTGCCAGATGTCTGTAATCGAACTGACAGCTCTGTCCCCCCCTCGCTGCTGGTTTCCAGTACTTGGACAACATTGCACACACCGAAGTCAATGCCTCCATCACTACTCAGGATATCATCGCTACCGTACACACGAAATGCAACACTGCTGCTGGTCACGATCATGTCACCTATCGCCACCTTTGTGAAGCTCCTGCCTCCTTCCTCTCCACCCTGGCCAGGCTCTATAGCGTGGTCCTGTCCACCTGTGGAAAACCTCCCACATCCTGATGTTCCTTAAACCCGACAAACCGCTATGCGCTGTCTCCTCCTACCGCCCCATCAGCCTTACCTCGGTCTTCAGCAAGGTCCTGCAATCCATCCTTACCCAAGGCACCCACCATCATCTCTGCCAGCACCATCTCCTTCCCGTTACCCAGTGTGGCTTTCGGCCGTTCTTCTCTACCGGTGACGTTCTCCTTCACCTCACTCATCTTCTCTCCAAACAGTTCAATTCCCGTCGCTGCACTATCTTCCTCTCCCTCGACGGCGCCTATCACCGTGTGTGGCATCCGGTCTCCTCTTCAACTCCAAACCTTCGCCCTTCCTATTAACTACGTCCGTCTGATCGGGTCCTCTCTTTCCCAACGTCCTTCCTATGTCACCAACCATAACCCGGATTCCTACACCTTTTTCCCTCCACCGGTGTGCCCCAAGGTTCCGTCCACTCCCCCCTTCTGTGCCTTTTGTATACGGCGGACATGCTGCCACCTTAACCCCAATCCAAACTCTCCAGTACACTGATGACACCACCTTCCTTGAAATTGCCCGCATTCTGCAGCACTCCCAACACCTTCTCCAATCCCATCTTGACCAGTTCACCACTTGGTGCAACCAGTGGTTGCTGAAAGTCAATCCTTCCAAAACCCAGGCGATCATTGTAGGCAAAACAACCCTTTCCTTCAGCCTCATCGACTTCTATGTCACTATCTATGGCCGTCCTCTAGCCCTCACCCCCACCCTTAAATAACTTGGCGTCACCCATAACCGTCGCCTCTCCTGGACCCCCCATCTCCGGACAATCCATGCCAAGGCATGCTCTGAACTCTGTTCCCTCAAGCTTCTTTCCGGCCGTACGTGGGTTCTGGACCCATCCACCATCCCCCACACTCATAAATCCCTCATCCACCCTCTGCTACACCCGCCCTGCCTGGATCTCCACCCCTCCTACCTTTCCCTTCAAATCCTCGAACACCATGCTCTTCGCCTCGCCTGTCGCATCTGCCTCCCCTCCCCCACTCTGATCCTGTACGACCTTATTCTGTTCCCCCACCTCCTCCTTTTCCTCGAACGGATATGGATCCTCTACAACTCCCGTAAACTAGATCACCCTCACCCACTTGTCTCTCACATCCTCTCCCACCCCCGTCTGCTGCCGTGCCTGTATTTCCATGTCCCACCTGCTCTCCATCTCTCCACTCTCCTTACCCTCTACCAAGGTGGCTTCCGCCAGCTCCCCCTTCATCTACCCCTCCTACCAACTTTAATCCTCCCCTCCCACTTCCTGTGTTTTTCCTCTCCCTTCTCTCTCCCTTCACTCCCTCCTCCTTTCCTTCCCCCCTCCTCCCCTGGGCTTCCCCTACACCACATACCTTCATTCCTCCCCGCCATCTTCCCTGCCATTGGAATCTCTGCTCTCCCCTCTCCCTCACCCATCTCCTCCTTTCCCACTTTGCAGGTCCCCAGACTCGCACACATGAAGTGGAAATTCGCGCGCCAAAGATCATCACCATCTCTTTAGTGTATGTGCCGTCGTGTTTGTGATTCAGTGTTTTTCGCTGCCCACAATCCTTCATTCACGTGTATTGTCTAAATCATCAGTGTCTACAGTTTTCTTGTTTTTCGTCGAGTGTGAACAGCTTCATGTTTTTTAATTATTGTATCTACTGTTTTTTAACCACAATTATGTTAATTTTATATATTCATTGATTTTCTCTTTTATTGTACTGCTTGTGGCTGAAGAGCGGAGTAAAATTTTTCCCCTGCCAGCCCACCTTGTATGAGGTGCAAAATGACAATAAAGGGAAAAAAAGAACATACGTACATACGTAATGAAGAACATTAGTTCATTATATGACACAAAATTTGAATGAAAAGCTTGCATAACTAGGCCACAGAGGTTATCTGGTAATGAGCGTAACTTAACAGAAGTAAAATAATGTTTCTGAAAAGGAGGAGGGAACCTGGATTATAAGCATCATAAAACTGAGAGCAGTGGTTTACAAGCATTAAAGAAATTTCTGTTGTTCATTCAACATGTCATCTTTATTTGGTGTGTGCCTCAAAGTTTCAAGTTCTTCCGAGACATCAAGTTTTCTCCCTTTGTTTTCTCTTTGCAGAATTATCACTTCGTTTAATTCTCTAGGGTTATTCCCTGTTATGAAAAGACGTTCTGTAATTGTTGAATTGTTCACATTAGTGCTTTTTTGCCTAAAAGATGTTCTTTGTGTCTTACGTTGAAATCTATGCCTGTCTGTCCAATATAAAATGCTGGACACATATTACAGGAAATTTTTTATACCCCTGATCCACGTAAAGATTCGTTTGAAGCTTCTAAACTATGAATTAAATTTTTTTGTAAGTTATTATTATTACAGCCGTATTTTTTAGTTAACAGACACTGAATCCTATACGATATGTTACCTAAAAAGGGTATTGAGATGTACTTCTTAACATTGTTATTAGTTTGACCAGTACCTAAAGTGGTGACTCTTTTTTTAATTTTTTCTTTAAGGCTCTTTTCCACTAGTGAGGGTTCATAGCCGTTATTAAATGCTACTGTCTTAATTACATCAATTTCTTTCTTCAGTTTTTCTGGTGATAAGGGAGTAACCAGGGCACAGTGAAATACTGAATGATAGAAAGCTTTTTTATGAGATTGAGGGTGTGTCGAGTCTGCAGGTACAGTATGATCAGTACTCATGGGTTTTCTAAAAATGTCAAAAATTATTTTATTCTCTATTATCGCCAACTTTAAATCTAGGAAATTTAATTCGTGGCGTTCATTTTGTAGCTCACACGTGAAACTAATTTTTTCATGGGGGTTATTGAACAAATTGAACAATTGATCTACTCCTTCATTAGTGCCATTGTTTATAATCAAAATGTCATCTACGCATCACGAATAGGATAAAATACCTAATTCTGTCGAGTTATACCTACGAAGAATATGTCTTCGAGCGAATTGGAGAAAATGTCAGCTGAAATTCCCGCTATCGGATTACCCATTGTTAGGCCGTCAGGTTGTTTATACAGTTTGCTATTAAACTCGAAGTAGCTATATTTTACTACCATTGACAACAAACGTATGAGATTAGTAATCTGTTCATCTGTTATATCTTTTTTATAGGTACAAAGGTTATTCTCCACAATTTCTACTGTATACAGGAACGGTACATTAGTGTAAAGGTTTTTAACGTCGAACGATATTAACTTTGTCTCCAGATTACATTCCAAATTTTTTATTTTATTAATCAGTGATTGGATATTCATTATTGAATAATTATTCTGAAAAACGCATGATTTTTTAATCTTGTCGTGAAGGAACGTGGCTAAATCGTGATATCCGCTACTAATACTGTTTACTATTGGACGGATAGGGTGGTTTATTTTATGTACTTTGAATTGAGAACGAAGTTTAGGAGTCTGGGGGTTCATGTTTATCAGCTGTTTCTTTTGAAAGCGCTTTAGCAAATATTTAGCCTCATTTACTGCACATCTAATTTCTTTTTGTAGACCAGGAGTAGGATCCTCCTCTATTTCAGATACATTATTAGCCTTGAGAAATTCTAAGGTTATACAGATATATTCATTCTTACTGCCTTTGTCAGCTTTGGTAACTAAGGCGTCATTGTGCTTTAACTTTGCATTGATACTTTTGATTAATTTACATGTGGCTTTTCAAAGGGCTGACAAGAAGAATTGTTTTTACTGATAATATTTAAAAAAACGTCGTCATCTTCATCATCGCCGTCGCCATCCCCGTCTCCAGCGCCAGCTCCAGCATCCACGCCTGGACCTGCAACTTCCCGCCACCTCCCAGTTGCTCCTGTTCCATACGCCTCCTGTCACCCTTCTGTCGCCGTCAAACGCCCCAGTGACACCCCTGCCTCCTCTGCTTCCAAAAGGGCCCGGCCCCGTCAAACTTCCCCCACCCAGGATGCCATGGATGTCTCCCCACCTGGCCCTGCTACCTCCTCCTTCTCCTCTTCCTCCTCCTCCTCCTCCACCTCCTCCTACAAACAGCTCATCTCCTGACCTTATCTATTCCTCCTCGAGGCTCAAACCTCATGCTCCACCACTTTCCCGGAGCCCCCATCTACCTCCTCACTCCTCGCCGAGACTCCATCCTCGTCTCCTCCCCCAGCCCCACCCTTCACACAGACGTCCTCTCCCACATCCCTGTCACCCGATTTGGCCCCAATGCCCGCCTCACCCTTCACCTTCCCCATCACCCTCCCGCCAGCCCCAAACTCCGCGTCGCCCGCCGACCCTCACTGCCGTGATCACTCGGCTTAGTCCGATGATCACGGACAAGGAGGTGTTGGTGGAGCTCAAGGCGCCCTATCCTTGGAAATATGGGCAGTCCTCCGCATAGTCAACCCTGCTGGCCCCACCCGCCTGCCTTATGTGGGTGTTCTCAGAACATGCCCCATCCATCGACCATCTCCTGAGGAGGGTGCCCTTCTCTTCCACCAATGTTACAGTCGCCCCCTCCCATTGTCCTCCTCAATCCTTACGCTGGCAGAGGTGTCTGCGCTATAACGCACATCCTACATCTGAGTGCCACGAGGCCCCTGTCTCCCCGCACTGTAAACAGGCGCACATCCTCCGGCAGTGCCCCAACCTACAGTCCCCTCCCTCCTGCAACACCTGTAACCTCCCACATCCCACTTACTCCCAGAAATGTAAGGTCCACCCCCCGCCCCCCACACTCCTGAGTTCACTGTCCCTGCCCGCCCTTTGGATGCCCCCACCCTTACTGGCAATTCCATTCGTCCCCCCCCCCCATCTGCTGAGGACATCATCAGGTTCCTAACCATCATCCTCCAGAATGTCCACCCTTTCCAGCGCCCCCACACCTACCAGCAGATATCACTCGCCACCCACTCCATCGTCCACCTCAACATGTATGCCACCAACTCCCATAATCAGGCCCATTTCACTTTCTCCTCCCTCGACACCCTCGACTAAATCCCTGTCATGGCGCGACAGGGATTTCCAACAAGAACCTCTTCCTGCACACCATCGCAACCCACTGTGTGGATGCCTTCCTCCTCAATGAAACCTTTCTACAGCCTCAACAAACCGTACACATCTTGCCCTACCTCCTTCACTGTTCTGATAATCCTCTCCCGATATCACATGGCAGAGTAGCCATTGGTCACCACTGCCAGATCCCTGTTCGGCTCCAACTTCTCCTTCCCTAACCCGTAGAACACCTGATCCTTAGTCTCTTCTTCCCTGGCCTTACCATCACCTGCACCGCCATCTATGTTCGCCCTAATGCACCTCTTCCTTTTGACTCCCTCTCCCACATTGACCGTACCTACTCCTCCTACGTCATCACTGCCGACCACAACATCCATAGTCATTCCGCCGCCCAGTTACGGCGGTGGCATCGGTTCTTTTCCTCCCTCCAAGGCGACCTCGTCCCCATTCTCCAGCACACCCGTCCTGTATCCAACTCCACTCCCGATGTCATCCTATCCTCCCTTAACCTCCTTGGCCGCATAGCGGTGGATGTCCTGGACCCCATTGGTACTGACCATCTCCCTGTCCTCCTCACCGTTTCAGACAGTCATCGCCCCCACCCTACCCTTGTAATGACCTTCCCCCAAAATACCTCCATGATTATTCCCGGGCCAACTGGAATGCCTACCGGGATACCCTCTCTACCCAGATCGATAGCACCCCCTCACCTACCACCACCCTGATGACATTACACATGCCACCTCCTTTCTGCAGCAGACCTTGTCCGCGGATGTGGAGGCCCATGTCCCTTACGTCGACATCCACCCCCACCGTCCTTCTTTACCCCCACAGGCCGTCATCCTTCTCCATCAATCCTGCTTTCTTTACTGTGCCTTCCTTCACACGCATGACCCGGACATAGTACGACACCACCAGTAACTACAACGACACTACAAAGAAACTTGCTCGCAGCTAAGAAATGCTGGGACTGGTGACAAACATGCATCCATCTTAATACTACACTTCCTATCAACTCGTCCAAGTACTGGTCAGCCTTCCGCCGCCTTAACGGATCTAAACCCCTTCCCCTACTAACCCCTCCTTCATGATAACGAACTCTTCACTGACAACCTTAGTAAGGCCAATCACTTTGCCTCCTACCTCTCTGATGTCTTTACCATCCCAGACGATCCCCAATTACATTACTCCCTTTTCCCAGATGTCCGCGATCCAACTGACACCTCTGTCTCCCCCTCGCTCCTGGTTTCCAGTACTTGGACAACATTGCACACACCAAACTCAATGCCCCCGTCACTACTCAGGATGTCATCACTACCATCCACATGAAACGCAACACTGCTGCCAGTCATGATTGTGTCACCTATCGCCACCTTTGTGAAGCTCCTGCCTCCTTCCTCTCCACCCTGGTCAGGCTCTATAATATTGTACTGTCCACGGGGCTACCTCAGTCTTCAGCAAGGTCCTGTAATTCATCCTTACCCAAAGCATCCACCAGCATCTCCACCAGCACCGCCTCCTTACCGTTACTCAGTGTAGCTTTCGGCTGTCCTTCTCTACCGATGACTTTCTTCTTCACCTCACTCATCTCCTCTCCAAAGAGCTCAATTCCTGTCTCTCCACTATCTTCCTCTCCCTCGACCTCAAACGCGCCTATGACCGTGTGTGGCATTCCGGTCTCCTCTTCAAGCTCCAAACCTTCGCCCTTCCTATTTACTGTCTGATCGGGTCCTTTCTTTCCCAACGTCCTTCCTACATCATCGACCATAAAACAGATTCCTACACCTTTTGCCCCTCCGCTGGTGTGCCCCAAGTTTCCGTCCCCTCTTCTGTACCTTTTGTATATGGCAGACATGCCACCACCTTCACCTCCCATCCACCTTCTCCAGTACGCCGATGACACCACCTTCCTTGCCCTTGCCCCCACCCTGCAGCGCTCCCAACACCTTCTAAAATTCCCATCTTGACTGGCTCACCACATGGTGCAAACAGTGGCTGCTTAAGGTCAATCCTTCCAAAACCCAGGCGATCATTGTAGGCAAAACCACCCCTTCCTTCCGCCTCCTCGACCTCTATGTCACCATCTATGGCCGTCCTATCGCCCTCTCCCCCACCCTTAAGTACCTTGCCGTCACCCTTGACCGTCGCCTCTCCTGGACCCCCCATTTCTGGAAAATCCAAGCAAAGGCATGCTCCTGACTGTGTCCCCTCAAGCTCCTTTCCGGCTGTACATGGGGTCTGGACATCTCCACGATCCTCCACACCTACAAATCCCTCATCCACCCTATCCTCTGCTACACCCACCTTTCCTGGATCTCCACCCCTCCTGCCTTTTACAGATCCCTTCAAATCCTCGAACGCCATGCTCTTCGCCTCACCTATCGTATCCATCTCCCCTCTCCCGTGCAGATCCTGTGTGACCTTATTCTGTTCCCCCACCTCCTTCTTTTCCTCAAATGGATAAGAATCCTCTACAACTCCCGTGAACTAGGTCCCCCTCACCCACTCGTCTCTCTCATCCTCTCCCACCCCCATCTGCTGCCGTGCCTGTATTTCGACGTCCCACCTGCTCTCCATCTCTCCACTCTCCTTTCCCTCTACCAAGGTGGCTTCCGCCAGCTCCCCATCCCTGATGATGCCCTCTTCCCCTCCATCTATCCCTCCTACCAACTTTGATACTCCCCTCCTGTGTTTTTTCCTATGGGCACCCTCTCTCCCTTCTCTCTCCCTTCCCTCCTTCCTCCCTTCCTCCCCCTACTCCCCTTGGCTTCCTCTACCACCATCCCTTCATAGCTCCCACCATCTCCTCTGTCATTGGTATCTCTGCTCTCCCCTCTCCCTCCCCCACCCCCTCCTTCACCTCTTGGCAGGTCCCCGGACTCGCACACATTAAGTGGACATTCATGCGTTGGAGATCATAGCCATGAGTTTTTGTGTGTGTGCCGTCGTGGTTGTCATTCAGTGTTTTTCGCCGCCCACACTCCTTCATTCACGTGTTTCGTCTAAATCATCAGTGTTTGTGCACAGTTCCGACAGTTTTTCTCGTCGAGTGTGAACGGCTTCATGTTCTTTAATTATTGTATCTACTATTTTTAACCGCCATTGTGTTTCTTTTCTATCTTCATTGGTTTTTTCTTTTATTGTACTGCTTGTGGCTGAAGAGTGGAGTAACATTTTCCGCTGCCAGCCCACCTTGTATGAGGTGCAAAATAACAATAAAGGAAAAAACCAGAAAAAACATATTCATTTCAGGTAATTAGCTTACCTTCTCATGAAGTCACCCTTGGAGGTGACGAAACCTGGTCAAGGTATATTGAAAACCTATGCACCTGGTTGGCTGATTTTTACATATTTTTGACATTTTGTAAAGGTTATTCTTGCTGCAGGGAGACAGAATGAATCGAGGCTTGTAATGAGATTCTGAAGGCTCACAAAGAAATTATTAACTTAAATAGTATCATATGTGATTCAGGTTAGTTTAATGATTGAAATTGTTGTAATATCTTGGGCATTTAACTGCAGAGACTTCCAATTCTGATAATAAACAGTAAACTGCTCCATATTTAGCTCACATGCCTGGGCCATATTTAGAGTGTGAATGTATGTGTGAATCGGTGTTTGGAAGGGGCTCCCTGGGTATAGATGTTTGATGTGAGTGCTAGAGTTCAAGAAGGTGAAGTTCGCTACATCATAAATAACCCTCCCTCTTCTGTTGCACTGACATTTTTTTTGTAGAGTGCGGCATGTGGACTCAGTTTGCAAGATTGTTCTTGTGCGATTGACTCACTACCCTGCTCCTAAGTGAGCCAACCACTCGCCAATTACAATCTAAAATTGCGTATAGACTACGAGAGGTGGCATTTGGGGAAGTATGGCCGAGTATTGCCA
The DNA here is from genome assembly GCF_021461395.2 of Schistocerca americana. Taxonomy (NCBI): domain Eukaryota; kingdom Metazoa; phylum Arthropoda; class Insecta; order Orthoptera; family Acrididae; genus Schistocerca; species Schistocerca americana. The sequence goes on along the minus strand of NC_060126.1, from coordinate 55,036,807 downwards.
TTACAAGGCTAGTATTGAGAACGCAGAAGATATGAATATTTTCCTCTCTAATTGCATGTGGTGAAATGTTGCTATTGCTTCACACACAGACTACCCACGCAACGTCTCTCGTCACCTGGGTGGTCCAGGGACAGGCGGGTTCTTCCGATCTTGAAAGGGTTAAGCCGACGGGTGTGAGGGAGTCGAGTGGATGCTGTCCAGACGCCGACACTGTGATAAGAGCGGGGGCGACAGGCTCACAGGGGCCTGAAGTAGCGGCTGGGCTAGAGATTCCGTTACTTCGTAGAAACTTAGTGAAAACGCTTTCTGACGGGCTATCAGCGAGGCGTGGGAATGACTTGTGTTCCCAGGCAGCCTTGGCGGGGAATTTCCTGTGTTTTCTGCAAAATCATAACTGTGATCTGTGATTTGTTTGCTCAGGGTATAGCAAAATCGGCGCAGAAATTAACGCCAAGTATCTCCATTGGTGGAATAGTAGTGCTTCGGCAATAGAGTGGAAATTTTCCATCTGTTTTCGAGTTACTGATTGGCACCTTTAACCACGGAAACTGTCGTGAGGGCGGGAATGTTCTGTGTTCGGTTTATATGGGTGTTCTGGAGGGAGTCGGCTCTAGCCTTTCGGTCGGTGTAGGTTGGAAGACTGAGCTCTCGCTGCTCTGGACAGCCTGCCTTCCGGTGGCTGACGAATATACGTTCATTTCATTGTAACCTTTGACAAAGTTGCTGAACTTTAGACTTCAACGTAACTATCTGAGTACAGTTGGCAATTGACCGTTCTGCGTAGAAACGGCCTATGTTGTCCGTCTTGAGCAGTTTTGGTTAAAGTTGACGATATCGGAATTACTGTATGACTTCGCTTGTCAAAATCAATCACTGTACCTCAGTGATTGTGTAGCAAGCCTTCTTCATCTCCCTCAGAGGCGCATTTGCTTTGCTAGGAAGTCTTTAGCCTGGAACAACCAGACCAGGATAATTTGTTTCGGGCTATACTCGCGACATTACCATCACCACGACGGGACGTCGAAGCATCTGGCCATCGCCTCCGGTATGCCAGATCGTGTCCTTGCAGTTAAGAAGACAGCTTGGTAATGTATATCCGCAGCACCGGCAGATTAGACAGTTTTGCTATGTGACAATCAGAGCTCAGCAGAGGGCGCCTGTTGCCGTCTTTTCTAACGTGGTTCTGTCTTGGGTGTTCATTGTCTCAGTTCTCACTACTATAGCAGCAATTAATGTTGGGTTGGCTGGGTGTTTCTCTTAAGATTTGAGTTGCAAGGAATTGGCTCCACATACCACTTGGTCATAAATGTCACAGTCGAGTTTATAGACAACTTCACCTTCACAGCATTTATTTGCGTATTCAATTTGACGTATTGTAAATGATCATGTGTTTTGTTTCTAGCGTTTAGAGAACTTTCGCAATGTTGACTGTAATACTCTCTTTCGAGTTCTAAACGTGGCAGGGGTAAAATACAGGGAGCAAAAGGCTGTTACAGTTTGCACAGAAACCAGAGGGCAGTTGTAAGAGTAGAGGGGCATACCCTCTGCATCACCTGATTTAGTTCGACTACAGTCCATTATCCTCGTTTTGCTTTTGTTGATGTTCATCTCATGTGCTCCTTTCAAGATACTGCCCATTCCGTTCTACTGCTTTTCCAAGTCCTTTGGTATATCTGAGAGAATTGCAATGTCACTGACAAATGTCAAAGATTTTATTTATTCTCCCTGGACTTTAATGCCTACTACAATTTCTTTTTGTTCGCTTTACTGCTTGTCTAAAATACAGATTGAATAACACCGGGAATAGTCCACAAACCTGTCCCACTCTCTTCTCAACCACTGCTTCCCTTTTGTGCCCTCTACTCTTACAACTGCCCTCTGGTTTCTGTACAAACTGTAACAGCCTTTGCTCCCTGTATTTTACCCCTGCAACGTTTAGAACTTGAAAGAGAGTATTACAGTCAAGATTGCAAAAGTTCTCTAAACGCTAGAAAAATTAGTTTGATTTTCGCTAAACTATCTTCTCTGAGAAGTCGTAGGGTCAGTATTGTCTTGCGTGTTCCTACATTCCTCCGGAATCCGAACTGATCTTTCCCAAGGTCGGCTTCTACCAGTTTTTCCATTCTTCCGTAAAGGATGCATGTTAGTATTTTACAGCCGTAACTTATTAAACTGATAGTTTGGTAATATTCACACCTGTCAGCTAATGGTTTCTTTGGAATTGGGATTATTACATTCTTCTTGAGGTCTGACTGTATTTCGCCTGTCTCAGACATCTTGTTCACCAGGTGGAAGAGTTTTGTCACGGCTGGCTCTCCTAAGACTATCAGTAGCTCTGACGGTATGTTGTTATTCCAGGGGCCTTGTTTTGACTTAAGTCATTCAATGCTTTCTCAAATCATTCACGCAGTATCATATCTCCCTTCTCATCTTCCTCTACGTCCTCTTCCATTTTCATATCATTACCCGCAAGTACATTTCCCTTGTATAGCCCTTCTATATACTTCTTGAAATGTTCTGCTATCCCCTCTTTGCCTATTGTTGGTTTCCCATCTGAGCTCTTTCTCCAAAGGTCTCTTTAATTTTCCTGTAGGCAGAATCCATTGTACCCCTAGTGATTTATCCTTACATTTGTCCTCTCGCAATTCCTGATTAGCCATTTTGCATATCCTGTCGATCTCATTTTTTAGACGTTTGTATTCCCTTTCACTTGCTTCATTTATTGCATTATCATATTTTCTCCTTTTCTTTATTAAATCCAGTAACCGTAGTTTTACATAAGGAACTAAAAGGCTGTAAATTAGATATATTAGAACTTGAAATTCACAAACATCTTGCTAAGGGAGACGGTAACATTTTGAACGATCAATTGCAACTCGAGAGTAAGAACTTCCTTGATGGCTTTAAACCACTGTTCACGGTCGCATAATACGTACACTATTGGCCATTGCAATTGCTACACCACGAAGATGACGTGCTACAGACGCGAGATTTAACCGACAGGAAGAAGATGCTGTGATATGCAAATGATTAGATTGTCAGAGCATTCACACAAGGTTGGCGCCGGTAGCGACGCCTACAACGTGCTGACATGAGGAAAGTTTCCAACCGATTTCTCATACACAAACAACAGTTGACCAGCGTTGCCTGGTGAAACGTTGTTGTGATGTCTCGTGTAAGGAGGAGAAATGCGTACCATCACGTTTCCGACTTTGATAATGGTCGGATTGTAGCCTATCGCGATTGGGGTTTATCGTATCGCGACATTGCTGCTCGCAATGGTCGAGATCCAATGACTGTTAGCAGAATATGGAATCGGTGGTTTCAGGAGGGTAATATGGAACGCCGTGCTGGATCACAACGGCGTCTTATCACTAGCAGTCGAGATGACAGACATCTTATCCGCATGGCTGAAACAGATCTTGCAGCCACGTCTCGATCCCTGAGTCAACAGATGGGGACGTTTGCAAGACACCAACAATCTGCACGAACAGTTCGACGACGTTTGCAGCAGCATGGACTATCAGCTCGGAGACCATGGCTGCGGTTACTCTTGACGCTGCATCACAGACAAGAGCGCCTGCGATGGTGTACTCAACGACGAACCTGGGTGCATGAATGGCAAAACGTCATTTTTTCGGATGAATCCAGGTCTGTTTACAGCATCATGATGGTCGCATCCGTGTTTGGCAACATCGCGGTGAACGCACGTTGGAAGTGTGTATCCGTTATCGCCATACTGGCGTATCACCCGGCGTGATGGTATGGGGTGCCTTGCGAAGCCCTACATTTCAGCAGGATAATTCGCGACCTATACGGGCCTTTCTGGTTACAGAAAATATTCGACTGCTGCCCTGGCCAGCACATTCTCCAGATCTCTTACCAATTGAAAACGTCTGGTCAATGGTGGCCGAGCAACTGGCTCGTCACAATACGCCAGTCACTACTCTTGATGAACTGTGGTATCGCGTTGAAGATGCATGGGCAGCTGTACCTTACACGCCATCCATGCTCTGTTTGACTCAACGCCCAGGAGTATCAAGGCCGTTATTACGACCAGAGGTGGTTGTTCTGGGTACTGTTTTCTCGGGATCTATGCACCCAAATTGCGTGAAAATGTAATCACATGTCAGTTCTAATATAATATATGTGTTCAATGAATACCCATTTATCATATGCATTTCCTCTTCGTGTAGCAATTTTAATGGCCAGTAGTGTATATACGATTTTCGCCAATGTCGGCGAACATGCCGTTTTCCCCAATGTATGTATTTTCTAGTGTTGAGCTCCTGACATTTCATATCACTGGGTTTCATTTTTCGTGGCCGTATCAACACAAGTTCGTACAGTTGATATTCCGAAAATGGTATTGGCACAGTTAACAGACGATTCTCTTTTTATGTTGTGATGTAACTTTATGTTGTGAGGTAACCGTTTACGTTGAGAAGAAACTATCGATTTATTATGTCCTTCACCTTTTTTGGTTACAGAAATAAGTTTTGTACCTGTTATCTTTTGTACACTAAAGCTAGGCGCAGTATCACTGTGCTACATGAATGTATTACATATTTTAAATTTAATTTATACCTCCAAAATTGTTGCATTTGTTAGTGGCCTTCTATAAGAAACTGTCATATTGCTTTAATGTAAATTATGCTAGTTAACAGCAGCAAGAAGCAGAGCTTATGTGCATGAATGTAGCGCCCGCTGCTCTGCCATTTTTCTTATCGCTTGAGCTTCCATATAGTTAAGCGGAAGTTTTTTATTACTATTTAGGTTGTTTTAGCTTATATTTGCTCTTCTTTCCCCATTAATTTGTAACAGTGACATTTTGTAGGCAGAATTATACCTTCTGCACGCTGAATTTATATACAGTATTACTCTGTCAGTAAACGTATAAATAATTTTATACGCAATATACACCTGTGAATCTATTATACTTTAAATAGCCTTTCAGAGGAAATTTCATACTTAATTTATTATAAAATTCTGTTGTTCAATGCAACCGAGGGGCATTTCTTACGCGCTTATAAATAGCGCCCTCTGTAGCCCAATGTTCCCTCGTCGCTTGAGCCTGTATATTTGTAGCAGCTGGCCTTAGTCTCTGGATAAGGTACAATACATGTAACTTACACAAATATTTTATCCTGTGAGGTCTATTACAATTATATGTTTGACAATAGCCTCTGCGGAGGGCATTTGCTAATAAGTAGTCTTTTTGAAGCACTATGTATGTGATGCGATCGTATCTAAAGTCATGCTTGTCAGTAATTCTTTTTTCATCAATTTCGTTCATGACAAGAGCCGCTTCATCTAATCTACGGTGGCATCATGTGATGTGTTAAGTGAGCACGTTTACTTTTTTTTATTAATATTTTATTATGTTTGTAAAAGTTATTTTGTAACTGGTGTATATATTTTTAGAGCCAGTACTTCTGAAGAAGATATTTTTACAAATATCGAAACCATAATCAAGGGCTAATAAACCTTTATTTGCTACTGGGTGGCAGATTCTTCAACCTCTTTGTTTTTATACCATTGATCCAGTCTTTGCAGTCACTGCAGCTGGAGGGGGAACGAACGATTTGTGGCAGGAAGTGGAGCAGAAAACGGAGTAAGTTCGCTTCAAGCACTCACCAGTATAAAACATATACTATATCTAGCAATTACCTATTGCCGACGTATTGCCAGTAGGAACAGCGACAAGCACAATCAAAAAAAGCCATTTTGTAGGATATAATTGCGTTTTTTTTTTATTTTGCGCTTTGGCTACAGGCTGCCCTACACAGTACCATCTACAAACTGTCCCCGACATGCAGTTATCACCCTCGCTTCTGGAGTAGGTGTGACAAACTTATTGCAATCGTGAATAACGTGTCTCATAAAACGCTCCCCTGTAGCATGCCGTTAGATTCAGGAAATCTGTTACCGAGAAATTCCTGACTACATCACTGAAGTGACGTTCAGCAAGCAATGACCGTGGGAAGGTGTGGAAAAGTTGATAGTATCCCCAATGACGGTGATGTGTCTCAATGCAGAGCTGTATGCCCTTGAAGTTGTAAGGTGGCAACGGCCTTGCACCTTACATTAGTCCATTTAACGTGACACTTTAGGTTTTGTTGGAGTAATACTCTAAATTACGGTGCAGCAAATCTATGTGGAAACCCATCGGCACTCCAGAATTCCGCGATTTTGTAATTATAAGATTATGCGGAAAGGCAGTACGCGAGACAGAGCTCAGCTACATCCCCGCCTAACAGCCGCAGGCCACAGCCTGACGGTATGAATGGTGAACTGGGGAAGTTCTGTAATCCGTTTAGAGTGGCCACAGCGGCCGCCAGCCTCTGAGGGACACGCGGCTGCAGGTGTTCAAGTGTTTACCAAAACAGAGCAGTGGATAGCTGCACGGGCTTTCCTGTGCGTGCCCTCGGCTATGCCCCACTAATTTTACGCCTTCGAGTAACTCTGTGGTGTCACCGCCAGACACCACACTTGCTAGGTGGTAGCTTTAAATCGGCCGCGGTCCATTAGTACATGTCGGACCCGCGTGTCGCCACTGTCAGTGATCGCAGACCGAGCGCCACCACACGGCAGGTCTCGAGAGACGTACTAGCACTCGCCCCAGTTGTACGGACGACTTAGCTAGCGATGCAACACTGACGAAGCCTCGTTTATTTGCAGAGAAGACAGAATAGCCTTCAGCTAAGTCAGTGGCTACGACCTAGCAAGGCGCCATAGCAATTGGTAGTTATCGTATGAAGCATGTCTCATCAAGAACGATGTATACAATTGATGGATTAAAGTTAAGTATTCCAGAAGCTACGTACTTTTCTTTATAGCATTCATTACGTATCCTGTTTCAGACCTCACGCCATCCTGCGTGAGCTTATAGCGTGCATTTCGGCCTCCTCTAGCTATACAACAAACCCAAGTGGGGCAGGCCAGGAGTTCCGAATAACAAACTTTCAATGCAAGAGTCTGTGTTCGCTATGACGGGGAATCTTGCCGGGAAAATCTCGAGTGGTCTCTTGGGAGAAAACTTCCAGTAAACGTGTTATTGCCCACAGCTGTGGTTCTTCCCAGCCGGCGAGGGTGGAGTTTACTTGTGAAATTTTGTTGAAATAAAAGAATTGTGGAAAAGAGCTCTATTCCCAGACCCTACATTGGTTGGCACTGGCAAACTGGTTAGTTTGAGAGCTTCTGCTGATGTGATTCGTTCGGTAAAAGTTGAGGTGAAAAAACAAAGGTGAAGAGCGATCTTGCTGGACTCTCGGTAGAGGTCTTCCGTTCTGGGCTCTCGTACTGAGAGAACATTAGCCAAGTCATCTCCCCTCTTGGTCTTTCATTCTGAGAGGACGTTAGCCACGCCAGTTCATTGCTGACAGAAACATTGTTGCAATTAGAGAAGTTTACGGACAGCGGTCTGTTGTCCGAGTAGTGTAGGAGTGTACTTTGCGAGACGCCACATGCCGCCTGCACGGCCGCGCCGTCGCCGTCGGAGGCCGCCGCTACAACAGGAACATTACGGTGATATCGCTCCCAGTTCGGCCTGTGTGAGGAGTAACGTTAAATAGTTGGATCAATTGCAATTGCTCTTTCCACAGAGGTTTCACGGTACTTTGGAGTGTAGTGGTTCTTCGTATATATTTTATAAAAGATCGCGTTTTGGACCGATTTTAACACAGTTACTGCCAATGCCAGTTAGGAGGATTATTTGTAAATTGTTCATTGTGTTTTATTCAGCATTGATCTAAAGGTTATAATAAAATTATTGTGATTCAGTAGAGCCTTTACTTTCAGTAGTTGATCCTGAATTCACCCATTTGCTTTAGTTTATTTTGTGTATGTGTTTGATGTCATTGAACACCCTAAGTGTTCGTGGTCGTTCGTATTTGTAAGTAAAAATAGGTGTGATTTATCGTCAACACTACCACGGCACATTAATTAGGGGTGACAGGGCCACATTTAAATCTAGCGTTATTCATTTTTGCGTACAGTTCCACTCCCAATTTCTCTGAAAGTTGTTTGTCAGGGGGGAACACACGAAAAAATCGGACAAGCAACGGGTGAGGTGTTACATATGGCTGACCCATGCCTAGGATTAGTAATTTTGTTATCTGCCTGAGATGCAGTTAGGAAAACCTCAGTTTTGTTTTTCATTGTGATCCAATTTGTTTGATCATTTTGATAGTAGGTTCACGGATAAAAATAAGTAGCATAAGTTGTGCGTTTTTTGTTGTTGTTGTGTTTTTTTGCCTCTATACTGCACGCGCGTTGTTCTTTTGTTGTTTTGTTGTGTGTGCTAATGTTACTTGTTCTCAGCAAATGCTGAACAGTAAGTGCACAACTGTTTGTGTGTCCATCTTATTAGCATGTGTAAGTTGGTGGCATTTCTGTTCACTGCGCACACTCAGTTTAGCATTTTGTTTTGTGATTGGCATTTTGTTCCTTTTTATTGTTAAGACTAAAATATATGTTGTTGTCGAGTGTAAGATTCACATTAAAGTACACATGTTGACGAGAGCGAAAGCCAGGACCACAGCAGAGCAGACTCTCGTCTGTAATAGTGATAAAATGGGTGACAGTCGCGAGGGTACTGCAAGCGAAAGTGACGAGTGAGAAATGGAGATGCCGGAAGGTGATGATAAGAATAGGTTCAGCCCAGTGGGTAGTAGAATCTACGAGTCCGACCGCGACACTGAGGAGCCGAGGCACGTGGAAGCTGATGTCGTAAACCATAATTATGGACCGAGCGAGGTGGCGCAGTGGCTAGACACTGGACTCGGATTCGGGAGGACGACGGTTCAATCCCGCGTCCGGTCATCCTCATTTAGGTTTTCTGTGATTTCCCTAAATCGCTCCAGGCAAATGCCGGGATGATTCCTTTCAAAGGACACGGCCGACTTCCTTCCCCGTCCTTCCCTAATCCGATGAGACGGATGACCTCGCTGTTTGGTCTCCTTCCCCAAAACAACCAACCAACCATAATTATGGAGGATAGAGCCCACGGAGCCATAGTGCCACTGAAACGAATTATTTCCGACCCCAGTCGAGTGGTTCAGTCCGGAGCGACCCGACTGGTGACCGGAAACATTCCGTTTCTAGACACAGAAAGGTCAACAGGAACACGGGAAACGGTGCTCATTGTAGGCCACGGGGGACAGAAATTCTAGAGAACATTATACAAATTTTGAAAGGAATGCAGGCAGAAATAAAAAAAAAGCAACACCGCGCTTCACGCCGATCTCAGTACAAAAATATCCAACGTCGAAAAATATAACTCTGATCTTAATACAAAATTATCGAACGTTGAGAAATCTAACTCAGATCTCAGTTCAAAATTATCGAACGTCGAGAAGACGAGCTCATAAATGATGGGTGAAATGAAAGAGGAGGTAAATAATCTAGGTGTAAAATTAGAAAAAGAGGTAGCTATAATTAAAAGAACAGCCAATGAAGGGAAACTGACGGCAAAGTGGGCAAAGGAAATTGCGAAGGAAACTCGCGACTCGACACAGAGTACCGCAAAAGTAGCGAAGGTTGTCTTATCCCAATTGCAGAGTCGCATTAAGCGAATTGAGGATAAGCAACAGCAACAACCGTACGTGGCGCCGAGGGACACACTAAGAGATGAAGTCTCCAAATCCTGGCGAAATAGCTACCAATGATAGCAACAGGGAGGTAGTGAGTGCTGAACAAATAGTTCTATCAGCGAGTAAACCGACTTCTCTGTCTGGTAATTTGGACGGCTCGAGTAACACGGCGGAAACCGGTAGCAGCGGAGCATACCATAACGCCGCGCCGACGCCCGTAGAAAACTCGGTGGGCATGCATACGTCGAAGGGGCACAATTTCTGTCGCCTAGTACGTAGTACGGAACATTTATCGTGTACCCACATTGACAGAGAGGAAGACAGAGTTTCTGAACAAGGAAGTTTGCACCCGGAGATACCGATTCAACAAAATGTAGGAAGAAATAAAAAATATCATGGCGAAGATAGATTTGATTTTAAACACTACATCTCGGTGAGGAAGTTTCAACATTACACAGATGAAGGCAACAGTCTTCATCCCAAAACATTTATAGGCCAATTTGACCTGCCTCTGCCTCCCCAGCGGCCACTCATGTGTAAGCGCGATTTCGTGCGCTCACAGATGGAGGGAGCCGCAGCAGAATATATGAGGAACTTTGCCAGGACTTGCAACAGGTATGATGCGTTCCGGAATGCCTTATCGGGCAAATTCTGGTCAAAAGAAACACAGGAAAGCATTAAGCAAGAATTGATGATGTCTAGAGATATGTAAGGCGCAGGTTACCCAAGTCCTGTAAAATTCTTCGAGAATATGACATAGTGGAACCAATACGAGTATATCGACAATCCTTGTAGCGCAGCTGAAATTATACGCCTGTGTTATATGAAGCTACCGATTGCCTACCAGCAAAGACTTGCCGGAAGGTGTGAAAGCGACACAGAAGTATTCAAAGGAATATTGAGGAAACTTCGCATTTAACGAGGAGCAAGCCCGTGAGAAACGCCGACAGTGGGAATGGCAGAACGGTCAACGAAATAACGGCTCACAGTGGGAAAACAAACAGGTGCATAAGCACAACGGATTTGATCAGGATAAGAGTAAGCCTGGGAATAGTTACACTAACGACGGTAGGCACTCTCCCGGTAGCAAGTCGAACACGTCGTGGGGAACGGATCAGGGCTGGCAAGGTGGTTTTCGAAACAATGCAACAGAAGATGTAGAAGTTCGACCACCAAAACCGGGGCCATCTCACACTATTGAACAGAAACATGATTGACAAGGACGTGGAGCGGTCAACATGTAAATAATTGCAAATAGTAAACTTCTAATTAGAAGAAGATATTTAGATTAAAATAAATTAAGTCTGATGTGTCGTGTTTTATAAGTAAGTAATCGACAAGAATTCCTGACAAACACTGTTTAGATGAGAGGTAGATATACGTTCTGAGGAGGCTGAACCAGTAGGTGGCTCTCTGTTGAAAGACGAAAAAGAGATCACAGATTTCATATTTCCGTCAAAGGACACAGCTAACACTTGAGGTTGCCTGTCCCGCATGCCGTTGTGAAGACGCAGCGTTGCATTTACTTATCACAAAATGTACAAGTGGTTTAGAGGTGGCCAGCTATGCGCAGTGGCGCACCTTAGTACACATAGTTCTGTGAGAATAGCATGTTGAAGCCGCAGACAGAGCGGACATTAATAACGGTGTTTAAGAATACTTGTCGAGAAATTTAAGTTTTCTGAACAACTGCGTATGTGAGCAGTGTTTTTTTTTTTTTTTTTTTTTTTGTGGTGGCATTACACTAGTGAAATTCCTGTCAACAGGTATAAAGGGACCATAATATGGGCAAGGGCTAACAGGAGAAGAGCTAGAGAATTCGAAAGGTGTAACTATACCGAACGAGCCTGGATCATTGGGCAAGATAAGAAATTTTGTTGGATCTGCTTGATTCACTGGGAGTGGTGCAGGGAGACCTGGTGTAACATAAGGACCTGGTGTAAAACCACGGAATGCATCGACTAATACCGGGTGGCATATAAAACATTTTTTTTTTTTTTTAAGTTACGTAGTTTGCAGAGATGGCCATCTCTCAGTGGTAGTTAGGAAGGTGATGGAATTCCGATCCCCTGAATCCAGAGATTCCGTTTCCATTAAAGTTTGATAAAAAATTTTTATTCAAAGACGATTTATTATTATAATGAGATTTCATTTTGTTCTAATGCTATGTTTTCCGTGTCTATGTTTGATGAAAATGTATTTATGTACAGGGAAATATAATTAATGAATGTAAAATTTTGTACATGACCAACATGAAAATTGTGGTCATCCCTTATTGTAAAGAAATAAGCTCCTTATGTAATGTCATCATGTAAATGTGTCAACAGAGAATTCAGAGGGGATAAAGTGAGGCGACATGGAAATTGGCGCACCACACTTTGGATGGCACAGGAACGAGGACGGTAGCAATCAGGAGATGAGAGAACAGCTGGGCGATGGAATGCAAATGAACTCCTGCAATGATGGAGGCGGGGGTACACCAGCCACTCACTGCAAGGTGACATGCAGAGGTGCGTGACGTGCAGCTGTGACACACCTGGTCCCTGTATGCACACGGTGGATGGGAGACCAGTTCGAAGAAGCATAATCGGTAACTTCTATTTGTTGTTCGCCGTGTCTGGCGATGCAACATTACTTCTGAACCTCTTTGTGTTTTACGGCGCCTTCACTTAGGACCTGAGCCAGGCAACGGCTCACTTCTTCCCTACCCACCACTAGCCAAAGAAGGAGTTCCGTGTTGCTGCCTGTCTGCATCAGGTCTCTGCAGATCAGGACAAATCAGAGGATCACAAGTCTCTCGTGTGAGGGACATCGACGCCGAGCTCTAATGAGGGACGGTCCTTCCAGCTGTCGAGCCAGAAAGTACACTCCTGGAAATGGAAAAAAGAACACATTGACACCGGTGTGTCAGACCCACCATACTTGCTCCGGACAATGCGAGAGGGCTGCACAAGCAATGATCACACGCACGGCACAGCGGACACACCAGGAACCGCGGTGTTGGCCGTCGAATGGCGCTAGCTGCGCAGCATTTGTGCACCGCCGCCGTCAGTGTCAGCCAGTTTGCCGTGGCATACGGAGCTCCATCGCTGTCTTTAACACTGGTAGCATGCCGCGACAGCGTGGACGTGAACCGTATGTGCAGTTGATGGACTTTGAGCGAGGGCGTATAGTGGGCATGCGGGAGGCCGGGTGGACGTACCGCCGAATTGCTCAACACGTGGGGCGTGAGGTCTCCACAGTACATCGATGTTGTCGCCAGTGGTCGGCGGAAGGTGCACGTGCCCGTCGACATGGGACCGGACCGCAGCGACGCACGGATGCACGCCAAGACCGTAGGATCCTACGCAGTGCCGTAGGGGACCGCACCGCCACTTCCCAGCAAATTAGGGACTCTGTTGCTCCTGGGGTATCGGCGAGGACCATTCGCAACCGTCCCCATGAAGCTGGGCTACGGTCCCGCACACCGTTACGCCGTCTTCCGCTCACGCCCCAACATCGTGCAGCCCGCCTCCAGTGGTGTCGCGACGGGCGTGAATGGAGGGACGAATGGAGACGTGTCGTCTTCAGCGATGAAAGTCGCTTCTGCCTTGGTGCCAATGATGGTCGTATGCGTGTTTGGCGCCGTGCAGGTGAGCGCCACAATGAGGACTGCATACGACCGAGGAACACAGGGCCAACACCCGGCATCATGGTGTGGGGAGCGATCTCCTACACTGGCCGTACACCACTGGTGATCGTCGAGGGGACACTGAATAGTGCACGGTACATCCAAACCGTCATCGAACCCATCGTTCTACCATTCCTAGACCGGCAAGGGAACTTGCTGTTCCAATAGGACAATGCACGTCCGCATGTATCCCGTGCCACCCAACGTGCTCTAGAAGGTGCAAGTCAACTACCCTGTCCAGCAAGATCTCCGGATCTGTCCCCCATTGAGCATGTTTGGGACTGGATGAAGCGTTGTCTCACGCGGTCTGCACGTCCAGCACGAACGCTGGTCCAAATGAGGAGCCAGGTGGAAATGGCATGGTAAGCCGTTCCACAGGACTACATCCAGCATCTCTACGATCGTCTCCATGGGAGAATAGCAGCCTGCATTGCTGCGAAAGGTGGATATACACTGTACTAGTGCCGACATTGTGCATGCTCTGTTGCCTGTGTCTATGTGCCTGTGGTTCTGTCAGTGTGATCATGTGATGTATCTGACCCCAGGAATGTGTCAATAAAGTTTCCCCTTCCTGGGACAATGAATTCACGGTGTTCTTATTTCAATTTCCAGGAGTGTATGTCACGTCGGTACTGTTGCCTCCACATCAAGAAGATATGGGTCTCCAAGGCGACATCTTGCTACCATTGTTGGTCTCACTGGGCTCTCACGTGCTCCTGATCGTGCTAACCAGTTTCATCGTTCTTCCCGTTCCTGCCACATAAACATTACAAATAAGGGTATGAGTGTAGCTACAAACAATTAGACACCAATGAGGTGAAGTTGTCCCTCATAATATGATAAAAAAATTGACCCGAACAGTCAGACAATCCTGAAATGAATTATATATATATTTTTTTAACTTTGATGTTTGATAATCTGAGACAATCTATGTAGTATGTCTTAAGTGTGATTTTAATTATCATTTTATTTCACTTATACATTTTATCCATATTGTCATCTTTTGAATGCCTATGTTAGGTTAATACACGAAGTACTTATGTGGTCGTTCCATATTACATAAATATCGAGAGAACTTGTCAATTTTGCTTCTATGTGGATTTACACAATTGTACACCAGCCAAGCACTGGACTTGGCCAGACAATGCTAGGACTGTATAATTAAGACATTTACACCACAAACAAATAAATGTGCAGCAACAGTGACACATAGTGTGTTTACAGTTTGTACTAAGGGATATTTGCCTCACCTTAATTGTAAAAAGAACGACTATGACATTACTGTCACGCTGATTTATATTTAGGTTATAAAATTTTTTATTTATTTCAAATTGTATAGGAACAAATGTTTGAGTTGTAATTGTACCTTCAGTCAAAATCATGCGGTTGCCATTTGATGAAAAGCACAAAAGGGCGTACCTATGTAAATTTATTTTGTGATGTGAGTCCTTCTATTTTATATTTCCTTTTTACTTTGGCCATGAATTTTCCACAATTGGCAGAGAAATTACAGTCAACAAAAAATAAAATTAATGACCACGTCAATAAAGGTAAATTCCATCAACTAAGGCTTTATCCCGGGGATGAGTAAAAGAATGATTGAGAAAGGGCAGCTGGCAGTCAACTGTCCGTGAATAACACTCTCGAAACGGTTTTGAATCGTTAAAATGATCAACATACTAATTTTGTGATACAGGAGATGACACAAAATGAGTCATCACCTGTACTCCAAAATTGTCTTGAAGGAGGGGGCTATGTAAGGTGGCAGCGGCCTTGCACCTTACATGAGTCCATTTAACGTGACACTTTAGGTTTTTTTGGAGTAATACTCTGAGTTACGGTGTAGGAAATCTATGTGGAAACGCATCGGCACGCGAGAATTCCGCGATTTTGTAATTATAAGATTTTGCGGGAAGGCAGTACGCGAGACAGAGATCGGCTACGTCCCCGCCTAGCCGACGAAGGCCACAGGCTGACGGCATGAATGGTGAACTGGGGGATTTCTGTAATCCGTTTAGAGAGGCCATAGAGGTCGCCAACCTCTGGGGGATTTGTGGCTGCAGGTGTTCAAGTGTTTACCAAAACAGAGCAGTGGATAGCTGGACGGGCTTTCCTGTGCATGCTCTCGCTTATGTCCCACTAATTTTGCGCCTTCGAGTAACTCAAGTGGGTCAGGCCAGAGTTCGGAATAACAAACATTCAGTGCAAGAAGATGGTTCAAATGGCTCTGAGCACTATGGGACTTAACATCTGAGGTCATCAGTCCCCTAGAACTTAGAACTACTTAAACCTAACTAACATAAGGATATCACACACAACCATACCTGAGGCAGGATTCGAACCTGCCACCTTAGCGGTGGCGCGGTTCCAGACTGAAGCGCCTAGAACTGCGTGCAAGAAGAGTCTGTGATCGCTACGACGGGGAATCTTCCATGGAAAATCTCGAGTGGTCTCTTGGGAGAAAACATCCAGTAAACGTGCTATTGCCCACAGGTATGGTCCTTCCCAGCCGGCGAGGGTGGAGTTTACTTGTGAAATTTTGTTGAAATAAAAGAATTGTGGAAAAGTGTTCTATTCCCAGGCCGCACATTGGTCGGCACTGGCAAACTGGGTATTTTGGTAGCTTCTAGTGATGTGATTCGCTCGGTAAAATTTGAGGTGAGAAAACAAAGGTGAAGGGCGATCTTCCTGGACTCGGTACAGGTCTTCCGTTCTGGGCTCTCGTACTGAGAGAACATTAGCCAAGTCGTCTCCCATCTTGGTCTTTCGTTCTGAGAGGACGTTAGCCACGCCAGCTCATTGCTGAAGGAAACACTGTCGCAATTAGAGAAGTTTGCGGACAGCGGTCTGTTGTCCGAGTAGTGTAGGAGTGTACTTTCTGAGACGCCACACGCCGCCCGCTCGGCCGCGCCGTCGCCGTCGGAGGCCGCCGCTGCAACAGGAACATTACGGTGATATCGCTCCCTCTTCGGCCTGTGTTAGGAGTAACGTTAAACAGTTGGATCAATTGCAATTGCTGTTTACACAGAGGTTTCACTGTACTTTGGAGTGTAGTGGTTCTTCGTATATATGTTATAAAAGATCGCGTGTTGGACCATTTTAACACAGTTACTGCCAATGCCAGTTAGGAGGATTATTTGTAAATTGTTCATTATGTATTATTCAGCATTGATCTGAAAGTTATAATGAAAGTATTGTGATTCAGTAGTTGATCCTGAATTCACCCTTTTGCTTTATTTTATTTCTGTGAATGTGTTTGATGTCACTGAACACCCTAAGTGTTCGTGATCGTTCACGTTTGGAAGTAAAAATAGGTGTAATTTATCAACACTACCACTGCAGATTAATTAGGGGTGACAGGGCCACATCTAGCGTTATCCATTTTTGCGTACAGTTCCACTCCCAATTTCTCTGTAAGTTGTTTGTCAGGGGTGAACACACGCAAAAATCGGACAAGTAACGGGCAGGGTATTACAAAGTGTCGACAAGTATTGCTGTTAGATGGTGCTTACGTAGGTAACGTCCTGTGTGGACGCCTCAACCAGCTTTAAATTATCAAGTGTGAAATGACATCCAGGCAAGGTGGGACCTGATCGTCTCCTCTAACGTCATTCGTACGCAGCTAGTGCAAGCGGCGCTCAGATAGTTGCTAGAGTGGGCTCCGTCTTTCCCCAGTATAAGAAATGCAAGGGTCAGAATTGGGCCTTCTCGTTTTATTAAAAAAATTTAAGTACGATGTCTTCCCATTCAGCATTAAGGTGTCACAGCATGCCGTAATGTATGAAGTCCGTCCCAGGAGCGTCATCACGAGTTACCGATAGAGCTATGTTCATATTACACAATGACGATGGCAGCTTATAGGCTCCTTATTTGCGCGTTGCAATTTTTAGTTGTATGAGCAGCAACGACCAGGGAGACCAAGTCGTTGGTAAGTCAGGTGAAGGCTTAGTGGGAAAACGCAATCAGGCTTCAAAGGATTCTCTTTATAAATTGCTTGTGCATCCAGTCTTAGAACATTACTCAAGTCTTAGCGACCTATGGCAAAGAGGAGTAGCAGATGGTACGGAAAGTATACAAAAAAGGATCACATGTTTCTCTGACTCTCAGAGCGTCAAGGAAATGCTGAAAAACCGCAATTGATGGAGTACTGAAGGTGGACGCAAATTATCTCTCAAAAGCATTCTTACCAAATTTCAAGAACCAGTGCTATGAGAAGAATCTGAATTTACTCTTGAGCCTCCTACGCATCACCCCCGCAGATACAGTGAAGGCAAAATTACACCAAAATACGGCATGTACAGAACCTTTTCAGTTTTCATCCAACACACCATATGCGACTGGAACGGGAAGAAACATTAACATGTAAGTACCCACTGCCTTGCGCTTCATAATGAGTTGGGGTCTTTGTGGGAAAAAAATTATTTTTCCCTGCGTCCTTTCACGGTAAGCCTGCAAACCTATGAGTAGCCTCACGGAAGATGTTCCGTTGCAAACATTCATAGTTTGAGCTATTTTCAGCACTCCATTAACTCATATGACAGGTTACGGTACGTCACCATTTTCGAATGATCTTCATTCTGACACGCATACTGCAGTAGCAGATGCTGTCCGGTTGATGGATGGACTTCAGAAATCCATGCCGTGATCCCTTCTAACTCACTTCAAATGCCCGTCAGGCTTTTGTCGTCACTAACTAAAGGATTAAAAGATTCTCTGTGGGTGGGCAATGCTTGAATCCGCGCAGAATCTCTGCATTTCCTTTATTGTAGACCAACACTAACAGACAGGTTGTCGTCTACATCGGCACGAAGGTCTGGCTGTATAAGCATTACTGGAGAGTAGAACCACAAAATCTTGAATCCTGTTTCAGTGTTCACATATGACCAACTGTCTGGACT
Source organism: Schistocerca americana (assembly GCF_021461395.2). Lineage (NCBI taxonomy): Eukaryota > Metazoa > Arthropoda > Insecta > Orthoptera > Acrididae > Schistocerca > Schistocerca americana. The sequence goes on along the minus strand of NC_060126.1, from coordinate 55,018,646 downwards.
GCGTTTCATTTGCCTTGCTGATCCCTTCTTATTCTCTTCAACAGTACCTCAGGCTTTTGTCCTAATTTACCAAAAGCAGATTCAAAAGGACGTAGGTTGCAGTAGTTATTCGGATCCGAAGAGGCTTGCACACGATAGAGCAGCATGGAGAGCTGCATCAGACCAGTCTTGGAACCGAAGACCGCAACAACAACACTAACAACAACATCAAAAACGCCGAAAGATTCTCTGAAGTTTGAATCCGTTCCAATACTCACAACACCCATGCCTTTTTTTAATATATAATAGAGCAACTCCAGCAGACAGGCTGTCTTCTGTGAGGGGACGAAGGTTTCGAATATAAGCATTATTTGAAAATTGACTCACTCAGTCCCGAACGAGTTTCAATATTCACATGTGAGCAGTCAGCTGAATTGCGTTTGATTTACTTTGGTGGCCATTCGGTTGGACGATTTTCTTGCTGTCTTTGGCCAATGCATGACGAGGACAGAAGTGAGGAAATTCTCACTGGAGTGGATGTTGTCTGCCACTTCCCACATAAGCATATCAAACAGAGCAGGAGACCATACTATGATATTAATGATAGATGTTGATACTGTTGCTGTGGTGATATGTATCATTGTCCGTGCATTGAACAGGTGAGCCATAAGTTGTAGGTAAAGGTCACAAACTATGAAACTTCCTGGCAGATTAAAACTGTGTGCCGGACCGAGACTCGAACTCGGGACCTTTGCCTTTCGCGGGCAAGTGCTCGGTCCGGCACACAGTTTTAATGTACCAGGAAGTTGCATATTAGCGCACACTCCGCTGCAGAGTGAAAATCTCATTCTGGTCACAAACTATGTTGATGGCCGCAGCCAGCCAATACGAGGTAAATGAATGCAAGTAGTACTTCGATGCGACCTTTGAGTCGGCCATGCTTTCACATCCGAAGTATATCTTCTTGATGAGATCTGTTTTCTTGCATTTAGGCTACGGTGTTCATCTATGGTGAACTAGTTAGAAGGCTGCAAGGTTCCATCCGTGTATCTCAATATCATGCATAACGCTACTGGGCTGTGGCTAACTGCAAACAGTGCCTCTTACCTGCACTGAACGAACCCTCTCGATAAGCGTTTCGCGCCTATCAACTCAGATGTGAAGTGACAGACTGTGCGCAACGGGAACCATTTAGGAATTGGTGGCCCTAAGAAATGCGTCAAGGGTATGGTCCTTGCCAAAATTAACAGTAATAAACAGAGCTGTGAGGTTCATCCGTGATCTGAAATAAAAAATGGGTCCATTTTAATGGTAATTTATTGTTAAAAATGCAATCTGAAACCACAAAAGTGATTAGGAGATACGGGAAAAAATGAAATTATCCAAACCAGAGGAGATAAGGGAACGTTCGAACACAAAATCCTTACAATATGTTCAATTAAAGGCAAAGACCGAACGGCAGAGCTCGCAGGGAAGGGGCAGTGAATCGAATCTATAACCTATTCTGCATTTTGCCGAAGTAAATCAAACTCATGGTTCTGTATTGGACACGATGATTGCATCGGTTTGCTGTAGGAAATGTAAATAACATGCAACAAACCCAAGACTCTGCATTATCAGTGAGCCATCGAACACCAAACCTAATTCCCAACAGGGTCCCCCCCACCGACAACATTGTCTCTCCCTTCACATCTCAAGTTCCCCTTGGCAGACTGAACTTATCATAGCCCTTCGTCGTCAGAAACTAGGCTGAGCCCCCTGGCCATGGGGCCCAACGCCACGGCTAGAATCGCCAGAGCAAAGTTGGCCTTCAGACGTCGAGTGAGCTAACACTGTGGGCCTGACGACAGAAAGTCGAGGAAAGAAATCGCGCTGGCTTTTCTCCAGAACCAGCCCAACGGTCTGCAAGTTTTTCACTCCCACAGACCTGGCAAGAAGTCCTGAACGCTCCGGCTAACAGTACGCCACAAACACTGCTTGGTTGTTCATTGTTGTGCGGTTCCTCAAATCGCTTGTCCTGCTGACACCTGAGGATGCACCTGTTTAAATACCTCATCCTACAGCATTGCTGGCACCACAACATGATTTCAAAGTTTGTTTGGTTACGTAACATTCCCTCGTGCACAAAGAATTGTGGTAGCCTTGCAAATAGCTTACAATCTTTGTCAGCTGCATGTGCTTTCTGCCACACGGCAGTGCATTAGTTATATGAAAATGAAAGAGTATCGCTTAGTGATATGTGACAGATGTGTCACATTTTTACAAGTTTAAATTTCCTGAAGATTTCAACTCCCCCAGCAATGGTATCCATGGTCAATTGTTACTTTCCATGCCATACAGTCCAGGCATCCTGGTTGTAAAATAAATCACGGTATATGTCTCGATGCATATAGAACTATGCCCAAAGAAATAACACTGTATACATTTAAGTCGGTGCAAACTGTTATCTGTTACTTCATTGTTCCCTCTAAAATCCCCTGAGGCGTTTCCAATAGTTGAGCCATTGAGCCCTCCAGTCTGGATGATTACATATTATTTGACCAGTGCCCCCATATCTGACACCAAATGTCACGATTTTAGAATTGCGAATAGCGGTATTAGTCAGGAAGATCGCTTTTGCTACAAAACTCCATGTGCGGGGAGCGTGGGTGGCATTCTTTCAGTATGGCGGTAAGAGGAGCTACCAGAGCTGTTTTGGTTTAAAGATTCTTTATTCAGCACGACTTGCATATTGGAGGTAGATGTCGGCCTGTTGGTAGCTTATGTGGCCTCCAGGGATTGTGGCAGCGTGCATCGCCGTACAGTAGTGGATGTGTATGCTGGCCAGTGGCTTGCTGCTACAGTGAAAGATGATCAGCTGATGAGCAGCCTTGCTGACGCACCAAAGGCGTCAGCACGCCTGTTGACAGTGGACTTTTGACAGCACCCAATAGTCGGTCAGATGTGCAGGTTCCTGGTACTGAAACTGGGAGCCTCTAAGTCAATCGTATTGTCAAATGACAAAATCTCGGAGATGATTTCTACTTTCCAGCAACAGTTCAAGATCCAGGACCATCTGCTCTAGCTGGCGGTTCATAGACCAGCAACTATCTGACAATACTGCTTTGTAAGCTTGAATAAGCTTGAAACTGCTCAGCCTCACTTTGGACCAGTGAGTAGCGTGGGGACTCTCAAGGCAAGTCCAGGAACCAGTCCACGTAGAAATACTAACCACTTAGGTAATTTCTGAAGCACAACGTTGGGCTGTGGCATGTGGAAACCCAAGACCCAAGTCACCCATATAGCAGCCAGCTCTGTTGCAGATTGCTACACGACCAGTATTTCAGCACCCAGCAGCACGATTTTACAGAATACTGTTTTTTTTTTTTTTTTTTTTTTTTCAGAGTCCGGCCGTAGTGTCCTTGTCACCAATATTGGGAGAGGATGTTGTTTGATGGCCGGTATCCTCTTTCTACAACAGTACTGCACACATGTATTAACAGGGTTCCTTATTTGCTAGAACAGGAAGCTACTTATCTTTAACAGAGTGATGTGTTGTAGTGCAAGCTCTTCCGTAATAGTCCACGTTAGCCTCACTGTTGGTGAAATACAAGTCTCACTATACGATGAATGACAGAGGCCAAACTGCAGTGCGAGTTGGTGCATCAGTGACTGAACTAGTGACTGAGTGACTACACTAGTGACTGAGACTGAGACTGAGCTAGTAACTGAGACTAAGCCCTCTGGTCAGAAGTGGCAATTTAAATACTTGCGGTCGAGAGGCCATGGCGGCGTGTTAGTTGCAAGTCTGTCTTTGGCCTCTCTCCTGATAGGTGTGCTTGATGCAGCGCCTACTATCGGTCTTCTTGCTACATCTTTGCCAACTGGTGTGCTAGCAGTAGCTCACACCAGCATATGGCCAGCTGTCGATTCCACAACAAATTAGAATACATAAGAGAACATGAAGGTTGCGAGTAGCATCAAGGAAGAAAGAAAGAAAGATTGGGTTTAAGGTCCCATCAACATCGAGGTTATCAAAGAAGATGCACAAGCTCGGATTGTGTGAGGAACTGGGAAAGAAATCGGTTATGCCCTTTCAAAGGAAGCATACGGGCATTTGCCTGGAGCGATTCAAGGAAATCACAGGAAACATAAATCTGGATGTCTATAGGTGGGTTGGAACCTTCGTCCTCCTGAATGTGAGTCCAGTGTCCTAACCACCACACCACCTCACTCGATGGAGTCGTATGGTATCGACACTTTACGTAGTTCACAGTTTCCACTAACAAACAGTACATCTACTATTCTGAAATTCTAATTTAAATGCTCAGCAGACATATCAATAACTGGGTGGAAATAAATAGATGTGCCAGATCGTGATACCAGAGTTCTCTCAGTCATACAAAGAAGGCATGCCACCCACTGGTCAAAGGACGTGATCCCGTGTGACTATAGCAGCAAATCAGGGGACCTGCAACTGGAGGCAGTCGAAGGAATGGGAAAAGTCAATCAGCGAGTGGCCATTGTGCACTTACGTAGTGTCATTACAACATGGTTCAATGACAAAATTTCTGTGACATCAGACGAAGAAGAATCCGCGGGAAACTGAAAGAAGGACAAAGTGTGACGAGTGCAACGCAGAGGTTTGGTATCTCACCCAACATTGTAGGTGAAAAGGTGGTCGACGGTGGTCAACCCAAGTGGCAGATGACCGGTTCATTGCGTAGCAGACACGAAGGGACACACATCCATCAGCGAGAGCAAATGAAGGCACGTTTGAAAGGCTGCAAGTCACACACTGTTACGTTCTGCAGTGGCACAGTGATTGCAGAGGGGTGGTTTCTTGCCTGAAGACCAGTACGGCCGCATTTTCAATGGTCCCAGGAACGTAGGGACGAGTCCAACGAGGAGTGGTGTCATGTGCTCAGCAGACTCAGCCTTAGCAGTGGCTCTCATATGGAAAGAGGTAGGGACGTGTAACCCAGAAGCACTGCCGAGACGTGTGGGGAGCATCATGTCGCGTGGCCGTACTTTCGTCCAAGGCTTTAAACACAGTACGCTCAGTGGCCAACGTTGTTGGCACACTGTACTCGTTTCTCATGTTCGTCTGTTCAGGGCTGTACACACGTAGGAATTTTAGGTTAGAGAAAACCCTCCACAGTCCCGACAAGGTGCCTCCTGAATCCAGACGGAGCAGCATTCGTAATAGCAGATCACAGAGAGAAAATGTTGGTATAGTGTTAGTTAAGTGCAGGAGCGTCTATTATAACAATGTCAACATAATACTAGGGACAGATAACTGGCTCGAACCAGAAGTCAACACCCATGAATTTCTAAATTCCGATTGGAATGTTGATCGCAACATAGGTTGAACCCTGACAGTGGAGGTGTGTTAATACCAATAAAAATGCAGTGACATGTAGTGAAACTATGACAGACTCAGGATGCGAAATAAATTGGGTGAACGTAAATGTGAATGGTGCATTAAACATGGTCATCGGATGCTTGTAGAGACCACATGCCTCAGAAACAGTAGTGGCCGAACACTTGAGGGGAAACTTGGTAATGTTATAGTTTTAGGTGGAGATTTTAACTTATCAGCTTCAAACTGGGAGACTCAACGGATTACGGCGTCCAGTAGGGACAGAGTATCATCTGAAACTGTTCTAAATACCCCATCGGAAAATTACCTTGAGTAGTTGATCAGAGACGAGAGTCGTGAAGATAATATCTTAGAACTGACGAACAGAACAGAAATTTTTGTCTTTGTTAGCACAGAACAGGGAATCAGTGATCATAAGGCCGTTACAGTATCATTGAATCTGCCTGTAAATAGGAGTACAAAGAAAGGCAGGAAGATCTTTCCGTTTAGCAAGACTGAATAGAGACAAATTTCAGATTACCTGACACGTCATCACCAAAATTTCATCTCCAGCACTGACAGCGTTGAGTATCATTGGAAAAAGCTCAACAGTATCGAATAATGTAGTTGAAACAGGTGCTTCCAAAGCAAAATTATGATGGATGAAAAAGACCCACTGTGGTTCGGCAACCCAGTTTGGGAGCTACTACGAGAGCAAAGAGAGCTTCACCGCAAACTTAAACGTAACAAAGCCTAACTAAACGAAGCCAAGGAGGCCTGTGCGTGAAGTGTTCAACGAATGCGAAAGTAAAATTCTTGCTGCTAACTTGACAGACGGACTGGTCTTATGTTAAATCAGTAATCGGATAGAAGCCATTTGTCCTGACACTCTGTAATTACGTTGGAACAATGATACAGAAAACGCAGTTTTACTAAGATTACTCTACGGCATTGGTCACTTACCTAGCCTGCATTTATCGCGAATCTATCGCCCAGTACAAAATCCCAAGCGACTGGAAAAAATAGTAGGTGACTCCAGTGTACAACAAAGGTAAAATAACGGGCCCGAAAAATTACAGAGCAATATCCCTTTCCTCTGTTTGCTGCATAATCCTTGAACATACTCTCACTTCAAGTATAATAAACTATCTTGAGGCTAAGAAGTTTGCGTCAACGAATAGTATGGTTTTAGAAAGCTTCGTTCGTGCGAAGCTCAGCTTGTCCTTTTCCCACTTGGTATACAGACAACTATGGATGAAGGGCAACAGGCAGATTCCATATTTCTAGACTTACGGAAAGCATTTGACTCGGTGCCTCGTTGCAGGCTGCTAACGAAGGTATGACCGTGTGGAATAAGTTCACTGATATGTGAGTGGCTCGAACACTTCTTAAAACATAGAACCTAGTATGTTGTCCTCGACGGCGAGTATTCGTCAGACACAAGGGTATCGACAGGACTGCCCCAGGTAAGTGCAATAGGACCGCTCTTGTTGCCTATTGTTGATTTGGCGGACAGGGTGGGAAGCAATCTGCTGTTGTTTGATGATGATGCCGTGGTGTATGATAAGGTGTCGAAGTTGAGTGACTGTAGGAAGATGCAGGATGACTTAGACAAAATTTCCAGTTGCATGAATAGCAGCTAGCCGTAAATGTGGAAAAATGTAAGTTAATGCGGATGAGTCGAAAGAGCAAACCTGTAATGTTCGGATACAGTATTACTAAGTATCCTGCTTGAACAGTGAAGTCGTTTAAATATCTGAGCGTAACGTTGCAAAGTGACATGAGGTGGAATGAGTATGTGAAACTGTGGTAGGGGAGGCAATTGGTCGACTTCGGTTTATTGGGAGAATTTCAGGAAAGAATGGTTCACCTGTAAAGAAGACCACATATGGGGCGGTGTTGTGATCTATCATTGAATACTGCTCGAGTGTTTGAGATCCGTATCGGATCGGATTGGAAGAAGACATCCAAACAGTTCAAGGCCAGGCTGCTAGATTGGTTACCGGCAGGTCTGATCAACACGCAAGCGTTTCGGAGATCTTTCAGAAACTCAAATGGGAATCCCTGGATGGAAGCCGACTTTCTTTTCGAGAAACATTATTGAGGAAGTTTAGAGAACCTCATTTGAAGCTGACTGCCAAATGATGCTACTCCCGCCAACATACATCACCGCTCGTAAGGACCACGAAGATAAAATACTAGGAATTAGGGCTCGTGCGGAGGCATACAGACAGTCGTTTTTCCCTCGCTCTGTTTGCGAGTGGAACACAAGGGGAAATGGCTAGTAGTAGTACAGTGTGCCCTCCGCAAAGCAGCGTGCGGTAGCTTGCGGACTAGCTACACTACTGGCCATTAAAATTGATACACCAAGAAGAAATGCAGATGATAAACAGGTGTTCATTGGACAATTATATTATACTAGAACTGACATGTGATTACATTTTCACGCAATTTGGGTGCATAGATCCTGAGAAATCAGTACCCAGAACAACCAACAATGGCCGTAATAACGGCCTTCATACGCCTGGGCATTGAGTCAAACAGAGCTTGGATGGCGTGTACAGGTACAGCTGCCCATGCAGCTTCAACACGAACCACGGTTCATCAAGACAAGTGACTGGCGTATTGTGACGAGCCAGTTGCTCGGCCACCATTGACCAGACGTTTTCAATTGGTGAGAGATCTGGGAATGTGCTGGCCAGGGCAGTATCCAGAAAGGCCCCTACAGAGCCTGCAACATGCGGTCGTGCATTATCCTGCTGAAATGTAGGGTTTCGCAGGGACCAAATGAAGGGTAGAGCCACGGGTCTTAACACATCTGAAAGGTAACGTCCGCTGTTCAAATTGCAGTCAATGTGAACAGGAGGTGACCGAGACGTGTAACCAATGGCACCCCATACCATCACGCCGGGTGATACTAGAGTATGCTGATGACGAATACACGCTTCCAATGTGCGTTCACTGCAATGTCGCCAAACACGGATGCGACTATCATGATGCTGTAAACAGAACCTGGATTCGTCCGAAAAAATTACGTTTTGCCATTCGTGCACCCAGGTTCGTCGTTGAGTACACCATCGCAGGCGCTCCTGTCTGTGATCCAGCGTCAAGGGTAACCGCAGCCATGGTCTCCGAGCTGATAGTCCATGCTGCTGCAAACATCGTCGAACTGTTCGTACAGATGGTTGTTGTCTTGCAAACATCCCCATCTGTTGATTCTGGGATCGAGACGTGGCTGCACGATCCGTTACGGCCATGCGGATAAGATGCCTGTCATCTCGACTGCTAGTGATACGAGGCCGTTAAGATCCAGCACGGCGTTCCGTATTACCCTCTTGAACCCACCGATTCCATATTCTGCTAACAGTCATTGGATCTCGACCAACGCGAGCAGCAATGTCGCGATGCGATAAACCGTAATCGCGATAGGCTACAATCTGACCTTTATCAAAGTCGGAAACGTGATGGTACGCATTTCTCCTCCTTACACGAGGCATCACAACAACGTTTCACCGGACAACGCCGGTCAACTGCTGTTTGTGTATGAGAAATCGGTGGAAACTTTCCTCATGTCAGCACGTTGTAGGTGTCGCCACCCGTGCCAACCTTGTGTGAATACTCTGAAAAGTTAATCATTTGCATATCACAGCATCTTCTTCCTGTCGGTTAAATTTCGCGTCTGTAGCACGGCATCTTCGTGGTGTAGCAATTTCAATGGCCAGTGGTGTATGCAGATGTAGATACTAAACGTTTTCTTTTTTCCAAAACTGTTATGAAGAGGAAGATTCTTAAATAGCCACACGAACGACAAATGACGTATCCAAATAAGTGACCAGTGGATAGAGAAGCAACCTAAATCGCCCATCATAGGAAAGTACGCTGGACTTGCCGGGATAGTATTTCGATTATACACAGAGTATGCAAAAAATTGTCCTCACGTAGCAGCAGTCTTTCGAAAATTAGGCGGACGGGTACAATAAGAAATGAGCAGGTTCTCCGCAGAATGGATGAGGAAAGTAATACATGGAAAACACTGAGAGGAAGAACGGACAGTATGATAGGACGCAAGACAACAGGGAATAGTTTCCATGGTACTAGTGGGAGTTGGTAAAAACTGTGGGGAAATACAGAAACTGGAATACATCCAGCAAATAACTGAGGACTTTAGCTTCAAGTCTGATATGTCAAGGTTAGCACAGGAGAGGAATTCGTGGCGGGCAGCATCAAACCAGTCAGAAGACTGCTGGTAAAATTACTTAAAAATTGGGACTGAGGGTTCTGTACGAAATTAATCACGTATGCGGACAGTTCATCCATTGAAGGTACCAAGAATCTCTACCACTTTTGTCTGTTATAAACAACGATAAAGGAGAGAGATCGACCCCAGGGAATCGAGGATTATAGAGAATGTTTTAATTTCATGTTCGACGTCGGATAACAAATGGAAAAAGAATTATATTTTGTTTCATATAATTAAAAAATTTACATTTTCAGATTTTTTCCTTTGCTTTTACTGTTAAACCTCGTTTATTGCCAAATTTCATAATTCTAGGCCAACAGAAAGTACAATATGGATGTAGATGTGTGGGTTTGTCAGTAGCAAAAAGTATGACATAAATGGCGGTTTCTTTCGGCTAAATTGACTAAAGTGTACTGTAGACATTTGTATGTGACATAAATCTGAAACAGAGTGAGGTGGCGGAGTGAGTAGCACAGTGGACTAGCATTAGGGAGGACGACGGTTCGAACAAGCGTCCGGACATCATGATTCATGATTTACGTTTTCCGTGATTTCCCTAAATCGCTTCAGGCAAATGCTGCGATGGTTCCTTTGAAAGGACACGGCTGACTTCCTTCCCATCGTTCCCTAATATGATGGGACCGATGACCTCGCTGTTGGGTCCCCTCCCCCAAATCAAACAACCAAGCTATAAATTTCAGAATGATACATCTACCTGCTCCTGAGAAAAATGGATCATAACATACTGATGGACAGTAAGGCAGAGTTAGATAACAGCACCAAACAAAATTGTTTAGTATGATATAATAACAAATTCACATATTTCGAAATATTTTCTTTACATGTACCGTGAAACCTGGCTTATTGCCAAATTTCACGATTCTAGACACACGGAAATTTACCTGCAGGTTTCGCTTTCAAGTTTTGGAGTGACAAAATGTGTTACATAAATGGTGTCATCTTTCGATTCCATTGACTTAGAAGCCAACAGTTATTGCACTGACGATGAACCATAGACCCGAGTACGTGACGTAAATTTCAACTTGGTACGTCTACCCGTTACAAAGACAAAGAGGTCTTATGTGACAGACGGACTGACAAACAGAGAGTCAGAGAAAAAACGACGAAAACTCTTTTTCATGTGATACAATTATAAATATACAGTTTTCGGATTTTTTCCTTTGATTATACTGTGAAACCTTGCTGTTTTTCCAAATTTCATGGTTCTAAATCAACGGGAAGTACACTATAGATTTTGATGAGTGAGTTTGTGAGTACCAAAAATTGTGACATAAATGGCCGTATTTTTTGACGGCATTTACTTAGAGGCATCAATTTTTTATACAGCCAAGGACCTGTAGGCCTTGGCAGATAACATAAAGTTCAGCGTGATACTTCTACTCTTTCCTGAGAAGAAGGGAATTTAAGAGTCGGAGAGACAGACAGACAAACCGACAAGAAAGAGTTAGGTTTTCAACAACTGAGGTAAGGAACCTAATCACTTAAAACTCCTTGCAGTAGGCGAGTATCGATGAACATATTTGACACATAAGTAAACTCATAGCGCGATTGTGTTACATACTTCTCTCCTATCCAAGGGTAATACAGGAGAAAGAAATCAACTTTAAAACAAAAAAGAAAGCGATGAAAATGTGATATGACACTGTGAGAAGAATGTATCATAGGACTGAAAGACCCAACTCGAAACAAGGCCGCTGCAGTAGACATTGCCTCAGATTTATTGAGAGGCTTTGAACAGCCACCCATGACAATATTATTCCACATGATCTATAACATATATGAGGCAGGCGAAACCTTTTAGATTCCAGAAAGAATGGATCACGACAGCTTGCTGAAAAGTAACACCTACGAGTCTTTTATGTCTAAACTTTTAAACGTTATTAACTCTTAAACTAATTAAAATTGTACATCTTCAACCTTCATATCTGCATATTTATGTCTCTAAAGGTTCCGGTTTATTTCTACAGTCACTGTAGAATGTTTCAATTTTTCGATGGAGCCACAACCACACCTCTACTTGCACCGCCGGATCACTGTCAAAGTAACGTCCTTGAAGACGCTCTATAACTTTTGTAAACGAATATCGTATGAGGTCAAGTGGAGACTGTGTGGAAGATGATCGATGACAGTGAACACAAGGCGTCTGATCGTCGCAGATATCGCAGTACACGTCTGGAAGTATCATGGTGACGTTTTCTGATGTGAGAAATTCGATGACAGATCACTACTTCTCACGGACTGACAAGTTACGTTACACACCCCCATGTTAACCGTTACAATTCAAAACCCTCTAGCGGCAGATGGTTGTACATTGCGTCAGTGAAACGGGAAAGTCAACCAATCGAAATGCATCACATTAACATCTCAACCGACATTGAGAACAGAACGAAAAATTCGGAGTCATTAATTTCCAGCACGCACTCCTAATTCCAATTCCAAGGGAGGCAGGTACGGGCATGTCTGGATATTATCAGAATATGTGTTAAAAAAATCAGATAAAAATTCACTCGACGCCATCCTAAGACACGGCCTTCACTCCTTGCAATGTGACCATGCAAGCGTAGACGAGATATGGTTTCAATCCAAGAGAAATTGTATCGACGGCAATTGGGCACATGTACGAAAAAAATAATAAAGAATGGTACTGATTCACCACAGCACACAGAACAGCTCAGAACATTATTGCAGAAGCAACGAAAAATTCACGTCAGATTTAAAAGAAGAATGGCGAAATTTTACAGTAATCAGTAATTTAGCGAGAGAATCGATGCTAGGTGCTTCTAATAGTTTCCAGAACGAAATCCCGTATCAAAATCCGGAAAAAAGCCCAGAGCATCTCTAATCGTGTGTTCAGTACACCAGCGGCAAGAGGCATTCAATACCTTCACTGCCCGATAACAATGGTAACGCTACTGCTGAGAGTACCACTAAAGAAGATTTTCTAAACACGGTTTTGCAAAATTTCTTCACAAAAGAAGACGATGTAAACGTTGCAGAACTCTAATCAATACGGGTAATTTTCAACTAGATGGGAGTATCCTTGGTGTAGGGAAGCAGCTTAAAGCACTTATTGTATATCAGTCAAGTTCCTTTCATACTACTGTGTTACAATAACTTCGCACCTAGCGATCATATCTAACCGCTCTGTAGTCGAAACGTCTGTGCATAAGGACTCGAAAGTTATACAAGTCCCACTAATACCAAAGAAAGGAAATAGAAGTAATCCGCTGAATTAAAGACCCATATCACTAACGCTGATTTTAAGTAGGATTTTGGAACATATAAAGTGTTCGATCATTATGAATTATCTCGTAGAAAACGATTTATTGAGAGCAACCATCACAGTTTCAGAAAATGCCGTCCTTCTGTAACACAACTACCTGTTTATTCGGACGAAGTAATGAGTGCTACCGACAGAGGATGCGAAATTAACGCATTACTTTAAGTATTGCAGAAGGTTTTTGACACCTATCCTCAAGGGGAATTTCTAATCAGACTGCGTACCTATGGAGTATTGTCTCAGGTGTGCGGCTGATTCGTGATTACCTGTCAGAAAGATGGCAGATCATGTTGTTGTTGTTGTGGTCTTCAGTCCTGAGACTGGTTTGATGCAGCTCTCCACGCTACTCTATCCTGGCCGGCCAAAGTGGCAGTGCGGTTAAAGGCGCTGCAGTCTGGAACCGCAAGACCGCTACGGTCGCAGGTTCGAGTCCTGCCTCGGGCATGGATGTTTGTGATGTCCTTAGGTTAGTTAGGTTTAACTAGTTCTAAGTTCTAGGGGACTAATGACCTCAGCAGTTGAGTCCCATAGTGCTCAGAGCCATTTGAACCATTTACTCTATCCTGTGCAAGCTTCTTCATCTCCCAGTACCTACTGCAACCTACATCCTTCTGAATCTGCTTGGTGTATTCATCTCTTGGTCTCCCTCTACTATTTTTACCCTCCACGCTGCCCTCCAACACTAAATTGGTGATCCCTTGATGCCTCAGAACATGTCCTACCAACCGGTCCCTTCTTCTAGTCAAGTTGTGCCACAAACGTCTCTTCTCCCCAATCCTATTTAACACCTCCTCATTAGTTATGTGATCTATCCATCTAATCTTCAGCATTCTTCTGTAGCACCACATTTCGAAAGCTTCTATTCTCTTCTTGTCTAAACTATTTATAGTCCATGTTTCACTCCCATACATGGCTACACTCCAACACAAATACTTTCAAAAACGACTTCCTAACACTTAAATCAATATCGATGATAACAAATTTCTGTTCTTAAGAAACGCTTTCCTTCCCATTGCCAGTCTACATTTTATATCCTCTCTACTTCAACCATCATCAGTTATTTTGCTCCCCAAATAGCAAAACTCCTTTACTACTCTAAGTGTCTCATTTCCTAATCTAATTCCCTCAACATCACCCGACTTAAATCGACTACATTCCATTATCTTCTTTTTGCTTTTGTTGGTGTTCATCTTATATCCTCCCTTCAAGACACCATCCATTCCGTTCAATAGCTCTTCCAAGTCCTTTGCTGTCTCTGACAGAATTACAACATCATCGGCGAACCTTAAAGTTTTTATTTCTTTTCCATGGATTTTAATACCTACTCCGCATTTTTCTTTTGTTTCCTTCACTGCTTGCTCAATATAAGGATTGAATAGCATTGGGGAGAGGCTACAACCTGTCTCACTCCCTTCCCAACCACTGCTTCCCTTTCATGCCCCTCAACTCTTACAACTGCCATTTGGTTTCTATACAAATTGTAAATAGCCTTTCGCTCCCAATATTTTACCCCTGCCACCTTCAGAATTTGAATGAGAGTATTCCAGTCAACATTGTCAAAAGCTTTCTCTAACAAAGGGAGGCCGCCAATTGTGAAATTCAGATTAGATTCATACTGCGCGTAATAAAAGCTCATGACCAAAAGTGTAATGTGGCAAAGCACGAAGATGCACTACTCAGCCGTTGTCGAGAAAATCGACAGTTAAAAGAAACCGTTGCGGTGAAATACTCTCTACGATCAATAATTTTCTACAGCGTCGTGGCGCAGCGGTAAGCGTAATCTGAAGGCGATATACGTGAAGACGTACCTGGATGATGAAGCGTAAGGAGAGTAGCGACACACCCTTCTGTATCCTATATGAAACACTTTTTTTTTTGTTTTCCCCATATACATTACCTCGATGTAGGAACGTGCCGAGATACTGTTTTCTTTTTCTCAGAGCACGATGCGGTGCTAGATACATTTATTTTTAATGTATTAAAACAGTAAATAAAAATAAATAAATAAACAATAATTCCCACAAAAGATTTCCCCTTCCCATCCCCGATTCCTTGACGGACGAGGGGGACACTGCGACCAGGCCTCGGGTTACGACCCCTGATCGCTCTGCCTTCCGCGCCCGCCCCCACCTTCTTAAAAAAAAAAAAAAAAAAAGAAAAAAGAAGGTCGCCGGATCGAATCTCGCGACATGCAACTTCTTTTTTTTATTATTAGTTTTTTGTAATTCAAATATATATATTAATGAATTGCTTATGCATGTTGGTGAAGGCGGATCGCTCTCCAGTTGTACCGCCTCCATTTTTCCCTTTTTTTTTAACAGGGTGTACCAAAGCTCTCCCGTCCGCACTGATTTTCGACGATGTTATAAGTTGCGCTAGGGACCGCATCTACCTTCTTTCGAAGTTAGCACGCAACTACGCTGTTATGCGGCGGCTCGTTTCGGCCCATTCAACATCTGTCCTTCAAGTGTAATGGGCGAGTAACGGAGTTTATATTTCATACCTGCCACAGCAAATTGGTGTTCGTGGTGTCTCTATTCTAATTCGAACGTTTGACTTACGCTATACGTATTCGTTTCGGAATATCGTTTCTACGTCTTCCGTTAACTATACGTGGATAACATTATGAAGATAATAACATTTGTGAAATACAACTTTGTTTGCGGAAAACATAATGATGTTCGAAGTCGCCAGTTTTTCCACGACAAACGACTTTCAACAACTTATTATATGCATAATTGTTGCAACTGATTGCCGGGAATTATATATATATATATATATATATATATATATATATATATATATATATTTGAATTACAAAAAACAAATACTAAAAAAAAAAGGGTTGCATGCCGCGAGATTCGATCCGGCGACCTTCTGATTACGAACCCGAGCGCTTACCGCTGCGCCACGACGCTGTAGAAAACTATTAATCGCAGAGAGTATTTCACCGCAACGGTTTCTTTTAACTGTCGATTTTCTCGACAACGGCTGAGAAGTGCATCTTGGTGCTTTGCCACATTACACCTCTGGCCATGAGCTTTTATTATGCGCAGTATGAATCGAATCTGAATTTCACAATTGGCGGCCTCCCTTTGTAAGTCTACAAATGCTAGAAACGTAGGTTTGCCTTTCCTTAATCTAGCTTCTAAGAAGCCGTAGGGTCAGTATTGCCTCACGTGTTCCAATATTTCTACGGAATCCAAACCGATCTTCCCCAAGGTCGGCTTCTACTAGTTTTTCCATTCGTCTGTAAAGGATTCGCGTTAGTATTTTGCAGCCGTGACTTATTAAACTGATAATTCGGTAATTTTCACATCTGTCCACAACTGCTTTCTTTGGGATTGGAATTATTACATTCTTCTTGAAGTCTGAGGGAATTTCGCCTGTCTCATACATCTTGCTCACCACATGGTAGAGTTGTGTCAGGACTGGCTCTCCCAAGGCCATCAGTAGTTCTAATGGAATGTTGTCTACACCCGGGGCCTTGTTTCGACTCAGGTCTTTCAGTGCTCTGTCGAACTCTTCACGCAGTATCATATCTCCCATTTCATCTACATCTACATCCTCTTCCATTTCCATGATATTGTCCTCAAGTACATCGCCCTTGTATAGACCCTCTATATACTCCTTCCACCTTTCTGCTTTCCCTTCTTTACTTAGATCTGGGTTTCCATCTGAGCTCTTGATATTCATACAAGTGGTTCTCTTTTCTCCAAAGGTCTCTTTAATTTTCCTGTAGGCTGTATCTATCTTACCCCTAGTGAGATAAGCCTCTACATCCTTACATTTGTCCTCTAGCCATCCTGCTCAGCCATTTTGCACTTCCTGTCGATCTCATTTTTGAGACGTTTGTATTCCTTTTTGCCTGCTTCATTTACTGCATTTTTATATTTTCTCCTTTCATCAATTAAATTCAATATTTCTTCTGTTACCCAAGGATTTCTACTAGCCCTCGTCTTTTTACCTACTTGATCCTCTGCTGCCTTCACTACTTCATCCCTCAAAGCTACCCATTCTTCTTCTAGTGTATTTCTGCCATTTGTTCCCTTACGCTGTCCCTGAAACTCTGTACAACCTCTGGTTTAGATCATAGCAAACAAAAGTAATATCTGGTGTTCCTGAACGAAGTTTTATAGGCCCTCGTTGTTCCTGATACACATAAACGATTTAGAACAGGATCTGAGCAACACTCTTATATAATTTTAAGGTGATGCTGTCATTCACCGTCTTGTAAAGTCATTAGAAGGTCAAAACCAAATGCAAAGTGATTTAGACAGGTTATCTGTATTGTGCAACAAGTGGCAGTTGACTTTCAATAATGGAAAGTGTTAAGTCATCCATATCAGTACCAAAGGAAAATGCTAACTTTCGGTTGCACGATAAATCACACGAACTAAATACTTAGGTATAGCAGTTGCGACAAGCTTAATCGAACGATCACATAGATAATGGCTCTGAGCACTATGGGACTTAACTTCTGAGGTCATCAGTCCCCTAGAGCTTAGAACTACTTAAACCTAACTAACCTAAGGACATCACACACATCCATGCCCGAGCCAGGATTCGAACCTGCGACTGGAGCGGTCGCGCGGTTCCAGGCTGAAGCGCCTAGAACCGCTCGGCCACACCGGCCGGCCATAGAGAATGCTGTGGGAAAAGCAAACCAAAGAGAGCCATTTATTGGTAGAACACATAGAAAATGCAATATGTCTACTGAAGAGACTGGTTATACTACGCTAATCCGTCCCCTTTTGGAGCATTGCCGTGCAGTGTGGGATCCGAATCAGATAGGACTTACAGAGACATCGCAAAAGTTCGAAAAAGGGCAGCTTCACTATATTACCGCGAAATAGGAGAGAGAGGACCACGTATGTGATCCACGATGTGTGTAGTAATCAGTGAGACTGAGGGATCCAGGAATCTTTTTTCAGGATTTCTATTCCGATTCTGGTATTGCGTGTTGTAATGAAACTGGAGGACTGAACGTCTCTAAAAGGGTAATCACAGAAATTGGAAAGAAAAAACTTAGGTAACAAGAAGGTTATTTGCAAAGAAACCATGGGTAACGGAAGAAATACTTCAGTCATTCGATAGAAGAAGGAAGAACAAAAAAGTTCAGGAAAATTCAGGAATTCAGAAGTACAAGTCGCTAAGAAATGAAAAAAAAAACAGGAAGTACAAGTAAGCTAAGACGAAATAACTGCACAAAAAATGTGAAGAAATCGAAAAGGCAATGATTGCCAGAAGGGCTGACTCAGTATACAGAAATGTCGAAACAAACTTCATTGAAGTTAAAAGCAAGGGTTGTAACATTAAGAGTGCAACGAGAATTCCACTGTTAAATGCAGAGGAAAGAGAGAATCTGTCAAAAGATTACATTGAAGGCCTCTATGAGGGGGAAGATTTCTCTCACGTGATAGAAGAAGAAACAGGAATCGACTTAGAAGAGGTAGGAGATCCAGTATTGGAATTAGAATTTAAGAGAGCTTCAGAGGACTTAAGGTCAAATAAGGCAGAAGAGGTAGATAACATTCCGTCAAAATTTCTAAAATCATTGGGGGAAGTGTCAAAAAATGACTATTGACGTTGGTGTGTTGAATGTATGAGTCTGGCGGGATACCATCTGACTTTCGACAAATATCATCCACAGAATTCCGAAGACCGCTGCGGCTGACAAGTGCGAGGATTATCGTAGAATCAGCTTAACAGCTCATGCATCAAACTTACTGACCAGAATAATATGTTGAAGAATGGAAAAGTAAATGGAGAGTGTGTTACATGACGATCAGCTTGTATTTAGGAACGGTAAAGGCACCAGAGAGACAGTTCTGACGTTGTGATTGATAATGGAAGCAAGACTAAAGAAGAATCAAGACAAGTTTGTGGGATCTGTCCACCTGGAAAAAGACGTTCATCAATGTAAAATGGTTCGAAACTCTCAGAAAATTAGGGGTAAGCTATCAGGAAGCACATGTAATATACAATATATAAAAGACCCAAGAGGGAATCAGAAGAGTAAGACACGAAGAACGAAGTGCTCGGATTAAAAATTATGTAGGACAGGGACGTACCCTTTCGCCCCTACTGCTCAATCTGTACATTGAAGAAGCAATGATGGAAAAAACACAAAGTTTAAGGGGTGGGATTAAAATTCAAAGTGAAAGGATATCAATGATACGATTAGCTGAAGACATTGGTATCCTGAGTGAAAGTGAAGAAGAATTACAAGAGGTAAGTAAGGAGATGCAGCAGAAATGAGAAATGGGAGATACTTAACATCAGCAAAATAGCCAGTGATGGACGAAGCAAGGAGAATATGAAAAGCAGACTAGTAATGGCAAAAAGAGCATTCCTGCCCAAGAGGAGTCTACCACCATCAACCATAGTCCTTAATTTGAGGAAGAAACTTCTGAGAATGTGTGTTTGGATCACAACATTGTATGGTAGTGAAACATGGACGATGGGAAAACTGGACCAGAAGAGAATCGAAGCATTTGAGATGTAGTGCCACAGACGAATGCTGAAAATTAGGTGGACTCATAAGGTAGGGAATGAGGAGGTTCTGCGCAGAGTCGGAGAGGATAGGAATGTGTGGGAAACAGTGATGAGGAGAAGGGACGGGCCGATAGTACATTGCTAAGGCATCAGGGAATGACTTCAATGGTACTAGAGGGCAAAAACTGTAGGAGCAGACGGAGATAGGAATATACCCAGCAAATAATAGAGGACATAGTTTCCAAGCACTACTCTCAGATGAAGAGCTTGGCACAGGAGAGGAATTCGTGGTGGACCGCATAAAACCAGTCAGAAAATTAATGACTCAAAAAAAAATTATTAAACTGGCTGGCCTTGGGCAACTGTGGTTCCGGATGTCTGCTGTATATGCGCCTAGCCACGCTGAGTCCACGTGGACAGAGTTCTCACAGCGGGCACTGCTGACAAGGGACGCTACCACAAAAGCACTGCTCGCGTGGGACGCCTCAACTCCTCACTGACCACGTGCCAATCTTGCCCCACAGCTGAAGTGCGCCCTTTCAGACCGTTGTAATGTAGGCGTCGTGCAAGCGTCAATACAATGTATAACTTAATTTTTTATAAACTTCTCTTGTCATGTTCAAAAAATGTTTTCCGTACATCAGCCGAACAGAAAGGACGCAATATGAATCAAGTAAACAATCAGAATTGTTTACATTAAAGATCACTGTATGAAACGATAAATTGTAAGATATTCTGAGTAATGTAACATATAAATTAAATATTTTGATTATACAATAAAAAAATTGCAATATCAAAACGTTATCCATAGTTTTTGCACTAAAATGTTGCTCATTGTAGACAAATAGGCTTTTCAGATTTTATGGACAGACTTAGCAGATTCGTCTGTTTCTGCCTCCTTCTTCGAAGGCTGGTGCTTGTTCTTCGAGCTCGTCGGATCGGAGAACTCAGGTGATTGTCACTCTTAGCTCCCATGGCAATCTGGCGTTTCCAGCACGTCGATACATCTGAGGCAATGCTGAGGTACGCGCTAAGATTTTCAGGAAAAGTCCTCTTTTTCTTGGCTTGGTGAATTGACTGTCGTACGGCACGTATGCATTTACCCACTGAAATATAAAACTGTATAAAAAATTGGCATCACCCATCGACTTGTCCTTCCACTTGTTGAGTAAGTTCTGCATTTCTCGTCCAGCTCATCTACGCCCCCCTTCGTAGAATTATAACAAGCAGTAATTTCAGGCTTCCTTGTATGCCTATCTATTTCCTCAGAATGGTGCATTGATGAAATTAGCACCACACATCTTTTTTTTCTTTTCGTTTAGGGACTTTCTCCAGAAGAAATTCCTTGGGTTGTTATTTTTCATTTAATCACGATCCCATCAAACGTAAGTTCCTTTTTTATCATGTAATCGACTAAATCAATAGATGTAAACCAAATTTAAGCTGTAAATTGATTTACATAAGCGGACAACAGATTCAATTGCCACCAAAATTTCTTTTCTTCCGAAGATAAACTTTAGCCATTGGAACCTTTTCCACAGTAAATGGATCTATTGCAGAATTAATTAGTGTTAGTGTCGCAAATGCTCACAACTTTGATGGCGTATTTATCAGGTTCTTGTGGCATGTAGAAATGAGAATGCCCTCAGAAGGGCACCAATATTTCATCTACAGTAACACCGTCTGCTTAATGGTACAGGCTTTGGGAAATAGAAACAAATTTTTCAAAAATTAGTAATGCAACCGCAAGCTTCTCATAATCATACACTCCTGTCCGCTGCGTAGTCAAATCGTAATTCGTGTGCAGTAGTACGAGAAAATATCTATTTTTGCTCATAATGCAACGGAAAATTTCTTGTCAGAACCATCAGTTGCGAAAATATAGGGTGCGGCAGCGTTCATAGCGTAATTTGACTTGCGTAGTACAATGACGTACTGCAGGAATGTGCGGCAGCTAGTGCCGCATTCGTGCAGTAATGAGCTGCAATTAGTTTGGCAGTGATGTGGAGCTGTGGAGTGCACAGCATCGTGCCCTTGCTGTTGAAAGTTATTTCAAGAATAACGACTCTGTTATTGCTACCCAGAGTCTATTTCGGTAACATTTCAACTTGGGACGTCATGGGGAAGTTCCAGATGGACGGACCATTGTGAGGTAGGTACGTGCATTTCAAACAACAGGTTCTGTTTACAAATGGCAAACCGGGAATAAGTGAAAGAACTGTGCGGACACCAGAAGCCGTGGACAATATTCGTGCTGCAATATTGCGTAGCGCAAAAATATCTGCTCGTCGTCATGCCCAAACTGTGCATATGTGCGATCGCTCATTCAGGAGAATATTGCACGAAGATCCCCATTTTCACATATATAAGTTGCAGATTGTTCAGGAAATCAGGCCTGATGTCAGATGAAGCTCATTTCTAGTTATGTGGTTCATTGAATAAACAGAATATGCGTTATTATAGTGATGTAAGCTCGCATGAACTGCACATCAAGCCCTTTCATAGTTCTCGTGTCACAGTCCGGTGTGCAGTTGCCTCCTTTGGAACTACTGGCCCGTACTTCTTTGAGCATAACAGCGTTGTGGCTGTAACGGTCACCAGTGAACGCTACCTAAAGATGCTGCAAGACTTCTTCCCCAATTAGGTATTGTCGATGTGGATGTGGAACAATTATGGTTTCAACAAGACGGAGCGACCTCGCATACAGCCAGAATTTGCAAGAATTTCTTGCGACAGACATTTCGCAGTACAGTAATTTCTCGTTTTGGTGACATTTCCTGGCCGCCTCGCTCACCTGTCCTTTCATGTGCAGACTTTTTCCTTTGGGGCTACCTGAGGCAATAAGTGTTCCGAACACGTTGTGCCACCTTTCGTGAGTTGAAGGATCGCATGTCCCAGGGAATACGATACGCCGTGTTATGGAAAGTTTCCAACGCCACGTAGATGAATGTGTGGTGCAGAGGGGGCATCATTTGACAGGAGTCATACTTAAAAAATTATCCTCGCAATGGACAATGACTTCCACATTAGTAAAGGGCATAGCTGTAACTATTAATCGACATAAGAGGTAATAAATAAATTAGGGTTACTGCCTGATGGTGTGTTTTTAATATCCTACTATGAAAGCTGCCACACCGTGTATAATAGGCATTTTCATGATTTGATTTGAACTCTACCGAATAGAACAATACACCAAATAACGCTCTCAGTTCGACTGAGAGTTCAGACCAATTTTCGTTTGCGAATTTATTTTTATAAGCACCTAGTTTCTTATTCGTCCATTTTAAAATTTCATTCATCATTTCACTATCTACTGCCTTACAGCATATGAAAAGAGGACCACGCTTTTCATTTCAGGGCAGCTTTGAAGATGTTAATTTTATAATAATTTCACGCAAAGGAGTTATAACTGCTCTGTTTGGTGCAGTCTCCGACTACTTGTGCTTGTTCTTGCCATAAAAACTCCTTCGGATTCTGTGAATTGGATCCAGGTCTACCTTTTCATCGGATGATGAAACTTCTGAAACATCCATTTTTAATCATTATTGTAATCAGTTTCTTCGTTTTCAGAATTCTACAATACCAAAGTTTTAATCGTTATTTTCTTCCAACCAATGTGGCACTACCACTTCAAAATGTTCATTAGTAACAATACCTGCTTCTTGATGGTATATGTTGCTGATCGACCTTTGTTAACCTTTTAGTACCTGGCAGTCTACCTCCTTTTATTTTTTATCTGTATACTACATATAAAGAAGAATGGAAAGATAATGCCTTTGTTGTAAATAATTACACTAACTCCAAGGTGCGGTCTGAGAAACTTCCATAAAGACTGAATTGTTTCTAACCCACCTATCTAGCAGAAGAGAGTCGTGATTAACTGCTTGTTCTTCTCAGAAGTTACTGGTAGGGAGACAATAAAGTGAGCATGGTAAAGTCCTGTAATCACGTGACAGAATATGCGAGTGGTCTCACAGACTGCACCTCAGCATTTAAAGGCGAAGGTACCCCTCCACGGCACAATCAAAAGACTAGAAATGGTAGTGCTAAGGCAAAAGGTTTCTGGCGCATTTTGTTTGTGCAAACTGTATACATTCAGGGGCAAGAATACATTCAGGAGCAAATAACCCCCTCCTCCCATAACATATCGTTATGCTAATGCTGGGATTGGTGTGTGACACCATGGGAATAATACATCCTTCTGAAAACTGTCCACCCCTTCCTCTCCTCCTCCTCCTGCAGCTGCTCCTCCTTCCCCAATCTTCTGGGAAAAGGGATGCCAATTCTAGAACACTTTTTTATCATCTTCCCCACATTTCAGTTCTAAGCCACTTTTCACACCTCTGGGAAATTCCCAGCCCTCCTCACCGCTCCTCCACATTCCTCATCCACACACTAGCCACCCTCTTTGTCCCCTCTCCACCCCCCCCCCCCCCCATCCTCCCTCACGCCAATACCTCATTTGGAAGTTGACAGGAAAAGCTCAGTCTGTACTGGGTTGTTGGTGTGGAAAGATCTCATGACACAAGAATAAAAATTATGTCAATTACACTGTCGAGGACATAAAAGTATATGGTTTATTTAGAGATAGGGCTCCTCCTTCCCATTCAGTGGCAGGAAAGAGGCTTTATTTTTGGTGAGAAATTTGTTCAACTGAAGAAAGTTCAGTATTGGAAAGAGAGGAGTTTAATATGTGTATTACTTCTAAGTACACAGTTAGGACGGTGTTCATAAACTTCGACACGAGGAATGAAAGGAGATGATACTGGACATTCTACACGAGGAATCGAATGAAGTGATCGTGAACAAGCATAGACTTAGTGCTTTTCGGTAAATAATCGACTTGAACTTTTTTACTGTATGAACAAAATGTATCATTTACGTATTACATTACTCAGAACAACTCATAATTTATTATTTCAAAGTGTAATTTGTAATTACAGAAATTTTATTGTTTATTTTATTCATGTTATGTCGTTTCTACTTCACTCACTTTCGTAATAGATTTTATGGAACATGATAAAAGAAGTTTATAAAAAATGTTTCATAATATTCTTTCAGTTATTATGCATTTGTTACAAGTAGTTGTACATGCAAAATTGAATAACGTATCACGCTGACGCTTGAACGACGCCTGCAATCAAATTGTCTCACAGAGCGCACCTCAGCCGTGGCGCGCGTCGTCAGTGATAAGTGAAGGCGTCCCACGGTGACCAATGGCAATGCATTTGTTGTAGCGTCCCTTGTCAGCAGTTCCCGCTGTGGGAACGCTGTCCACGTGAACTCAGCGTGGGTAGGTACATATACAGCAGACATCCGGTGCAGCAGCGGCCCAAGGCCAGCCAGGTTCATTACAATACGAATCGGAACAAAAATTCTTAAGAAAGTTTCCTGAATCCTATTGGCAGTCCTTCAGTCGGGTTGGCTCACCACATACATCGTGTATCATATCCGTTGACATCTCTCTCTTATTCGCGTTAAAATAGAAGAAGCCGCCCTCTTTCGAACTTTTTCGTTGTCTTTGTCAGTCCTATCTTATGCGGATCCCACACTGCACAGCAGTACTGCAGAAGAGGGTGGAGAAACATAGTGTAGGCAGCCTCTTCAATAGAGCAGTTGCATTTTGTAAGTGTTCTGCCAGTAAATCACACTATTTTGTCCGCTTTCCCAAAACATTATGTATGTGATCGTTCCAGTTAAATTTGTCGTAACTGTAATACCTAAGTATTTAGTTCAGTTTACAGCATTTAGGTTTGTGCGATTTATCGTGCAACCGAAATTTAGAGGTTCCGTTTTAGTACTCATGTGCATGATTTTACAATTTTTATTTTTTAGAGTCAACTGCCACATTTTGCACAATACAGATAACTTGTCTAAAATACTCTGTATTGGGTTTTGATCTTCTGATGACTTGACAAGATGGTGAATCTACCGTATTTTCAAACCTGGGCAAAAATTTGATAGTGGCGACCTGCACCCCCTCCTTTCCCCCCCCCCCCCCCCCCCCCCCCCCCCGGCCCACTTCTGCTTGAGCGTTTGGAACAGGACGCCAAAAATGTTTTAACAAAACGACTTTTA
Organism: Schistocerca americana; assembly: GCF_021461395.2. Taxonomy (NCBI): domain Eukaryota; kingdom Metazoa; phylum Arthropoda; class Insecta; order Orthoptera; family Acrididae; genus Schistocerca; species Schistocerca americana. The sequence continues at coordinate 54,993,209 of NC_060126.1, read as the reverse complement.
AAAACTATGTTCATCTTGTAGTGCACATCTTTCTGCAGTGTTTGATTTGTAAAACATATATGTTGGGGGGAAATATAAGATATGTTAATTAGTCTTAAGTGTGTCAAAGTGCAATGCCACAATTCTTCACAAAGAGTTCTTCTGTCGAACGTCACTGTATTTTGCTATGTGGAATTCAAATGTGTACATATTGTAATGGAACGCATCAAACCTGTGTACAGGATAGTGTTGTTGTTGTTGTGGTCTTCAGTCCTGAGACTGGTTTGATGCAGCTCTCCATGCTACCCTATCCACTGCAAGTCTCTTCAACTCCCAGTACCTACTTCAACCTACATCCTTCTGAATCTGCTTAGTGTATTAATCTCTTGGTCTCCCTCTACGATTTTTACCCTCCACGCTGCCCTCCAATAATAAATTTGATGCCTCACATATGTCCTACCAAGCGATCCCTTCTTCTAGTCAAGTTGTGTCACAAATTTCTCTTCTCCCCAATTCTATTCAATACCTCCTCATTAGTTATGTGATCTACCCATCTAATCTTCAGCATTCTTCTGTAGCGCCACATGTCGAAACCTTCTATTCTCTTCCTGTCCAAACTATTTATTGTACATGTTTCACTTCCATACATGGCTACACTCCATACAAATACTTTCAGAAACGACTTCCTGACACTTAGATCTGTACTCGATGTTAACAAATTTCTCTTCTTCAGAAACGCTCATCACCCGACTTAATTCGACTACATTCCATTATCCTCGTTTTGCTTTTGTTGATGTTCATCTTATATCCTCCTTTCAAGACACTGTCCATTCCGTTCAACTGGTCTTCCAAGTCGTTTGCTGTCTCTGACAGAATTACAATGTCATCGGCGAACCTCAAAGTTTTTATTTCTTCTCTATGGATTTTAATACCTACTCCGAATTTTTCTTTTGTTTCCTTTACTGCTTGCTCAATATACAGATTGAATAACATTGGGGAGAGGCTACAATCCTGTCTCACTCCCTTCCCAACCACTGCTTCCCTTTCATGCCCCTCGACTCTTATAACTGCCATGTGGTTTCTGTACAAATTGTAAATAGCCTTTCGCACCCTGTATTTTACCCCTGCCACCTTTAGAATTTGAATGAGAGTATTCCAGTCAACATTGTCAAAAGCTTTCTCTAAGTCTACGTATGCTAGAAACGTAGGTTTGCCTTTCCTTAATCTTTCTTCTAAGATAAGTCGTGAGGTCAGTATTGCCTCACGTGTTCCAATATTTCTACGGAATCCAAACTGATCTTCCCCGAGGTCGGCTTCTACCAGTTTTTCCATTCGTCTGTAAAGATTTCGCGTTAGTATTTTGCAGCTGTGACTTATTAAACTGATAGTTCGGTAACTTTTACGTATGTCAACAACTGCTTTCTTTGGGATTGGAATTATTATATTCTTCTTGAAGTCTGAGGGAATTTCGCCTGTCTCATACATCTTGCTCACCAGATGGTAGAGTTGTGTCAGGACTGGCTCTCCCAAGGCCGTCAGTAGTTCTAATGGAATGTTGTCTACTCCCGGGGCCTTGTTTCGGCTCAGGTCTTTCAGTGCTCTGTCGAACTCTTCACGCAGTGTCGTATCTCCCATTTCATTTCATCTACATTTTCTTCCATTTCTATAATATTGTCCTCAAGCACACCGCCCTTGTATAGCCCCTCTATATACTCCTTCCACCTTTCTGTTTTCCCTTCTTTGGTTAGTATTGGGTTTCCGTCTGAGCTCATGATATTCATACAAGTGGTTCTCTTTTCTCCAAAGGTCTTTTTAATTTTCCTGTAGGCTGTATCTATCTTACCCCTAGTGAGATAAGCCTCTACATCCTTACATTTGTCCTCTAGCCATCCCTGCTTAGCCATTTTGCACTTCCTGTCTATCTCATTTTTGAGACGTTTGCATTCCTTCTTCCCTGCTTAATTTACTGTGTTTTTATCTTTCCTCCTTTCATCAATTAAATTCAATATTTCTTCTGTTACCCATGGATTTCTACTAGCCCTCGTCTTTTTACCTACTTGATCCTCTGCTGCCTTCACTACTTCATCCCTCAGAGCTACTCATTCTTCTTCTACTGTACTTCTTTCCCCCAGTGCTGTCAATTGTTCCCTTATGCTCTCCCTGAAACTCTGCACAACCTCTGGTTTGGTCAGTTTATCCAGGTCCCATCTCTTTAAATTCCCACCTTATTGCAGTTTCTTCAATTTTAATGTGCAGTTCATAACCAATATATTGTGGTCAGAGTCCACATCTGCCCCTGGAAATGTGGAACTTTAAATGTCGTGTCGTGCCTGTCCTGCTCCCAGTCGACCGATTTGGCATCCTATCCCCCTTAAATAAAACTCACAGTTGTTACTGGGTGGTGTCACTTGTAACCGGAAGAATAATAACTCTTCAAAAAATTTGCGCTTTTTATTGCCTATTAGCTAATACCTTTCTCTTTTACGTGACATAAAATTAAGTGCAGGAAACAGAGAGGCAGTAAATAGAAGAGACAAGAAAGACAGTACACATTTCTTCAACCCTTAGGCACCAACATTGTTTTTTTCTATTATCTTGTTACAGCTTTACATTGCGCGCTTTCCCTTTCTGCGAAAGAATCTATTACATCATCAAAGTTTCGACAAGCGTTTTGCTGCATGAAAAATCAAAATGTTGCTGTCTGCTACTGAAAAAGCTGTTAATCGAATAGTACACAGGACCGACGTGGTTCCTCGATTTGACTACATCTATGTTGTAACCGTCTATTAGATAAAACGAAATAGGCCTTTCTAAAACCGCAACAATTGTAACACATACCAAATAAGCGAGACTGTTTTGGCACAAGTGATCCTTTTTATTTATGTCATTTACAAAAATAACACGACAGACTGTAATTCACGAAATGTCAAATGTCCACTACGTCTACTGCAAGCAAAAAGTTTTATGTTAGGAAGTAGTTTCACGTTTCATTTATATTCTCGGGTTCTCAACCACGAGATCGAAAAGTAATAGTAGTACGAAATTTTATATAAATTTGGAATCGCCATATTCTTCTATATAATCTGTGTGATGTCCCCGTTTCTTCTCCTTCCTCGTTCTAACAAACAATCTCATTATCACTAATTCTGTAACTATTCCTGCTATTATCAACATTTATTCTCCTGTTAACTTCACTAATCCTGCCAGAATCACCAGTTTAGTTATCCCACATTTATTCTCCGGTTATGTGTTGTTACATATTCATACAAAACATTTTTCGCGCTGTTCTGAGAATGCAGGTCAAGCGGCTGTTAACCGATGACTGTACAACTGGCCCTTAGTGGTGTAGCCGGCTGGGGTGGCCGAGCGGTTCTAGGCGCTACAGTCTGGAACCTCGCGACCGCTACGGTCGCAGGTTCGAATCCTGCCTCGGGCATGGATGTGTGTGATGTCCTTAGGTTAGTTAGGTTTAAGTAGTTCTAAGTTCTAGGGGACTGATGACCACAGCTGTTAAGTCCCATAGTGCTCAGAGCCATTCGAGCCATTCGTCTTCGAAGACGTTAGTTTAATTGTGATCTGGCGGTGCAAGCAGAGGTGGGCGTGTGGCTCCACTAAGAACTTTAAACATTTCACAGTGACTGGTAGAAACAAACCGGTACCTTGTTGGGAGAAATGTGTTCGTCGCCAGGGTGTCTACATTGAGACATAAATATGCAGAAATGAAATCTGCACGTGTGTAACTTTAATAACGTTTAAGAGTTAATAACGTTTAAGAGCTTTGACATTAAAAATTCGTAGTTATTGCATTACAGCACACTCTTGTGTTACATTCTTTCTGATATCTAAAGGTGTTTCGCCTGCCTCATATATGTTGCACATCATGTCGAATGATTTTGTAATGGGTAGCTGTCCAAAGTCTCTCAATAATTCTGAGGGAAAGTCTACTCCAGTGGCCTTGCTTCGAGTTGAGTCTTTCAGTCCTATGATAGATTCTCCTCACAGTGTCACATCACATTTTCATTTAATTTCTATTGTTTTTCTTTAACATTGTCTTAAAGTTCTTTTCTCTTCATAGCACAGAAACATGTAGCCCAATCGTGTTTTGAGTCTCTTGACCCGTCAATGTTCCTTGGTATTCGTATACGGCAAAGAGTTTTAAGAGATTGGGGTTACTTACCTCAAATATTAAAAACCTAACTGTAGTAATATTACTTTCTTGAGGGTCTGTCTGTCCGACTGCTAAAAGTTCTCTTTCTCAGGAACGAGTAGGCGTGTCACGTTGAAATTTATGTCACATACTAAGACTTACGTGTTCTTAGCAGTACAAAAAATTTGAGCATCTAAGTAAATGCAGTCAAAACATTCGGCCATTTATGTCATATTTTTATGATAGCAAACTTGCTCATCAAAACCTATAGTGTACTTTCCGTTAGCCTAGAACCGTGAAATTTGGTAAGAAGCAAGGTTTCACTGTACAAGTAATGAAAAAATTCCGAAAATGGTTAATCTGTAATTATATCACACTATCTTGTTCTCTGACTCTGTGTCACTATTCATCCGTGTGTTAAGATCCCTTGTTCTCATGAACGGGTAGACATATTATGTCGAAATTTGTTACATACAAATGTCTAAAGGTCATTGTCAGTGTAATAAATGTAAGATTTTAAGTCAATGCAGACGAAAGATACCCCCATTTATGTCACATTTTTTGATACTCATTAAGTCACTCGTATTGTATTTCCGGTTGGTCTCGAATCATGAAATTTGGTAAAAAGCGAGCTGTAAAAATAAAAGCAAAGGAAAATAAATCCAATAAATTTTAATTTGTAATTACACGAAAAAAATATTTTTTCTCATTTGTTATCCGACGTCAACCTTGAAGTTGAAACAGTCTCTAAAATCTGAGAATCCCTGGGGTCGATCTCTTGCCAGTATCATTGTTTGTAACGGACAAAACTGATAGAGATACTCGATTTCTGGGATGGATTAACTGTCTACATACATGATTAAGTTTGTGCAGAACACTCACTGAACTCTCACCTGGCAAATTTTTTTAAGTAATGTTACTCTGCATCATCAGGCAAATTTTCAATTTTATACACAGTACCTAGAAACATCCTAGAGAATGTGTGAGTGTGTTGCGAAGTAGTTTGCGCTGAGAAATATATACAGGGTGATTTTTTCCAGCGTGTACAAATTCTGGTGATTGATGGATGAGAGGATACTGAACAAAAAAGATCTAATGAACTTATGTCTGGAAATGCATGGTTTATATGCTAGAGACCATTTATTCAATCATACTTTGTTACAGAGACTGCGGTCTAATACTTGCTGTACTATGCAGCTACAGTTACAGAATGCATGGATTCCTCCTAGAGGGTGGTATACTCCTCAGACGTCATGCCCTAGATCCCTCTCCTGCCATCGTAATTGGAAATGTTGTGTCCGATTCACTTCTCTTGCTGACTCACGTCGTAGTGGACGTGATACAGCATTGTACACAAAGGTTATATATTCCAATCGAAAGCTTGTCGGCATGGTGTTCATTTACAGAAAGGCAAATGGTAATGATCGACTGGCAGCACGTGTGTATCAGGAGACCTATCTCCGTAGACGACAATAACAGCATACAATGTCTGCAACAGTTTTTCGCCGTTTGTCTGAGAGTCGTTTCAGATAGCATAAAATCATGACTGACGTACCCGAAATGTTCGGACACAAACTTTGAGGAATATGTGATTAGCACTGTGGAATCCGACCGCCATATCAGTACCATGCATTTGGCCCGCCAGAAGAGTGTAAGCCAGGCGACCGTGTGGAACATTCTCCATGACAGTTGTTACTATCCTTATCAGTTACAGTATGTGCAGGGCTTAGTACTGATAGACTTTCTACATTACATCGGGAGCAGTTTTATCACTTTTTTCTTTTTTTTTCCACCAGGCAACAACGCTTCCAGGATTCGTGTCATCCACACTATTCACAGATGAGGCCACCTTTACGCGGAGTGGTATCTTCAACTTTCATAAAGTTATCTGTGGGACAGTATGCAGAACACCCATGGTACAGTGACAGCGAATCATCAGCATCGGTGCAGACGGAATGTGTGGGCCGGGATAATTGACGACTGTATTTTGCGACCAGTCTTCCTTCCGCGTCGCCTACCAGGCCGGAACCATCCGAGTTTCTTGCGCGTGACTGTTGCTCCCCAGCTGGAAGACGTGCCACTGATGAATCGAAATGTTATGTGGCTACTACATGATGGTGCTCCCGCCCCTTCACCGTTAACGTCTGGACACATCTCAGTCGTGTCTACCTTTGCTGATGGATCGGACGAGGGGGGTCCAGTTGCATAGCCTGCTCGTTCACCTGACGACAAACCGTGTGATTTCCAGTTATGGGTCCATCTCAAAAGAATCGTGTATGCAGAGCCCGTTCCATACGCGGAGACACTGGAGCAGCGAATTCGTGCTGCCTTTGACACTGTTCGGATGCAGCCTGGACGATGTGAACGTGTGAGACAGAATTGATACGGCGCCTGCACGTATGCCTTGAGGCACATGGAAATCATTTTCAACACACGCGGTAACTGTGGCTGCACGGTACAGCATGTGTTCGACCAAAGTCTCTGTAACAACGTATGACTGAATAAATGGTCTCTAGCATGGAAAACACGGATTTCCGGACTTAACTTCATTAGCCCTTTCTTGTTCCGCATTCTGCCATCGATCAATCTGTAAAGTTTGTACACGGTGTAAAAAATGACCGATACTTCTAATTGGCTTGATGCGGCAAGCCACGAATTCCACTCTTGTGTCAACCTTCTCATTTCACAGCAGCCTTTACGCCTTACGACCTCAATTATTTGTTGGATGTATTCCAGTTTCTGTCTTTCTCCACAGCTTTTATCCTCTACAAGTCCCACTAGCATCATAAAAATTATTCCCTAATGCCGTAACAGGCGTCCTATCATCGTGTCGCTTCTTCTTGTCAGTGTTCTCCACATATTTCTTTCCTCGCCGATTCTGGGGAGAACCTACTGACTTCTTATTTTATCGGTCCAACTAATTTTTGGAAGACTGCTGCTACATGAGGAAAATTGTTCTGCATACTCTGTGTAGAATCTCGTCATGTCCAGCGAATTTCCCTCTATTAAGAGATTTCAGTTGCGTCTCTATGCACTGGTCACTTATTTTGATATCTTCATTTCGTCGTTGGTGCGATGGTTTAAGTGGGGAATAAAAGTGCATCTTCCTCTTCGCAACAGTTTCGGAAAACAACGTTTAGTATTTATGTCCTTTCTATATCATTATCTACTTCAGTGTCATAATGATCACAGAGTATCTGGACAGATGGGATCGATCCGGTTACTGAATTAATATAAGACCAGTACGTCTGTTAAGATAGCAGCAAGAACTTTACTTTCGTAGTCGTTGAACACTTGACATACAGCCCGCCTTACGTTAATTTTGGCTTCGTTTATTGTTTACTCCTCTGTGAGGCTTTGGCTACGATTAAATTTGCTGTGCTAGCCTGTTCCAGATGCGGTTGTCGCCCCATGGTGTGTCTTTTTCATCCCTCGCAATTCTGCTTAGGACACGGTGGCCTAAAGTATGTAATTCGATGCTCTTGAGCTTTGTCGAATGATGCTCAACGCGGTCGGTGCTGGAGATCACATTTTCGTGATGACGTGTCAGGTAACCTGAAATTTTTCTCTTGTCGCCCTTGCTAAACGCCAAATTTTCCTGCCTTTCTTTGTATTCCTGTTTACAGCCATATTTAGCGAAGCGTTAACGGCCTTATGGTCACTGATTCTCTGTTCTATCCGAACTGAGTCGAAAAGTTGGTGTCTGTTTGTCACCAAAAGGTCTAAGATCAAGAGGTCAGCTGACTAATCAACTGCTCAGGGTAATTTTTGGATGAGACAGTACAATTTCAGATGGTACTCTGTCCCAACTGCCTGACGTAATCTGTTGAGTCTCGCAGTCTGGAAGCTGATAAGTTAAAATCTCCACCTGTAACTACGCTAAATGTTCTCCAAGTTTCACGTCAAGTGTTCCGCTACTACAATGGCTGACGCATGGAGTCTCTCTCTATCAGCGTCCTATGAGCATGTTTGATGCACCCTGCATACTTATGTTTACCCAAACTATTTCGCAATCTGAATCTGTCTAAATCTCTTTAGGTATTACTGTCTTTTTATTGTTATAAGCGGGCGCCGGCCGGTGTGGTCGAGCGGTTCTAGGTGCTTCAGTCTGGAACCGAGCGACCGCTACGGTCGCAGGTTCGAATCCTGCCTAAGGCATGGATGTGTATGATGTCCTTAGATTAATTAGGTTTAAGTAGTTCTAAGTTCTAGGGGACTGATGTCCTCAGATCTTCAGTCCCATAGTGCTCAGAGCCATTTCTTTATAAGCGGGCCTCCACCACCAGAGTTCAAACTTTGTTTACGATTAACATTCCACTCTGAATTTAGAATTTTGTTGCTACTGACTTCTGGTTTTAGCCAGTTTCCTGTCCGTTGTGCTGTGTTTCCTTTGTTATGAGGGAGATGAGTATCCGGATCTTTCCACAGAGGCTCCTACACTTAATTTATACTATACTGACGCTCTTTCTATGAACTTCTATGAAGAATGCTGCTCCGCCTGAAATCAGGAGGCACCTTGTCGGGTCTATACACAACCCTGAACAGCGGCACATGGGGATGGAGTACAGTGTCAAAACAACTTTTATTGCTGAGTGTACTGCGTTTAAAGGCTTTCAGGAAACTATGCCCACGCTAAATATAGCCTTCTTACATCTTCATACACAGTCCACAATCCATTACGAAGAGCAAGGCAGCTGGTAGTTACAGGTTAGTGTTTCTTTCTGTTCCAGTCGCATGTGTTAGATGGCAGCTTAAAAGCTCCTCTGTGTGCCATAATTAGTATAATTTTGTCTTCATGGTAACTACAGGGATGATGCGTAGGGGACTCAAGAGTATATTCAGATTCTTCACATAGCACTGGTTCTTGAAATTTGGTAACAATGCTTTTGGGAGATAATTTGCGTCCACCTTCAACACTCCATCAATTGCGGTTGTTCAGCATTTCCTTGACGCTCTGAGAGAAACATGTGACTCCTCTTTGTATACTTTCTATATCATCTGTTACTCCTCTTTAGTGTAGGTCCCTAAGACTTGAGTAATATTACAAGACTGGATGCACAAGTTATTTATAAAGAGAATCCTCTGTAGCCTGACTGCGTTTTCCCATGAAGCCTTCACCTGACTTACCAACGACTTCGTCTCCCTGGTCGTTGCTGTTCATACAACTAAAAATTGCAACACTCAAACAAGGAGCCTATAACCTACCATAGTCAATGTGTAATATGAACGCAGCTCTATCGGTAACTCGTGATGATGCTCCTGGGCCAGACTTCATACATTACGGCATGCTGCGACACCTCAGTTCTAAATGGAAAGACACCGTCCTTAAATTTGTTACTAAACCGTGAAGGCCCAATCGTTATCCCTGCACTTCTTATATTGGGGGAAGCAACTATCGCAGTGTCGCTTTCACTAGCTGGGTATGAATGGCGCTAGAGGACACGATCAGCTCCGATGTTGCCCGGATGTCATACTACTCTTGATAATTCAAAGCACTTGAGGCGTCCATACAAGGCGTTTCCTACGTAAGCAGCATCTAACAACATCACGAGGTGTATTCAAGTTCTAAGGCCTCCGATTTTTTTTCTCCGGACTGGAAAGAGATAGAAACGTGCGCATCGTTTTAAAATGAGGCCGCGTTCGTTGTCAATACGTCCCAGAGATGGCAGCACCGTACGGCAGATGAAATTTTACCGCCAGTGGCGAGAATGAGAACTGTTTTAAATACTTAAAATGGCGACGATTTCCTTACTTGAACAGTGCAATCATTCGTTTTCTGAATTTGTGTGGTGTCAAACCAATTGAAATTCATCAACAGTTGTAGGAGACATGTGGTGATGGAGTTAGTCGAAAGTGCGTTAGTGGGTGCGACAGTTTAATGAAGGCAGAACATCGTGTGACAATAAACCGAAACAACCTTGGGCTCGCACAAGCCGGTCTGACGACATGATCGAGAAAGTGGAGGGAATTGTTTTGGGGGATCGCCGAATGACTGTTGAACAGATCGCCTCCAGAGTTGGCATTTCTGTGGATTCTGTGCACTCAATCCTGCATGACGACCTGAAAATGCGAAAAGTGTCATCCAGGTGGGTGCCACGAATGCTGACGGACGACCACACGGCTGCCCGTGTGGCATGTTGCCAAGCAATGTTGACGCGCAACGACAGCATGAATGGGACTTTCTTTTCGTCGATTGTGACAATGGATGAGACGTGGATGCCATTTTTCAATCCAGAAACAAAGCGCCAGTCAGCTCAATGGAAGCACACAGATTCACTGCCACCAAAAAAATTTCGGGTAACCGCCAGTGCTGAAAAAATGATGGTGACCATGTTCTGGGACAGCGAGGGCGTAATCCTTACGTTCCAAAGGGCGCTATGGAAACAGGTGCATCCTACGAAAATGTTTTGAAGAACAAATTCCTTCCTGCACTGCAACAAAAACGTCCGGGAAGGGCTGCGCGTGTGCTGTTTCACCAAGACAACGCACCCGCACATCGAGCTAACGTTACGCAACAGTTTCTTCGTGATAACTTTGAAGTGATTCCTCTTGCTCCCTACTTACCTGACGTGGCTCCTAGTGACTTTTGGCTTTTTCCAACAATGAAAGACACTCTCCGTGGCCGCACATTCACCAGCCGTGCTGCTATTGCCTCAGCGATTTTCCAGTGGTCAAAACAGACTCCTAAAGAAGCCTTCGCCGCTGCCATGGAATCGTGGCGTCAGCGTTGTGAAAAATGTGTACATCTGCAGGGCGATTACGTCGAGAAGTAACGCCAGTTTCATCGATTTCGGGTGAGTAGTTAATTAGAAAAAAGATCGGAGGCCTTAGAACTTGAGTGCACCTCGTACTGTTTGATACTGAGAGGGCATCCGGCAGTGCTTGGTCACACATCACCGTCAGTGGGCGTTTTGTTACCATTTCCTCATTTTCCTGCGCTCCTTCTTAGCTGAACGTCATTTCAGTTACATAGACACGAATTTACTCAGCGATAGATATCCTGAAGCTTACGGAATCCCATAGGAGAGTTTTTATGTGACACTTTATCCATAAGTGCAATAGATTTGGCACACCTGTTTGAGAAGCGAGGGTTGTGACTGCATGCCGGGGCACAGCTTGAGGATGCTGCTGTGTAGGGAAGCCGGTAGCCAATGCGCAAATTTAAAAAAAGCTACGATTATAGACTAAAATGAATGCTTTTTAGATTTTGTTTTACACTGGTAGTGTTTGATGTGCACCTTCTCCGTTTTCTGCCCCACTTCTTGCCCCACATCATCCTCCCGCCACCTTCAATGACTGCAGACACTGTAGCAATGGGCCTTAAGAATAAGTATTTATTCTTGTGGAAGAACTGCCTATGTTAATTTCAGTCGTGGTCGATTTATTTTTTATTTACCTGATCTAAGACTATGGGACATTGAAGTTTAAAAAATTCTCTGAGTTTCATATTAGGGCTATGCTGGAGATTTGGCGAGATAGGACCCTGCCAAGGTAGCAGACACAGATGGAGCACAAAAAAATAAGAAAAGAACGCTGGAAGACAAATACAGTTAAGGATGCACCAAGAGAGGCACGTGAATTATCCTACCTCTTGTGTTCCAGTCTTTTCCCTCCAAGAAGAAGTCCTTCCCTCGGAACCCGGCTGTTACGGGCCTTATCGTCACAGTGTCATATCATCGAAGTAGCTCCATAAAGAAACGTCTACCACCGAACAAACGTCTAGCGATAACATGGTTTATGTTTAACCTAAGTTTGCTATTGACACTGTAATCGGAATTTAGAATTTCGTGGCTACTGACTTCTGGTTTCAGCCAGTTCTCTCTTTCCTAGTACTGTTCTAGCGTCGTTAAAAAGGAGATTAGTTCTGGGACCTTTCGATAGATGCTCCTGCACTTATCTGACACTATACTAACATTATCTTTCTCTGATCTGCTATGATGAATGCTGCTCTTCCGGACTCAGGAGACAACTTGTCTGGCCGATGACTTCTTTCACCCAGCAAGCAACAAATAATGTTAACCAATCTTGCATGAAAGTAGTGGTGTGGACACAGTTGCGTTCTTGCAAACATGCAATCACGTGTTGCACAAGCAGATCCTTATTACACGCAGACGTCACTGTATGCCTGTCAGGATTGCGAGGTGTCATCTGTCGAAGGGAAGCGGACCGAGAAGGAAAGTGCTTGTGAAACTACAATACACAGTCGCAGAAGCTGAGTGCAGTGGATGTTCCTGCACAGCACGTGGGGAGCCCCATATGCGACAGTTCTGTGCATTCATCACACCATGCAGAGTAAATTGTGCCTCTACTATCCAGAGAATGTTCCATAACCACAATTCATTCATTACCGTGCGTGCCAAGAGACGAACGTGAAGGTCATGTGGTTGTAGCCTATTCCTGGGCTTCATTTGGTACATATTCTGAACCTTGTAGGAATACCAGTGTAAAATGCATAGAAAAATCTTTAGAACTATTGACGAAGGGAGAAACAATTCAAGTGACACAGCTGAAGCACTGGATAGAGAATTTGACGCAGGTGCTGCATGGTCTATTGTACCCACAACTGCTTCAACTACTGTCATTGGGAATAGGCTGCCTCCTTCTCCCTACTACGCCACTTAATTCCACTGTTTCCGCAAATTTCTTGATCGCTTTCTACTGGCAGCGGGCCTGTTCGCAACTGTTTTTCTCGGCGATAGTCTGTCACCGCAGCGCTGCTGTTGTAGCTCTGATAAAACAACTTTACCAACAAAGCACGGTGTTTGTCCTTAGTAGCTACCACGTTTTCGTACGGAAAACTTTAATTTCATTCAGTGTGCATTACACCAATAGTCACTTCGCAAAGAAAAAAAAACTCAAATGAAGCCACCAAGCAACAAATAGCATCGTAACCTCAAAACGGGTAACATTCCAATTCCATATTGTAACTGCATACAGCGCCATATTTTCACCTGATGGCAGAAGGAGTGGAATGCTAGACTATTTACAATGCTGCACTCGGAACATCATCAGTTTAATCATAACCACCCGGTACTTTGCTACAGCATTCTAGGATCTCAATTGTCGACGAGCTAATGTTGGCAGAAGTAAGCAGTTTCACAGACTGCTTCCGACTTTTGGCGACATTTGCCAGCTAACAACTAGAGCGATGACTGTTGGAGCTAGGGTGGTCCAAAGTATTTTACAGAATAATAGGTGAAATGGAAAACACATCACACCATTTGATCTGATTTTATCTTCCTTTCAACAAATTCCTTAAATGACACCTCTGTATCTAATCATTAAAAAAGTGTAGTTGATTTTGGTGCCTAAGACAGCAGAGACATAGATACAGTGGAGATAGTTAACTAAATCACTACTCTAACGTTCCAGCTGAAAGAGCTCATCATAAGCATGGACACTGTTACCCATTTGGAAATTATGAATTTTTTCCAGAGTATTAGTTAAGTGTTGCATATCAGAACATAGACATCTGAGAGTCGCAAGATATCCTTTGTGCAGAGGTAGCAGCCTCTAAAGACTGGTTCGAACAGGACAGGGACATGGGATCTGTGGCAAGTTCAATGATGGTTGAGAGTCATGTGATGTCTTCCTTGTTCGACTGTTCAGAGACGAATCCAAGCAGACCAGCCTCCTCTGTTTTGGACACCATTCTGCTTTCTGAACATCTCCAGGCCAGCAGCTGTAGGACATCGAAAATTCACCGAAAATTCCACCCATTTTTCTCGTCTGTAGGACAGTGGCTCGAATTCTGTTTGTTTCGTTTTTTTTTAAAAAAATTGGAGAGAGAGAGAGAGATGTTGTGGGTTTCGAAAGTTTCCCATCTGTGCTTAAACATCAGTGTGCTTCGAAATGTGAGAGAAGTATAAAATTAAAATGATTAACATCCCTCACTTCAGCTGCAAATATAAACTAAGCCCAATCATCGTTTCAGAAGAATAATGAACATGACTGCAGCTGTAGGAAATTCTTCTCTCTGGCAATGCCTTCAATCAAGCAGCTAAAAGTCGAAAAGTGGTGAACGCCCTATTTAGAGGTACAGAGATATTTATTTCGACTTCCAGATATCGTCGTTTTGGCATATAGAATCGGATATTGCAGCTGATATCGATTTTAGGAGTGAGAAATTAATTCGTGGTCGATGGATCATTTCTCACTAATATAGCTTAGTAAATATTCATGTACTGGAGACGGTCGCAGCTCCAACTACAGTTCTTACAGAGCTTTATGTGCAATTGTGTTTCGAGTAATAGTTTTATGACAAATTCAATTTGTGAAGCTAATTGTTTAATTAATATTTTCTGTGGTACACCTTCTGAAGCAGCAGCATTTGCAAAGCTTTCTGACATCTTCATGATATGTATGTCACAATATTCTAAACACTGCTTAAGCACCAGATTTAATAACTGTGGAAGTAGTTGGTGTTCAATGACAAGGGGCATATGTGCGCCACAATGAAAGAAAGTGCGCCAGGGAAACGGAAGACTAAGGTATATCTCCATGTGACAGGAAATGCGTGGTCCAGACCTGTGGCTGCCAAGTGCAGGTGTTGCAAGCCCAGTGTATGGCTCCATTGGACATAGCATGTGTGAGAAAGTTTTTCTGGTATATTTAGCATAATCTGTGACATTGTAATTAAGTGGTTCTTTCTCTATTGGAATAAAAGAAAGTATTGCAATTGTTTAGCAACCTCTAAGTTCTCTAATCATCAGCATCAGTTTCAAGGTGTATTGTGATATCAGAAATAAATAAACAATGTCTTTGAAATTTTTTTAAAATAAAATCCTTATGTACACTACATTAGCCTTCCATTGTGAGGCCCTCACAGTCCAGCAGCTCAAAACACCTTGCGCGACTTTCTCCCCAATTTTTTCTCTGGGTTGCCCACTTGGACTATGTCATGGAATGGGCGGAGAAGGACAGGGCAAGGGCATTAGGAGAGTAGGGAAGGAGAGTTCCTTAAGGGGGACCCATGTGCTGCTTGGGAAAAACCCATGATGTAATCAGGGGGTTAATTAATTTTCATAATTACTCTGATATCGAAAGTGGGCCAGAACCCAGCTTATTCCACTACTGTCGTCTACTCCCAGTGCCTATTTTCCACTTAGGTCTTTCAGTGCTCTGTCAAATTCTTCTTGGTGTATCGTATCTCCCATCTCATCTTCAGGTACTTCGTTTTCAAATTCCATAACATTGCATTCAAGTTCACCTTCCTCATATAGACCCTCTGTATACTGCTTCCACCTCCCAGCTTCCCTTCTTGTCTTAGGGCTTGATTTCCATCTGAGCTCTTTATACTCATATAGCTGCATCTCTTCTCTGCAAAGGCCTCTTTTAAATTCGATTTTCTTGCCGCGTTCTTGCCGTTTTTTGGCCAATGCAGGCTTGCTATGCTGCCCAGACGAATGTAGCGTTTATGTTCTCGTATAAGCGTTGCTGTCGGTCTCACAGTCTCACCAATGTCCACACTGTCATTCCACCCAATACACGCTTGCAGTGCGTAAATCTTCTATTGTGTCCTTTATGGAGCCTAGCATATCCTGGTTGCTGTGGTAGACATGTTGCACACCAACCCAGTGAAGGAATTTATCAATTCGGTCAGTGATATTTTGCACTTATATAAAATGGCAGATGGCCATTTGGATCGGTTTACGGTTGTAGGGTTTTGTGCACTTGTGTTACGTTTAGGTGCTGCACACGGTTGATAAAAGAACTGGGTCTTTCGGAGCTGGGTGGTGGTTGGACTGGGTGTACAAATACCTGTGTGTAGGCTTAAGTTACACTCTGCGTCCGTTGTCCTGTATACATCCACGTTCAGGAACAGAACAAAGAGCCATTCCTTCAAAGGCCTTAATTAATATATACGCTGCTAGCGGGGACAGGCAAGATGTGGTTGCCACGCCGTCTGTCTACTCGTTCCATATTCCTTGATAATTTTAAGTGTGTTGAAGACAAACTCATCGAGATTGCTTATATCGGGTGGGACATTCTCTTGTATGGTGAGAATAGTTTCATCTACTGGCACGTTGTCGAATAATGATTTTATATCTAAGATGATCATGACGTCCCTGGATAAAATTATTTCTTCCTTTATGCGTTCTATTACGTACGACGAGTTCTACAGACAAGAGTCAGTTTGGTAGCTACATGTTTAGTTCACAGGCCAAATATTTTGCTTGTAGGCAAGTTAATTCAATTCACTGCTGGCCTTAAAGAATATTTTTTTTTTTATGTTGTCTTGCGCACTTCGAAGATTTTAGGAGTAACTGGTATACAGCGAATGAGTGTCTTGACAGTGTCATCGTCAATTCTCGAATCTTTGATTGAAAGCGCGTCTTTCGAATGATCTTGGCCATGGGGTCCGCCCTTCCTTCGTTGTGCACAGTGTCCAAGATCACAGTTGCACTGACTTTGACGTTGTTGTTCTTCTGTTCTGTGTCTCAGCACGCAGTAAAATTCTAACGGTTTCCTGTGTAATTTTCGCAGCTTCTGGCCAATAAGCGCCGGACACCTGCTTCCACGGACTCAATGATTTCTTCTTCAGATATGTTCAGGTGTGACAACGAAGTTTAGTCCCTTAGCCAGCGCTTCTGTGGCCCATTGCTGACAGAACGGGATGACACGTTAATTAAAGTTCATGCAATATAAACAATATTGGAAAACATCGCGATATTTAGGTGGTCAGTGAATGGAAAGGGTGTCATGGGGTAATTGCCACGCCAAATTAGAAACGGGCTACTTTTGGCAATAAAGATTTTGCTGCTCAAGAGACTGAGAAGATTTCGGTACATAATAATGCATTAAGGATGAATCAAATTTATTGCAAGTACACAAATTATTGTTCTTTTCTTCTAAACATGATTCATCACAGCTGTGGCATCCTCAGTGGGATTTTGTTTTCTGTTGTGATGTCCAGGAAATCTATTGTTTGGTCTCTTTCAGTTTGAAGGGTGAAGTGTTTTTTGGGTCTGCAGTATTGATGACTCCGTGTAACTGTAGTAGACGGTCATGTGTTTCATCTATGAAGCAAATTATTTCACCAACAAATGGTAGCGATATTTTACTTTGTACTAGTTTGGTTTTATTATAGCTCCAGAGATTTTGTTTTCAAGGTGGGTAAGGAAGATACTGGCCAGTAGGTCAGTAATGGGTGACCTCATGGGAAACTGAATTCAATAATCCAATATGATAGTTTTGTGTCATGCCAGATGTTTCCCTTGCAGCCCTACAACAAGTACAGGAATACAGCAATGCAACTCCAACAAACCTTGCTATACCTAAGGTTTATTAAAATATGTGCCGCAAAATGTTTGGAATGTTGACCAGGGGAGAGAGAGTTTCAGTGACACAGCTCAAGCACTGGCTGCAGAACCTGAGGCAAGCGCTGCACAGTGAGCTACGCTTACAGCAAGCAGCTTCGTCAGCAACTGCAATGGGAATGGACCGCCTCCCTCTACGTTCTGCGCCTCCCATTTCACCGGTTTCTCCATGTTTGTTGATCATTTTCCTTACCCATTTACTGACATGGGGCCTCTTCGTAACATTTTCTGTCGGCGATGTTCTCTCACTGCTGCGCTGCTATTCCTGCCGTTCTGATAAAACAGCTTTACCAGAGCTGCACGATATTCCTTCTCCATAGCTACTGATTTCTGTATGGAAAACTTCGATCTACTTCAATATACATCACTCAAACAGTCACATTAAAAAGGAAATGAAAACGAGTCGCCAAGCTACAAACAGCATCCTAACGTCAAAATGGATAACATTTCACACTCGAACTACTTACAGCGCGATATTTTCACCTCATGGCAGAAGCTGAACTGATAGTTTTTTCAGCATATTGCGGGAGTGCACAAATTAATGACCAAATCTACGATGTTTCAGCGTCCTGCGACGTATGCAGCCCACACTGAATAACTCCTTCAGTTTTATTATTTCTTCAAATATTTTGTTTTCAAAGTGGTTAAGAGAGGCGTTGGTCAGAATGCGACTTACAGGTGACCTTATAAGGAGTCCTCCCCGTTGTATGTAGATTCATCTTCGTATCTGAAATAATTTTGCCCTGTCATTACCTTCAAATACTTGAGACTTCTTCTGTCTGTGTCTATGGGACAATGTTTGTCTGTCTTAGTTGCTTTCCAATTATTTTGATTGTTTCGTCAGTTGGTGTGTGGGTGTACATTGACGTGATGTCGAATGAGAATATAGTAACTGTTTTTGGTACATTAATATCTTTGATTATGTTGAATAGGTCATTAGCTTTTCCTAAGCTTCTGTTGTTTATATAATTGCGGTGTTTTTGTAGAAACGTGCGCATGTGCCAGGCTAAATGGTGAGCTGGTGCAGTTGTGAAATCAGTCACAGAGCTAATCAGACTATCAGTCTTGTGAATCTTTGGTAAACTTCCGAGTTTGGGTTCCCTGGGGTTCTTTTCTGATGTTCTTTTTATCTGACTTTGTCCGAGTTTAGATTTAATACTTTTTAGTTGTTTTTGCATGTCTCTTTGGAGTCTTTGGGTCAGATCACTTTGTAGCTTTGTTATTTGATTTCCTATTACGGAATTTAATGTTTTCTCAGTATAGCCTTTTCATACATTACAACCAAAGTTGTTCCCTGGGCTGTCCTTGTCACCATTACACTGTGCTACTTCGTTTGTCTGTGTATGTCTAGGCTGTTATCTCCTCTGTGGTTAGCTTGTTATTGCTAATGGTATTTTTGATCTTTCTACTAATTTGTCTGATGCCTTTTGCTATTAATTCATTAGTTAGTTCTGCATTAATGTTTCCTGTATCGTTCCTATCTTCCTGTTTTATTATATATTCACTTTCTTTGATTATGCCTCATGTTGTTTTTTGCCTGACGTGTGTTTAGATTGTGTCTGGGTTCCTTATTCTGTGTTGAGAACATTCTATTTTACTTAAATTAGCATCCCTTTCATAGAATGTATGTTTTGTGAGTTGATGTCTATTGTTTGTATTTTATGGCTGGTTGGCTGATTTGTGGGAGGCGGCCAAACAGCGAGTAATCGGTCCCATATGATTAGGGGACTATGAGGAAGTAAGTCGGTCGTTTGTTTTCAAAGGAACCATCCCGACATTTGCCTGAAGCGATTTAGGGAAATCACCGAAAATTTAAATCAGTATGGCCGGACACGGATTTGACGCGTCATACTCCCGAATATGGGTCCAGTATGCTAACCACTTCGCCTCCTCCCAAGTTCCTATTGTGTGGGTTTGTGTCAAATCTTTGATTAGTTTGGACTAGTTTCTCAAGTTTGTTTAGTATTTCTCCTTCTACGTGCAATTTCAACTGCTCAGTAATGTCACAGAGTATTCCAGATGTTTTAATGAATTTCTCTAGTTGTAAGTGTTTTTTGTATACTGTGGTATTGAGCATTCGTTTACTCAAGTACAGTCCTTGGTTTTCCTATACAGTCCATGCAAATATTACTTTTCGTTTTGAATACTGTGCAGTCGATGACATTTCGTTTAACTTCAAACGTACATCTTAGGCATTGTTGTATGATTCATTTCTCTTTTGTAGTCGACCACTATTAAATTATGATGCTTACAGCGCCATTTATTGCTACATTTTAGACCTATTTATTTTTCATCTGTCATACGTTTCCCCTCTTCTCCGATAATATTCCGTTGTAATTTGACGTCATTCTGACCAGTGGTGTTATTTCTACAGCGGTTTGGAAGTTTAATCTCTTAACGTATCACCCTGTATATGTGTTTTATTTGTGTAAGAAAAAACTATTTTAATAAGACAAAGTTAACTTACGTTATGTATCTTTTCGTTGAAACTGTTCCAATTGTAATATTAACAGCAGAAACAAGATATATATATAACTGTAATGAACGTGTCATACTACCCCATGACACACACACACACACACACACACACACACACACACACACACATACAACAAATATGTTCACTTATTCAGCGAGCAGTGTCAGCGTGGTAGGGCTTCAGTACCATTCTCACAAATGACCCGTTGAATATGTGTCTGTATGGCATGTGCACGTTTTGAATGAAGACCAGTAAACTCTTCCATCACACGTATACCGTCATACTTTGCAAACAAATATGACGTCTGTAAACTATTGGATGCCAGTATCTTATAGCAGAGAAAATATTATCGCAAAGTACAAAGAATATATATCTTAAAACCATTATTACAGTTTTTTTAGGATTTGGGGTGTTTGTTTTGAGGTGTCAAATACATGTGTTGGAATGAATACTTCTGCTGGTATATAAAAACGATTTCAACAAGTTGAAATAGCTTAAACGTCATGACAGCACTAAAAAAAATTCCACACATCAACAATAACCACCCACCTACATGAAACAAAGCATCAAATAACTATACAAGTATAAGTATCCTACACATCCAATCAAAAGGCAGAAAACTAGACATCCTTGAAGCACTCCAAATATACAAACACCAATGAAAAGAACCTGAATCCACATTAAATGACAAAAAGAACAATATTTACAATAGTATCATCTCTGTTTTCAGCAACTGCCTACATCATTAAAACTGCACACACACATACCTCTCTTAGTATTTACCATAAATACTTAGTTATGTTACCATGACAGCTGCCAAAAGTACAAGAGATTGACCTCCTTTACATATATATCATCACACTAACAACTCGTACCCCTTGTCAGCTTGAAACGATATGTACATCAACTAGTGGCGCAAATTGTACCTCCATATGCATGTTTTAAAGCATTAACCAATGTATTACCCCAATCTAGAGGCAGTTATTACATGTAACAAATATAATCTTAAGACCTCTTGCCATGTAAAGTTCCCTCTCATACCTCATAGAATCATTCTTTCTACCCCTCTCTCTCCCTCTCATTTTACCTCCCTCTGCCTCCAGCCTTTCATATCTATCTATTAATCCCAATCAAAATTATTTATGTATAATTTTACTGCTGTAGTCAATATGATTATTGTACTTAAAGTTTTAACATTTCTCCTGATTGTATAAACAAGTGTGAAGTTTAACCAATTTTAACATTTCACCTAATTGTATAAACGAGTATGAAGTTTAAGTTATTTTAACTTCTCAATATCGGATTTATATACCACCTGAAGTATTTATTCCAACGCATATATTCGAGCACTAAAAAACAAAAACAAAAAAAAACACCTCCAAATCTTTTTTTTTTCTCTTCTGCTATTAGATACTGGCACCCAATAGTTTACAGATGTTATATTTGTTTGCAAAGTATGACAGTATACATGTCATGTGTTACGACAGCGAAAGGAACCTGTGACCACAGGAGGTACTCTAATTTACTTATTTTATCTTTACCTTTAGATGAACGTTTAATTTTTCGTCAAAAGAAACCCCAAACCACGTTCTGAAATAGTGTTTTGTTTCCTGTATTAGACAGTGCAAGAAGTTGCTCCAAAAAATCGTAACACAACACACACACAAATGTCATACTAAGAAATGTAAATCCACATGATGATGGAGGTTTAAACCTTTGAAAGGCGTCGTCGAGATATATAAACAGTGACTGGTAACAGTAAACTTGTCGTTTCATTTGAAGTATGGGTGATAAACTAAACAATAATTTGTGTACTTGCAAAAAGGCACACCCTCCTTTAATTCATTATTGTTTTTCTGAAATCACAGTAACTGAATTCAAAATTCCAATATGATGGTTTCGGTATAGTTCAGGAAACCTGTATAAGGCATTATGTGTATATTAGGTCTGTCTAAGCTTCACGCAAACAGGTTTCGTTATAAGTTAGCCAAAACTCATTTTTACTCTATATGGATACTGAAAGCTTCTTGTATTGGGTGAAGGGTCGTGATCCACATGAAGTAATAAGATGCAATAACGACGAAACAGAGACATCCGCATTTGAAGCTGATAATCCTTATGGCATAATAACAACAAACAATAAGGTTATCGGTCTTGCGAAAGACGAGATGAATGGCATGCAGGTGGAAGAGTTTGCTGGTCTTCATTCAAAACGTGCACATGCCGTACAGACACATATTCAACCCTTAGACGTTATAAAGATGTGAGTTGTGCAATTACATAAAATCTCACCATCGGGGATTGGTTGAAGAGTTTGTATGACACTGCCAGTGATGACGCCCTCCCACATACGGTACGTCAAGTGCATTTTGAATCGTGAAAACGTATGATGCACGCTGTATTCCAACTGAGGATCCGACTGTTGGGTTATGACAATAAACGGATCATTTGTGAGAATGGTACTGAAGCCCTACCACGCTGACACTGCTCACTGAATAAGTGAACATATTTGTTGTGTGTGTGTGTGTGTGTGTGTGTGTGTGTCATGGGGTAGTATGACACGTTCATTACAGTTATATATATATCTTGTTTCTGCTGTTAATATTACAATTGGAACAGTTTCAACGAAAAGATACATAACGTAAGTTAACTTTGTCTTATTAAAATAGTTTTTTCTTACACAAATAAAACACATATACAGGGTGATACGTTAAGAGATTAAACTTCCAAACCGCTGTAGAAATAACACCACTGGTCAGAATGACGTCACATTGCAACGGAATATTATCGGAGGAGAGGGGAAACGTATGGCAGATGAAAAAGAAATAGGTCTAAAATGTAGCAATAAATGGTGCTTAAGCATCATAATTTAATAGTGATCGACTACAAATGAGAAATGAATCATACAACAATGCCTAAGATGTACGTATTAAGTTAAACGAAATGTACCACGGCAAGGTCATCACATGGGAGAAATCAGTTTTTAACTGTCCTGAGGCTAAAAACCGTATAAAAAACATCGCTCACATCGGCTTTTAATTGACTTGAGGTCAAAAACCGCATAAAAGTGTCAATCAAAATCATATCGGATTATTAACTTCCGTCGCGCAAAACATGTTCAATTTACTGTCCACCTTTCCTGCGACAAGTTAAAGTAGAGAAACAGCATCTTCCACAACACAAGTGTTTCCGGGGTCCTGTTCAGAATGCGTCGTGCAGTGCCTGCCCTCAATGCAGCTAATTTTGCTATCGTAACACTTGAGAGGCACCCACATGCCTTGCTCATACTGTGGCACCAAGCAGTCAGGCCTGCAAGATGAGTGGTCTGCCAAGCGAGTGGATTCATTCTTATTTATCGAGTAACATGAACTCTCGTACTCACAATTAAGTTACAAGTTATTCTCCTGTATGAATAATACGCAACGGACAACCCACATCTGACTGTTAGTAATTAACACAACTCTGACTGTACACTATGCACTGGCAATACCACATTTTCTTTCTCATTCAACGGCTTTGAACAACACATGGCCATGGCACTGAATATGAATGGCGCACACATTATATATTCTGGGTATCATGACAACATACTATTCGAAGGAAAAGATCACCAATCATTTTCTTTTCACTATCTTATTTATTCCGATAAATTCTATAACCTAAACACACAAATTCTGTAACCTATAACAATAACACATGCGAAATTCCTCCCAGTGGGCATGGCTTTACATTGGTGATCCTCTATCTTACGGTCTCGTAATTATTTAACGCTACAGTGCACTTTCTGGATAGGATGGTGGATGTGATGATGGTTGTGAGAGTCGAAGTGTGATATATATATATATATATATATATATCCGAAGATTACTACGATCCCATTAATATTACCTGCCTGACATTTAATTCTCCCCACAAAAGTTCCTGAAATAGAGAAATTATTATTTCAAACTACTCTTAAGTATTCCACATGCATACCATGTCTCCACTCTTGTCTTTACGTAGCACACCTAAGACAGGTCTTACCAAGACAAGATCCAGCGGCAGAGTGCTGAGACATGGCCATTCTTCAGGTCCTCTCGCACCTCTGCCGAAGTGGGGGAGCACCTTGCTACCATATTGGTCAGCCACATTTCAGGCGCTCAAAGCTCTGGTAAATTTCATCTCTTTGGTTCCACCAAAGGTGGCCAAAGGATCGTCTCAAAGATGATCATATATTCACATTCACTATCTGCGGTTAGCGGACGACCATACATTCATTAATTTCACAGATCTCACCAAACTGGATGTAGGGATTTATTTTGTGAGAGTGCACATGTGATCAATTAAGTAAATAAATTGGCATTCTTTGCCACACTGGTATCCAGCTTCGCTGTATTAATTGAAATTGAGTTATTATTAGAAAAAGTATATTGTTCTGACAAGAATAACGAAGAATGTTGTACCTATTTTCAATGTCGGGCAGTACTGTACCCTTTCACCACTGGCTACCCATGCAGAAAAAAATGGCACGGTACTATCCTTGCAATGCGAGGGTAGTTCCGAACATTTTTTTTTTAAGAAAACTGTATTAGATCAAAAGTAGCAAGTCATCAAGATAACCAGGAGGAGACCTTAGCCCCTGGAGACAAATAGACGACCAAATACTGTTACTTTACCAAATTATTGACACAGTTGTTGCATTATTGTACTCTCGACAATCTGGAGTAACGTACACATACAAATTTACAACAATCCAAATGACAAATAAAACATTACATCAAACAAATAAAAAATAATGGTGAGATAAAAATTTGCTTAGTTACCAGGATCTCCGTTATTTTTGGGAATAATCCAAACTTCAATAATTCTAAAACAAATAAAAAAATACTAATTGTACTCATAAAATTTTAAATAGCTCACCGTCCAAACACAGAACAAGTAATCTGACATTCATAAATTGCGTTGTAATACTCTTTACACAGCAATGTCTAAATACAAAACAAAATCAACAAAAGAAAAAAAAATTGCATGCACTAGTTACATGTAGAATATCAGGCTCCATACCATTACTCTAAAATGTACATCAAACCTACAGAGAAATTAAACTGAGAAGAAAAAAAAACAATGAAATATACCACAAGTTATATACTGGTTACGTAATACAGTCTGTCTAAGACATCATGTCATACTTCATTAACTATCATCACTTAAGCAATTGCCACCACTACTCGACTGTTGAGTTTAACCTTATCCTTCTCCACCAGTACAGATACCTGCTGCTGAGCTAGTCAGTCCACCAACTGTGATCAATACATGCAGTAAATAGTTAGTAATAAGTGCTTGAATCCACCAGTAGCTCTCGTAACTTACTCTACTGCTCATTTCTCTGTTGTTACACATTTAGACGACAAGAACTTGCATTTCGACTAGCTTTCATTACACTTTAATGTGAAATATCACCACTGTGATAATGAAAATAAGTGGCTTCAGTCAACACACCAGCAAGATCATTACTGTCCACGACATCAAAATGCATCAGTTATTCCGATATTTGTTGTGCAATGCAAACTCTTGTCCCCTTGACAACCTTACTGACCAATGCAACAAGAGCTGCTACGTTAGTATTACGCCACCCGCTAATAATTAAAGCATCATGGTACCAAATATTCTAATAAACATGCTACGTGAACTTGATAACCCAGAACAAACAAAAAAAACACCAACTATTCTAAACACAAATGTTAATGAAATACAATTACACTTGCTGTCCCTTCAGGAATGAAATATATAAAAAATTTACACAATTACAAGTACAAATACATTATTCCCTATCTCGCGAGTCACACGGAATCATTTCATTCTGTGATTTTCTCGGCGTCAAAAAAGGTGCTGACAGGTTCCCTAGAAACACTGTCTCGGTGTCAAAGCTCTCCCATGGTTACCCAGACGAAAGTCTTTAAGTCACACAAATCGGCATTTTGAACACATTAAACACAAATGTCATAGTCACTCTCAGAGTACCATCCACACGAATCTGGTCGTCCATAAATGGCCCTGCAACTACTATTACCCACAGTTCTGTCCTTTCAGTTCATGGTGTAATTAAAAGTCGTAAGTTACAAAAAACAGCACTTATTCTCGCACCAATTAAAGAAATGTCTCCTACTACAAATGCAAATGTCAATGTCCCATTTTAGTTTCTTGCGTTCATACAATAATTAGTCACCAAACGACAACTGTCCTCTTTAAGTATACCAAGCGTCCCACATGCAATTCACAAAGCACACTTAACACGTCACTGCCAAAAGTTTATGGATCCCACTGTTCAGTGGTCAAGACAAAACAAAACAATCGTCCTGTCTGCTAAAGACAAAATCTTTCCCACCACTCACAATGTGGAAACACCAGTCCTTCACTTTCCAACTTATGGAGACATACAAGCAGTCATCTTGTTTCACGGCTCCACAGTCCAGTACTAGCTAATAGTTGCTGGTAAAAAATGCCCGCCGGACTCTGCCGTGCATCGTTCATTCTGCCGTGGCGCCACCGCGCGATCCGTTGAGCAGAAGAAAACACAGGCTGTTGCCTCTGTGGGATACTTTCCCCAGTCGTAAGGGTGGCGGAACTTATGAATGGCCAGTGGTACATGCGTATCGCTCCAGGCCGTTGACCTGCTGTAGCGAGCACGTGGAGTGTATCCCAACTGGCAGTGGGGAGTGGGGAGTGCCGCGGCTCTGTCGCCTCTCCCATGGCGACATCAGCTTGGCCTCCCGCTAGTGGTATGGCCGCATTCTGCGTAGCACCACAGCGCTACGACACCCAATCAGTCAGACCCTTCCGTGCATCTCGCAACATTACAGACACAAGGATATTCTTACAGTATTTAAATACTCATTGATTACATGTATGATCTATTAGATACATTGGTAATAAAAGAATCTTTGTTCTAAAAACATAAAATCATACACCCTAGTTTTCTACACATAACAACATCAACATTTATTCCTTTTCTATATACAGCCCACGTGCTATTGATTGTACCTGTCGTCCCTCATACAAAACATGAAAGTGTAAAAAAAAAAAAAAAAAGGATTAAGAAACAATCTATTCAGCTCATAATTACAATATCAAATAGTAGACAACTCTAACCTCCTATCACAATGAAAATATTAGAAACTGTTGATTCTAAAACTACAATATACAATGAACCTTTGTGCTTGTGACAGACTGAAATTAATACCCCTTGAAAGTGTTCTAACAAATAAATAAGAAATAATCTACACAGCTCACAATTACCTACCACATGTTATTAAATGGTAAACTATTTTAACATCCTAACACAATAAACATTTTAGAAACTGATGACTAAATCTACAACAATATTAGAAACTGTTGATTCTAAAACTACAATATACAATGCACCTTTGTGCTTGAGACAGACTGAAATTAGTATCTCTTTATATATTTTACCTTTTTATTATATATAACAACATTTCTAGGACATTTATGAACCATCCACATGATGTCAAATCCTGACCTGCCATCAAGGTTCATCCAAATCAAACAATAAAGCACAATAATGATTTAGTTATGGATCGGTAGCATCCCCTTTACAGGAGTGTGCGCATTGATCACACTATGACTCTCACTCACCAGACATCACATTTTCCTTCTCATTCGATCCATTAATACACTTACAGAATAGGTCTAGAAGTCAGCTAACCTTAACACTCACGACAACATACCATACCTTTGCTCCCTTATACTCAAAAACGTAACACATGAAGCTGTTTCGGAGATAGCATTCCAGTCTCCGAATTCGTCCTTTCACTCTGGTACCTCTCTCCATCGGCTTACCTCTGCATTCACTTTACCGATTATTCATCCTGCTGAATATCAACTTAGAATTGCGACATTTCATCTACGAACAAAAAATACACAAATTATTCATCCTGTAAAATAACTGTACACATTCTTCGTACCGTTTTGATTAGTTATACTGGTACCAGGCTTCAACAACAACAACAAAAGTTATTTTTTTTCATATTGCAAATGTTAGGGTAAGAATTAGATTTACACTTATATTACATCTTACGTCAGTATTCCACAACGTTCACCATCTGGATCTCATACTCCCTTTATGTCCCTTCACGTTCTGCAGTTGTCCTCATCTCTTCATTCGTATTTCGGCTCTCCGTCCGTCCATAACTCCATAATTTCCTGGTCTTCCTTCGCCATTCGCATCAATCTCGATTGCAGCATACACAGGCCTCTCTGTAACATACATCTAAGACATCTCCACATTATTCAATTCTACTCACCTTTATTTACCACTGTTTCATCACGTCGAATCCCTCTTTATTAATCACACTGCTTCACGTCGCTTCTCTCCTTAAATATCACCTTAATCCACTACTTTTATCACGTCGCTTCTCTCTCTATCTACCATCTTTATCCACTCATTAATCATCAAGTCGTTTCTGCTTGATCCTTACTCATATGACAAAAAATACGTACATACACCACTCTGTCGACTCCTGTTCACGACTCATTGCACCAGTCTATTCCGTCATACTTCCTGACATCCCGTCTGAAAATTCTTATGTTCGATTTGACCCTGCACGACGTTACACACCACAAATAAATACACTGACTATCTACCATAACTTGCCTACTTTCCATCTATCCTTCACTTTTCCATAATTTGATGTTAGAAATGTGATGAAGGCCACACGATTGTTTTCCCTTGATCGTCTCAATCAGTACAGCATTTTCATGGACAATCCGCCTCACTCTGAATGGTCCACTATACACAGTAAAGAATTTGCTAGTTAGGAATCTGAGCTTACATGAAAATTAAATGTGTGCAGAGAGTATACAAGCTGGGAGAGATGGGACAGCCCAAGTGTTAGAAACTTTCGTGCTAGTGGCCTCTTTCCCTAACACCAGATTCCAAACAACCATACGCAGCACCTCATTATAACTGTCACCACGACAATGACATACTATAGATCAGATGGCATCTAATTTAAAAACTTCGATCACATTACTGATGTTACCTGTAACAGCAGTATAAACGTACCCTATTCCATACAGATCACAATGTTGACTTTTTACATTATGTGTTAAGTACCTGCAATAGTCAAATCGCACTAATTAAACTGGACTCATTGGCATTATTACATAACATTTTTAGCAACTTTTTTTTTTGAGGAAACAGTCCTTTTACTTTACTGTTCCAAATAAAAATTTGCAAATTTTGCTCTGAGAGACCAGCCTAACAGATTCCATTACTGGTGTTTTATTCTATGATCAGAAGTATGGTATTTGCATTCCTACATATCAGTAGAGTATGTCTGCTACATAGACAATTTTTAGTGCCAGTAGCATGTGTTTTAAAGCAAGATGTTAAGGGCTGATATGTTGGATTAGTATCTCCTATCCTTCAATCCATTATGACAAGAATGAAATGCCAGGATTCCATGCTCTCCTGTCATTCTGATAGTTTCTGCCGTTCCTATCCTCGACACTATCTGACCTATGAGTCGTGTCTCCGTTCACGATATTGCTCTCATTACCCAATTCTTGTAACAAGTGCTGAAATAACGCAGAATCGTCTAAGCCTCTGCCTGCTATCACTATATCTCTGCGCAATTTCACTGGCAACTTCTTTATACAGATCCTAATGAGTTCCCCAGGTTCGTATGGCACATCCAAATACCTATTTCGTCCCAGCATTTCCTGATAGCACACCACTGGATCTCTTATACCACCTTCGTTTTAATTTGGCATCAGCAATATGCTATGCTTAACGTGGTCCTGCTTACTTTTCGGCCAGAAGTCATTTAAAAACTTGTCACAAATTATCTTGTAGCTACTACAGTCTTTAATAACTTCCTGCACTTTCGCTCTAGCCTCGTCCCTCAAATGGTTACACACAAACTTCATATTGAGGAGCGGTCCCCACGATGAAGGTAATGAATCTTGAAATTTAGACAGCCTTGGACTATACCCAGTTGGGTTTGCCAACTGTTTTATCCAATACAACCGTTCTTCCGACTCTCTGAATTCGTCTTCCTCTTTCTGCCTATTTTAGTTTCTTGAATTTATCTCCCTCTCCCTCTGAAATCTACCTGGTGGTGTGTCACCTTCGCTACTGCATGCTATTTGCAACTGTGCTAGTTCTTCCCTATGTTTCCTACTTATTTCTAATTGCACCTCTTTAAGCTTTAATAGTGATTGTATCTCCCCCTGGTTGGCATAAACCTCTCGCTGCGTACTGTCAGAGCCTGTCTCACCTCTTATACTGATCTTTTCTACATCTGCACTAATCATATTCATTCTGACCACTACCTCTTTGATTCGCTCATCCGGCAACACGTCCCTACTTTCTGTAGTATCACTCTCTGTTGCAAATATTCGTACCTCCAAATTATTGGCTTTTTCTTTCACAGCGTCACATACTTGCTTCAACGCACCCAGATTCTTCTCCCCCTCATCTAACCGATTATTAACTACGGGCAGACGCTCATCGATAACTGAGAGTAGCTTCCTCATTGCCTCTTTATTTCCCTTATCCATTGCCTCCAATCTTTCCTTATTTGCTTCCAATCTTTCCTTAGTCTCCCTATCTCTCTCCTTATTATCTCTATCCATCGCTTCCAATCTTTCCTTATTATCTCTATCCATCGTCTGTAAAACCTGCAGTAGCACATTGTCATTTGCTACTTTCGGTGCGCTCACCTCGTTTGCCTGAGAAACCGTAGCTTCGCTAAGGGTAGCTACACTTTCACTGCATACCTGACCTAGTCCCAGCTCGCCCGCGTCGTCGGGAAAAGCCCCTGATTGTGGACAAAGCCCGCCACTTAAATGATCACCTCGCCGCGGTCCGCTGACCAATTCAGCCCCGTTCCGAGTGTTTGCCGTTCTCGTTCATTAACCCAAGGTCGACACCTACTTCCTGCTGCACTGCTACGTTCACCCCAGAATCACTCTCCTCCATGGTGACTACACTTTTCGACTGCGACCTGGTTACTACGGACATTACGCAAAAAAAAAAATTTATACCACGATCTTCCAGCCTTGGACGATATCGCAATTAATTACATAAAAAAATAAAAGATCCTCACCAATCCAGAAAGAAATTGCAAACAAAAAAAAAATTTTACTTCTTAGCGCTATCACAATATATTCCATTAAAAAAAAATCTTAACAGCAAACCCTAACAGCAAAATATCTTGGCAGGGTCGAAATTATGAGAGGCACCCACATGCCTTGCTCATACTGTGGCATGAAGCAGTCAGGCCTGCAAAATTAATGGTCTGCCAAGCGAGTGGATTCATTCTTATTTATCGAGTAACATGAACTCTCGTACTCACAATTAAGTTACAAATTATCCTCCTGTATGAATAATACGCAACGGATAACTCACATCTGACTGTTAGTAATTAACACAACTCTGTTCACTGTGCACTGGCAATACCACATTTTCTTTCTCATTCAACGGCTTTGAACAACACATGGCCATGGCACTGAATATGAATGGCGCACACATTATATATTCTGGGTATCATGACAACATACTATTCGAAGGAAAAGACCACCAATCTTTTTCTTTTCACTATCTTATTTATTCCGATAAATTCTATAACCTAAACACACAAATTCTGTAACCTATTACAATAACACATGCGAAATTCCGCCCAGTGGGCATGGCTTTACATTGGTGATTCTCTATCTTACGGTCTCGTAATTATTTAACGCTACAGTGCACTTTCTGGATAGGATGGTGGATGTTGGATCTTTTATATATATATATACACTCCTGGAAATTGAAATAAGAACACCGTGAATTCATTGTCCCAGGAAGGGGAAACTTTATTGACACATTCCTGGGGTCAGATACATCACATGATCACACTGACAGAACCACAGGCACATAGACACAGGCAACAGAGCATGCACAATGTCGGCACTAGTACAGTGTATATCCACCTTTCGCAGCAATGCAGGCTGCTATTCTCCCATGGAGACGATCGTAGAGATGCTGGATGTAGTCCTGTGGAACGGCTTGCCATGCCATTTCCACCTGGCGCCTCAGTTGGACCAGCGTTCGTGCTGGACGTGCAGACCGCGTGAGACGACGCTTCATCCAGTCCCAAACATGCTCAATGGGGGGCAGATCCGGAGATCTTGCTGGCCAGGGTAGTTGACTTACACCTTCTAGAGCACGTTGGGTGGCACGGGATACATGCGGACGTGCATTGTCCTGTTGGAACAGCAAGTTCCCTTGCCGGTCTAGGAATGGTAGAACGATGGGTTCGATGACGGTTTGGATGTACCGTGCACTATTCAGTGTCCACTCGACGATCACCAGTGGTGTACGGCCAGTGTAGGAGATCGCTCCCCACACCATGATGCCGGGTGTTGGCCCTGTGTGCCTCGGTCGTACGCAGTCCTGATTGTGGCGCTCACCTGCACGGCGCCAAACACGCATACGACCATCATTGGCACCAAGGCAGAAGCGATTCTCATCGCTGAAGACGACACGTCTCCATTCGTCCCTCCATTCACGCCTGTCGCGACACCACTGGAGGCGGGCTGCACGATGTTGGGGCGTGAGCGGAAGACGGCCTAACGGTGTGCGGGACCGTAGCCCAGCTTCATGGAGACGGCTGCGAATGGTCCTCGCCGATACCCCAGGAGCAACAGTGTCCCTAATTTGCTGGGAAGTGGCCGTGCGGTCCCCTACGGCACTGCGTAGGATCCTACTGTCTTGGCGTGCATCCGTGCGTCGCTGCGGTCCGGTCCCAGGTCGACGGGCACGTGCACCTTCCGCCGACCACTGGCGACAACATCGATGTACTGTGGAGACCTCACGCCCCACGTGTTGAGCAATTCGGCGGTACGTCCACCCGGCCTCCGGCATGCCCACTATACGCCCACCCTCAAAGTCCGTCAACTGCACATACGGTTCACGTCCACGCTGTCGCGGCATGCTACCAGTGTTAAAGACTGCGATGGAGCTCCGTATGCCACGGCAAACTGGCTGACACTGACGGCGGCGGTGCACAAATGCTGCGCAGCTAGCGCCATTCGACGGCCAACACCGCGGTTCCTGGTGTGTCCGCTGTGCCGTGCATGTGATCATTGCTTGTACAGCCCTCTCGCAGTGTCCGGAGCAAGTATGGTGGGTCTGACACACCGGTGTCAATGTGTTCTTTTTTCCATTTCCAGGAGTGTATATATATATCTCACACTTCGACTCGCACAACCATCATCACGAAACTTTCCTCCAGACCGAGCGGTACAAAAGGAACACGCATAACTCACTACCTCTGAAACTACCTAGCTACTCTCCCATGCAAACCACACATACTTAAATTACATGACATACACCACACTACAACATGGAATACAACACAAGGAATAGTCACAACATTATCACTTTCAGCTTTCCCACTTCAATTAGTATTTATCCCAGCTTCACACGACCCTGCCCCACTTCGTAATTCTTCTGTCCTACTATGAACTCTGGAGGATATATGCACGTCTTCCTGTGCAACGCAAGCCAAGTGGCGTTGCTGGATAGACGGCTGACTCACCTTGCTTCTCTCTCAGAGTATTATAGTTTGAATCAAACGTCACACGGAAACATAACACGTAAAGTAATATTAAAAATATATTCATCACACACGCGAGTCCTCAACTGATACCATGGACGAGTATTTCTCTTTGTCCTTTGTGTCATACACAGACTGAGACTCACACAGTACTCACCAAGTGGAAGTACTCGTCTCTAATTTCAAGTCCTGCACACGCCATTTCTTAAATATTTCAACTTATAGTACACACGCTAGTAATTCAGCTTAACTTAAGCACACGGAAGTATTTCAACTTATTGCTACACGTGGTTTCATTGTGACCGTTGGTCACTTCCGAAGATTACTACGATCCCATTAATATTACCTGCCTGACATTTAATTCTCCCCACGAAAGTTCCTGAAATAGAGAAATTATTATTTCAAACTACTCTTAAGTATTCCACATGCATACCATGTCTCCACTCTTGTCTTTACGGAGCACACCTAAGACAGGTCTTACCAACACAAGATCCAGCGGCAGAGTGCTGAGACATGGCCATTCTTCAGGTCCTCTCGCACCTCTGCCGAAGTGGGGGAGCACCTTGCTACCATATTGGTCAGCCACATTTCAGGCGCTCAAAGCTCTGGTAAATTTCATCTCTTTGGTTCCACCAAAGGTGGCCAAAGGATCGTCTCAAAGATGATCATATATTCACATTCACTATCTGCGGTTAGCGGACGACCATACATTCATTCATTTCACAGATCTCACCAAACTGGATGTAGGGAGCTATTTTGTGAGAGTGCACATGTGATCAATTAAATAAATAAATTGGCATTCTTTGCCACACTGGTATCCGGCTTCGCTGTATTAATTGAAATTGAGTTATTATTAGAAAAAATATATTGTTCTGACAAGAATAACGAAGAATGTTGTACCTATTTTCAATGTCGGGCGGTACTGTACCCTTTCACAGTGAAAGCAACAGCTTTCAAATAGCCCAACAACCAGAAGTCACACGGATTAAGATCAGGCGATCGGGACGGCGAGGCTGTAGGGAAAAGGCGGCTGATAATTCTAACATTTCCTAAATGGCGTTTCGGCACCTGCTTAACTGGATTTGCATAAAAATAATCTCGTTCACACTTCCACGTTGTTCGAGAGCTGGAATGATGTGGTTGTGCAAAAGACACTCATAGCGCTTACCAGTGACCGTGCAGGTAACAGGACTGGAAGCACCTGTCTCTTCGAAAAAATACGGCCCTATGTAAATGATGCTGTACACCCGCACCACACACACCTCTTGAGGGTGAAGTGGTACTGGTTGGTTTGTGTGTGGGTTTTCCGTTGTCCATATTCAATATTTCTGTGTATTAACATATCCTGTCAGATGGAAGTGGGCTTCGTCTATTCGCAAAATCTTCCACAGCCAATCATTGTCCACCTCCATGCGAACTAGAAATACTAAACCAAAGGTCTCTCTTGCTGGCGGGTCAACAGGAAGCCACTCGTGCACATGGGTAATTTTGAATGGATAGCAAAGAAGGATGTTTCGTAGGTACGCACCATACTCAATGGTATGTCCAATGTTCGGGTAATTCTCCGAACGCAACAAGTTTGCACACCACCACTCGTCTCCCCCTGCATTTCTGTTGCCATTGCTTCCACCGACGTCGAATCAATTCGTTTCCTCCCTCTACCAGGTTGCACACCAAACGAACCTGTCTTTTCGAATTTCCGAATCATTTTCTCCCACCCTTCAATGTCCAGAACTTCTGCAGAGTGACGTGTGCACAGCCGTCATTCTTGTAATATAGCTTTACAAGCAGAGCGCGATCCTGCAATGAGGCCTCATAGCGAACGTCGCAAACGCGAAAGGAGGAAAAGCCGTGTACCCGGCGTTTTCATACCAACTTCAATGGGTCGTGCGCATGACAAGTGTTTTCATTTACGTATTCTGACACACACAGTGCCATCTACTGATCAATTTCCACACTATTTTTGTCTTCTGCCATACGTTTTCCACCTTCTCCAGTTATATTCCGTTGCAATTTGACGTCATTCTGACCACTGGTATTATTTCTACAGCGTTTTGAAAGTTTAAGTTCAATTATAATCACCCTGTACATTTCATAATATAATACATTCTGCCTTTCATCCCTGCAATATTGCCTAAGTAGTTGATTTTTATATGCTATAACTTTGCTTGTATAACGTTGAAACCAATGGGAGAACATGTTTAGATATTCTACCTATAATTGCAAGTTCTACTGATTTAAAATTAGTTATACAAGTTGTCTTAGCAGATCTCGGTACTGCAGGCATATATACACTGTTGTAAACTACATTATATGCTATATTCACGTACATAGTTCACTGCGACATCGAAAAGTGTTTTCACCTATCGTCTCCAACAAGTTAGTCAATCCGTTGCAATCCATAATACACTATATAACCAATACAAATTATCTACATTCGAATGATGTAAATAGACAGACTTTGAAGAATCTTCTAAGGATAATAACTTCAATGTAGGAGCCCCAAACAGTTTGGTGATTGTGGCTTGTCGGCAATAGATATTGATGTCCACTAGAAGATGAGATAAATCGCATTGTGTTGTCATCAGCCTAATTATGTAATTCATTTACCTGTAGAGTTCTGCGAATCCATCTCGGTAAGCTCCAGTTCCACATTATGATGAATATTGCCATTCTCTACTGTTACCTCACAGACATTACCTGGTGCTAAACCGTTATTTACACCATTAGAACCACGCTAGGTTAGCATGTTTGTCGTGTTAAAAAGCAGCATTTTGAACTGAACTGGCAATACGAGATCACTGTAGGACTTGTATACTTCTCCAATGACAGTGCACTGTGTACATAGTTCGATGAGATCTTCACCTCAAAACAACTTGACTACTACAATCGCGGAATAGGAGAGTTCCCCCGGTGCTGGCAGACTGTTGTAAATAGTGAAGGAAAATATATTATAGACGACTAAAGACTATGTTATGTGTATATGTGCGATAATAAAACTTATGGGGAAAAAATTGTGACCTTACGTAGCAACCTAATTCATGCAGATTAAGCTACTTATTTTGTGGCGGTGTTCGTAGCGACAAACACTTCGCAGTAGAAAGTCACCGCCACACTTTTAATAGCGGGCCGACCGGTCCGCTGGAACAGTGAACAGAAAGATGAAAACCTAAACACTCTGATTAAATGAAAGTCGGTACTTATCTTTATTAACGAAGATACGGAAATCTGTCTAGTTCGGGTCGGAGCGGCTAGGTCAGCGTCGGCTGACGACAAACAACAACTCTGCTGCGATGAACACACAACTGACTAGCAAGTACACAATTCGGTGCCGAGTATACAACTGAGCGGCGAATACAGAACTGTCCTAGCGCTCGCGACTCCAGCGCTTCAGAACCCAGAAGCCAGCGGTGGCGCGCGCAGACTTGCGGCGATTTCCTGTCTCGCTGGCGCTGCTTATGCGGACGGCGTCCGGACTTTGATGCTGCCAACCTTTTGGCAGCGGGCTCGGGTGGCATTACTGGCTAGGATATAACACTCCTGCCCCCCAAATCGCCGCACCGTCGTTGAATAATGACGTGGCGAGCGTCGACGGCGGGGGAGGGGTCTGGCCGCAGGCGTAGCAGAAGAGACCGGGGCGGAGACTGTTGTCGGTGGCAGTCCCCGGTCCGCACCCCAGCATTGGCTGCGCGGGGCCTCGGGAAACACCGACTGAAAACCGAGGTCAGGGTGCACGCCTGTGACCACGGGCGCAGCTTCTGGTACTGGACGCGACGGGGCGTCGGGACCCACGAAGAGAGGCAGCGTCTCCTGACGCTGCGTCGACGGCTGCTGAGTGGGCGCCGGACAAGGCGCTGCGGTGTCAGACTCCTTGGGGGTGCCCAAGGAAAGCGGCTGCAGGACAGGCAGCACAGCCACCGCTTGGGAAGGGGGCCCGGCTGAGGGGTCGACGTCCACCAGCTCCGAAGGCGGTGGCGACTGAAGAGGGACCGCAGGCGCCGGAGCGACCACCTGGGGCGCTCCCGCATGAAGCTGCGCGAGAGGCATCAACGGGACGGGCTGTCGGCGTGGTAGCGGCGACGGCTGCTGCTGCTGCTGCAGCCCTGGGGGCGGCAGCGAAGTCGGAAGGCGCGGCTGGAACCCGCCGCGGACCAAATCTGTGGACAAAGAACGAGCGGCAGCATCCGGGCGGCCAGCGCGGCGCAACTGGTTCTGATGCCTCCTGTGCACCCCAGTAGCACCTTGAACAGTATAAAAACCGCGACCCTGGACACTTATCACGGTACCACGTTCCCAACGACGGCGACCGTGATAAACTCTGAAAAAAACGGCGTCGTTGCGCTGAAAACGCGTGCGATGCTCAGAAGCGGCGGGTCGATCCGGGGGATGCAACAACCGTAGTAGGGTGCGATGACGACGGCCGTGGAGAAGCTCCGCAGGTGAAGGGCCGTCGCGTAGCGTGGTCCGGTACGACGACAGGAACGTGATGAGGGCCTGCTGACGAGAGTGCGTAGCACGAAGGCGGTCCATATGATCCTTGAATGTGAGTACAAAACGTTCCGCTGCACCATTCGATTGAGGATGGAACGGCGGAGTAAGAACATGGCGAATGCCATTGGCAGAACAAAAACTTTCAAATTCAGCAGAGGTAAATTGTGGACCATTGTCAGACACTAAAACTTCTGGAAGACCCTCAATACAAAAAATTGAAGTCAACGCCTGTATAGTTTGTGCAGACGTTGTAGACTGCATGGGCACAACAAACGGAAAATTACTAAATGCATCTATCACGATGAGCCAACGAGAATTCCAATATGGACCAGCGAAATCAATATGTACTCGCTGCCAGGGACCGGCAGGGCGTGCCCACTCAAAATAGCGTTGAGGTGGAGCAGCTTGGTGTTCGGCACACGTCGAACAATCTGTAGATATCTGCGTAATCTGCTTATCAATGCCGATCCATGTACAATGACGGCGGGCAAGCTGCTTGGTGCGGACCACTCCCCAATGACCTTGATGCAACAAGTCGAGGACCTTGGATTGGAGCACTTGGGGAACCACTACACGAAGCTGGTCATTGTCGGTGCGTAACAGCAAAACTCCGTGCGAAACAGACAACAGATGACGTTGCGGATAATAGCGACGAACCACAGGATCCGATATGTCCTTTGCCTTGGACGGCCAACCACGTTGAACAAAATGTAATAGTAAACTCAGATGAGGATCCGTAGCTGTCTCACGTGCCACCTGACGATAATCAATCGGAAAATCCCGGAGGGATTGATGCTCATCGGCGTCAATCTGATGGCAAGAGTCGTCAGAGGAATCGAAGACATCATCCGCAGCAATCGGCAATCTACGAGGGTTGCCCAGTAAATAATGCCGCATATTTTTTTTTCTCCGAAATAAAAAATATTAGAAATGTGACACTTTAGGTGCGAGATATTTGAAGTTTCCCGCGTGTGTACGCAAAGTTTCAATTTCCTCCGACAGAGAGCGGTGGTGTAGGAATGTTCTAAAATGGCGTCTGCAGGTGACATCCGTCATAAACAACGTGCAGTGATTGAATTTCTCGTAGCAGAGGAAGAAACCGTGGACAATATTCATAAACGCTTGTGCAAAGTCTATGGAACATCTGCAGTCGATAGGAGTACTGTTGGTCGCTGGGCACAGAGGGTGAAAGCATCAGAGGGCGGTGCTGCGGAGCTCCGAGATTTGCCGCGGTCGGGAAGGCCTCCCACGGCTGTCACGCCTGACATGTTGCAGCGGGCTGATGTTCTCATTCGACGGGATCGACGTATTACGACTCGACAGAGGCTTATGTCAAAACATTAGACAAACTTAAGCAGCGCTTCCGGCGCCTTGGGCGTCATGTTAACCCACAGGATGTTTTGATTCAGCATGATAACGCTCGTCCTCACACAAGTTTGAGGACTTGTGAACACATCGCGAATGTGGGTTGGATAGTGTTACCCCATCCACCCTACAGCCCCGATTTGGCTCCTTCAGACTTCCACTTGTTTGGGCCAATGAAGAATTTCATTCGTGGAAGACGTTTTGCCGATGACGAAGAACTGATTCACGAAGTGACAACCTGGCTCCGTAGGCAGAGTACAGATTTTTACCGGCAGGGAATACACGCTCTTGTGTCTCGCTGGAAAAAGGCCGTCGAACTTGAAGGAGATTATGTGGAAAAATAAAGCAAGTAGACAAAACATCAGTCTTTCACATATGTAAATTTGATTGTTGTGGAATAAATACTTCTGGAGAAAAAAAAAAGGGGGCATTATTTACTGGGCAACCCTCGTAGAAAGCGCGTCAGCGTTTGCATGCTGAGCTGTAGGGCGATACAGTATCTCATACTGGTATTGTGATAACAAGAGAGCCCAACATTGTAGTCTCTGAGCTGTTCGCTGAGGAACTGGTTTAGACGGATGAAACAGTGACGTCAGGGGCTTGTTATCTGTTACTAAATAGAATGGTCTAACATAGAGGTAGTGATGGAATTTTGTGACACCGAACACAATAGCCAACGCTTCCTTGTCCAATTGGCTATAATTACACTGAGCTTTGTTTAGCAATTTAGATGCGGACGCAATAGGACGTTCGGTGTTACCGACTCGGTGAGACAACACAGCACCGAGGCCGAAAGAAGAGGCATCACAAGCTAACACCAGAGGCTTGTTAGGGTCGTAATGGACCAGACAACGATCATTCAATAAAGCCTCTTTAAGCTGCTGAAAGGCTGATTGGCAATCAGCTGACCACACA
Organism: Schistocerca americana; assembly: GCF_021461395.2. Classification (NCBI taxonomy): domain Eukaryota; kingdom Metazoa; phylum Arthropoda; class Insecta; order Orthoptera; family Acrididae; genus Schistocerca; species Schistocerca americana. The sequence continues at coordinate 54,952,913 of NC_060126.1, read as the reverse complement.
AACGGAACATTCTTACGGCGGAGACGATGCAACGGTGCAGCAATCTGTGATGAATTAGGTATAAACCTAATATAATATGTCAATTTGCCAAGAACTGCTTGCAATTCCTGCAGATTGCGAGGGGCGGGCAAATCACGAATAGCTGCTAAATGTGACTGGGAGGGATGAATGCCTTGAGCATTAATAACATGTCCCAGATACTCCAACTCCATAAGGAAAAATGAACATTTATCGATGTTGTAACGTAGGCCTGCCTGAGACAACACTTTAAACAAACACTCCAAATTACGGAAATGTTCAGCAGGCGTCCGACCGGACACAACAATATCGTCTAAATAGTTGCAACACGATGGCACATTAGCCAGAAGTTGTGACAAAAAACGCTGAAAAACAGCTGGAGCTGACGCACAACCAAAAGGCAAACGCAGAAAACGGAACAACCCCAACGACGTGTTTATGACAAAATACTGTTGTGATTGCTCGTCGAGGGGCAATTGCAAATATGCTTCACGGAGATCAATTTTGGAAAAGAAACGAGCTTCCCCTAACTTATCCATCAGCTCGTCCGGTCTAGGCAAAGGAAAAGAATCAATGACAGTCTGAGGATTAACTGTCGACTTAAAATCAGCACACAAACTTAACTTGCCAGACGGTTTCTTTATAATAACTAAGGGAGAAGCCCACTGGCTCGCTGAAACGGGTTGAATAACACCGTTGTTTTGCCAACGACGAAGTTCATCTGCTACAGGTGCCTGGAGGGCGTGAGGCACTGGACGAGCACGAAAAAATCGAGGCTGAGCATTATCTTTTAAAGTAATATGAGCGGCAAAGTTCGCAGCACAACCTAGTTCGTCTTTAAATATGTCACTGTATCGTTTACAGAAATCGGTTATGCTGTCTTGAGGAACAACAGAATTAATTTGCAACACGTTGTCTTGGATAGACAGGCCAAACAAGTCAAAACAGTCTAATCCGAAAATGTTTACACTGTCTGTAGCGCGGAGCACTGTGAATGAAACTGTTTTTGTATTGCCACGGAATGTGGCTGGCACGCTACAAACACCTAACACAGGAATTTGTTCTCCACTATAAGTAGCCAAAGAATGTTTTGCCGCTGAAAGTTTAGGGCGGCCGATAGCCGCATACGTAGCACTATTTATAAGAGTCACAGACGCACCAGTGTCTAATTGAAAATTGAAGGTCTTATCCTGGATGCGTAGCTTCACAAATAGTTTATTACACTGTCTCTGGATCGGTGCAGTGGAGGCGGAAGACACAAAATCAGCGCGTTTAGCGCGTGTTCGCTGCTTACGACAACTCGTGGGTTGGGCGGGTGGAACAACAACTCCCGCTTCACTTGCAGTCTGTACATTACTTTTTACAGCGTTTGAATTACGCTTGGGTCGCATAGCAGAGGGCTGGGTGGGTGGCTTATTGCGAACAAGTTTATTACCCACACGAACCATGGAAGAGCCTTTAAACGCGACCTTCTGGGCGGGCTGGCTTTGAAGAACATGAATATCCATGGGCTGGGCAGCACTAGAATTGTTCTTGCGTTTACGCAAACAAACAGTCTGGATGTGTCCTTTCCTTTGACAAAAGTGACAAACCGCGTTTCTTAAGGGGCAACGTTCACGAGGATGAACAAGAACACACTGAGGGCAAGACTTAACTATCATTTTGCACACGCGGCTGACGAATGTGTTTAACATGACGCGGCCGGCTAGTGTTTACAGTCTGACTCTGCCGGTGGGGCCGCGGGCGTGACACAACTTGCTCAGCACAGGCAATTTGAGAAATACATGGCTGATCTAACTCACACTCAGCATAGTCAAAAGTATCTTGGGCTTCAATGATGTTCATCACAGTCTCTAATGACGGGTTAGGCAACTTTAAGATAGCAGCACGAATACGAGAATCTGCAATGTTTTGAGTAATAGCGTCTCGTAACATGACGTCACTGTAGGAAGCTCCACACACACAATTAAATCGGCACTGACGGGTGAGGCCCTGTAAATCTGTTAACCACTGTTTATTAGATTGATGTGGCAGTTTCTTTAATCTGAAGAACTTGAATTTGGCTGCTGCCACATGAACTCGCGACTCGAAATACTCAGCGAGCTTGTTAACAACAACGTCATAGTCTAAAGCTTCTGGCTGGGATTCCGGGAACACAAAGTAGTCGATAGACTTCCACGCCTGCAGTGGAAATTAAATAAAGCTGCCGCTCAGTACCTGTGATTTTGTAGACTGTCATGTGCGCCTGCAACTGCGCGAAATATTCTCGCCATTCCTCTCGTGATGCATCAAAAGCACGGAAAGGTGGTGCTGCCTGTGCTTGTTCCTTTTGTGTTGGAGGATTAGCCGCTTGTTTGGCGATTGCTTCCACCAGACTTTGTATTTGCTGACTCTGTAACAAGATCAACTGTTGTAATTCGGCAGACATAGTGAACACAAATTAAACCAGCCCCCAAAATTTTATCGCTAAAATTAGTATAACCAGAAACAAGTTGAACCAGCCCTGCACACGAGTTCGGAAGTCCTCGTCGGCAGTTTTGTGGCGGTGTTCGTAGCGACAAACACTTCGCTGTAGAAACGGCTTACGAAGTCACCGCCACACTTTTAATAGCGGGCCGACCGGTCCACTGGAACAGTGAACAGAAAGATGAAAACCCAAACACTCTGATTAAATGAAAGTCGGTACCTATCTTTATTAACGAAGATACGGAAATCTGTCTAGTTCGAGTCGGAGCGGCTAGGTCTGCGTCGGGTGACGACAAACAACAACTCTGCTGCGATGAACACACAACTGACTAGCAAGTACACAATTCGGTGCCGAGTATACAACTGAGCGGCGAATACAGAACTGTCCTAGCGCTCGCGACTCCAGCGCTTCAGAACCCAGAAGCCAGCGGTGGCGCGCGCAGACTTGCGGCGATTTCCTGTCTCGCTGGCGCTGCTTATGCGGACGGCGTCCGGACTGATGCTGCCAACCTTTTGGCAGCGGGCTCGGGTGGCATTACTGGCTAGGATATAACAATTTACAACGAGTAAATTGAGAGAATTGCACTAGTTTTTTGTGATATGTACAGTGGCACCTAGTGCCTGGAGGGCAGTAGGCTGGGGTTAGTTTGGCAGAGATGTGGTGGTTGACGGGGCATTGTCTGTGGTCTGTGTGCTGTGACGTTCCGTGTAAGTGCTTACTTTAAACGTTGCTGCGGAACTTTGATTAAATAACATGAAAATTAAAACACCTCCACATGCTGACAGTTGATACCAGAAACATTAGGGCCAACAGCTTAAGCTTTGCTGTGTAACAACTTGTGAAAGTATGTCGAGCTTGTTCCAGAACGAACAAACAAATCTTACTTACAGACAGTATGATCAATCAACCACGCAGCAATTGACTAAACTTCAAGCTTTTTGCCTTCTTGAATATAGATTTGATTCGTTGCATGGTATGGCCGAGACGTCCACGACAAGGAATTGCATCAGCGGGTCATTCCATGTCAACACACCTAGGCGCCCCTGCTCGACCTTCACGTATTTCAACGAAAATTTATGAAAGTTTTCGCATGCGTCTATGATGAAGACTGGTAAAGTTTAACGTTCGTCGAAAAAATACTGGCCAGGATATAGTCACCTGTTTGACTGCATGCTCGGCTTTGCGAAGAGCGAGCGTGAATTTCTGGCGGCTTTCGGCTGTTGTATCTCGGGCAATATTTTGTTGAAAGAAATCAAATTTTACCATTTACGGTGCTCACTTCACAGAATCGAGCTTCCTTTGTAGGTTGCCGGTCAGCTCTGCTGATTTTCTGTAGCAAGATTCCACTTGCTAATGCCTCTCTCCTTTCAGAAGGAAGCCTGTGAAGTTTTCCTACCTTTTGATCTTCGAAAGTACATCTGACAAGAGAAACTCCCCGTTGCACGCCAACTCATATTTACTGGTAAGATGGCCCAGTGGATGGTCAGCTGACTTGTCGCCTTGTAATCAAACGTTTACGGTTTCCATTCGAGAGCCACTTCTTTTCAACTGCTGACAGAGCCCTTGTGCGGAATCAAATTTCACTATAGGTCCCTTCCATACACTTCACTTTTGCAAACGGACGTTACGTCAAAGCTATCGGACGTGTCAATGACCAGACGGACAACTGATAATTTTGTGGAAAAAAGTGAGACAAGAGTGAGATTTTCACCCGGATGTCCCACTTGTCCATCACAGTGACAACATCAACACGATGACGTGGCCCTACTAATTCTCTCGATTTGCTCATGTTGAGCTTGGAACATTCACTGTATTTTGCTTGTTTTTTCACAGTTCCTTACACTTTATTTCTGTTTTCATGCTTGATCTGTGGTCAGATTTTAACGGCCACTGAGCAATCTTAACACTAAATCTGAGGGTATAGGATGGGGAGTTTTCCTTGTGAGAAGTCAGCACTTTGGCATTCTTCAACAGAAAACCTCCTAGAACACACAGTAAATCATACGTACCACAATCTAAATAAAGACCAAATAAGGCAGAAATTATCGGATGACCCGATGTTAGCCAATCCTGAAATGCAGACGGCGACAAATGGCAGGGAAAAAGCTGGCCCAACCTCCCGTATACGAAGGTTTAGCATTCAAATGATCGTAAAACTTTGAACCTCGATTTCGCGAAAACGCTTCTGAAGCGCATCGTACTGGCGCAGAACTTCTTAAATCCAAGCAAAAGTGTACAACTTTTAATATATTTTGTGTGGGATCTAAAATTTTAAAACCTCTCTCACACCGGCCTGATTTAGCTTCACTGATCAGGATAGTAAAAACATGCGTATGTTAAGGGAATTTTCATTCACAAGGCAGGCTTATCACATTCACACAGTTCAATACTGTTATATCCTGATTAAATTGAGCTTAACTTAAATTCCATAAGGCAGTGAAGCCATTTCGAAGTCTCGGTGCGACGAAAATTGTCAGTCGATCTCCTGAAAACATTTGTAATAATTATTAACTTTCGGTGATCACATGGGGAAGACCGGAGATCTGCTGGTAAGACCGTGTTAGCCTATTTATTTGAAGTAACTGGATATCTTGAGCATACAAAACGGCAGGTTCGTCCAGTGTAAATCAGACGTTCCCCACTGATCCCGTGCAACACAACGTAGTTAGCAGACACTGTCAATAATAATCAGTTAAATAATACGCGAACACTCTTACTTTAGTTTAGCTCATGTATTAAATTCCTTCTCATACAGAATCTCATCAAGATGGCGACTAGCTCAACAATACATACATATACATCCTTCTTTCACGACTAATCGGCAAGAAGTCCTTCATTCTTTTCCCAAGAGAAAACATAGATAGCAAAGAAGCTATACCATGGAGTAAATGGACGCTCCAAGGAATAATTGGGCTTGAAACTACTTTGCATTGATAATCGGTAAGATAAGAAGAGATATTTCGAGATATATACTGAGTTATATAATTTATAAAATTTCTGAAAATATCGCGGAGAGACCGCTGCAAGAGACATTACAAACTGGCGAGCAAAGCGGGTGATCCAGTGGAGTTGTGCATCCAATGCGAGGCGAACCCCCTGCTGTGCGCTCACGGTGCACGACAGTTCGTTCACTTCCCTTCGCTCACTCACTTTCTCCAGTGGATGCCTCTCAACTACGCGTCGCCACCATCGCCAACGCTAAACGATCGGCTCGCTATTAGATAATTTTCCCTAAGTCACTCTCTCGAGAATCGAAAACAGTAGACAAATATTATTTAAATAAGTACTGAATTAGGTAAATTACGTCCTGGGTAGTCAAATATTTGACATTTACTACACTTCACATCACTTCACGCAAAGTGGCTTCATTAACATTACCTATCATTTTACGAAGTCAGTAATAAGTCGACAACCCAGTCAAGTTTCCAGTACAGTTGGGAGTTTACGTGGATGCGATAATTATTCTTGGGAACCGAAATCCGGAGGTCATACAGGGCCCTTCAGAATGCATACAGGGTGAACCCTAAGACAAGCGACAATCTAGAGGGACAAGACAGTGATTGGAAATGGAGGAAAAAAGGTCCTATGAACATATGTCTGGAGATGGTCGGTGAATGTGTGTAGCGAGAACAAATCGTTCCGGAACACAGTACAGAGTTACATACCATCCACGTCACAACAGATGTTCCAAGTGGCCTCCGTAGGATGCAATGTACACGTTGACGCGTCGCATCATGGACTGCCGCACTCTTTCGCACGTTCTACCCCGTGTCTGAATAGCGTCACAGGTGTCGTGAAAACGCCGTTGAAGGGTCTGCACATCAAGAACTCGTTCAGCATACACAACGCTTTTCAGATGCCCCTGGACGTAAGAACCCAGGGTGTTCCAGTAGAGTGATCTAGCAGCTCCAGAGTCATATCCAACGTCCAAGGAGGATGTCTTTGAGGTGTTGGCGAACTGTAATATAGAGGTCTGGTGGTGCTCCGTCATGCAGAAACCACTTAACCTGGCATATTGCCAGGCACATTATCAGTCAGCGCAGCCAGGTATTCTGCAGGAGGTCCAGCTACGTTCCTCGGTCTAGGCGGTGTGGAATAATGACCGGTCCAAGTATGTGGCCGCCAAGAAACCCTGCCAACACATTGATGCTGAACCGATACTGATGACTTGCCTCAACCATTCGCCGAACATTGTCTGTAGCCCACAGACGACGATTACACAGATTGATGATGGCGGTTGTGGTTAATGTTGCTTCTTCAGTATCTCGTAATTGTGATGGTCTAGTGAAAAACCGTCGACAAAATCATTCTGTAGAGGGAAGTCCGCTGCTTATAGTGCTTGCACTCTTTGCAGGTGATATGGATAGTAGCGGTTGTCATACGGAATACGAATAATCGTACTCCGACTTACATCATGCTGGCGGCCCACTTGCCCGGAGCTTCTCTTCCTCTCAATATCCTGTAGAACACGGCCTCCAAATCTGGTATCGGTACAATCCGACACCTCCCTGCACGTTCATCTGTCTGAAGAGACCCATTATCACACAAACGCCCAGAAAGGGCTTGAAATGTTGTGTGAATTGGTTGGTGTCTGTGGGGGAAGTTTTTTGGTATCTGCTTGGCCGTACAGAAACAGTATCTCGGCTTTTTCCCAATTTGAATACCAGACAGTTCTGCTGCTTACAGTACGCTGCATCAATCTCTCAGCCTGCAACACGCAAGGAACACACGGCACGTGTACAGAGGAACTGTCATTCGACAGCGCCGTGGCAACGACGCATTTCCGGACACTTGTTCATAGGACCTTTTTCCTTCATTTCGAGTCAGGTTTTATTAATGTTCACCTTGTATATGAATGTTTACGTGACCAAAGAGGGCAGGAAGTGGCAAACAGCTGACAGGTTATCAGAACTGAAAGGAGACACAAACGTAATGAGTGGTCATTCTGACGTGATGAAACTCATGGTTATAAAATACAGACACGAAGTGCGTACAGAACTGTGGAAAAACTGATAGAATTAGACCTCGGGGAAGATCAGTTTAGATTTCTGGAGCAGTGTATGAAAAGGTGAAACTTATAAGATATACAGAAGAAAAGAAAAGCTACATTTGCAACATTTGCTGAAGTAGAGAAATTTTTACAATGTTTACTGCACCACAAACTACGAAATTCTGCAGGAAGCAGGAATAAAGCACAGGAAGCGAAAAGTTTTCTATGACTTGTACAGAAACCAGACTGCAGTTACAGGAGTTGAAGCAGTGAAGCAGAATGTGAGGAGGGAGTGAGGCAGGTTTGCAGCCTACCACTGGTAGCACTCAATCTGGACGTTGAGCAAGCAGCGCCGGAAAGCAAGAAAATAATTTGGAACTTTGAGATTTGACGATGTCTCTGAGATCACATAAGAGACTGAATGTATTTGGGAGAGCAGATGAACGGAACGGAATACTTGCAGACAGGTTATAAGATGAATAACACCAAAAGTGCATCAAGGGTAGTGGAAATGTATTCGAATTACATTAAGCGATACTGAAGGAATTAGATTTGTAAATGAGAAACTAAAGGTGGTATATAAGATCTGCTGTTCGGTTAGCAAAACAACTCATGAATGACAAGACAGAGAATACAGACTGATAACAGCAAGAAAAGCGTTTCAGAAAATTGTTAACATCGAGTACAAAATTAAGTGTTACGAAATAGTTTTTGAAGTTATTTGTATGGGGCGTTACGTTACCCGTAAGTGCTGCTAGGACAAGGAGCGATTCAAGCTAGAGGAGAATAAAAGCTTTTGAAATGTACCGTAGCAGAAGAGTGTTGTAGCTCTGTTGGGCAGATGGAAATGCTAAAGAAGATATACTGTACAGAATTCATGAAAGGAGAAGTTTGGTTGGAATGACAAATACTAAATCATCCAGGAAGTTTTCTGCATGTTAATACAATGAGTCGTGTGTTTGAGCTCAGTGCATTGACAAGGGTAACACATTCAGCTTGAGTTACGCACCCGAAGTGCTGATCGCAGGAGGTCGAGATTTCGACGAGTACTGACGTCACTGCCGTGAAGCCTGTCGTATGCCTCACAGCGCTGCCTCGCTCCCACCGAATGTAGGTCACATTTTGGCGTCACGGCATTTTTTTCTTTCCTTCACTTCACTTTTGTCAGATTCCTACCCAAAGCATTCGCCCTCAACTTCATAAAAAATCTATAACTGCAATAAATATAAAATATACGTGCTTAGCATTTTCAATGAAAGCAACAAGAATGACTCACACATGAAAATGAACAGAAGAATGCATAAGTAATTTTATCACAACAAGGGCCTTGCTACATGTTTTGTCGCTCTAGGCGAGAACTGAAAAATGACGCCCCTTCTTTCTTACCATCATCGGTTTCCCCAGTATCGACCCGACTCCTCCGCCACCAGCATCATACAACGGCACAACAACGAAAATCTCCTATTATACTTTCAATCATTAAACTAATATGACCAAACGTTATCATTTTCTGGCGACAGACGTCAATTAAACTGACACATGACAATTGTTCAGCAGAGCCAAAAAGGAAAAGAGGGACTCAGGGAGGCATGGCATCAACAAAGTCGCAACATGATCGTAAGCCAGCGCACGACTCCGTTCCAGCGCTCGACATAGATGAATCAAAGATTGCTTCTGTCTTGTACTCAGTAGCTGCTGCTATAATTTTGAGGTAGGTAGAGGCAATGTTTTTGCTTTCGTCAAAGTAAGTGAAGATTTATTAAGTAATTCTTCCGTATGTCCTTGAAAACAGTGCGGTGTTTTCATTTTTCATCTTTTCAATTTTTCCTCCTGATTTGGTCAGTTTTTTGGCTGTTTGATTCGAAAATAATTTTTTCTGCCCTTTGTCGTTCTAGGCAGCCGCCTAGTCATGCACATTAGTAGTAATTACCCTGGTTACAACTGACTAGAGTTTTCAAGCACAGCAGAGAATAAACCTGTGTTATTTGTACACACCTTCGGACCAGGAAGGCACTAGCAGTTTCGACAGAACTGAATTGTAACCAAAGAAGCGTATTTGCAGCCAATACACAGATTTTGAGACGTTGGCGAAAGAGCAGTTTTGTACAACAGTTATGAAATATTCAAATTTTAAGATTTTAAACATGGCTGAATTTTTAAGTGGGACAGTACCCGCTGCTATTAAAATCTTAAAAGAAGCATAAATATGAATGTCAGTGGTGTTCGTTGTGGGAAGCTAGTACAAGTAAGTTACATCGTATCGTAAACATTGGAAAGACTGACAGCGGTTTGTTCCATGTTGTTGCTTGGATGCCAGGTGGAGATATATTCTTTTCCATTGTGCTATGTGTACACAGTGAATTCATTGCAACGATACTGTCAGTTATTGTGCCATAGTGGACGTAGCAGCAAGTGCTTGACAGGTGGTATTTCCCAGTGGGAGAAAAGCTGACATGCTCATGGTTTATGGTGAATGCAGGAAGTATGCCGTTAGTTCGCGTATCGTGTACGCCGAAAGATATCGCGATAAACGTCAACTTATACAACCTCCTCAATCCATTACAGATAATATGAAAGTGTATGTTACGGCTGCCTGCGATGCAGTTTTCTCTGGAATGCTGCAATGTGTGCAGCAATCGTTGGCTGGCAGACTGCAAGCTGGTTCTGACGCTGGTGGTGGTCATTTTGAGCACAATCTTTCAGCGTGCATTGGTTCTTTAAATATCAGGCGCGACAGAGGTACTGCATTAGCATTTGTTAGTCTTTCGCTTGTCCTATGCAATGTCCCATTTAACAACACACCTCCGGAGACGTGCGCAGGGCTGCTCATATGCACCCATGTGAAATTGACATTAGTTTTTGTTATAACGTGAAACAAATAAATGTCGGCGTTTAAAATGATCAAACTACGATACATCGTAAACTGCTTGCACTAGATTCTTGCAGCAAACACCACTGAAATTCTAATGTAGTCTACTTTGATTGTGATATTATCGCTAGGCGTTGGTACTTTCAAATATTTGTACCTCTTCAACATAAGTACATGTATGAAACGCATATCACACTGTGTATGACTTCATAGTTGGGCCCCTGTCACCATTCCAATCTGTGAAATCCACATAACAACGGCACCTTCCTTTATAGAAATATTTGTTGTTCAAGTTTTAGATGATTCATCCTGTGTGGTAAACAGTGTCGGCCCCAAATGGAACCTTGCAGTACATAATAAATATTATCAAAAGTCTCTATGGTATCTGAGTGCCAACAGTTACAGAACAGTACTGGTGCTATAAAAATGTACGACTTGTGTGAATCCAGGTATAAATGACTGAAACGATATTTGTAGTTCTGATCGTCAAATAAATTTTCTATACTACTGAAGCGGCCCCAGCACAACCTTCGGCTTCTACACTTTCACTGGTCGCGGATATCACATGAGGATAGGCGACGTGTTGGCCTTTTAAGATCGTTTGGCGTAGAAGCTCTGCGACAGGCAGTGAATCTCTTCTCAAACAGTTTTAACTTATGGGGCGTCATAGAAGGTCACGATTCTAACAAATCATTGAGCAACTAAAGTTGTTCACAGTGTCTCGGTTTTGATAATGCTTTCAACCAGGACGTGTCCCCATATTGGTTACTCGTACAGCATTACACCTTTCACTATAGATTCATTTAGGAATGATATTCCGTTTTTTAAACGATACGAGACAGTTAACGCACCCTTTGCTTCATACGCTGTTTCTGTTATGTGTTCCTCAAAGGTAAGGGGTTTTCTCCAAGTCATATTTGGTAGACGCGTTTCATGGAATGTTTCCATTGAACAATCGCGAAGTTGCTTCTAAATTCTGTCTTATTGTCATATAAACAGCCGCTTAACATTTGTTGATATTTACTTTGACCTGCCATTGCGTAAATCGATTTTCAGACTGTATTAGATATCTTCGGAATTCTTAGTCAATGTTCATTGCTTTGTCGTCTGGTTGATACATCACTGTATCGTCCTTGAATGTGAACAGGATACAACTTTGATATCTTAAACAAAGGTGCACTGTACGTGCATACCGGGTGTAATCACTCCACACGTGGAATGGGTCCTTCGAGATGTCATGATGAGCACAAGGTGGAGCCAACTGCAGGTGGTGGCTCATGTCGGGCCCAATGATCTGCGTTGCTTTGGATTAGAGGAGATTGTCTTTGTTTTTGAATGGCTATGTGTATTCATAAAGGCTGATAGTCATGCTTTCGAGATGAAATCAGGGCTCCCCACTTGGAGCATAGTCGACAGGACTGATTGCGGACCTCTGGTAGGGTCTGAATCAGAGGCTTGGACGGTTCTGTGACCATATGGCTGCAGGTTCCTCGACTTGCGCCATAAAGTGGTGGGGGTACGCAGTCAGACTGGGATTATCAACAGGATGCAGGAAACTTTTTCCAGAATTTTATTCCCACTCTGGTATTCCCTCTCGTAATGAAACCGCAGGACTGGAAGTCTCTAAAAAGGGCAATCATAAAAATTGAAAGAAAAACATAGGTACAAAGAATGTTAACTGCGAAGAAACCATGGGTAACAGAAGAAATACTTTAGTTGATCGGTGGAAGAAGGATGTATAAAAATGTTGAGGAAAACTCAGGAATACAGAAATACATGTCGCTGAAGAATGAAACAAATAGGAAGTGAAAGGAAGCTAAGACGAAGTGGTTACATGGAAAACTTGAAGAAATCGAAAGAGCAATGATTGTCCGAAGGACTGACTCAGCATACAGGAAAGTCAAAACAACCTTCGGTGAAATTAAATGCAAGGGTGGTACCATTAACAGTGCAACGGTAATTCCAACGTTAAATGCAGAGGAGAGAGAGGCTAGGTGGAAATATGACATTGAAGGCATCTATGAGCGGGAAGACTTGTCTCACGAGATAGAAGAAACAGGAGTCGATTTAGAAGAGGTAGTGGATTAAGTATTAGAATTTAATCTGCAGATAACTTAAGGTCAAATAAAGCAGAAGGTATAGATAACATTTCATCAGAATTTCTAAAATCATTGGGGGAGCGGCAAAAAAAAAAAAAAAAAAAGACTATTGACGTTGGTGTGTACATACCACAACATCTGACTTTCGGCAAATATCATCCACACAATTCCAAAGACTGCAAGGGTTGACAAGTGCGACAATTATCGTACAATCAGCTTAACAGTTCATGCACGAAAGTTATTGACGAGAATAATATACTGAAGAACGGAAAAGAAAATTGAGAGTGTCTTAGATGACGATCAGTTTCGATGTAGGAACGGTAAAGGCACCAGAGACACAATTCTGACGTTGCAATTGATAAATTGAGCAAGACTAAAGAAAAATCAAGGCACGTTCGTAGTATCTGTCGACCTGGAAAATGGTTCGAAATTCTCAGAAAATTAGGGTTAAGCTATTAGGAAAAACGGGTAATGTACAATGTAGAAAGAACCAAGAGGGAACCTTAAGAGTGAGAGACGAAGAACGAAGTGCTCGTATTAAAAAGTGTGTAAAACAGGGATGTACTCTTTCACCCATACTGTTCAGTCTGTACACCGGAGAAGCAATGATGGAAATAAAATTTAAGGTGAAAGGATATAAATGATACGATTCGCTAAAGACATTGCTATTCTGAGTGAAAGTGAAGAAGAATGACATGATATGCTGAATGGAATGAACACTCTGATGAGTACAGAATACGGATTGAGAGCAAATCCAAGAAAGAGGGAAGTAATGAGATGTAGCAGAAATGAGAAAAGGGAGAAACTTAACATTAGCAAAATAATCAGTGATGGACGAAGCAAGAACATGAAAAGCAGACCAGTAATTGCAAAAAGAGCATTCCTGACCACGAGGATTCTACTACTATCAAACATAGGCCGTAATTTGAGGAAGAAATTTCTGAGAATGTGTGTGTGTGTGTGTGGAGCACGACATTGTATGGCAGTGAGATATGGGCTGTGGGAAAACGGGACCAGAAGAGAATCAAAGCATTTGAATGTAGCGCTACAGGCGAATGCTGAAAATTAGGTGGACTGATAAGGTAAGGAATGAGGTGGTTCTGCGCAAAAATGCAAAGGAAAGTAACATGTGGAAGACACTCACAATGAAAAGGGACAGGATGACAGGACATTGTTAAGACATCAGGGAATGACTTCCATGGTACTAGAGGTAGCTGCAGAGGCAAAAAACTGTAGAGGAAGACAGAGACTGGAATACATCCAGCAAATGATTGAAAACGAAGGTTGCAAGCACTGCTCTGAGATGAAGAGGTTGTCACAGGAGAGAAATTCGTGGCGGGCTGCACAAAACCAGTCATAAAACAGATGACTCAAACAAACAAAAGCTATTAAACTGGCTGACCTTGGGCAGTTGCTGTTCCGGATGTCTGCTGGATATACGCCAAGCCACGTTGAGTCCTCGTGGACAGCGTTCCCACAGCGCGTACTGCTTACAACGGACGCTATCACAAAAGCATTGTAGACCGTGGGAGGCCTTAGCATGTCACTGACGACGTATCGATTTTTCCCTACAGCGTAGGTGCGTAGGCGTCGTACAAGCATCAATACGATACGCTATTCAGTTTTTGATAATCTTCTCTTGCCATTTCACAAAATGTTTTACGAACATGAGCCAAGCAGAAACGACGCAATATGAATAAAATAAACAATAAAACTTGTTTATATTACAAATCACTCTTTAAAACGATAAATTATAGCATATTCTGAGTAATATGACATACAAACTACGTATTTTAATAATACAATAAAAAATTGTAATATCACAACATTAGCCACAGTTTTTGCACTAGTACTATGTGGACCAATAGGCTTTTTGCACGTCTTACAGGGATGAGCCGTTTTTTTCTTCAGTTCTGATGGACAGGCGTAGCAGATTCGTCTGTTTCTGCCTCCTCCATCAAGTGCTGCCTCTTATCTCCGAATTCGTCGGTTCGGAGAGCTCAGGTAATTGTCACTCGTAGCAGTCAGTCACAACCTGTTGTTTACAGTGCGTCATTGCATCTGAGGCAACGCTAAAGTATGTGCTAAGATTTTTAGGAATCTATCTTGAGAGTAGGGAGTTTGGGAGTTTGATCTCGATAGGGACAATCAGGTGCTAGGTTGGGTATTGGCTCTACCCAGGAAATCTGGTATGACTGGCAGGTCGACGGTCCACATCTCCACGTTTCATTTCAAAGTGCGACGCATAAAGCGATCTGACAACCAAGTCGCTGACGCCCCCAGTCGCGTGTTTCAGGAGGAGGGGAATGTCCGGAATAAGGACGTAAGTGTGTCTCACCTGGCTGTGTCAGCCATTTTAGTGGAAGTTTCCCAGTTGCTTGTGACCTTAAAACCAAATAGTATCAAGATCAAGTTTGTTTGTGTGGCCATTCCCAGCAGCAAACGTTTACAAAAAAAATCGCGACGTGAACTGTTTAATTATCTAAAACTAACAAAATTGTATCATTGTAGGTCCCACTGATGATGCCTTAGAACAGGAAAAGGCGAAACGCGTATGGGATACATAAATTAAATAGCAGCAGGAAAAGGCAGTTTTATTTACAAAACAGGTATCTAGATCCATTGAGCGGTCGATTAAAAAAGGAATTCATATCCGGTGGAGAGGTTAGTGACTACTCCATCAGGAATGTCATACTATGTAAACTTGTTAACAAAGGGGAGATTTTAAAATTCGTTTGCCTCAGGAGCTGGTGCCTCCCGTTCTCCATTATTTTCATAATTCTCTAGTGGTAGGGCATCAGGGCCTTTATAGAACCTTGGGAAAGGTTAAGGCTCACTTCACTTGACCCACGTTGTATACAGATATCAGGCTATTAGTGTGTAGCCTGTAAGAAGACTAAACCCACTAATAGTCGTCCGAAGGGGTTGTTACAATTCGAGAGCAACGAGAACCCTATGGACAAATTTACCGATTATGTAGGGCCGCCTACGCCTCCTCCTACCAAGAACGGGAGCCAATATGTTCTGGTGGTTGTTGACGTGTTTTCCAGGTTTGTACGAATAATCCCTAGTAGTTGAGTCACGGTGGCCATTACCATTACACATCTGAACAACATATTCAGTTGGTTTGTATCCCCTACAGCTCTTGTTAGTAATAACGCTCTGGCGTTTGTTTCCGAACAGTTTAATCAGTTTTTCTTTTACAACGCTGTTAAACACCTAAGCACCACGCCATATTATCCCAAGGCATCTATTTCCAAGAGAGTGAATAACAAGTCAGTTTTGATTATTTACCATCGTAAGTCTCCATCTTACCTTTCCTCAATTTTGCATTAAACACTGCACAGCACGAAGCATCCAAGGCAGTTCCTGCCACTCTCTTGTTTGCATATCTCACAGGGGAACTTCCCCTGTATCCAGCTTGTGGGACATCAATGACCTCCTGCCTTCATCCGTTATTCCTGAAGATCTTTGGGAAAATTGGGAACGGGCCAGAAATAAAATAGGTTAGCCCACCACCACCAGGCACGGTGATATAATAGGAACAGAGATCCCTTTCATGGCGAGGTAGGATATAAGTTTCTGTGAAGAACTGTGTCCTTCAGGTGGGGGTGGTGCCAAGCTCGGGAAGTTCACTCCGCGTTTCGTACGCTCATGCTCTATCATCAAAATTTTGGGGCCGGTTAACTTGTTTCTCATGGTACTCAGGGTGCAACTTATTCAACTTAAGCCCGTTATTCAACTTTTCATTTCTTCTTCTGTAGGTCAGGCTGGGGTGCATTGGTTTAAGAGGGCAGGTTGAATCTTGGCGGGGCTGCTGCCGTCGCCTTTCGAATTCATGGTGCCACTAGCTCGATCTGTGGTGGGATGTCCCCCTAGTTTGAGGCCACTAAGATCTTTACTCGAGGTTACAGAGATGGGGCCTGTTCTGGAGTGGTGAGTTGGGGAGCAGTAACGGAGCGAGCAGGACGGTGTCAGAGGTCGTCCCGGCGAGTAAGGTGAGCTTCCGCACAAGCATCTTGCACACGGAGTCCGGCGAGTGATTGCTGAGCATATTTGTGGTCCGATTTGAATCCGCGGCTGACTTCGAGTGCCATCTTCGTGCGTAGCCTGGTTAGCTAGCTCTGGCACGTTTCAGACCGATGAGAGTGTTGAAGCCGGTTTCACTGTGCTGAAGTCTGACCCCCTTTTGAACTGGCAAGCTTCAGCTTCGAGTTGTGAACTTCACTTAAGTTTTGGATTTTGAGGTCTTAACCGCTATTTTCTTATTGATATGGTCTATGGTTCCTGGAGTTGTGGTTGTCGTTTGCTTTCTCTTAATCGATACTGGATTTGGTTGTTTGTCAACAGGCTATCTTAAACTGAGTGAACCAATGGTGTTTCCTGAGCTGGAGCGCTAACATGTTCCTTCCGTGCCATGGCCGGAACCCCACGTCGTTACGCAGTACCTACATTGTTAGGTTTTCGCCGACCTCAACGCCACGCATCTTCGAACACCAGACAAATTCATTTCTCTTCTAATACTTATAGGTGCCGGTTTCGAGATACATCCGCATTACAGACGTTATCGCTCTGTTAATTACATTGACTTAGGAGATGCCAGGGCTTCAAAATTCGCAATTGCTGAGGCTATGTGATTGGGTTTGGCAGCCTATTTATCTTTCAGACGTTTCGCTATCGTTGTGAAGGATGTATCTTGCAGTGACGCGGGTGTACCGTTTGGCTAGTTGTTACTAGTTGTTGACTTCATACTTCTGAATCATCCTACAAAGTTTGTAACATCATCACGGAATCACCATCTAACAAGGTGTTTTTTTCCACCGTGTACAAACTCTGATCGGTGAGAGGATGTAAATCATAAAGAGTCTAACTGACTTCCATGCTTGAGACCGTTTATTGTTACAGAGGCTGCAGTGTAATACGCGCTATACCATGCGGCCACGGCTACACTCAGCACGGTTTCCTCCTAGAGGGCGGTACTGTTCCTCATACGTCATGCCCTGGCGTCCTCTCCTGCCACAGTGTTCGATAATGTTGTGTCCGATTCACTACTCTTTGTGATTCACCTTGCAATGGGTGTGATACAGCGCTGTACACAATGGTTCCATATTCGAATCGAGAGCTTGCCGACATGCTCTTTTCTTGCAGAAAGACAAATGGCAACAGCGGCGGGCAGCGCGGTTGTATCAGGGGACCTATCCTCACTGACAACAACCACAGAATTCAATTTTTGCAACAGTGTTTCGCCGTTGGTCTGATACAGGGACGTTTCAGAAAGCAGGAAGTCGTGAAGGACGTACCCAAAATGTTTGGGCACTAGACCTGGACGAAAATGTGATTAACACTGTGGAAGCGGACCACCGTGTCAGTACCGCCTATGCCGGTTGAACGATGCGCCAATGTGAACACTCTCCATGAAAACTGTTACTACCTATATCACTTACAGCACGTCCAGGGCTTACTAGCGATAGATTTTCCACATCGGCCAAAATCACATTGTACAGATACATTTACAGGCGTCGGTGCATATAACTTTGATGTTATTACATTTCCGGACATTCTGTGTAAAATTTTATCTCTAGAAGTGTGTAACATGAATTGTGAAACACCTTGTTTATTATCTGCTTACAGTGAAGTGATCGATCCGTTAGTGCACAATTGCTGAATCGTTCTCTTGCTTCTAATCTTTCGCACCCTGATTACTAACCACTATGAGGAACTTGAATAGAACTCTTAAGTCCCGAACGATTAACGTCTTAACAAAAAGTGGAATTGTCTCCCTAATTAGTTCGTGAAATGTAAATTGATTTCACCCAAACTTTGGGCAATCATAGAACATTGCTCCCTACTTTCCCGTAACAACATTGACCGCTTCGTGAACAATTTTTTCGGCCATAAATAGTCGGCAATCTCTTGGGATTTGAATTCTTTTCACTTAGCCACGCTCTAATTGGGAAGCTGGCGCGAGCAGTATCCATGGAGTGAATCAAAGAGCATGAGGACAGGATTTAACATTAGCACGTGCAGTAGATCTAGCATTAATAGAAGACGCATCAATTGCCTCTTGTAAAGAGAAGTTTAGTGAATACAGTCAGCTGAGAGACTGTAAGACCTATTTTCGACTTATTTTGTATCGGTGTCGATATTTCTACGTCAATTTGTAGTATTGATTACGTATAATGTTGTATCTGTGATGAAAATTCTTTTACTATGTATACATGTTTCAATTATGTGAAACGTTTGAACGATGTTTTTCTTAAATTATGCTTGTAGATTTAAATAACTAATGGAATGATTGTTATGTAATGTATTGTAAATGACTTGGTCAATCGGGAACATAGGGTTGAATGTAAAAGATGTGAGGAAGCCCTGCAGCTACGGAAGTGGAAAAGATGTGGTTGGCGCGCAAGTGGCTACTCGTCGCTAGGAGTAGCGGGTCATAGTGGCTCATATTCCATGAGTTTTGAGGACAGAACAGCTCAAGGGCAGTATTTATGCGCCCCTGATGCTGTAATTCGTGATACCGTTATCATGGCACGGTTTTTGGCCCTACCCCGACAGCAAGAAGATCAATAATAGGGCGAGAGCAACAGTATTGCCATGACTGCATCGCTGCCAGGTTAACAGCCACTGCAAATTACGCCACCAGTGCCACCAGCCGTCCAATAAATTGTTTTGTACTTGGCACTCTGTAAATGGACCACTTATTTGTGAAAATTGCTTGACTTTAATAATAATCGTGGTATTATTAAAATTTCTGTCTTATACCCGTTATTATACCAAATCACAAACCTGGACTGGATTCCTATCCTAGTCAATTTAATTATGAGCATCCTTATTTATTATAAGAAAGTGGCTGAAATTAAATTTAACGTTGTGTTGTTACAGGGTGTTTCAAAAATGACCGGTATATTTGAAACGGTAATAAAAACTAAACGAGCAGCGATAGAAATACACCGTTTGTTGCAATATGCTTGGGACAACAGTACATTTTCAGGCAGACAAACTTTCGAAATTACAGTAGTTACAATTTTCAACAACAGATGGCGCTGCGGTCTGGGAAACTCTATAGTACGATATTTTCCACATATCCACCATGCGTAGCAATAATATGGCGTAGTCTCTGAATGAAATTACCCGAAACCTTTGACAACGTGTCTGGCGGAATGGCTTCACATGCAGATGAGATGTACTGCTTCAGCTGTTCAATTGTTTCTGGATTCTGGCGGTACACCTGGTCTTTCAAGTGTCCCCACAGAAAGAAGTCACAGGGGTTCATGTCTGGCGAATAGGGAGGCCAATCCACGCCGCCTCCTGTATGTTTCGGATAGCCCAAAGCAATCACACGATCAACGAAATATTCATTCAGGAAATTAAAGACGTCGGCCGTGCGATGTGGCCGGGCACCATCTTGCATAAACCACGAGGTGTTCGCAGTGTCGTCTAAGGCAGTTTGTACCGCCACAAATTCACGAAGAATGTCCAGATAGCGTGATGCAGTAATCGTTTCGGATCTGAAAAATGGGCCAATGATTCCTTTGGAACAAATGGCGGCCCAGACCAGTACTTTTTGAGGATGCAGGGACGATGGGACTGCAACATGGGGCTTTTCGATTCCCCATATGCGCCAGTTCTGTTTATTGACGAAGCCGTCCAGGTAAAAATAAGCTTCGTCAGTAAACCAAATGCTGCCCACATGCATATCGCCGTTATCAATCCTGTGCACTATATCGTTAGCGAATGTCTCTCGTGCAGCAATGGTAGCGGCGCTGAGGGGTTGCCGCGTTTGAATTTTGTATGGATAGAGGTGTAAACTCTGGCGCATGAGACGATACGTGGACGTTGGCGTCATTTGGACCGCAGCTGCAACACAGCGAATGGAAACCCGAGGCCGCTGTTGGATCACCTGCTGCACTAGCTGCGCGTTGCCCTCTGTGGTTGCCGTACGCGGTCGCCCTACCTTTCCAGCACGTTCATCCGTCACGTTCCCAGTCCGTTGAAATTTTTCAAACAGATCCTTTATTGTATCGCTTTTCGGTCCTTTGGTTACATTAAACCTCCGTTGAAAACTTCGTCTTGTTGCAACAACACTGTGTTCTAGGCGGTGGAATTCCAACACCAGAAAAATCCTCTGTTCTAAGGAATAAACCATGTTGTCTACAGCACACTTGCACGTTGTGAACAGCACACGCTTACAGCAGAAAGACGACGTACAGAATGGCGCACCCACAGACTGCATTGTCTTCTATATCTTTCGCATCACTTGCAGCGCCATCTGTTGTTGAAAATTGTAACTACTGTAATTTCGTAAGTTTGTCCACCTGAAAATGTACTGTTGTCCCAAGCATATTGCAACAAACGGTGTATTTCTATCGCTGCTCGTTTAGTTTTTATTGCCGTTTCAAATATACCGGTCATTTTTGAAACACCCTGTATTTGCACAGCCAATCATAATTTTGAGTAAGTCAAAAGACTGCTTATGAAAGAAAATTTGATATTTAAAGAGTTATAGTTTGTTGCGCTTTACTTAACCAACAATTAATGATAAGAATACTTACCATTTCTCATAGAAACTGGTGTAGTTTTGTTAATGAGCATGGTTCTTCAAACAGTGAAAGTTTAAGGGTCCTCATTTACTAGGCTAGTTAGCTAATGAAGCAATGCAAAGACTCCTTTAGAGCCACTGTAGTTAGATCTTCGTTGTCTCAAACAGAGTTTAAGAAAGAACTATTTACTGTGTTATCTATTCTAATGCACACTGGTTAACGCACAGGCATAGAGACCCTGTACTAAGCAATGAAGTTGTACATTATGATCATTAGCAGACCCCCTAATTTCAATTTAGAATCATTTGAAACTTTTCCCTGTTTAGTGTTGCAAATAGCTTCATGTGTGTCGGTAATTGGTTTTATAAACTGCTACACCTACTTCATTTAAGGTACGTGTTGTTGAGTTGCATGCGTTACTGTTTACTAAGTCAGTGGCCATTTGTTTGTTAGTAGAACATTTATCTGCAAGGTTTGGTTACTGTGTTGTAGTGGGAACAGATGTAAGGAAAGATTTTAGTGTGTGTCAAGGAAGGTAAGGTTAGCCTTAGCACTGCCTGCTGCTTTATCATGTTGCTAGACACATGAATGCCTAATTAGGTTGGCGACAGGTTTTAATATGTAATGTTACAACTTACTTTTGTGCCGGGAGAACGTCTGCTGCTGCCCCATCGTTTACTGTTGGCTGTACTTTACTGGAGTGTTTCGGAAACGAATCCCAGTTTGATTGTTCTGTTTCCATTAGCTTATATCACGGTCACAGCTATCAAAAATTTATCGCGGAGGTATAACGTTAGCATCGATTGCCGTGGAAGATGGCGTACGGTACCGGCAATGTTTCAGGTGTAAAGAGGGTATCATGCAACGAACTGCATTATTGAGAAGCACGTCAGTAAAATAGACGGCACCAGGCCAAGTGGCAGTGGAGCAGAGAAAACCGCACCGCAGCCTCTACTGCCTCTGAGAAGGCTAGAGGAAACTATATGTACATGTCTCCACAGGAAAATTGGAAGCAAGCAACCAGGGGTGTGTCGTCGATGCGATCTTAAAGGGCATACAGGGCCGTGTGATCAGACGATATTAGTGATTTGTTGTGTAAAGAACCAGGCTATATAGTCCGACAGCACAATGGCAATGCTAGTTGAGTAAATACAAATAATAAGAAACAGGGAAACGAAATAAGTGCATAAGTAGGCAGTCGATCGGGGCCGCAAAGTTGTATTCAGTCGACCGCATGGGCAGGAATGATTCCGTAAATATAAGGTGCGGATAGATGTTTGTATGGAACCCAAGTCTCAGGTGGTGGAGGACTAGTTAGGTGTCCCATATGAAGGAATTTTAGGCAGGGACGACTACAATAGTTTAAGACTAATCACAGATTACGCGTCGAAAACGCTGCGTGTCAAGGGTACACTAGTATGGTTCCAGATGGAACTAGAGCCGAATGGGGGGAGCCTTCAGACCAGGAGAGAACCATGCTGAGAGAAACGTGTGGAGAGGGCAAATGCTACACTGGAGGTACCAGAAGGAGTTAAGGCAGGATCAGACTTAAGCCAACAGAGAAGTCAGGCTTCCATGCGAGAAACCAGAAGAGATACACAGATCAGTCGGAACATTAGGACTAACTACCTAATTCCCGCTATGTCCAACTTTGGCACAGATAACAGTAGCGACACTGCGTGTCATGGAATATATCAGCCCTTGGTAGGTCGCCTATGGTAGCTGGCATCACATCTACGCACACAAGTCACCTAGTTCCCGTAAATGCAGGGGAGGGGGCGGGCAATGGTCTCTGCACCACGTTCAGCCACATCCCAGGTGTATTCGATCAGGTTCAGATCTGGACAGTTAAGGGGCCAGCACATCAACTGAAACTCACCACTGTGTTCCTCGAACCACTCTGTCACACTCCTGGCCTTGTGACATGCCGCATTATCTTGTTCGTGTTGAAAAATGCTACTGTCGTCGGGAAGTATGATCGCCATTAAGGGGACGATTTCGCGCCCTCCCATCGGCGGGATGAAGAAGGCATCAAGATTCATCAGACCGTGCAATGCTCCACCACTGGCCAATGTCCAGTGCCGATGGTCATGTGCCCATTTCAGTCAAAGTTACCGATGTCGTGGTGATAACATTGACATATGCACGGGCAATCGGCTGCAGGGGCTAATCGTTAGGGCTATTCAGGGCAATGCGTGCCCAGCATTAAAGTCTGATGTTAGTTCCACCACAGCTCGCCGCGTGCCCTTTAAAGGAACATTTGCGAGATGGGCGTGGATATACAGGGTGATTCAAAAAGAATACCATAAGTTTAGGAATTTAAAACTCTGCAACGACAAAAGGCAGAGCTAAGCACTATCTGTCGGCGAATTAAGGGAGCTATAAAGTTTCATTTAGTTGTACATTTGTTCGCTTGAGGCGCTTGCTCAAATGGAAACAGATGAATCTTTCGTTTCAAAGATTGTGTTTAGTGATTAAGCAACTTCCCACACTAACGGGAAAGTCAACCGTCACAATGTCTGTATATGGGGCACTGAGAATCCGCGGGAAACAACTCAGTATGAACGTGACTCGCCTAAAGTGAACGTTTTCTGTGCCATTTCAGCCAATAAAGTTTTTGGTCCCTTTTTCTTCGAAGGTGCTACTGTAACTGGACTACAGTATCAGGAGATGTTAGAGAATTGGCTGTTCCCTCAGCTCGAACAAGAAGCACAACAATTCATATTTCAGCAGGATGGAGCGCCACCACATTGGCACTTATCTGTCCGTAACTACCTGAACGTCACGTACCCGAGGCGATGGATCGGCCGCCAGGCAGCCCATGACAGAGCACTTCATCACTGGCCTCCAAGAAGCCCTGATCTTACCCCCTGCGATTTTTTCTTATGGGGGGTATGTTAAGGATATGGTGTTTCGGCCACCTCTCCCAGCTAC
Organism: Schistocerca americana; assembly: GCF_021461395.2. Classification (NCBI taxonomy): domain Eukaryota; kingdom Metazoa; phylum Arthropoda; class Insecta; order Orthoptera; family Acrididae; genus Schistocerca; species Schistocerca americana. The sequence continues at coordinate 54,928,990 of NC_060126.1, read as the reverse complement.
CATTGATGATTTGAAACGAGAAATAACAGCAGCTATCCAAACTGTTACGCCTGATACGCTACAGAGAGTGTGGAACGAGTTGGAGTATCGGGTTGATATTGCTCGAGTGTCTGCAGGGGGCCATATTGAACATCTCTGAACTTGTTTTTGAGTGAATAAAAACCTTTTTAAATACTCTTTTTAATGATGTATAACAGAAGGTAATATTATGTTTCTTTCATTAAATACACATTTTTAAAGTTGTGGTACTCTTTTTGAATCACCCTGTATTGCGAAAACGGGGATGTGAGTTCAGAATATAAATAAAGAATCACTTCAGATATTAATTAGTATAAGCGGTTGTGTCGACTGCGGTGAGCAACCACCGAAACATTAGAATGATTACGCAGTTCAATTGTCTTGGCGAGAGGACGGCACCTTTTTGGTTCACGTAGCTGTCGAGATACGACACATATCTGCCATCGCTACAGATAATTATTTGGCACATCGCCATTACTCTATTTTATTGAGACGGAATATCACTAGGCGTACTCATAGTTGCACACAGCCACGGTATTAACGGGTCTATGTAATTTAATTTAGTATAATATTATTGAATATAGTAATATTATTTAATCTTGTGTTTCATTTGTGTTGCAAGGTATTGTTAAACGGCGTCTTGGCGTGGCTAAAGGTTCCGTGTTACAAATGGTCCAGCACGAGTCAAATCTTTGAAGTAATTCAATCTACAAAGTCGGATAACGAAATATTTTCAGAAAAATCACTCAGGGTCTAACTTACAATGGACGGACCTTACACAAAAAGCCATTGTCAAGCGCGCAAAGTTTGTGTAAATTAAGCACATGGTATTATCATTACCTATTATTATTTGTCTGTTCTCTGATATTCTCAAACCTGACAGGAAAAGCCACGATAAACCAAACTGGCGACTTCGTGTCTGGACCTTTTATTATATTTGCTATATTGATTCTCTTTGTTGCATGAAGAACTTGGACAATGGATAAAACATGGACAATGACTCCAGACTTGACTCCAATAGTAACGATCTATCAGCAGTTAACATGCCTAGTGGCGGAAATTTTCTAAATAGACCGACCACTAGTCAAATAGCTCAGAGCCCATTCTTGTCCGTGACGTCATGTCAAACGACGTGGCGGGGGTAGAGCAGCTTCAGTTGACAAATACTGCCAACAAGTTTGACACTATTATCAAGCATATGACTGAGAACAAAAATCACATAGCATCGATACAAAATCAGATGACTGACAACAAAAATGACATGACATCAATACAAAATCATGTAACTGAAAACAGTGGTCACATAACATCAATAGAAAATCAGATGACTGAAAACAAAGAAAAAATTGACAAATACATGTCAGTTTTAAAAACGCGACATGATGAGATTAAGGCTGAATTAAGAGCACTTAAAACTTGTAATGACACTTTGTGTGAAAGAGTAGATAAAGATTAACACGAGACTGAATGGTCAAGTGTCCGAACCTGACTTTCAGCAGGAAAAAAACCCCAAAAGACGTAAAAGATATTCAAACTGAAGTCAAATATTTAAACGCTACATGCGGTGAGGAGCTCTTGGCACATATGTCAAATCTTATCCGTCAGTTCATGGCTCAATAGAAACATGCATTACTGAAATTGAAGGCAAAGTTAACACTATGGATAAACACCTTACTGACAAACTGTAATTACACTGATAACCCTTTTGCCAACATTAATAAAGTATTTCATGACTGAGTTGATCAGAAGAATAAATATTTTGGCCAATGTATACAGGAACAATTACCGACTGCTGTGCACGATACCGTAGCCGAATATGTCAAAAATAATAAACATGTCATAAATGAGGAACGCTCAATCCAACGTAACACAACAGAAGGAACTAAACGATGACATACGATCTGGCTGTAGTAATGCTAATAATCAAATAGCTCGCTTTAGTGATGAAAACAGATACATGTATGACACGTATCCTCCGCACACAACACACACCTCACAGCAACACTCCCGTACACATGACCCCTAATTACAATCGTACATTTATGGGCAGTACATTCCTTTCCATTCACCAGTCGATCACTACAACAATTACACTGTAAGCAATAAACATTACAGTGTCAAAGAAGAAAGTCTGATTAAACATCAACAATTTCAACCTTTCATTCCAGAAAAACGTACTGTACATCCAGTAATTTTTCTGCAAGCGTTTAGAAATGCGTTCGCAAGATGATGGAGTGACCGAAAGAGAATTTCTTACGTTGTAGGTTACATCCAGGATGACGGAGCTGTCTGGGCCTATAATGAAACCGACAGATGCATGACATATGAGCAATTTGAAAGTGCTTTCTTGGCCAAATTTTGATCGCACTCGGTACAAGAGACAATTATCAACCTGTACGAAATAAACAGCAAAACTGGAACAGTAACAACGGCAATACGTACCAAAATTCAGGTCCACCTACCCAGTACAACATTAGACAAATTACGCCACAGCCTGTAAAAAATCAAATTTGGACTTTACCCACAAATCAGCAGGTAAGTCAAGGTGCTCGACCACAAAATCCACAACAGATTGAAGAGTAGAATACACAATACCCTAATGTAAACATAACTGAAGCGTCAAATGAAACTCACCTCCGCCTGTGTCATCACCTGCACCTATTACGACGATGCCAAACTAAAGACAGTCACTGCTGTACCTCAGGTCTTGGCTGAAAAATGTTTGGGCTGCGACTTCAAAATAAAATCATTGTTTGATACACCCACTGATGAACAACACAATGATTATGTACCAAATAGTTTCAAAGAGCAACCACTGTTATTTAAACGCTATATTCATGATGAGAACTTATCTGATGAACTATAGCAGGAAAATACACAATGTCGTTCATCTAGCAGTGAAACAGTTTTAGCTACAACTACTGGTATAGTAGGAGGTATTCCAATCAGTATTCTTTTGTACACAGCGGTGGCTGTGTTTTGTCGTATACTTTCTATCAGAAAATGACTAAATTTGAAAGTGTACCAGAGTTTACTGTGCAGAAGTGTAAGATTTTAACTGCCGTAGGTAATAAGTCTAGTAGAGTTACGAAACAGGTTTTTGTGACCATTAAGATAGGTAATTGAACAGTACAACGGCCATTTCTTGTCGTCCAGAATCTAATTACTAATTGTATTATAGGTTTAGATACGTTATGTGAGGACAGTATTATTGACTTCTCGAAACGTAGATGTTTCCTTAGACATAAGGATAGTGAAATCACGATTGACTTGGATACCAGGACTCTCAAACATGACAAGTATTGTACAGGGTACAAAATTGAATTTTTGCAAGAGAGCGACGAAACAAATATACAGACACTCGCACCAGATATAGAATATGATGATTTGAAAACACTGATTATCCATAAGTTAAGTGAAACCACTGATATTACTGGTGATGAAAGCAATGAGCTTTATCAAATATTATCTAAGTATATACAGGTCTTTAATAAGCGACCAGGTGCCATTAAAATATATATTTTTATAAAATTGAAGTCAGGTCTCACCAAATTTTCTATCACGAAACCTGTAATGTACTATTATCTCAAAGACCTGCGGTGTGGCAAGAACCGATGTTACAGTGGAAAATCATCGAACCTTCCACATCTTCCTACTGTAGTCCATTACTTGTTGTCAAGAAACCTAACGGAAACATTAGAGTGGTGTTGGCTGCACGTGCCATAAATGAAATTATACTACCAGTACGCACTAAACCAGAATATTTAGAGGAACAGTTACAGATATTTTTAGATGCTAAGAACTTTTTCACGATCGACTTGGCAAATTTGTTTTGGCAGTCACTCCTGATTCCAGAAAATATACTGCTTTTATATTGGGGGGTGGGGGCGGATATATTGCACTGAGCTTCAGTTCAGACGTAGTTATTACTGCTTTGGATACTGTGCTTGGTGACGAGTTATTTGAGACTGTTACACATTTGTCGATGATATTTTGATAGCTACTAAGATTTGGAATGAACATCGTGAGACTCTTGAAAAGATACAGGATAAATTTGCTCAAGCTGGTGTAACAGCTAACATACAGAAGACACAGTCTGCTTGTAGTGAGATTATATATCTTGGACACATAATTAATGCACAAAGTATAAGCCCTGATCCAGGTAAGTTGGACGCTATTAGGAATTTTCCTAGTCCTCGCACTAAAAAACAACTGAAGTCATTTCTAGGACTCTGTTCTTTATCTCGACGTTTCTTGTCACAACAATTATTGAACAGTAATCATCTCCTAGATTTACGTAAGAAGAATCAGGTATGGACCTGGTCTGAGCAGTGCCAGCAAGATTTTGATAACTTTAAGCACGCATTGGTGAATGTAAACATTTTAGACCATCCAGACTTTAGTTTATATTCCCATATGACGTGTGAGGCGTCATGCAGTGGCTTGGGTTGTTTCCTATTTCAAGTAGTTAAGAACGGAGAAGAGGAAAAGCTAAAAGTCATTGGATCTGGAAGCTATACTTTAAGTGAATGTGAACGTACTTATTCAAGCACTGAACTTGAAACTGGGCTTCAAAAGTTTAACTATTATTTGTATGGTAAACACACGAAAATTTATACAGATCGTCAAGATCTGACACTTTTGTTAACATGTAAGTTAGTTCATCTCAGACTATCACGCTGGGCTTTATCTCAGCAGAGTTATTCACTTGAGTTTGTATACATTAAAGGTAATGACAACATCATTGCTAATGCTTTGTCTCGTCTTACACAAGGTATGAAAGATTGTAACACTGATCTTGATAATTTGAACGACTACAGAATACTCCTATTGCTGGATAAACAATATTACCAGTATTACATTGATTTGTGTAGAAATATGGTAGGTTTACAAATGTCTGATCCGCACTGTAATATGGTAAGAGAAGTACTAACCACGCTGACCCAGCATGCTAAATCAAGAAACAGATACTACTCTAGTACTATTAAGCGAAAGCAGGAATTCGAGGCGCTGCAGTCATGGACTGTGCGGCTGCTGCCGGAGGAGGTTAGATTCCTCCCTCGGGCGTGGGTGTGTGTGTTTATCCTTAGGATAATTTAGGTTACTTGGTGTGTAAGCTTAGGGACTGATGACCTTAGCAGTTAAGTCCCATAAGATTTCACACACATTTGAACATTTTTTTCAGGAATTCGAGGTAAACATGCAAATAATATTGCGTACTCACCACAAATCTTCTGCACTAAAGCGGCGCAACACGAAGTGGCGTCTGCTGTGCGACGGTCCATATGTAACTGTCAACATACCACATCCTGGTGCATACCTGTTTCAGAACCGAAGAACAAATAGAATAATTGAGCTTTACGCTCATCAGGACTTAAAAGTATTTCATTCTGAGTTGTAAACGTATATGTATAAGTAATGAGTAAGTAAACTGTATGTTTACAAAACACATGCAACTCTCAGTACTACTGCAAGGAAATTACGCAGCATAAGAAATTCTATTTCAGCTGATCCAGCCAGCAGCACAAGAAGAAAGAAGAGATTTCAACAACGTTGAAAGTATGTAAACAGCATCAGCCTAAAATTTAAGGTAAATGTTATGATGACATTTATGCAAGTGTGATGAAAATATTTTTGAGACAACACAGTTGACTAACTGTAGTGTCGGACAAGGACTATTCATGATGATTGACGTGTACACAAAACCACATGACAACCAAACACTATCACCAAGGAACGGATTAAATGCAATTCATACCATATGCTACACGTTTATGTGAAGCCAAAGCCATATACACAGCCGGCCGGTGTGGCCGTGCATATCTATGCGCAACAGTCTGGAACCGCGTGACCGCTACGATCGCAGGTTCGAATCCTGCCTCGGGCATGGATGTGTGTGATGTCCTTAGGTTAGTTAGGTTTAACTAGTTCTAAGTTCTAGGGGACTGATGACCACGGATGTTAAGTCCCATTGTGCTCAGAGCCATTTTTGAACCATATACACATTCTACACACACTCGAAACGCGAGAATTCTTTAGATTTGATTTTAGTATATTGCTTTAGATGTTTGTCCCTTAGTAAATGTGAGCTTGGGCTTGTTTGCTGATGTATCTAGATGTTCTGTCTAATCTTTCCAATATCAGTTGTTGTGGAATGGAAATCCGCTGGTCTTCAATCACGCGACGCATGACCTAAGAAGAACAGTGCTATCAGTTAAAATAAACAGTGTAACCTCCCAACAGAATTTTGAATAAATGATAATGTAAATGGAGCCAACTGTAACCTCTCCACACAAAAAATGTTAAATAAATGATAATTTGAAATGGAGCCAAGCGCAAACTCCCCACAAAAATTAACGAATGAAAATTGACCAAAAACCCACACAATAATATTAATTAAATAATGAACCATGAACAAAATGTAACATCCCAACAGAAATCATAATACCTGGTAAATTTTATAAGGGCAGCAGCGCTGACCTTCGGCCCTCTATTCTGAATAAAACAAGCAAAAATTCTTACCTTAATAGAACTGCATCTATATCTGCTCTTAATTATACATTCTTCGACACAGCTTCGTGCAATGCTGGCCTATATATATTTTTTTGGATTCTTGGAAGCAATTATAATGCATTGGAAATATTCTTTAAATTGAAATGAATGTTTTTCTTTAAAAGAGTTACTTTATTAAAAAAATTATTATTGGGGCATTTTTTCTGAACAAATTAAATTACAATTAACATACATTATTAATTATGCGCAAAGCTGCTTCTTTACCTTTGAGAACAATACTCATCGTCCAGAGTCCTGACCAGAGTCGAGACCAGAGCACACAGCCGACGCATGCCGACTCCCGCAGGCTACGACTGTCCACTCGCTACTACTGTATCCGACTACTACTGCACACTACTGACTACTACTGTCGACTCGCGAAAACTAGCACTGTCCACGCGCAGACTCGCGACAATAAATTGCTCTCTGGTCAGAGATTCTGTCATGCCTCGCCCATCGCCGGCGAAGCATACACCTTACATAACCCGCCACTTGGGGGGAAAAAATTTGGCAGCAATGGTGAGTCAATTGGACTTGCCATGAGCAACAAATTTTTCTTAATTAACTAACTTTACAATCACAGAATAAATACATATATCCGAGGGCAGTTCAATAAGTAATGCAACACTTTTTTTTCTCAGCCAATTTTGGTTGAAAAAACCGGAAATTTCTTGTGGAATATTTTCAAACATTCCCGCTTCGTCTCGTATAGTTTCATTGACTTCCGACAGGTGGCAGCGCTGTACGGAGCTGTTAAAATGGCGTCTGTAACGGATGTGCGTTGCAAACAACGGGCAATGATCGAGTTTCTTTTGGCGGAAAATCAGGGCATCTCAGATATTCATAGGCGCTTGCAGAATGTCTACGGTGATCTGGCAGTGGACAAAAGCACGTTGAGTCGTTGGGCAAAGCGTGTGTCATCATCGCCACAAGGTCAAGCAAGACTGTCTGATCTCCCGCGTGCGGGCCGGCCGTGCACAGCTGTGACTCCTGCAATGACGGAGCGTGCGAACACACTTGTTCGAGATGATCGACGGATCACCATCAAACAACTCAGTGCTCAACTTGACATCTCTGTTGGTAGTGCTGTCACAATTGTTCACCAGTTGGGATATTCAAAGGTTTGTTCAAGCTGGGTTCCTCGTTGTCTAACCGAACACCATAAAGAGCAAAGGAGAACCATCTGTGCGGAATTGCTTGCTCGTCATGTGGCCGAGGGTGACAATTTCTTGTCAAAGATTGTTACAGGCGATGAAACATGGGTTCATCACTTCGAACCTGAAACAAAACGGCAATCAATGGAGTGGCGCCACACCCACTCCCCTACCAAGAAAAAGTTTAAAGCCATACCCTCAGCCGGTAAAGTCATGGTTACAGTCTTCTGGGACGCTGAAGGGGTTATTCTGTTCGATGTCCTTCCCCATGGTCAAACGATCAACTCTGAAGTGTATTGTGCTACTCTTCAGAAATTGAAGAAACGACTTCAGCGTGTTCGTAGGCACAAAAATCTGAACGAACTTCTCCTTCTTCATGACAACGCAAGACCTCACACAAGTCTTCGCACCAGAGAGGAGCTCACAAAACTTCAGTGGACTGTTCTTCCTCATGCACCCTACAGCCCCGATCTCGCACCGTCGGATTTCCATATGTTTGGCCCAATGAAGGACGCAATCCGTGGGAGGCACTACGCGGATGATGAAGAAGTTATTGATGCAGTACGACGTTGGCTCCGACATCGACCAGTGGAATGGTACCGTGCAGGCATACAGGCCCTCATTTCAAGGTGGTGTAAGGCCGTAGCATTGAATGGAGATTACGTTGAAAAATAGTGTTGTGTAGCTAAAAGATTGGGGAATAACCTGGTGTCTTTCAATGCTGAATAAAACAACCCCTGTTTCAGAAAAAAATGTGTTGCATTACTTATTGAACTGCCCTCGTATATAGGTGCAGAACATGAAATAAAATATAGTGCACATGCACTGAGTACAGAACATATCAGGCAATGACAAAATATATACACAATGAGTACAATACATATTAACAAATGACATAAAGTGCACCCGCACTGTAGTACAGAACATATCAGGAAATCACTAAATGTATATGCAATGAGTACAAATTATATTGACAAATGACAAAAGTGCATACGCACTGTAGTACAGAACATATCTTGGAATCACAAAAAAAATGTATACGTAATGAGTACAAATGGCATAAAGTGCACACACATTGTAAAACTCTTTAATATTTTTACAACAAATAAACACATCAAGGACGGATATAAAGTGCACATGCACTATAGTACAGAACATATCAGGAAATCACAAAATGTATACGTAATGATTACAAATGGCACAAAGTGCACACGCATTGTAAAACTCTCTAATATTTTTACAACAAATAAACATAATGAGTACAAATCATATTGACAAATGACAAAAGTGCACACGCACTATAAAACTCTCTAATATTTTTACAACAAATAAACATATCAAGGAGTGAAATAAAGTGCACACGCAGTATAGAATCATCAATTTGTAGGACAACTGATCTTGTTAACAAATGAAATGAAGTGCACACGCACTGTATATGTCTTTATCATTTCACAAGAATTAGGAAAGGAATGGGAAGGATTGCGTCATGGTTGCAGCACTTTAGGTTGCACGCAGCTGCACTGGAAGTCCATATCTTTCTACAGAAACACAACACCAAGTGAGACAATCTGAAGTTCTTTTCCTTGAAGTATTAATCAGTGTAGCTAAGACACTGAAATGTCGTAATAATATTCCATGCTATCATTTTGGTAGTACACTAGGTACACCAAACAGTGGGACCAAAATAACATCTCCATCGCTCAAGGTGGTGGACAGCATGTCGTGTCAACACCATGTTCTTGTAAACTAGAGCAACGTAGAATTAGCGCATAAACCAAATATAGTGCTCCATGATCATGAGGATAGACAGGACAAATGGATATTGCAGTAATTTCTGGTAATTAGGTCAGAAGGTGAAGGACATTAAGTCACATAATAGTCTTCATTGAGAATTACACTAGTCTAACAACTGATTTGAGTAATTGGTGGCACTCGTCACCCAGTTACTGAACATTTCTGTACCATGTATGTAGTATTACAGAATAATGTTCATAAATTATCTTAATATAGTAATTATTGGCATCATAGGTCATCTTATTACAGTAATCAGTGGCATTCCTTGGCCAGCTACAAAGCATTTTATTTTTGTATTATTCAGAAGTCATTACTCAAAATGAGTTAATTATTGGCATAGCATTTATACATAATTAATCTAATTATAGTAATCATTGGCATCATAGGTCATCTCATTACAATAAACAGTGGCATTCATTGGCCAGTTACAAAGCATTTTTTTATGCATTATTCAGAAGTCATTATTGAAGTCACATACTATTCAGAGCTGATCAGTATTACTCAGAACTCTCTTACACTAGTAGCATTATTTGGGACTGGTAATTCCTTTGTTTGCTTTTGAGTTATTGCTGCAAATGAAGATGTGTAACGTCATTCCTCATGAGTCAGCTGTAGCAAGGTTATGAAACAAGTAGAGTATATGTGATCACATTCATAAATGACATAGGTTTAATAAACAACTGCTTATAGCACATTAATTTCATGAATAATTTCTCCTGCAAAATATACAAAATGGATTATTAAACTGAAAGAAGAAACGCATATTATGCTGAAAAGTAGTGAACTTCGAATTAACAGGTAGTGAAATGTGTATAAAATATATATTTTCTCCAGCTTTCCTTTCCAAAACCTTCAGTCATCATACTATGCGATATAAGACATACTGTCAAAACGAACTGCAACACATACTTAAATAACTACATAGCGTCTCTTAACTAACAGTACATATATAAACTTCACCATTATTTCATCTGCAAAGAAAAAAACTTCATTATCCATGTTATCATAACTCCATTATTATCATCACCTGTAAAGAAAAACTTCATTATCCATGGTAGCATATTCTTCATCATTATTCATCACCATTCATTATCATCTGCAAAAAAGTCACTTCATTATTCATTATACAACTATTCCTTATTTCCAGCATATTTCATCACTAAAACTAAGATTTGTAGTTCTGTCTGACAGCCTGCATCAATCGCCTCGTATTCTGAAAGAAAAAATTAGTTAAGACTGCTATTCTATGATGTGTATAGTATATTCTTGTTAATGCTTGTTAATTCTCATACATTTACTCTTCATCACGAGGTATTGCATCCTCTTTCGTTCATTCCGAAGGTGAAATTCCCATTTCTGTTTAATTTATTTCGTTTACACGTTATTTCTTTCTCAAAATGATGAACAAAGATTAATGTCTTGCATTTAATTCATATACCCATTAGATAGAAACTGGTTTACAGTAACATAATTGAGCATACAGCATAGCATGACAGAAAAACGTAATATGTCAAAAACATCGACAGTGTTCAGAAGCAAAAATGTACACAGTGTATCACAATGTAGCAGCAAAAAAAGTAAAGTAGTCACGATGTTTAGCTGTCATAAGGCAAAATGTTAAAGTCAACTGGTGTTTGTTATAGCTTAACTGTTTCATAGTGCATACAAACAAAACAGGAAAACAATCATACATGCATAAAAAATGGAAAATATGCACGGTCTGATGTGTAACGACAAGAAAGGCGACCTGCTAACCTTACCTTGCCGGGCACTTGCCAAGAAAAAATACGATAATCATCAGTAAGTGTTCATGTGAATATAATTGCATAAGTGGTCATAAAAAAATTAGGAAATGGCATTGCAGTGTGATAAATCATAAAGTATGTTCATTCAATAAAAGGTTTGATGTTCGATATGTGGTAGTTCCCTTTGGTTTTTCTGGTTCTCAAAGTTTCGACGTGTACTACATTGGGGTGAGGAATGCTGCGAATCCGATATGGAGCTGCGTATAGAACTTCAAATTTACTGCACCTACCTTTTCCTCTATTTGATAAATAGTGTGTACGTACTAATATCTTCTGTCCAATGTGAAAGTCACGGCGTGTACAAACCTGTTTTTGCTGTCTTCTCCGGCGCTCTGCGGCACGTTTGATGTTGTTCAGTGACATGTCAATTATTTCATGGTGTCGTAGTCGACGAGACGTAGGAAAGGTTACTAATTCTTTAATTTTGTTAGGTGGTTCAACATTTTTCAGTATAACAGACGGAGATAGCATCGTAGATTCATTTGGTATGCAATTAGTTACATCCTGGAATGAGAGTATGTGTGTGTCCCGATCAATATGTCTTTTATGGCAGTAAATTCTACACAGTTTACCAATTTCTTTCATTAATCGTTCACAAGGGTTCGAAGAAGCATGGTACCTGGATATATAGATCGGAGAAATGTTTCTAGCTCGTGTCCATATAGCAGATCGAAACTGTGGTCCATTGTCGAAAATTACTTTCAACACATGCCCTACATGAAATAGAAAATGTTTTACAAATGCTTTCGAAACAGTTTTAGCAGTAGCTTTGCGTAACGGATTGAAGGTAACAAATTTTGAAGTGAGTTCAACAGCTACAAAGATGTAACAAAAACCTCTATTAGTTTTGGGAATCGGATCAAAAATGTCTACAGCGGCCATATGTCTCAGTTTAACAGGAACAATGGGATGTAATGGACGAATATGTGAAGTCGTGTCTGATTTAGCTTTCTGGCAGATTTTACATGACGCTAAAACTCGTCGAATACGTTTTTCCATGTTGGTAAAATAACAGTTCTGTCTCAGTATAAGAAAACATTTTCTAGCTCCGTAATGTGCATAACTTAAATGAGTATACCAGATTAATTTGTTAACAAGTTCGTCAGAAATGCATAATAACAAATTGTTGCTGTCAGGATGAGAGCGGCGAAACAGAATGCCATTGCGTACAGAGTAATGGTTTCTAATGGTAACATTATTCCTATCTTTCCAAAGGTGTTTAATCTCTTTCTACACGTTGTCTTTACTCTGCTCTTGTGCTATGTCTTGCAATGACGACGAAATGAAATTTTCAAATGCAACTTGTTGAATATACATGACGCTGAAATTTGCTTTGCAGAAGTTGGTTGCGATGTCTTGCTGATTGTTGCTGAGAGAACGGGATAGTGCGTTTGCTACAATATTTTGTGTGCCGGGAATGTGAACAATTGAAAAATTATATTCCTGTAGATAAAGTTTCCATCTGCTTAATCTGTCGTGTGTAAATTTAGCCGAAAGTAAAAATTGTATCGCTCTATGGTCTGTGTAAACGGTGATATGTCTTCCATAAAGGAAATGCCGAAATCTCGTAAAAGCCCATACAACACATAATATTTCCAGTTCAGTAACAGAATAATTGCGTTCAGCAGGTGACAGAATGCGACTTGCAAAGGCTATGTTTTTAATTACTGTAGTGCCATCTTCTTCAACTTCCTGAAAAATGTGTACGCCTAAAGCGGTGTTGGAACTGTCGGTGGCAATGGAAAAATTTCTGGTAAGATCTGGGTGCGATAAAAGTAGTGCATTCAACAAGGCTTCTTTCAGGTTCACAAATTCAGAATGTGCTTGCCTATCCCAGGACCAAATAGTGTTTTTACCTGTCAATTGACATAATCTAGGGGTGTCTAAACCAGAGTAATTAATAAATTTACGAAAAAAGTTAATTAAACCCAAAAAACTGCGTAGTTGTTTCTTCGTCGTAGGAACAGTAATGTCACGTAAAGCTTGAAGTTTTTCCGGGTCAGGCGTAATGCCCTCTGCTGAAATTACATGTCCAAGAAATTTTATAGAAGTTTTACCAAAGTGCGATTTACTGAGATTAACTGTGAGTCCTTGTGCACGAAATGTTTGCAATAGTCGTTCAAGAATCAGATTGTGTTCAGATCAGTTAGCTTCTGCAATAAGAATGTCGTCTACGTACGTTGTGATTCTGTCTTTAAGTTCTGTCGGAAGTATTGTATTCAAACCGCGAATAAAAGCTGGTGAAGAAATTGTTAAGTCGAGCGGTAATTTACAAAATTGATAACAGTCACCAAAACAGAGAAATGCTGTGTACTTTCTGCAGTTCGGGTGGAGTTGAATTTGCCAAAATCCCGATTTCAAATCTAATGTGGAATAAACAGCAGTACCATGAAATTTCTGTAAAAGTTCTTCTAGTGTCTGTGGGCGATATGTTTCATTAATAATAATGTCATTGACATGACGCGAATCAAGTACGAGGCGAAGTGAACCATCCTTTTTCTTAACAATATGGAGCGGGTTTATGTACGGACTAACTGCCGGTTCAATAATTCTTTGGTCAAGCATAGCTTGTAATTCTTTCTTAACTTGTTCTCTACGAATATATGTAATGGGATAATGCTTGGCTTTAAATGTGTCGTGCTGTTTAACTTGAGATTCATACATAAAACCGGACATAGTATCAGGAACGTTGTCAAAAACTGGAACTTGCTGTAAAATAATATTGCGTAGTTGAGTACGTTCGTCGTCTGTATTTGCACTGCTCTGTTTAACTTTATCAGAAATCATCTGTACAACGTCATAGACGGCTTCGTCTGGAGTATTATAGTTGTGAACAATATGGAATTACAGTCTATGTTACGTGATACGGAAATGACCTCTGTACGATTAATTGTTTGTTCTTCTGCAGATAAAGAGTGCTGAAATTCTAAAGCTAGTTGTACATTTTCATCCTTCAACATTAAATAGGAATTTTGAAAGTCAATAATGGCATCGTGTTGTACCAGAAAATTCGTACCTAAAATAATGTCTGTCGTCAATAACGGAATAATCCAAAAATTTGAGTGAAATGTATGACCTGCAATACAAAATGATAAATGTGTGTGTAATTTCACATCTACTCCTTTACTGGATACTGCTCCTTTTACTTTCGTTTTGCCTAATGGTAACGTAGGATAGGTATTCTCTTTGTTACACTCGTTGACAGTTTCTTCATTTATAACTGACATAGTTGATCCAGAATCGATAACTGCTGAAAATTTCGATGATCCAATTTTAACTTCGATGACAGGGTGTGAAATGGTTTTTTGAACAACTGGTCTTTCCTGCAAAAGAGTGTCTCGGATGTCGTCAAAAGTAACATTTTCGTGAACAACATTCTGCGTGTCAAAAGTAGTGCTTGCGTTGCTGGAAGATGCGACCTGTACAGTATCTGGTCAAATTCTATCTGACGTGTTACTATTTTCAGGAGGATGCTGTGGCATTTCCACTATTTGTACTGTTCTATTATTTCTTCCTGACGTATTACGTTCGGGATGATATCTACTGTCTGGTTCATTCATGATTATATGTTGTGTCGGATGTTCTTGCTGCTGATAAGTCCGACTGTTATTAAATGTACGCTGAAAATTGTGCTCATTATTTTTACGTCTGTCATGATAGTCATTTCTATACAGTGCACTACGATAGGAATTGCAATAGTGTGTTTTCTGTACGTACTGATTTCCTTGTTGCTGTGCATTACTATTTGTTGGGGCCGACGCTATACGCGAACGCGGCGAAACATTAAAGCTTGGTTGACCTTGTGCACTACATTGTTGGTTAGGTATGCTAACCGGTTGGTTTTGTTGCTGTTGTTGGGAAAAGCCTCTATTGTTACCAAAACGTGGTTCCTGTTGCTGATAATTTTGACGATACTGATAATTAAAATTTTGTCTGTTATTAAAATTCTGGTAGTTTTCGTTCCTGAAGCGTCTATTAGCTTTGCTATTAAAATTACGTGGCTGATCGTAATTGCTGTACGTTTGTTGACCTTGGTTATCACATGAAAAATTTTTGTTTATAAAGGAATAATCCGATTGCTGCACTTCCAAAAGCTGTAACAGATCTCTGAATGCCGAAATATTTTCCTTCTGCTGACCCGTTAAAAGTGACACTCTTAATGACCATGGTAATTTAGAAATGCATAATTGAATAAGTGCAGATTCACTGTGTGGTTCACTTAAGTACTGGTTTTGTTGGACCATGTGCTCAAAAAATTGCGTGACATTGGGAAAATTTGAGTTCTCATAATTCGGTAAACTAATTAGTTGATCCTTAATTCCGCGCTGTGTCGTCTTCGACCAATATGCTGACAGAAAAGCATTCTGAAATTCTTCTACTGAGTAGCATTGTCTCGCGATCGGCCTCATACGAGTTGCCGGTTCGCCTTCCAAAAAACTGCAAATAAATTCAAGTTTGTGAGTTACAGGCCAAGTCGGTGGAAAAGCAAAGCTAAATTGTTGTATCCAATCCAAGGGGTGAATCTGCGTTCTGTCATTTTTAAATACTTTAAATTTTCTCACTGATAGAACATGTTTGTAATCAAAATTATCGTCTCTGTATGTCTGAACAGGTTCACGATTGTATGAGAATCTATTTGTCTGTGACTGTTCGGAATTTAACTCACGTACTCTCTGTAAATTACCTAAATTATACTGGCTGTGTGAGTCTGACAAATGTTCGCAAAGTGGCGTCTGCTGTGATGTATTAAACGCTGAAACATTTTTCATCTCTGTTACCTCTTGCTGTAAAGTTGACAATTTTCTACGTAATGTATTATTATCCGAATCTATCTCACTGATCGTCTGCTGTAAATTTTGGAATTCAGGTGTTTGATTAAACAAAATGGGTGAATTATCGTCTGATTTGCTGTCATTATTACTTTCAATAACGTCAGTACGACTGGCCAATTCATCATATTTTTCAGTCAGTATTTTTACCTGATCATCGTTTTTAGTGTCACAAGCATTAATCTATTTTTGTATTTTACGTGTGGTTTCATTCAATTTTTTAACGTCAGCTTTGATGACATCGGAATCCTGTGTTAGTTCTAATTGTTCGAGTCTGTCGGTCACTGTCTGAAAATCTACTGTGTATGTGTCTGTTTGTTTTAAGATCGGAAATTTCATCACGCAATTCGATGTTCAACTGTTTAAAGATATTAATTTCGTCCGATACTGTAGCAATATTGTTGTCTACGTATGTTTTTGCTTTCGCAAACAATTTACGTTTATCTTCCTGTCTCTGTGCAGTAATTGTTTCCATGACTTGTCGTTTTACTTTATTCTGTTCCTGCATAAATTTACGGAAACGCGTTTCACTGTTTTGTAGGTGGTGATTAAAACGTTCGTCAATTTGAAAGGAGAGACAGCATTGGTTGTATGTTTTTGTTTATTATCGCAAAATCGATTTTCGGTCACTTAGTGACCATCTTCAGTGCTGTAATATATAACTTAAATTAGTAAGCACTGGTGTCAATAAGCTTACGGCGATCACATAGACTCGTCAATTTGACTGTTCTGTTGGTCGAATTCCGCGTCTACTTTTGCATCCAGTGTGCGCGAAAGTTCTGTTGTCATTAATTTAAACTCGTCGCGTAACTGTGTTGCTTTTTCAGAGCATTGTTTACTGACTGCACTAATTTCGTCTCTAAGTGATTCTGTTGTAGCTGTTTGCATATCCCTTAATTCTTGGGTAACAGATCTAATTTCATCACTACTTTTCCTAGCACAAGCCTCAATTTCCTCACGTAATTGTTCTTTAGTATCATGACATTGCGCGGCAACGGCTTTAATCCGTTCACTAAGCTGTCTGGAATTGTTGTCTAATTTTTTATTCAACTGTTTGTAATTGTTGTCTAATTTTTCATTAAGGTTGTCATAATTTTCATTAAGTTGTTTGTTCTGTTCACTAAGTTGTTTGAAATTTTCGTCTTGTTTTTCATTCTGTTGTTTGGAATTGTTGTCAAGTTTTTCATTACTTTCATGAATAAGTTGTTTGTCATCGTAGTCTTGTTCTTTCTTCTGTTGTTTGTTGTGTTCATTGATTTGTTTAAAATTTTCATTAAATTGTACCAATAATGCCATTACTTGATCCATGTCAATACTACTTACTCTATTCTCTGTGCTGTTTGATAGCGTACCCGCATTTGTCACGTTTTGTGTGACCATTTGGTCATTCTGTAATTTCTGAAAGGGTTTGCCAATCGGATGCGCACTATCGGTCACTACACCGGAATTAAATAAATCTGTCGTACTCTGATTACACTCTTCATTTTCATTAGAAAAATTTCTCTATGTGTCACGTAAATCCTGCAAACCGGGTGTGTCAAGCTGGGCAGCGCTCGTGGCTACAGAACGCCCCGCGTCATCAATTGTCGTTAAATTAGCAGAGGACACAATTGAATTCGTCTGTTCATCACTAGGATCAAAATCAACATTAGTGGTCGGTACACACTGATTGTCTGTAATTGAAGGATTGTCATCATTACACTGTGTGTCGCAAGTACTATCGGTCAAATTATTCGAATCGGCTGTTTCACTCATTGTACATCGCGATGTACTGTTAACAGTTTTCGCGGCATTTTTTACAAATCAGAAAATCAAAATTACTCACAAATGAAACAAGCACAATGCAAAAATGCAGCAAACACAATTATAACAAACAGCAACAAATTGCCGATGATCTGTGGAAGAAAGAGTGACAAATTAGTAAATGCCTTGCGCCAAATGCTAATTACATTTAAGTAATTAAGAGCAGATATACTTCTCAAAAGATTCACAGAGAAATACGATCCTGGCCGGATGTCGCCAAGTGTAACTTCCTAACAGAATTTTGAATAAATGATAATGTAAATGGAGCGAACTGTAACCTCTCCACACACAAAATGTTAAATAAATGATAATTTGAAATGGAGCCAAGCGTAAACTCCCCACAAAAATTAAGGAATGAAAATTGACCAAAAACCCACACAATAATATTAATTAAATAATTAACCATGAGCAAAATGTAACATCCCAACAGAAATAATAATACCTGGTAAATTTTATAAATGAATGTTTTTCTTTAAAAGAGTTACTTTATAAAAAAAATTATTATTGGGGCATTTTTTTCTGAACAAATTAAATTACAATTAACATACATTAATAATTATGCGCAAAGCTGCTTCTTTACCTTCGAGAACAATACTCATCGTCCAGAGTCCTGACCAAAGTCGAGACCAGAGCACACAGCCGACGCATGCCGACTCCCGCAGGCTACGGCTGTCCACTCGCTACTACTGTATCCGACTACTACTGCACACTACTGACTACTACTGTCGACTCGCGCAGACTAGCACTGTCCACTCTCGCCGTCAAGCGCAGACTCGTGACAATAAACTACTCTCTGGTCAGAGATTCTGTCATGCCTCGCCTATCGCCGGCGAAGCATACACCTTACAACAGTGCAGCAAGTTAACATGTCCACGTATCGGTTGTCAAATCTGTGAACAGTGACGTGGATATACAATAACATTTTCGTCATGCAAACTACCAAAACAATGCTTACCTTTGCATTATTATTGTATGTATGAATATAAACTGCAAAGGACGACACGTCGTACAAGGACAGCTAATTTGAAACAGAAAGACATTTTAAATTCAATACTTTCTGTGAGAGACAATAACCAATAAAGAAATGTATTTTGCTTTAACATATGTAGTAGTTTTAAGATTATTGTACCTGTTTTAGATGTTAGTGCACATTGTTTGTAAAAACTTCATGGGTCGTTCTGTCACAGCGATGTGTTTTGCACAAGCACATTCAAGCTGTATATAAACCGTGATCAATGTGTCGCGAGTTCGACTAACGGCTACTGCCACACTGAAATACACACGACTGCGCATGCGTGGCAGCCACAATACCAACATTGAAATATTATGGGTGCACGTGCGTCATTCAAATATTGTATACCATCAGTTGTATTTGAATATGTATGTAAGAATTGTACTGAATGTTCTTTAGGGTGAATTGCTCGCCTACAGGTCCGATCTTTCGCCTCGCAATTCAGGGAACAATTTAAAGGCACATTTGCAGGATGGGCCTGGATATATGTCAAAACCGTTGACATACGTTCGGAATATAAATAAATAATTACTTTGTTGTTGTTGTGGTCTTCAGTCCAGTGACTGATTTGACGCAGCTCTCCATGCTACTCTATCCTGTGCAAGCTTCTTCATCTCCCAGTACCTACTGCAACATACATCCTTTTGAATCTGCTTAGTGTATTCATCTCTTGGTCTCCCCCTACGATTTTTACCCTCCACATCGCCCTCCAACACTAAATTGGTGATCCCTTGATGTCTCAGAACATGTCCTTACAACCGATCCCTTCTTCTAGTACCGTTGTATCACATACACCTTTTGTCCCCAATTCTATTCAGTACCACCTCACGAGTTACATGTTCTATCCATCTAATTTTCAGCATTCTTCAGTAGCACCACATTTCGAAAGCCTCTATTCTCTTCTTTTCTCAACTATTTAACATCCATGTTTCGCTTCCATACATACTTCTGAAGCAGAGAAGGCCGTTTTCTCTCCGTCGTCCTCATTCAGCAGTATCTGATTTTAATCGTTTGCAGAGTCTAAACTGGTGAATTACTTGGCTTTCACTAAGATATCTAAAATATCATCAATGTGGCGTAACGGAAATAGAGTGCCAATACAAATACTTTCAGAAAAGACTTCCTGACACTTAAATCTACATTCAATGTTAGAAACTTTCTCCAGAAACGCTTTTCTTGCCGTTGCCAGTCTACATTTTATATCCTTTCTACTTCGACCTCCATCAGTTATTTTGCTCCCCAAATAGTAAAGCTCATCTAATACTTTAATTGTGTCATTTCCTGATCTAATTCCCTCAGAATCATCTTATTTAATTCGACTAATTAATTAATTATTATTAACTACTTTATATAAGCCGTTGTATTGATTGTGGCGTGCAACAGCTGAAACATTAGAATAATTGCGCAGTTCAGTTGTCTTGCCGAGAAGACGGCACTGTTTTGGTTCATGAAGCTGTCGAGATAAGATGCATACCTGCCATCGCTGCAGATAATTATTTGGCACACACCCATTATTCTATTTTATTGAGACACAATCTCACTAGGTGTACTCATAGTTGCACACAGCAGCAGAATTAATGTTAGTGTCTATATAATTTAATTTAGTATAATATTTGTGAATACAGTAATATGAATAAATCTTGTGTTTCATTTGTGTTGCAAGTTATTGTTAAACGGCGTCTTGGCGTGGCTAAAGGTTCTGTGTTACAAATGGTCCAGCACGAGTCAAATCTTCGGAATTATTCAATCTACGAAGTCCGATAAAGAAATATTTTCAGCAAAATTTCCCACAGCCTAACTTACAATGGATGGACCTTACGCAAAGAGCCATTGTCAAGCGCCCGAGGTTTGTATAAACTGATCACATACTATTATCTTTACCGGTTATTATTTGTCTGTTCTCTGATATTCTCAAACCGTACAGGAAAAGCCACGACAAACCAAAGCCCTGTTTTACCAGTCTGCACAGCCTACGACGTCCGACAGGTGTAATGAGAGGTGGCCGTCCAACCTCTCGATGTCTGGACATGGATTCATCTTGGTTTCTCCACGTGTTGCAGACACTCAGAACAGTACTCCTCGAACAGCCCACAAGTCATGCGGTTTCCGAAATGCTCGTTTCGATCCCCCGGGCCATCATAATCTGTACTGGCGGAACTCAGATCGCGCGTCTTGGCCTATTCTACATGCGGTCAGCACGCTCACATGATACCACATGTGTCATGCGTGTGACTAGCAGTCATTCCTCGCTAGTTGTCGCTGCTATCGCCTGCACGAGTTCATATCAATGTTAGGTTGGTGATCATTAGGTTTTCACTGATCAGTTTAAAGAGCGATAACACGCCGCATCTAAGGGAAACAAGGATCAAAGATGAGAAACAGACAGTAAAGAAACGGAATCTGTGACGTTATACCAACAGGCCCATATGAAGGAAAGGTTTCAAGGACTAAAGTGTAGAACTCAGATCTGACCGAAACAGTAGTGGAGAATCAGCTGTTGTAAATGGACATGTATTTACCGGCAGCGTTTGTGAATGTGCAGAGAGAGACATACATTTCGAATATTTTGAATACCACAGAAGGAGAGCTTATATTCGAATTTCACAAAGCGAAGACAGACGTAGTACTTGACATGGCAAAAAGTGAGTTATGCCGCACTTGTAGTGTAGTTTCACTGGACTCAGAGACAAGGTCGCTAATTACCAGATTAAAGGAAATCGTTCGAGTGGATCTCTTGCACAAGGAAGAAAGGACGTCGATTACTGAATTGTGTATTTTACCTGCCATGAGACAGATTAATGTAACCTCAGACCATGTAGCATGAAATTAAGTTGAAACCAGAAGAGAGGCAGGTGCGATGTTAAGTGAGGATATTATGACGCTGAACACAAGGTAAGAATTCTTATTAGTGGATCTGCAGAATACGGATGCTCCCAGAGATCAAAAGGGGAGAATAGTGGCGGAGTACCGAAGATTAAATGACATTTGTATTGGCACTTTATTTCCGTTACGCCACATTGATGATATTTTAGATAAGTTAGTGAAAGCCAAGTAATTCACCAGTTTAGACTCTGCAAACGATTAAAATCAGATACTGCTGAATGTGGACGACGGAGAGAAAACGGCCTTCTCTGCTTCAGAGGTACATTGCGAATAAAAAAGGTTAGCGATAGGAAGCGTATATAGTGGAGCCACTTTTCAGAGATGGATGAACACAGTACTAACCAGACTTCAGGAACAGAAGATGTTTGTCAATTTAAATGATGTGGTCGTGTTTGGAGCTATGTTAGAAGAGCATAATGCCAGACTTGGAGAAGTATTAGTGACGTTATGATGCATAGTATAAAATTGCAGCTTGACAAGTGTAAATTCCTACGCAAAGATGTAACTTATTTGGGGAACGATTTATAACAGAAGTACTGAAACCCCGCTCACAGACTGTGACGATGTTGAAAAGGTGTCCAAAACGCAGCACCACGAAGCACTTAAAGAGCTTTCTAGGGTCTGTGTCATTTTAAAGTCGTATTATAAAGGACGTGCGATATCAAAACCGTTATATGAATTACTGATGAAAGGAGAAAACTTCGACTGATCGACGCAGCTATCGAGGAACTGAAACAAAAAAATAGTTAAACCGTCATATACACTATCCTGAGTTTATGAAGCAGTTCATAACTGCAACAGACAGTAGCAAGCAGTCGATCATTGCCTTACTAGAACAGAATCTTCCAGTAGCCTTCGCATTCAGTACGCTGAACCACACCACTAGAGGATCTAGTACGATCGAGCAAGAGCTCTTAGACATAGTGTGAGCACTATCGACCTTATGTGCATGGAATGTACTGATCACAGATCCTTGAAATGGTTGGCGAACGTAAGTCATCAGTCGTCAAGTTTGCAGAAGTTCAAGATCAAACTGGCAGAATATGATTTTGAGATAATATACAAGAAGGGATCACAAGAACCATTAGCAGACGGATTGTCACAGATAACACAAGACCCAACTGCAGGCACTAGGAATGTGGAAGAGATCGATGATGAAGAACAAGACGCCTAGCAGCAAATGAGTAGTGAGGAGGAGAAGTACACTGTTCTGAATCAATCTCATGCTACCTAACAGGAAATATTTCTTCCCTTTTAATCCTGCTACCATAACTGTTTGAATTTCATAAGGAGATACAGGAACTTTAGAATTTTTTATTATATTTTCTCGTTGTTCAGTCTTATAAATTGATTCGTATTTAACAATAACCACACAAAATTCAACAGATTGAGCTATAATTTTCCCTTCCTTTAATGACGTATCTTTTATTTCTATTCTAGCATCATTGTAATCCGCCCATCTAGGATAGAATATCCAGCACTTGTACTCCAAGTGAAAATTGCAGTAAGATCTCCATCCAACAAGATTTCCTTATAACTTATCGAAGTGGCTGAAGTACCTCATTATTCTTACTCTTTATTTTTCAATTATTATATGTCCTTCCATCCTTATTTTATCAGCAAGAGGTCAAATTAAATGTCACAAAAATGATGCCAGAAGAAAAGGCAAAGCCAATAGCTTTGCCATATAATTAATTTTTATTGGATTTTTAATTGTATGGTGGGGGATCTGCTCCATCAGCTTCAGCAGTAGTACAATTTAGTACAGTTAGGATGAACCCATCCATCACTAATATTTATATTAATCAGTATTCTTGTTAGGGATATTTAGATTATTTTTACTTTTTTGATTCATGGGGAATGAGTAGAATTGAAAGCTTCCTATTTTGTTCATTATTTATTAATGCATAAAATTTCATTATGATATTTCTAAAAATCTGTCACATAAGATCCATTGAAGGCAATTACATGATCAACTTCATCAGTTCCAGTTGTTTCTAATTCCTGCACAGTATCAAAAATTGGAATAAGTACAGGATGATGTAATTCATGAAAATTGGTCCACCAACTTCACTATTAGGCTTGAATGGAACAAAAGTATTTGTTTCTAATTGAAAGTGGTCAGTTGCTTCACAAACATCCCATCAGCTAAATTAAAATTAATATTAATTAACTCAAATGGATTAATTTTAAGCACATTATTAGCAATGGTTTTTTATTAGCTTCAATAGTTTGAGCACAAAATCCAAGTAGACTCCCAGTACTATTTTCGATATTTGTATATTATTTACCTCACCACTCTATAATAATTCTATACAAAATTCCATCTGCTTCACTATAAATATTTGGCTTTTTTGAATGAATAAATTTTTCCAAACTTTTTAAACTATATTGGCCAAAAGGAATTTCTATCGGTTCTTCATTACAATATAATCTGTTATTTTTTGTGTAATATTTATAGTTATAAATGTTGTATAGTAACCAACTAGTTCTACATTATTAAAACTTTCTCACATAGGTACAGTCAATGTTTTTTTGAGAACACATGACTTACCACTCAACTGAAGTATGTGACTCAATCAATATTTATAAAATTGCATTTAACTAAACGAAAACTGATTGGGAACCAAAAATAAGAACTCAAAGAGTAGAAATCAAAAAATAAACATAGTTAGCTTTTAGCTAATTCTATTTGATGTGCTATAATAGGTCCAAGTGACTGTGGAAAAACAATATCACTGATTAACAACTATGTTCTAGTTTCAAGATGGTTAAACTGGAATATGATAAATCACTTGTATGTTTATTCAAAAAGTTTAGATCAACCGAAATATCAAGATTTTATAAAAATGTGTAAGAAAGTTGAAGACACATATACTGCTTTTATTGATAATAATGATGAAGTTATACCACTGGACCAATGCCAACATAATTCACTTTTAGTATTCAACGATTTCACTCTTGAAAATCAGGGTATAGTTGGAGAGTATTTTACTAGAAGTATAATGGATTGTGATCCCTATTACCCATTGTAACCTGTTGAGTCTCGCAGTATAAAGCTGGTAAGTTAGAATCTCCACCTAAAACTGTAATATTACCACGAAATTTACGCAAAATATTCTCCAAGCTTTCTCTCAACTCTTCCACCACTACTGTGGCTGAGTCATGGGGTCTCTACAAGTATTTGATGACCATCCAGATGCATCCTTCATACTTGTGTTCAACTAAATTACTTTGCCTTCAGAGTCTGTCATACTCTCACTAGCTATTACTGTATTTTTTTATTGTCGTATACAGGCCTCTGCCATTAGTGTTCAATCCATATTTGAAGTTAACATTCCACTCGGAATTTAGAATTTCGTGGCTGTTGTCTTCTGGTTATAGTCAGTTTTCTGTCCCTACTAGTCTGCTGGCGGTGTTAAAAAGGAAATTAGTTCTGCAATCTTTCGATAGACACTCCTCCAGTTAAATAATACTACACTAACATTTTCTTTCTCTGACCTGTTATGAAGAATGCTGCTCTCATCTGATATCCACCTTTCAAGACACTGTCCATTCCGTTCAGCTGCTCTTCCAGGTCTTTTGCTGTCTCTGACAGAATTACAATGTCTTCAGTCAACCTCAAAGTTTTTATTTCTTCTCCATGGATTTTAATTCCTATTTCGAACTTTTCTTTTGTTTCCTTTACTGCTTGCTCAATATATAGATTGAATAACATCTGCAATAGGCTACAACCATGTCTCACCACTTCCCAACCACTGCTTCCCTTTCATGCTCCTCTACTCTTACAACTGCCATCTGGTTTCTGTACAAATTGTAAATAGCCTATCGCTCCCTGTACTTCACCCCTGCCACCTTCAAAATTTGAAAGAGAGTATTCCAGTCAACATTTTCAAAAGCTTTCTCTAAGTCTACAAATGCTAGGAACGTAGGTTTGCCTTTCTTTAGTCTATTTTCTAAGACAAGTCTTAGGGTCAGCATTGCCTCACGTGTTCCAATATTTCTATGGAATGCAAACTGATCTTCCCCAAGGTCGGTTTCTACCAGTTTTTTCATCCATTTGTAAAGAATTCGTGTTAGTATTTTGCAGCAGTGGCTTATTAAACTGATAGTTCGGTAATCTTCACATCTGTAAACAACTGCTTTCTTTGGAATTGGGTATATTACATTCTTCATCAAGTCTGAGGGTGTTTCGCCTGTCTCATACATCTTGTTCACTAGACGGTAGAGTTTTCTTAGGCCTCGTTCTCCCAAGGCTGTTATTAGTTTTAATGGGATGTTGTCTACTCCTGGGGCCTCGTTTCGACTTAAGTCTTTCAGTGTTCTGTCAAACTCTTCACACAGCATCATATCTCCAATTTCATCTTCATCTACCTTCTCTTCCATTTCTATAATATTGTCCTCAAGAACATCGCCCTTTATACACCCTCTATATACTCCTTCCACTTTTCTGCTTTCCCTTCTTTTCTTAGAATTGGGTTTAGATCTGAGCTCTTGATATTTATACAAGTGGTCCTCTTTTCTGCAAAAGTCTCTTTAATTTTGCTGTAGGCAGTATCGATTGTACCCCTAGTGATATACGCCTCTACATCCTTACATTTGTCCGCTAACCATCCCTGCTTAGCCATTTCGCACTTTCTGTCGATCTCATTTTTGAGACGTTTGTATTCCTTTTTGCCTGCTTCATTTACTGCATTTTTATATTTTCTTCTTTCATCAATTAAATTCAATATCTCCTCTGTTACCCAAGGATTTCTACTAGCCCTCGTCTTTTTAACTACTTGATCCTCTGCTACCTTCACTATTTCTTCTCTCAAAGCTACCCATTCTTCTTCTATTGTATTTCTTTATCCCATTCTTGTCAATTGTTCCCTTATGCTCTCCCTGAAGCTCCCTAAAATCTCTGGTTCTTTCTGTTTATCCAGGTCCCATCTCCTCAAATTTCCAACTTTTTGCAGGTTTTCAGTTTTATTCTACAGTTCATAACCAACAGATTGTGGTCAGAGTCCATATCTGCCCCTGGAAATGTCTTACAATTTAAAACCTGATTCTTGAATTTCTGTCTTATCATTACATAATATATCTGAGGCCTTCTAGTATCCCCAGGTTTCTTCCATGTATACAACATTCTTTTATGATTCTTGAACTAAGTGTTAGCTATGATTAAGTTAAGCTCTGTGAAAAATTCTACCAGGCGGCTTCCCCTTTCATTCCTTACTCACATACCATATTCACCAACTACGTTTCCTTCTCTTCCTTTTCCTGCTATAGAGTTGCAGTCACCCATGACAATTAAATTTTCGTCTCCCTTCACTATCTGAATAATTTCTTTTCTCATCATACATTTCATCAATCTCTTCGTCATCTGCGGAGCTAGTTGGCATACAAACTTGTACTACTGTGGTAGGCATGGGCTTCGTATGTATCTTGGCTACAATAATGCGTTCACTATGCTGTTTGTAGTAGCTTACTCGCATTCTTATTTTCCTATTAATTATTAAACCTACTCCTGCATTACCCCTATTTAATTTTGTATTTATAGCCCTGTATTCACCTGACCAGAAATCTTGTTCCTCCTGCCACCGAACTTCACTAATTCCCACAATATCCAACTTTAACCTACCCATTTCTCTTTTCAAATTTTCTAACCTACTTGCCCGATTAAGGGATCTGACATTCCACAGTCCGATCCGTAGAACACCAGTTTTCTTTCTCCTGATAATAACGTCCTCCTGAGTAGTCCCCGTCCGGATATCCGAATGGGGCACTATTTTACCTCCGGAATATTTTACCCAAGAGGACGCCATCGTCATTTAACCATATAGTAAAGTTGGATGCCCTCGGGAAAAATTATGTCTGTAGTTCCTCCTTGCTTTCAGCCGTTCTTAGTACCAGCACAGCAAGGCCGTTTTGGTGAGTGTTATAAGGCCAGATCAGTCAACCATCCAAACTGTTGCCCCTGCAACTACTGAAAATGCTGCTGCCCCTCTTCAGGAACCACACGTTTGTCTGGCCTCTCAACAGATACCCCTCTGTTGTGGTTGCACTTATGGTACGGCTATCTGTATCGCTGAGGCATCAAGCTTCCCCACCAATGGCAAGGTCCATGGTTCATGGGGGGGTTTGAAAGGTTAAGGTCATTTATTTTGAAATCTTGAAAATTTTATTGTGGGCCTTCAGCCGTTTGTGTTGCATCTTGTTTATGTTTGTCTATCCACCATTGCCTTAAGGCTTTCAACATATATAATTTATTTTATTTGTAATTGCAACTGCGTGTCTTTAGTCACTTCAAATTACCTTGTTGATTATTTTAAGATTTCTTGTTTGGATTCCTTCAACCGTGAAAGATTGGGGTTTAAAACCCGTAGTTGGAGAAGTTCGGCTATGTACCGCTTTGGTTGTAAATGTGTTATTAGATTATAATAAATTATAGTTTTAAGGCAAAACTGACCCCACTCTTATTTGGCCCTTTCCACAATCCTAATCACCTGTTCTGCCCAACAGGTTTAGCAGGTGTCTCACATAGCATTGCTGTGAAGGTACGTTTCCTCAACTCTTAATTATATCCCTTGTTCTTTCACTCTAATTAATAATGTTTGCGCTATTATTAATTAATGAAAATTAAATAAAATTTGTTACCTGTGAGACTAAAACTCAAGTACAATAGTTTCCATGAACAGTTACATGTTATTTTACTTCTATTACTTTTAGGAAGTACCCTGAAATGATGAATCTGATTTGTTGTTTGCAATATTTTTCCTCATTATAGTTATCAATAATACTTTATCTACATTAAAGTTACTAACAAAATCATAAATCTGAGAAATTTGCAGAGAAAGAAATCGTAGAAAGTACAGTAGGTGTGTGGGGTGGCGGTGGGACCGTTGAGGAGAGGGGCGCCACTTCCGCATAACATCTGTAAGAAATTGGTGCTTGGGTCTCTTATATGGTGAAAAACTGACTCGGCCGTCACATATAAGGGATTTGAAAATAAAATCATTTATCTAGCTGGACATCACGAAGGGTTTGAATATTACTCTGTACCGAGCAATTGGAGATCACAAGCACCCAGTACCAAAATACTCAGGAAGTAACCCCGTGCAGACTAAGGAGTTCTGTCCAAAGGTCTGGTGTGACCGTGGCTGTACAGCATTGAAATGTGCAAAAGGAAGGTGATGTATGCTATAAAAACAGTCTCGAAACACAAAT
Organism: Schistocerca americana; assembly: GCF_021461395.2. Classification (NCBI taxonomy): domain Eukaryota; kingdom Metazoa; phylum Arthropoda; class Insecta; order Orthoptera; family Acrididae; genus Schistocerca; species Schistocerca americana. Next base: position 54,899,931 of record NC_060126.1, on the reverse strand, counting down.
ATTGTGGGTAGAATGCAAATACACATTTAATGTTACTGATTAAAATAAATCACATACAGCAAAAAAAAGTTGGCTAGCTATGAGATGCATTCAAGAAGCGAGATTTTCAGAGGGGCCACCAAGACACATTTCACTGTAAATTACTTTACTTGATGCTGCTAGTCGCTTGGTATTTGCACCAGAGTGAGGGACGCAGACATATCAGATGCGAAATGGGAGAGACAACTTGTAAGTGTGTGCGAGATGGGGAGAGATGGAAGTGGGAAACTACTGTTTTCTTCACTATCCTGTATACAACAGTGATTAATGGATTCGGCTTAAGGCAAAGGTGGCGACCACAAAGTGCACAAGCCGCAAAAATGATGCGATGACATGTGTGCAGGCTACTCTTCGGGATTCCTGCTGTGATTGCGGGGTGCATGGAAAACTGTGTTCTGTCATTCATTGATTGTGTGATAAAAAATCACGGATCAGGAATAGAAAGCAAAGTCTGTCGCTCAAATTCAAGTCAAAAGACCAACTTGAGAAGAATTTTTCTTGGTGTATCAATTTATATATTCTTCGTCTTTTCCCTACAATTCATATTACCTTTGTTCCCCAGAGTATGTAAATTTATACATTTGTAAATATTGCACACGCATATTCTCTATTTTCTGTGTGCAATGCCTATAAAGATCAATGTTGTTTTTGTTGTTGTGGTGGTCTTTAGTCCGAAGACTGGTTTGATGAAGTTCTCCATGATACTCTGTCTTGTGCAAGCCTCTTCATCTTCGAATAACTACTGCAACTTACATCCTTATGGAAATGTTTCCTTTAGTCATCTCTTAGTCTCCCTCTACGATTTTTACCACACATATTTCCTTCCAATACTAAGTTAGTGATCCCTGATGTCTCAGAATGCGTCCTATCAACCGATTCAACCGATTACTTCTTTTGGTGATGCATTGGTACCTTTAGGTTGATGAGATAATTTGCTTCTTAGATGTAACACATGAGCGGCTATTACAGTTACAAAGAGGCATCAGTCTGTTCACCCAAAGGTGTGCTTCACCTGGAATCTGAAAGAGTGCAAAAATAGATTTCCTACCCCTAAAAATAGAAAATAAAAATCACAAGCACCGGTTCTCAGTGAACAGAAAACCTACATCAACCAGCATAGTTATTCACAACACAGAAAACCACCCTACAGCTCACAAGCAGGGCAGCCTCAGGTACCTCCTACACAGAGTGAACAGAGTTCGAATGGACAAAGTTGGCTACACACAAGAACTAAACGTAACCAGGCAGACTGCCACAGAATATGGTTGAAAAATAAATGTTGTTGAGAAACTAAACCGTGAAATAAAAACGCATCTGACACAGAACACACTCAACAGTATCACAACAGAATACGCGAGGAACAACGACACAACAGAGACCAGCCGGCCCCTGTGGTCGAGCTGTTGTAGGCGCTTCGGTCCGTAACCACGCGGCTTCTAAGGTCGCAGGTTCAAATCCTGCCTCAGGCATGGATGTGTGTGATGTCCTTAGGTTAGTCAGGTTTAAGTACTTCCAAGTCCAGGGGACCGATGACCACAGATGTTAAGTCTCACAGTGCTTAGAGCCACAACAGAGAACACACGAGGCAAAGAAGGTAAAGAAAACACAAACAACGATAAAACATGGGATACTTGGACATTTGATATCATAATAACACACAGAATAGGAAATGTTACGAGGAAACAAGATATAAATGTGGCATAGAAAATGAACACACTCTGCAAAAGGATTAAAAATACCTAACACCACCCCAGATAAATTCAACAAAGCAGATAAATACCAGCTTACCTGAAAAGACTGCAATTCAGTATATATTAGGCTGACATGTAGAAATTTCAAGATAAGCTACTCAGAACATTTAAGAGACCTCAAAAGTGCAGATCACCTCATGAAAAACAGCTACCACCCAGTGAAATAGGAACAGACCTCCAAATCCTAAAACACAGTAACTATCTGTACCAGTTTTTAACATTAGAAGAGCATTACCACAGCCAGTCAGCTTTTAGACAGTGCAAAAAATTTATAAATGACCAAACAGTACTATATAAGGAAACACCATTCAACACTTTAAACGAATTTCTGGAAAACACAAAATAAAACACACACACACATACACACACACATAAACACACACACACACACACACACAGAGACATACATATACATACAGCACACGCACACAGGCCCTCAGAATGGGAACAAACGAAACAGAATCAAAGATCGCGAACATCAAACCAAAGCAAAACAGTAAACAAACGACAGTCTGATGCGCATCAGAGATTAAATTTTTGGAATGATTTGTGCATCCTAGACACAGCAGTATAGCAGGACGCAGTATTTACAAACGAGCAGGAGAAGGTGTGAATAGACACTATCAAAATAAGAAATGTAAACCATGAATAACAAACTACACGAAATAATTCGCCATACCTAAGCCTGAACTTTTATCAGTGGCCACAGGTTCAGGTCAACTACAAAAAATACGTGCGATACATACTTGTCACAGCTAAGGAGGAGCAAAATACTACGATGCTAAGGCCAAAAACGGGCATATGCCACGAATTTTACCATCACATACGTTCTAACGATTACATAATAAATTAATAGTTCGATGCAGTTGATTTTCAAACATCCCTCATGTTTTCACTTGAGATTGTGTAGTATTTAAGGCTCAGTTTGGTTCGCACCCACAGGACATACACAATGTAAAGTAAAAGGTGAAGAGCACATATAATTTAAATGACGATATTACTTGATGTATCATATTCGTTAACCTGTGTGTGTGTGTGTGGGTGTCAAGAAAATTATCAAAAAAAGGACTGAGGATGCCACAACTGTGGTGAAATACGTATGGGTGACAAAAAAAAAACAATAACTTGTGTACTTGCAAAAGTTCATCATTGTTTTTGTGAAAGCAATGAAACTGAATCAAAACTCCAATATGATGGTTTCGGCAGAGTTCACTAAACCTGTCTATGGCGGTTTATTAGGCCTGTCTAAGCTTCACATGGACATGTTTCGTTTCAAGGTCGCCGAACCTCATTTTAAATACCCTAAGTTACTTTATATGGATACTCACAGCTTCATTCATTAGGGGAAGAGCTATGATGCACATGAAGTAATAAGTTGCAATCCTGATGAAACTGAGATTTCAATGTTTGAGGCTGAAAATTATAATACCCCAAATATAATCTAACATTATGTTAAAGAATTACAATTCTATGGTATAAATGGAACAGCATATGAGTGGTTTAAGTCATATCTACAGAACAGGAAGCAAAAAGTCTCTTTATATGCTTCAAGTGATTCAAAGGAGTTTGCCACTTCATCCAACTGGGGTGAAATTACATTAGGTGTTCCACTAGGTTCGATCATGTGTCCCCTCCTGTTCTTGATATATGTAAATGACCTCCCTTCTTATGTCAAACAATATCCTGAACTGACAATGTTTGCTGATGATACAAGTATAATTATTAATCCAATAAAAGAAAGTCCGATAGAAAATGATACAAATAAGGTCTTTAGAAAAGTTATTAATTGGTTTTCTGCGAATGGGCTTGCTCTGAACTTTGAAAAAACACAGTTCATCCAATTTTCTGCTGCAAGAAGTATAATTCCTTCAAGAAACCAAACACATCAGAAGAAGTCAGTAGCCAGGGTAGAGCATACTAAGTTTTTGGGTGTACATATAGATGAGAATCTTAATTGGAAAATTCATATTTTGGTTCTCCTAAAGCGACTTGGTTCAGCAACTTTTGCAATCAGAATGATTGCCAATTTTGAGGATATAGAAACTAGTAAGCTAACATACTTTGCATACTTCCACTCTTTGATGTCATACGGAATAATATTCTGGGGCAGCTTAACACTTAGGAAAAAGGTGTTCACTGCTCAAAAGAAAGTAGTTAGAATAATGTGTGGGATTCATAGTCGCACATCTTGTAGGCATCTGTTTAAAAGGTTAAGAATTCTTACAACCGCTGACGGTACATTTATTCAGTAATGAAATTTTTTCTCAACAACATGGACCAGTTTAAAATCAACAGCGACATTCATGATTACAATACAAGAAAAAAGAAAGCGCTTTACAATCCTTCACTTAACCTACCTTTGGCACAGAAAGGGGCAAAATATGCTGCTATTAAACTTTTTGATAAATTAACAGATGAAATAAATTGTCTGACGGATATCAGTAACAGTTTCAAAAACAAATTGAAATCATACCTCCTTGACAACTCCTTCTATACCATATATAAATTCTTAAATATGAGTAAATAAATCTGGAGATGTAATACATGCATTTTGTGCCATTTAAGGGAATGGGATAGATAGTAGAAATATTTAGGTATAACGCTATAATGTAAACAAAAAAGAAAAAAAGAAAAAAACTTGTTTCCTGTGCGTATTTGCTGTGCATTTGACACGTTCCATATCATAATGGTTTTTCCGTGCTATTGATCAATGGAACACGTAACTAACTAACTAACTAACTAACTAACTAGAGCCCCTGATGACATCCTTTTGGTAGCAAAAGATATTTTAAAAAATTGTTATTCTGGTCTTGACAGGAGCTACTGGCAACAAAATATTAATACTTCTGAAAGTTTGACTAACAGAAAATACTATGTAACTAACAACGTTTATTGCAAGGAAAAAACTAAATGAAAGACTATCAGATGATACGAAGCATGAAACTCTAAATAAAGAATTCAAAATATATATTCAGCAAAGAAGAGAGTTGTAGCTGCATCGAGCTACGTCTACGGTGTAAAACTTCAATGGAGGTGTTTATTCGCTCTCTTGCAGTACGCCTATTGACAGCTACTAGATTGTTTCAGACCGATCTGGGGTTTTAAAGCTTTTCCAGTGTCGTCTTGACGTACTAGTCAGAATTCTAAACAGATGTAAGATAACAGTTACCGTTTAGCCAGACAGCGGAACAGTTATTGTATGTGAAGGAAAAAATAAATCGTGTGATACTTAATCAATTTTGGGACTTAATCGTCGTGATCTGTGATAATCACGAACACTGAAGTATACACCAAACGCGGACATAAACTCTACAAATAGCCTTGTTTAGGAAACATCTACAGCGATCATGAAGAATTCACAGGTACGTCGTGTTGTCGGAAGCTGTAGTCAATGTCAGAATTACTTATGCAAATAGCTTCAATTCCCTGAATGACAGATCGGTGTGCTTTCAAGTGAAGTGGTTAAATAATTCCTACGTGCAATAAACTCAGATATAACTTTAATGTTTCGTGTCGGCTACATCATTTAATGCAACTTTATAACTGTGAAATAATTATTTCTTGAGAGAACGCCGAAGTTAAAGGTGATTTAGTGACATTATTAAGAGGGAACAGTAAGGTTACATCCAAGTACGATGCCTTCTGTACGTTATTTAGCGAATACTTTATCTCTGGATGTACGGCGTAGGAGTCGTTGAAGTAGCACCGTAACGACGCCTTACCGGCGCTATAAGACTTCACAAGTCAACATCCTCGCAAGACTATAATGTGGCATCGGCTTGAATTGTGGAATTTATAATTAGAGATATTACCTACGTTTGAACATTCATTTGCTAACCGGGCATAAAGAACTACTGTTATCAAGTTTTGCGTAAGCTTATAAGCCCGTCGCGAACACGAGAAGGATATTTGGTTTATTGTTTCAGATAAAGGGAGTTGTTGCGGTACCGAGTGGTGCATGGTGCAGTCGCTTTGTGTGGCAGTGAACGCCATTGCTTAAATTATAAGCGAGGGCCACTTATAGATTCCGGCGTGCTGCTCCGTCGATACACGGATATCTGTCAAAAGGAGATAGTATCTGAAACCAATCAGACAAAGCAAGGAGTTTGTTTCAGCAGCTACAGATCGGAGTTGTCGCGATTGACGGACGCCGACCTGTGTCTACCAGACTTGAACCATCATCCCTATCAAGCCGACACGCACACACACACACACACACACACACACACACACACACACGCCACATAATCCTTATGGCATAACACCAGCAAACAATGACGTCATCGGTCTCGTAGAAGACGAGATGAATGGCCAGCAGATGGAAGAGTTTTTTGATCTTCATTCAAAATGCGCACATGCCGTACAGACACGTTCAAGCCCTAGACCGGCTAAAAATGTGGAGTTAGGGAACTACAAAAAATCTTACCGTTGAGAATTAGTTGAAGAGTTTGTATAACAGTGCCGGGGAGGATGCCTTCCCACATATGGTAAGTCAAGTGCATTTTGAATTGTGAGAACATATGATGGACTATATTCCAATTGAGGACCGACTGTCCCGTTACGACGGTAAATGGGTCATTTGTGAGTGTGGTACTGAAACCCTACCATACTGACACTGCTAATAGAATGACTGAACATACTTGTTTTGTGTGTGTGTGTGTGTGTGTGTGTGTGTGCGTGTGCATGTGAATGTGTCTGTGTGGAACTGTATGACCTGTACATCACAGTTGTATTTGTTTCTTGCTTCTGCTGTTAATATTAGCATTGGAACAGTTCCAATAAAAAGATAATGTAAGTTAATTTTGTCTTATTAAAATGTTTTTTTCATGCAGAAATAAAACATACCTACGTTTCTTATTATTATTCATTCTTCCTTTCATCCATGCAATACTGCCTAAGTAGCTGATTTTTATATCCTGTCAACTCCGCTTGTATAACGTTGAAACCATCGGAAGTACATGTTTAGGTATACCACCTGTAACTGCAAATTCTACTGACTTAACATTAGTTATACAAGTTATGGTAGCAGACCTCGGTACTGCACGCATACATACACTGTTCTAAATCACATTGTAAGCTATATTCACCTACATAGTTGATAGCGTCATCGAAAACTGTTTTCACTTGTTTCCAACAAGTTAGTCAATCTGTTGCAATGCACAATACGCTGTAGAACCAATACAAGTTATCTACACTTGAGTGATATAAACAGACAGAATTTGAAGAATCTTCTAATGATGATAACTTCAGTGTAGTAGCTCCAAACAAGTCGGTGATTGTGGCTTGCTTGCAATAGTGCTGATGTCCACAATAAGATGAGATAAATCATATTTATTGTCATCAGCCTAATATTGTAGTTCATTTGCCTGTATAGTTCTGCGCATTTGATGTTTGTGAGCTTCAATTCCATATTACGATGAATATTTTCAATCTCTTCTGTTACCTCTCAGACACTAAAAACACTCCATCTTCAGGCCACGAGTGGCCTACCGGGACCATCCGACCGCCGTGTCATCCTCAGGGGAGGATGCGGATAGGAGCCGCGTGGGGTCAGCACACCGCTCTCCCGGTCTTTACGATGGTATTCTTGATCAAAGGCGCTACTATTCGGTCGAGTAGCTCCTCAATTGGCATCACGAGGCTGAGTGCGACCCGAAAAATGGTAACAGCGTTTGGCGGCCTGGATGGTAACCCATCCAAGTGCCGACAACGCCCTACAGCGCTTAACTTTGCGTGATCTCACGGAAACCGGTGTATCCACTGCGGCAAGGCCGTTGCCATACACCTCAGACATTACCTGATGCTAAACCGGTATTTACACAATTAGAACCACGCTATGTTAGCATGTTCGTTGTGTTGAAAAGCAGCATTTTGAAGTGAACTGATAATAGGAGATCACTGTAGGACAAGCATACCTCTCCATTGACAATGCGCTGCCAACATGGTTCGATGAGTGCTTTACCTCCAACCACGTGATTATTACAGTCGCGGAATGGGAAAGTTTCGTCAATGCTGGCAGAATGTTGTAAATAGTGAAGGAGAATATATTATTGATGACTAATGTCTCTGTTATGTGTATCTATGTTCTTATAAATCATATAGAGAAGAGCTGCGAACTTATGCACCAACCTAATACATGCAGACTAAGCCATTTACTCAGAGTAAATTGAGGCAATTACACTGTTTTGTGAGCAGAGCTGATCTAGGGCCTGGAGGGCAGTGTGTCTGGGGCTGGAGAGGTTTGAACCTAAGACCATAGTGGCAAAGATAGGGGGGGGGGGGACGACGACAGGGATGTTTCGAAGCATTGCGCATAGCCGAATTTACTCGAGAATTAAGATACCTCCACATGCTGGGGGTTGAACGCAGAGCCTTCAGGCCCAACAGCATAAGCACTGTTGTGACATAACTAGTGACGTCACATGCCCTTTCTTAATACTTGTTTAAACGTGAAAGTATGTCGAGCTTGTTACAGAAAGAACGAACACATCCTACTCACAGACTGTATGTTCATTCAGCCACGCTACGACTGACTTAACTTTCACCTTTCTGCCTTCTTGAACATGGATTTGATTCATTGCATGGAACGGCGAATACGACCACAAGGACGAATTGCACCAGTGGGTCATTCATTCCATGTCAACACACTTAGGTCTCCCTGCTCGACCTTCACGTATTTCGACGAAAATATGAGAGCATTCACACGTGTCCCTGATGGAGACTGATAAAGTTTAAAGTTAGTTGAAAAAATAATGACCGAGATGTAGTCACTTGATTCACAACATGCGCGACTCGGGGCAGAGCGAGCGTGAATTTCTGGGGACTTTGGGCTGTTATGTCTCGGCCAATATTTTGTCGAAAGAAATGAAATTTCACCATTCACTGTGCTCATTGCACAGAATCGAGCTTCCCTTGTAGTCTGCTGGTCAGCCCTGCTGATTTTCTGTAGCAAGATTCCACTTGTTACTGCCTCGCTCCTTTCAGAAGGAAGCCTGTGAAGTTTTTCTACCTTTTGGTCTTCGAAAGTACATCTGACAAAAGAAACTCCTAACCGCACGTCAACTCATATTTAGTGGTAAGGTGGCCCAGTGGATAGCCCATCCAAAACCGAACAAGTATCGCGTATGAAATCAGGAGCTGTGAAAAATGAAGCCAATAGAAACAGTGAACGGTGCAAGCTCGAGATGTGCACCATCGAGCGAACTACAAGAGCCACGGCGTCGTGGTTATCTGGTTACGGTGTTGGACTGAAACTCGGGATATCTATGTTCAAATCCCAATCGCGTCCCTTTTTTTTCAGAAAGTTATGAAGCGTTCGTTCGATCACAGAGGAGTCTGTTTTCTTTCTGTAGTCTTGGCAATTCCCATTCTATAGAATGGTTATAGAACATGAGTCATGTGGCAAGAATATATTACCATCGCAAGTACATGTGATGAAACGTGAGAGCAGGTGAGATGTCACGTAGACCTCTAACAGTTATGAAAACAACGAATAAATGGGTGTGAAGGAATTCAAGAGTAGAAACTTCGAAAACGCTAAAAACAAACGTTTTTTTTAGAGCGTTACGGAAACTGTGTCTTAGTGAAACTGTTGCGTTCATTTGTTATGTGACAAACTATTACGTTTTCATCATGTCACTGGGAGTGATCACATTCACATTCAAAGGAACACCGAGCGAGGTGGCGCAGTGGCTAGCACACTGGACTCGCATTCAGGAGGACGACGGTTCAATCCCGCGTCCGGCCATCCTGATTTAGGTTTTCCGTGATTTCCCTACATCGCTCCAGGCAAATGTCGGGATGATTCCTCTGAAAGGGCACGGCCGGCTTCCTTCCCCGTTCTTCCATAATCCGATGAGACCGATGACCTCACTGACTGGTCTTCTTCCCCAAAAAACCCAACTCAACACTTCCTCGGGCAAAGAGACATACGTCACTCACTAACCAGGTGTACAAGTTAACGTGCATCGTTAAGATGATCCCGGTGGAGTACTCAATTGAGTTGCCCCTTCTCATCAAACGTTTGCGGTTTCCATTCGAGAGCCACTTCTTTCCGACTGCTGCTAGAGCATTTGTGCAAAATCAAATTTCATTATAGGTCATTTCCGTACACACCACTTTTCCAAACGGACGTTACACCACACCACAGAGACAAATCTGAATACAGCGATCAGACGTGTTAATGATCGGACGGACAGCTCATAATTTTGTGGAAAAAAATAGGGCACGAGAGAGATTTTAACGCGGATGCCCCCCTCCCCCATGGTCCAATTCTGTGACATCAACACGATGCCGTGGCTCTTCTAATTCTCTCGATTTGCACGTCTTGTGCTTGCACCGTTCGCTGTTTGTATTTTCCTTACTTTTCACAGTTCATTGTACCTTCTTCCTGTTTTGTTGCTTGATCTGTGTTCAGTTTTCAACGGCCTATCCACTGGGCAATCTTAGCACTAAATCTGAGGGTCTGTGATGGGGAATTTACCTCTTGGGGACTCAGCACTTTGGCATTCTTCAACAAAAACCTACTAGAGCACACAATAAATCCTACGTGCCACAAGCAAAGTAAAGGCCAAATATGCCAAAAAATATCGGGAGACCCGCTGTTAGCCAATCCTGAAATGCAGACGGCAGCAAGTTGCAGGAAAAAAGGCGGCCGCCCCACCTCACATATACGGAGTTTCAGCATTCAAAATGGTCGTAAAACTTTGAATCTCGATTACTCGAAAACGGTTCAGAAATGCATCCTACTATCGCAGCACTACTTAAATTTAAGCAAAACTGTTCGAATGTCGAGTAAAATGGGTGTTACAGTGAGATTGTGCATCCAATGCGGGGCCAACCTCCTCCAGTGCGGTCACGGTGCACGACAGTTCGTCCACTTCCTATCGCTCACTCACGTTCTCCTCTCAACGACGAGTCACCACAACCTAAAAACTAAAAAACTAAACTTCGCCCGAACAGGCCGTGAAGGTCCCAGCAGCACCGATCAGCCTCCGTGTCATCCTCAGTGTACAAGAGTCACTGGATGTGGATATGGAGGGGCATGTGGTCAGCACACCGCTCTCCTGGAAGTATATCGTTACTGGGTAATTTTCCATAAGTCACTGTCTCGAAAATTAAAAATAATAGACACATATTATTTAAATAAGTACTAAATTAGATTACAAAAGGGAGTAGATTTCTTCCTGGTCAGTCAAATACACTACTGGCCATTAAAATTGCTACACCGCGAAGATGACGTGCAACAGACGCGAAATTTAACCGACAGGAAGAAGATGCTGTGATATGCAAATGATTAGCTTTTCAGAGCATTCACACAAGGTTGGCGCCGGTGGCGACACCTACAACGTGCTGACATGAGGAAAGTTTCCAACCGAGTTCTCATACACAAACAGCAGTTGACCGGCGTCGCCTGGTGAAACGTTGTTGTGATGCCTCGCGTAAGGAGGAGAAATGCGAACCATCACGTTTCCGACTTTGATAAACGTCGGATTGTAGCCTATTGCGATTGCGGTTTATCGTATCGCGACATTGCTGCTCGCGTTGGTCGAGATCCAATGACTGTTAGCAGAATATGGAATCGGTGGGTGCAGGAGGGTAATACGGAACGCGCGTCCTGGATCCCAACGGCCTCCCCAACGGCCTCGTATCACTAGCAGTCGAGATGACAGGCATCTTATCCGCATGGTTGTAATGGATCGTGCAGCCACGTCGCGATCCCTGAGTCAACAGATGGGGACGTTTGCAGGACAACAACCATCTGCACGAACAGTTCGACGACGTTTGCAGCAGCATGGACTATGAGCTCGGAGACCATGGCTGCGGTTACCCTTGACGCTGTGTCACAGACAGGACCAACTGCAATGGTGTACTCAACGACGAACCTGGGTGCACGAATGGAAAAACGTCATTTTTTCGGATGAATCCAGGTTCTGTTTACAGCATCATGATGGTCGCATCCGAGTTTGACGACATCGCAGTGAACGCACATTGGAAGCGTATATTCGTCATCGCCCGGCATGATGGTGTTGGGTGCCATTGGTTGCACGTCTCAGTCACCTCTTCTTCGCATTGACGGCACTTTGAACAGTGGACGTTACATTTCAGATCTGTTACGACCCGTGGCTCTACCCTTCATTCGATCCCTGCGAAACCCTACATTTCAGCAGGATAATGCACGACCGTATGTTGCAAGTCCTATACGGGCCTTTCTGGATACAGAAAATGTTCACCTGCTGCCCTGGCCAGCACATTCTCCAGATCTCTCACCAATTGAAAACGCCTGGTCAATGGTGGCCGAGCAACTGTCTCGTCGCAATAGGCCAGTCTCTACTTTTGATGAACTGTGGTATCGTGTTGAAGCTGTCTACCTATACAAGCCATTCAAGCTCTGTTTGACTCAATGCCCAGGCGTGTCATGGCCGTTATTACGGCCAGAGGTGGTTGTTGTGGGTACTGATTTCTCAGGATCTATGCACCCAAATTGCATGAAAATGTAATATGTCAGTTCCAGTATAATATATTTGTCGAATGAATACCCGTTTATCATCTGCATTTCTTCTTGGTGTAGCAATTTTAATAGCCAGTAGTGTATTTCACATTCACTACACCTCATTTAACGCAAAATGTCTTCATTAACATTAACCACAATTTTAGGAAGTAAGTAGTAACTCGACAACCCAGTCAAGTTTCCAATACGGTTATGGTGCAATAATTATTCTTGGGAACGGAAATCCAGCATCCATATTGGTCCCTTCAGAAGTCATTTAAGATGAACATTAAGACAACCGAAAATTTGGAGGGACGAGTCTCTGAATGAAAATGGAGCATAAAAGATACTGTGAATATATGTCTGGAGATGGCCGGTGTACGTGTGTAACGACAACAGATCGTTCCGCAACACAGTACAGTGCTATACACCATCCAAGTCACAATACAATTTCAAAGAGGCCTCCGGCTTACTGAATACTAGATTTGGGAGGGAATGTAATCAGTGGTGACTGTGACATGATAAAACTCATGGTTGTACAGTACAGACAAGAAGTGCTTGTAGATCAGTCGAAAAACTGGTATAATTTGATTCCGGGGAAGATGATTTCAGTTTTCCGGAGCGGTGTAAGGAAACGTGAGATATACCGACGTTACGACTTATCTCAGAAGATACACAGAAGAAAAGCAAAGCTACATTGACAACATTCGCAGATTTAGAGAAATTTTTTACAATGCTTACTGCAACACCAACTATGAAATTCTCGAGAAAATAGGGATAAAGCACAGGAAACGAAAAACTTTCTATGACTTGTACAGAAAGTAGACTAGAGCTATAGGAGCTGAAGAAAATGAAAGTGAAGCAGTAACTGAGAAGGGAGTGAGACAGAGTTGCAGCCTACCACTGGTAGTATTCAGTCTGCACTTTTAGCAAGCAGTGTAGGAAATTAAGAACAAAATTGGGAACTTTCAGGTTTGCGAGAGACAGTAAGTGATTTAAGAGCAGGTGAACGGAACAGGTAGTATCTTGCAAAATGGTTATAAGATGAATGACAGCAAAAGTGCAACAACGGTAATGAAATGCAACAGAGTTACATTAGCAATGCTGAAGGAATTAGATTATTAAATGAGGTGGTAGATGGGTTTTGTTGCTTGGTTAGTAAAATAAGTGATGACTGACGAAACAGAGAATATATAAAATGCAGACTGACAACAGCAAGGAAAGAGTTTCAGAAAAAGAGAAAATTGTTAACATCGAGTACAATATTAAGTGATACGAAGTAGTTTTTGAAGTTGTTTGTATGGAGCGTTACGTTCTCCGTAAGTGAAGTGAGGACAAGGAACGATTCAGGTTAGAGGAGAATACAAACTTTTGAAATGTGCCATAAGGGAACGATGTTAAAGCTTACTTGGGCAGATCGAACTGCTGAAGAAGAGATTTTGTACAGAATTCATGAAAGAAAAACTTTGGACTATATCTCGACTAAAAGAATGCACTGGTTGGAATCGCGCATACATAAGCAACCAGGACACTTGCCGCATTTTAATACTGTGACCGGTGCGTTTGACCTCAGTGCATCGACAAGTAAAATGCACTCGGCTTTAATGTCGCAACCGGAACTGCTCGGAATGCTAATGAGGAGATCGATGTTTTGATAAGAACTGACATCACTGCCGTGAAGCCTGTCGTACGCCGCACGTCGCTGCATTGCCCTCGCCGAACGTAAGTCACATCTTGGCGTCGCAGCATTTTTTTCCTTTCCTTTATTTTTGTAGAATTCCTACCCAAGGCCTTTGCACTCAACTACTTAAAACAAATAGTGTAGCTGCAACAAATTGTTAATATATGTGTTAAACGATTTCAATGAAAGCAACAAGAAAGTATCACACATGACAATGTGCAGAAGAGTGTGTAAGTAACTGTGGTACAACCAGGGCTGTTGCTAGAGGTTTTTCCGCTCTAGGCGAGAATCGAAAAAAAATGACGCACACTCTTTTATACTACCATCGGTTTCTCCCAGTATCCATCCGCCCCCTGCGAAACCACCAACATACAACGGCACAACAATGCAAATATCCTATTATTCTTTTGATCATTAAACTAATATGATCGAACGTCCTCATCTTCTGCCGACAGTCGTCAGTTCATTTGACGCATGACAAATATCAACAGAGGCAGGAACAAAGATAGGGACTCAGGAAGGTATGGTATCAATCAAGTCGCAACACGATCGTAAGAAAGCCCACGCCCCCGTTCCAGCGCTCGACATGGATGAATCAAAGTTTACTTCCGTTTTGTGCTCAGCAGCTGCTGCTATAGTTTTGAGGTAGGTAGAGGCAATGTGTTTTCTTTCGTCAAAGTAAGTGAAGATTTATTAAGTAATTGTTCCGTATGCCCTTGAAAACAATGAGGTGTTTTCATTTCTCATCTTTTCAATTTTTCCTCCTCATTTGGTCAATTTTTTCACTGCTTGATTCGCAAATAATGTCTGCTCTTTATCGCTCTAGGCAGCGCGCTAGCCTTGCACATTGGTAGTAATTATCCTGGCTACAACTGACTAGAGTTTTCAAGTACTTGCAGAGAACAAACCTGTGTTCTATACACACAACTCCACCACGTAGGGAGTCCAGAGCGTGAATCACTTAACACACGCAGTGCAATCGTTTCGGATCTGGAAGGCACTGTCGATAACGATTTCGACAGCACGAAATTGTAACAAAAGGCGCGTATTTGCTGCCAATACACAGATTTTGAGACGTTGGCGAAAGTGCAGTTTCATACAACAGTTACGAATTTTTAAATGGGACAATGCCTGTTGACATTAAAATCCTAAAAGTAGCGTAAATGTGAATGTCAGTGATGTTTGTAGCGGGAAGCTAGTGGTAATAATTTACGTGAAGGACCTAACGGTGGTGAGAATGGTAGGGTAAATACAGTTCGTGGTGGCGTGTTTGTTGTTGGTAGACGTATTTTATCTTCTAGCGAAATTGAAGTAGTTGGTTCCTGCGAGTTAGCATCGTTAGAGGTAATTCTTGGTAACCGGAATAAAATAATAATTTGATCCTTTTATCGACCTCCCAACACAGATGATACAATCGCTGATAGGTTCAAGGAGAACTTCAGTCTAATTACATACACGTTCCCAACTCTTAGAATTATAGTTGATGGTGACTTCAATTTACCGTCGATAAGTTGGCGAAAATGCATTTCTCTGAGCACTATGGCTCTGAGCGCTATGGGAATTAACTTCGGAGGTCATCCGTCCCCCAGAACTTAGAACTACTTAAACCTTACTAAGCTAAGGACATCACACACATCCATGCCGGAGGCAGGATTTGAGCCTGCGACCGTAGCGGTCGTGCGGTTCCAGACTGTAGCGCCTACAACCGCCCGGCTACTCAGGCCGGCAGAATGCATGTTTAAGGCCGGAGGTAAGCATTAATCATTATCTGTAATTGTTCTAAAGGCATTCTCTGGTAATTATTTCCAGCAAGTGGTTCATGAGCCCACTCGAATAGTAAACGGTTGTGAAAACACACGTGACCTCTTAGCAGCAAATAATCCAGAGCTGATAACGAGCATCAAAACGGATTCAGGGGTTAATCAACATGAGGTTGTCGTAGTGAGAATGAATAACGTAACTCCCATATCCACCAACAATAAAAGAAAATAATACATATATCTCTTTGAAAAACAGGTATAAATCCGCTTGACGCCTTCGTGAGAGATAATCTCTACTCCTTCCAAATTAACAATGTAAGTTTAGACCAGATATGGGTTGAATTCAGAGAAACAGTATCGACAACAATTGAGAGATTTATACCAAATAAGTTAACAAATGACGAAGTTGATCCCCAAGAATGGCTATGTTTTACAGAAGTTCGAAACTTAGCGCGGACTTCAATGCGAGATGCTTATAATAGTTTCCACAACGAAACCATGTCTCGAAACGTGGCAGAAAATCCAAATAGTGCCACGTTCTACGTAAAATATACGAACAGAAGGACCCAGTCAATGTCTTCTTTGCGCAATATCAATGAAAATGCTATCGATGACCGTGCTGCTAAAGCATTCTAAACACAGTCTTCCAAAAATTCTTCACAAAACTTTTTTTTCCAAAATTTTGCACAATTCCAATTAAGAACAGCTGCCAACACGAGTAACCTAGAAATAGATGTTCTTGAAGCAGTGAAGCAAATTAAATCACTTAATAAAAGCAAGTCTTCTGCTGCAGATTGTATACCAATTAGGCTCTTATAAGCGTATGCTGATGCACTAGCTCCATATTTAACAGACTTATACAACCACTAGAGACCAAAGATCCGTACCCAATGATTGGAAAGCTGCACAGGTCACACCAATATTAAAGAAAAGCAATAACGTTGATATGCAGCAGGATTTGAAAATAATGAATTACCTCGAAGAGAACGGTTTATTGCCACATAGTCAACAGGGATTAAAAAAACATATTTCTTGTGCACACAACTAGCTCTTTACACACACGAAGTGTTGAGTGCTATCGACAAGGGATTTAAAATTGATTCCGTACCTCTAGATTTCCAGCAGGCTTTCGACAACGCACCTCACAAGCGGCTTGTAATCAAATTGCGAATGGACTCATGATATCCTCTCAGAAAGGTCACACTTCGTGGTAATTGACGGAAAGTCCTCGAGTAAAATAGATGTGACTTCTGGTGTTCCCCAAGGTGGTGTTGTAGGCCCTCTGCTGTTCCTTATATATGTAAACGATTTAGGAGACAATCTGAGCAGACATCTTAGGTTATTTGCAGATGATGCTGTCATTTATCGTCTGCTAAAGTCATCAGAAGAACAAAACCAATTGCAAAACAATTTAGGTAACGCATCTATATGGTGCAAAAATTGGCAACTGACCCTAAATAATGAAAGGTGTGAGGGCATCCACATGAGTGCTACAAGAAATCCATTAAACTTTAATTACACGCTAAATCAGTGAAATCTAAAAGCGTAAATTCATCTAAATACCTATAAATTACAGTTACGAACAACTTAAATTGGAAAGAACATACAGCAAATGGTGTGGAGAAGGCGACCTAAGGACTGCGTTTTATTGGCGGAACACTTAGAAGATGCAGCAGATCTACTAAAGAAACTGACTACACTACGCTTGTGTGTCTCCTTTCCAAGTATTGTCGCGAGGTGTGGGATCCTTAACTAACAGTAAGATTAACGGAATTCATCGAGAAAGTTAGAGAAGGGCACAACGTTCTGTCTTATCGAGAAATAGGGGAGAGAGTGTCACGGATATGATACAGGATTTTGGGTGAAAATCACTAAAATAAGGGGTTTTTCGTTGCGGCGAGGTCTTCTCACGAAATTTCAATCGCCAAATTTCTCCTTAGAATACGAAAATATTTTTTTGACGCCGACATACGTAGGGAGAAACTATCATCGTAATAAAATAAGGGAAATCAGAGCTCGTGCGGAAAGATATAGGTATTTGTCTTCTCCGCTCGCTATTCGAGATTGGAATAACTGAGAATTGTTGTGAAGTTGGTTCGATTAACCCTCTGCCGAGCACTTGAGTGTGATTGGCAGAGTATCCGCGTAAATGTAGGTAATTAATCTGTTTTGCTTATGGTAGAGGTTACTCACAGATGAAATGTTACATATGTAAGGGTAATTTGCTGCTTCTGGTACAGCCAAGGTGCTACCATAATTACTTTACCCTACTTTAAATTGTTCCATGTAATGAACAGCCCATTAGACCTAAAACAATACAAGGTTACATAATATCGGAAGCTTAACAATCGTCCTGAGCCTTGGAGTTTAAAGATCCTGGATCTTACCGTGGCGTGTATAATTTCATCATACTTCAGCGCTACACCTAAGTACAACCAATCGTCCTAAGCTTTGTGAGCAAATGGGTCTAGGTTCTAGTTTGATCATGTGCAACTTTCTTCACATATACTTGTTTTCAACACGTATATTCTGTAAACTACTACAATGGCACTCACACACTTTATAATCCAGCCTACTTCCCTAACAGCCTACAGTCTGGAACCGCGCGATCGCTACGGTCGCAGGTTCGAATCCTGCCTCGGGCATGGATGCGTGTGATGTCCTTAGGTTAGTTAGATTTAAGTATTTCTAAGGGACTGATGACCTCAAAAGTTAAGTCCCATAGTGCTCAGAGCCATTCGAACCATTTGAACCCTAACAGCCCTCTACCCTTCGAATCATAAGCAACCTAAGACTACATGACATCATACTTAATGCATAAATACTGTCCGGAGTTCACGATTTAAATTTCCAGTGCCAGTGTGAAAGTCGTCATTCATGTACGTTGCGACACTAGAACTTTCCACCACTAGAGAGCACTTGCTAAAAACGGTTCTTCGTAACTCCTTCACCCAAGACGGCTAAGTAAATATTGCAAAATTCGAATCAACAACTGCAAACTACTAAGAAATAGATATTCTAGGTACTGCAAAGCAGCTTAAATCACCTAAGAAAGGAATGTCTTCCGGTCCAGATTCCATACCAAATCACGCAAGATTTCCTATCGCAGATCCATAAACTTATACTTTTTTGTGCTATTATTAACACTCACACAGACTGACGACAGAGCAAAGTATGACAAACAAAATACAATTCGCAGTCAGCTTTGCAACTCGAAAATACAATTTCGATCCAGACAAATGTCCGGGGAGTTCCTGTTTATCTAAACACTCATTCGTCTCTGTCAGCCAGCCATCGGTAAGCGATTTACAGTGGCCCTGGTTCCAAGAGGCCGTGATTGAAAACCAGTGCACGCACTCAGCAAACGAAGGTCTGCTGTTACACAGACAAGTATTACATCGTAGCCGTTTGCTTGCGCAAGAACAGAACTCGACAATTCACTCCTGCACAGAAAACAAGAGTTACTTCAGCTGCTCGCCAGATAAATACCGACTAAAGCCGACTTTAGGAAAAAAAGGACAGTCTAGGGAAATAAACTTACTACATTCAAATATCATATGGAAATATAATCAACACTAATTTAAAATGTAAGTAAAACCGTCACAGTACACACCAAAATTCAGACCTTCCACAAATTCAAGAGCAGTTTGTTCTCAGATACATATTGCACAGGTTAACCGTAGTATCATCATACAACTAGACCTATAATAAGGATCTAAACATGGTAGTGGAATGTCAGACTTTGTTTTGTACGATACTTGAAGCCTAAACAGAGTGGAAATACATCTACGTTCATCTCCCAAATCAGCACAGTTTTGTTGTACTGCGACGCATCAGATACTATAGGCCAGAATATAGATGTAATAGTTACACGAGAGTATGCAACTAATAATGGACTTACTCTAAATCTTTTGTTACTCCGGAAGCAGCATTTAACCGTGAGGACTAACGACAACGCTCGCGTTTGTACAAAAATTTTGCTTCCTTCAAGAGATGGCCTGCTATTCCTTCCATATCTTCACACTGCTGTTCGCTTAAATGAACGCCTTCCTGTCCCTCATGTGACTTGTCTCAGCTTCGTCCTTTAGTGGCTGTAGGAGCAGGTTTGTGATAATAAAATTAGTATCAACGATTAGTTTTGAAATACAAGTTTAAATGTTTCATTTCATTCGTATTGTGGAATTGGCAGATCACGTGTTTTAGTTAAATAGACGTTAAAGTGACACTCGGCTGGTAATGACATTGGATGCAAGGGTCTGGACTGGGGGTGACGTTGTAACACATCACAAAGATGATGCAATGCGTTATGGATGCGGCTCTTGACAGACCAGTCAATTTCAGGAATATTATTCTCCATCCTATCGCACACGATACAGCTTGATCCACCTCTCCTAATTTCCAGTCATTCACTGTTCGGTGGCATCGAACTTTACACTATCTCAGGTGACGATTAGCATTTAGATCAGTGGGCTCCACAGACTGAACCATTTTTCTGTTACTGTGGCTTACACGTGTCTTCCTTTGAGCGTAGCAGATAGTTAAAATAATGAAAATATCAAAAGATTTTGTTTGCGTTTAATAGTTTTTAATACTATGAGATTGCATATTAATAGTGCAGTGATAATGTAGTCTAGATATTTAGTAACTGGGTATTTGTTGTTAGATACTTGCAGTATCTAATTTATGAAATGTCTCAGATGTGGTTGGGATCATGCTCTCTAGTACACCTAGAAAATTTCATCACATAGTAATTCCCTGTTTCTAACACACTATGATGTCACATATTAATAATTTATAGGAGTGATTTAGCAAGAGTGTATTTGTTTCAATATAGTTGTGTGAAGGTTTAATTGTGATTATGCGTCTTTTTTGCTCTGCCTCAGAGCTCTGTGTAATCTCTGCTGTTGACCATGTTTCATGATGATCTACTCCCTATGGTGAACAGAACAAGAAAAATATGACACACACATAGCCTCTAGTACTAAAAACGGGAAGATTCTGGGGAGGACGGGAAGTCTGTTTTTTGTTACTTCTGACAGGAAGAGAGAGGGATGGGAGTACAGTGCCTGGCGTTTAAAATGTTAGCAACGCTTATGTGCAAAGTCATCCATGTATATCCGGTGCTGAACATGTAGGCATTAGCTAGTTACTACTGGTCTGCTAACCGAATACTTCATTTCGTAGCAATGCGTTTTGTGCCAGCCACCAAGTTCGTAATGTCAGAGAAGATTCACATACATATTGTTTAAATCATGTAAATACTTCTATCATTCTTGGCGAGATGGTTCGCTTCATTCTTAACTGCTCCCTCGTTCGCAGCCAGGCAATAGGTGGCAGCTGCAGCAATTCAAGGAATTTCATTCCGTGCTAACATCCCACTTGTGCGTTCGAGGCAATTTATCCAGTGAACGCAAAGCTGAGTTCCTCGTAATCTAGGTGTGAATCTGTAGCAGCGTGCTAATTGTTGTACATACCGTATTTATGCACTTGTTTCGTTGACGGTTCCATTGTTGCTTTGTTATCACAACAGTCGCATTGGCTCTTTTCTGTCACTCCAGTGCCACTTGTACTCCAGTTCAGTCATTCAATGCCATTGTCTACAATGGAAAATGGTTTCCTGTCGTTTTGGTAAATCAGTTGTGAGTGTGTATGTTGTTCCCTTAATAATTCCCTTTCCTATCCTTGTCCAGTCCGAAATCTAATGTCTTCGAGGTCCACATCGACGATGCGTTTGGCCATAGCCTGCCTCATCTCATACATGACTAAGCCAGGCCTTCTCAGTATCTTCTCTTCCAGAAGCGCTAAACCTCATAATTATGCTATGACGTTGCACACTAGTGTCATACATGTTGTTCTCATCTTAAAACACATAGTATTGATGTATGGAGAGGTCAGCAGGAGCTCTGGTTTTTCTGCTAGGTGGCCGTCCACAATTCACGTACAGCTATGGGTTGTCTAACATTTACAAAAACCTCTAATAATTCGCAAGAATCAAATTCAGAAACAATGTTACGTTAGATAATGAATATATTTGAGACTTACACCTTACTGGACAAAAATTTGCGCCATTTTACGTAAATTTACCATTAATTTAGCCACACACTACGTAGTCATCGTGTCCTGTACCATAAATTTGTCTAATATTTAGCACTATTTCGCATAATATGTCACGATGTTATTAATTTAGCCACACACTGGGCTCTCATAATGTCTCATACCATAAATTACGTCGCTATTCGCATCCATTTAGCATAATATAGAGTGGAGTTAGTAATTTATAATGTCATTGTGTCTTACCTCGTAACATTCACCACCAATTTACTTAGAGTTTCATGACGTAAACGAAATGAGTTTAGCATAATGACGCAAAACAGCATTCATGTTATGTTGATGGCAGTGGGACGAAATTCACGTAATTGACACTATAAAAATATTATGGAATAATCGGTAATATGGTGATAGCGTGGGAAAATAAGTAAAAAAGGTTTACATTGTGGGAAAATAAGGAAAAAAGTTTACACTGTGGAAAAATATGACAAATATTTTAAAACTCTAGGAAAATACATAAAACTGTGGAAATAGGGAAAAATCCGGAGAATATTGGAAAATGAGCGTACTTACGTATCTCCCAGTGTGTGTTTCCTGCTGACGCCTGGAGTGACGAATATCACGTAATATAAAGTAAATTTCTTATTATCTTTTATCCAGTCCCTAGACCTCAGGTGACATTACTTAACATAATTACAATAAAATCAATTTTTTATGGACGAACAGCTACACCATGTTCCTCTCCCTACGGCGCACAGCTCCACTCACTGAAGTGCTCCAGTTTTAAGATGAAGTGGGTGGGGCTTAGAAACAATTGATCCACGGGGTGAGAGGAGAGGGTGAGTGGGGGTGATGGGTGGTGGAGGACCGTGATCATTTCCTCAGGGGAAGGGTAGTGGATAGTGACCATCAGTAGAAATAGCACATGTGTGTAACCTAATGAAGATCTCATCGGTCCAATACTAATAACAATTTAGATGATTCTCTAAAGGGGCACCCACAATTACAGTCAACCTACCAGCAACAGGATTCAACTTGCAAAAAATACAAGCACATTAACTAATGGAAAAAAAAGTTCTACATATACAGGGTGGAAGGCGCTGGTTAAACTTCTCTGTTAAAAGACAGGTTTTTCCCTCTGCTGATACCTGGACCATGTCAGTGCATTTGCCACGTCTTAACGCCATCAGCTATAACATCACACATTAGAAAGAAACCTCAGCCACAGCTCGAGAATTAATTAAGTTATGCTCAAACAAAACGCGCCTTTCTTTCTCTTATGTAATGGGATATGTGTTTGATATGTCGAGTGCCACCTTTCCATTTGAAAATCGGGAGTTGCATTCAAGTTGGCTGCTTCCAAAATAGCGGCTATGTTGGTAACATGACCTCACAAGCTCTTCTTTTCATTGTGCTTGACTTTTCGTTTCTGTTTATCCACTTGTATTCGCTTTAGCGGTATGATTACACACATATGGACCACCATACACTGCAGGTATTATTATTTGGTCTTGTTTATATAGTAATATTCTTGTAGTGTGAGGATTGTTCTTGTCTCTTACCTTAATGTATTCAAAATCTGTGTCTGATGTAATTCATGTTGGTTTTTCTGAAAGTGTTCCGGAAAAGTTGAAAGACCAACACTATCCTGACATTAGTTGAATAGATGCAGACATGTAAATCTTAAAGGTAAGCGAGAATAAACCCCTCCTGATCTTGCAACAAAGTGCCACATCATAAAACAATAGCAGAAATGAAACAGCTCTTAAATCTCGAGACGAAGTTGCAGATCAACACACTTTTTAAATTATTATTAACAAGCTTCAGCAGCACTTAGCCACTGGTTTCACGTCAGGTTATTATATCGAAATAATTAATTTTCCAGGTCCTCACTGAAATGCGTTTCATATTTTCTCTGATGTTTTCAAAGAAACGTATTCTTCCAATGAAAAGAAGTCTCAGAGCTTTGATTTGAGATAGAGTGCAGGTAGAGGCACACAACGGTGATGTGCCAGGTACAATGGTTGTAAAATACCAGGACTGGACGAAAAGCTGATAGCTGCCACCTTGTAATACAGAGATGTGTGTTCCGAAGCGGCTGGAAAAAAACATCGAAGACAAAATACTTGGTCCTGCAGGTTGGGGATTGTGCATTGGGCTCAGAAACCAATCATGAGATTCTTAATTACTATGCTCTAAACAATGTATCTGTACAGACTAGAAACATGACACCTACGAATGAAGGACGTGATTTTGGGTACGTAGTACGGGTTAGCCTGCCGAGACGTCAAACCTTTCAGGCCTCTGTACCTCAATCGGTAGAAACGGAACCCTTACAGGGTCACTTTGTAGTCCATCTCTGTGTCTGGCCGACACTTAAAACCTATTTTCTCAGGAACAGGTAAAGGTATAACGTTGAAATTTACATCAGGTACTGTGGTCTACCGTCCCTTGGCTGTGTAAAAATTGTAAGCTTGTAAGTCAACGCTATCAAAGTTTTTTTTTTTTCATACGCTGATGAGCCAAAATATTTGGACCACCTGCTTAATGGTTTGTTTGTCCGTCTTTGTGTCTCTCATTCTGAGGATCATCGCCCCGAGAGTTGGGTGTTACGTTTGAGGATATATCTGGCATTAGATGTCTACGTACAGGTCATATAACTCGCGTAAATAACGGGCCGTTGATATGTGCTCCACAGTAACCCAGATGGGTTCTATAGGATTTACATCAGGCGAACATGGCCGCCGACAC
Organism: Schistocerca americana; assembly: GCF_021461395.2. Lineage (NCBI taxonomy): Eukaryota > Metazoa > Arthropoda > Insecta > Orthoptera > Acrididae > Schistocerca > Schistocerca americana. The sequence continues at coordinate 54,875,412 of NC_060126.1, read as the reverse complement.
ATCAATGTGATATCACTATAATGCACCTCAAATCACTGTAGCATGGTTCTGTCTACGAGAGACGGACAGTTATACTGCTGAAAAAATACATCACCGTCGGGAAAGACATCAAATATGAAGTGTTGTTCTCAGCCGTTAGCGTGTTTTAGATTACTGCCACAAGTCCCATGGAAGAGCAGGAGACTGTCCCCCGTAGCATAATACTGTTCCCACCAGCCTGCGTCCGGGGAGCGCTGCACTTACTGGGCCGCCGTTTACATCGATGACGGCGTTTGTGGAGACTACCATCGACATAGTGTAACATAAATGTGATTAAGCTGAAGAGCCGACACGTTTCCACTGATCGACGGTCAATCCCAATGCTCCCGCGGCTGTTATTATTGTAACTGACAATGTCATTGGGTCAACACGTGAACACATAGTCTGTGGAGTTCCTTGCTCAATAACGAATGAATAGTGTGCTCCGAAACACTTTCTGTGCACCAGCACTGTGCTCTTTCGGCAGAAATACCACAGAGCAGACAAGTCTCCGAACCCCAGTGTAGGTTCAATCATTTAGCGCCTAGTGGTAGTAGGACTGTCCGCCTACCTCTTTCCACAGATACTCGCGACAGTAGCACGTGAACATTCGACCATCTTCTCCGGTTTCGACATACTCTTTCACAGGCTCTGCGTAATAACAACCTGACCTCTGTAAAAGTCGCTTACTTCAATGGATTTTGTCATTTGCAGCTCATATCTTAGCTAGGTTGATCCCCGTCCACATCTGCTCCGCTTACATACCTTTGATACCTCGTCACCTGTCCGCAACGCCACCAGAAGGCATCCAACGTCGCGTTGGGCAGTGGTCATATTGCTGGAACAGTCCACGGGTGTACTGCCGGTCCACAGTGTCCAACGGGCACAATATTTCGGCCTTCAGACATGTCGCCATCGTCAGGCGCGCTGACGAACTGACCTCCTGGGGGCGGGCGCCCGTCTTCAATCCCCTCCCCTCCGCCTCGAGAGGGGAGGGAAGTTAAGACGGCCGCCCGCCCTCAGGAGCTCATTTCGTCAGTGCACATGACGATGGTGACGTCTGATCGCCGAAATATTGTGCCCGTTGGACTCTATGGACCGGCAGTACATCCGTGGACTGTTCCAGCAAGAAACGCGCCGGGAGAAACTGAAGACTCACAGTAGTCATGTTGTTTCGGCTCGTCAGTGTACACAACAAATTTTGAAACCCGCCTACTAACTCACCAAAACCCATAGGGTACTTGCTGTTGACCTAGAATAACAAATTTTGGGAAGAATCAAGATTTTACAGTACAAGTAAAGAAAAACATCCGAAAATTGTTAATTTATAATTATATCACAATTTTTTTCACTTTTTTGCCATTTGTCGTCTATCTATCTGTTTGTCCATCTGTTACAACGCCTTTTCCTCAAGAACGGCTAGAGGCATCGAGCTTAACGTTGTGTCAATTACTAAGGTCTACAGTCTCTTAGCGGCGCAAAATTTAACCTTTTAAGTAATGCAACAAAAAGAAACGGGCATATACGTCACATACTGTCACAATGGGGTGACAAAAGTCATGGGATACTTACTAAGACAGTGTCGGATCTCCTTTTGCTCGTATTAGTGCAGCATTTCGACGTGGGATGGACTCAACAAGTCGTTGAAAGTCCCCTGCAGAAATATTCAGCCATACTGCCTCTATAGCCATCCATAATTGTGAAAGTGTTTCCGGTGCACGATTTTGTGCATAAACTGACTTCTCCATTATATCCTATAAAAGTCGATGGGATTCATATTCTCGATCTGGATGGCCAAACCGTTCACTCGAAATGTCCACAATATTCTTCAAACAAATGGCAAACAATTGTGGCCTGGTGACATGGCGCATTGTCATCCATAAAAATTCCATACTTTTTTGGGAACTTGAAGTCCATGAATGTCTACAAATGGTCTCCAAGTAGCGAAACATGACTCTTTCCAGTCAGTGACCGGCTCAGATGGACCATTATGGAGTCACCACGAGCTTGCGCAGTGCGTTGTTGACGAGGTGGGTCCATGACTTCGTGGAGTCTGCACCACACTCCAAGCCCGCCATCAGCTCCTAACAAATGAAATCGGTACACATTTGACCAGGACACGATTTCCAGAAGTCTGTCGTCCGACGGCTATAGTCACGAGCTCAACAGAAACGCTGCAGGCGATCTCGCTCTGCTAGCAAAGGCACTAGACTCAGTCGTCTGCTGCTGTAAGCCATTAACGCCAAATTTCGCCGCTCTGTCCTAACGGACACGCTCGTCGTACGTCCCACGTTGATTTCTGCTGTTACTTCACGCAGTGTTGGTTCTCTGTTAGCACTGATGACTCTAAGTAAATGCCACTACTCTCGATCGTTAAGCCGCCGGCCGCTGGATTGTCCTTTGTGAGAGGTAATGGCTGAAGTCTGTATTCTCGGCACACCCTCACCACTGGACATTGAATTCCCTAACGATTTCTGAAATGCAATGCCCCATGCGTCTTACTCTAACTACTATTTCGCGATCAAAGTCTGTTAATTGCAGCCGTGCGGCCATAATTAAGACGGAAACCATTTACAGAACCATCTGAGTGCTAATGGCAGTTCAGCCAATGCACTACCCTTTTGGTACGTGATACTACCGCCACTTCACAAGTGCCTATCGCTTCCAAAAGACTTTTGTCACTTCAGTGTATATATATGAGGTCATTCTGAATAGTAGTGCCTCTGAATTTCTTATTTGAAAGGTCTTTATGCTTTTTAAGTGAAACAAACCTCGTTAACGCTTCTATATATTTTTTTCTCTACATAGTCAATATATTGCTCCCAACAAGAGACCAGTTTGGTTATACCGTCATAGTAGAATTTTTGATTTCGCTGACTAAGCCACAAGCACATCTCTGCTTGCACCACTTCATCACTGTCAAAGTGAATTTCCCTTATGGTGTTCTTTAAGTATTGAAACATATGAAAATCTGATGGGACCAGGTCGAGACTTCAGGGTGGGAGATCGATGACGGTGAACCCAAGGCATCAGATTGTTGCATATGTCGCAGCTGCTCGTGTATGGTCGGTCATTGTCGTGTTGAAGAAGAGGTTTCTCCCTGTGTGGACGAACTCATTAGAACATAACTTTTTATTTTAAAAAAACTTTAAGGGTTTTCACATAATACATTGGCGTTTTCACCAGGGCCAAGTATATTTCGGGTCTGTTGTTCTAGCGGTAAAGAGCGTTCGTTCAATCCTAGAAGTCGCGTTATCGAATATCGGTCGGACCACGGATTGTTCCGTCTTCATTTCAAGTTAGGTTAACCCTATCAACGATATGTGAAATCACCAGAAATGACACTTGGCTCAGATTCCTTATCAAACTGCAGGTCCCCTTTCCCTTGTCGGATAACTGGGGCTAGATTAGGGACACTCAAATCACCAAAGTGTCGTCCAATAGAACGACTTGCACCAGGTCACTTAGCTACACGAAATTGTTATTATTATTATTATTATTATTACTATTGTCCATCGCCCACTCTACACATCACATCTCTGCTGCAGTATTTAACACACATGCTCAAATTTTTCGCATATGATGTCACACACACAGACAATAAAATACGAAATTGAATTTATCAACTCTGTATTCGCTGTGTTTGGCCTAGAATGTGCACAAATTATTAACCTATACTTGTGGAGATTTTGCTGCAGGCGAGCGAACAACTGTAGTGGTGGGGCTCCATTGTGATCGATCACAGTGCGGTAAGGGTGCTGCAGTCCGACAGTTGAAACCCCCACACTGATGTGCCTCACTTATAACTCGTAAGCTATAGGGAAGCGGACGTAGATAGCAGTGGGGCTCTATAGTGGACGACTTCTGTGCGATACAGTCGAAGACAGTGAAATTCTATCCACAAATATATACAGTGCAAGAAAAAAAGAAGCATCACGATGGAACCACCCGAATTGGGTGAATATTAGAGGAATTAATCAAGAGAAAGGATTTTACAAATTAGAAAAATCAGTAACGATTTCATCCTTCTCTGCCCTTATGCATGCAGTTATTCGGCTTGGCATTGATTTATAGAATTGTTGAATGTCATCCTGAGGGATATCATGCCAGATTCTGTCTAACTGACGCTTCAGATCGTCAAACCCCCGATACGGTAGTGGGCCCTTCACGTAATGTTCTAAGTATCCTCAAATGGGAACGGATATAGCGATCTCGCTGGCCTCGGTAGAGTTTGCCAAGCATCCATACAAATGGTAAAAAATTTTGCTATGTTGGGAAGGGTAGTATCTCGCTGGAACGTGAGCCCAGGATGGCTTGCCATGACAGGCACCAAATGGAAGGAAGGATATCGTCCACGTACTGCAATGCTGTAAGTGTGCCACAGATGAGCACTCGGTCTGGCTTCAAAATGAAATGGGACCCCAGACCACCACTCAGGCCAAGAGGCAGGCGACAGTCAGGTTAGTATACCAACACTGTGTGAGCCATCTACAGACACGTCGTAGCTGGTCATTGGTGTTCAGATCGAAGCGTGAGTCTTCACTGAAAACAATTATACTGCGGTCAATGAGTTTCCAGACCGGAGAAATGTCTGGAGACACTCCAGACATGGGGGAAAGGGCAGATAACAAATTTTTAATTAATTTGATTTTTTTAGTGTATCATTACAACCAATGCTCTAACGAATATATAGCCTGTCCAGTGTCAACAGTTACTCATGGTAGTACCGAAAAAAAACAGTCGCATGGACAAAGAAAACGTGTGTAATCTGGCTCGGTAGCCTAATTATCCTCGAAAGGGTAATGACGCACGCAACGGATTAAGTAAGGAGTTGGAGTATTCAGAGCAGGAGACACATGATTAGCGTCTCTCTACTTTTCTGCATTATTTTTGTGTTATTTATTCAATTCCTTGTTTCAAATGGTTCAAATGGCTCTAAGCACTATGGGACTTAGCATCTGAGGTCATCAGTCCCTTAGAACTACTTGAGCCGAATTAACCTAAGAACATCACACACATCCATGCCTGAGGCAGAATTCGAACCTGCGACCGTAGCAGCAGCCCGGTTCCGGACTGAAGCGCATAGAACCGCTCGGCCACAGCGGCCGGCTCCTTGTTTCCAAAACATATTAGCTACTCCACAGGATAGACGATATGGAAGGAAATATCCTTGAATTCAGTGACTGGAACGTTATTTGTGTTAATTACAGGGTTTCTACTGCATTTATAAACATCATTTATTTTATTAATTCCAGGACTTCGGACGAGTAAACTGGAACACTATAGATACAGTCGTTACAAAATTATGCGTCCCAAAAGTCCTTCACGTATTATAAGTCTCGTAATGGGTTTGGTGAGGCACACAGCTTCTCATCAAAAAGCGATTTTTGTACGCAGTTAATCGCGCGCTGGGCAGTCATATCCACTACTGGCTGCTGTGGACAAGCTCAGTGAATATAAAAGTACACCAGACAAGTGGTGGTGTCCGTATCAAACGTATCTTTTCTCCAATAAGGCCCTCAGAGGAATTTTAAATACTATGAACATGTGAGGTGCCGGCAGATAAAGGTGTAGCTACTACCCACACAAAAACCACCAATGAAATTAAACTGGCTCAGTAAGTCATGTGAACTACCTAGGACTGAATACTTTAGAATCATTAATCTCTGCAGCAGAAAGCTCCAAAACACACTGATGGGTCGAAGTTCAAAGAAAGGAATCGCCATCAGTGTACAGCCTCTCCACAGATTTAGCTGATTCTATAACTGAGCTACGATGTCTGAGGACTAATTCTGTTCAGTGGTAGGTACATCACATACGTTTTTGAGCCAGTTTAAATTTATTCATGGTTTCCTCGTTAGTGCTGAATGCAACTTTTCTGCCAGCACCTGCACCTGGTCACATTTTCACCACTAGTAAGCTGTTGTTTCATATCCTGTTCCCTATTAAACTCTGTGTATGTTTTTGAGTCGGTTCCGATCAATCTCATACAGCAAGGGATCATGTGGATTTGTGGTCTCAAGGAATGTGCCTCCCAGTAGATACGTGCATTTTTGTAGCGTGGATGGTGGTCAAATGTTCTGATGATCCCCAAGAACTTCGCTGCCCACAGGAACATTCACACTTACAGCACGGGAAGGGCCACTTGCACCGATGGTACCAAAGAACTTGCTATCCAGTAGATTCGTGTATGCATACAGTGTGGAAAGTGGTCATGTGAATTGATGATCCCAGAGAACTTGGCTCTTTGGAGTCATCAGAACATGTGAACGTTTCCCATGATGTAAGCATACATGAATATACTGGGCGACAAGTTCTTTGGGGTCATAAGTACATGTGACCCTTTTGCGTGCTGTAAGTGTACACATATCTACCAGGTGTCAAATTATTGCGAATGTCTGTACATGTGACTATTTTCCATGCTTTAACTGTATATGTTATCTCCTGTGACCTGAGTTCCTTGGGACTGACAATACATGTGAAGCATCTCCAGGTTGTAACTGTACACACACCTACAGGAAGCTTGGTTCCATAGGATCACTAGTGAACATGACCGCTTCCAATGATGTAATCATGCGCAAATATACTAGATATCACGCCCTTTGGAATCGACAGTACAGGTAACCACTTTATGAGCTGTATGTGTATAATTATCTACTAGAAGCCTCTTATTTCGGATCGTCAGAGCATATGACTGCTTCCCAAGCTGTAAGTGTGCACATATCCACTGGGAACCAAGTTCTTACGTTAATCAGTACATGTGACCAATTCACTTGCTGTAGGCACACACGCACACGCTGCCACTCGAGTTCTTTGGAATCATCAGTAAATGTGAATGCTTTCCATTCTGTAAGTGTACCAATATCTGTCTGAGATCCTACTTCTTTGTGATCGTCAGTGTATGTGATCATTTCCCATTCTCTAAAGACACATCTCCATTGGGAGCCGAGTTCTTTGAGATAATCTGTATATGGTATCATTTCCCATGCTGTAAGTCATACATACACACATATCTACTAGCTGTCAAGATTCTTTGTACCATCAGTACCTGTTCATGTGGGGATCAAAGGTCTATGGGATTACCAAAACACGTGACCACTTTTAATGCTACTGACATATATGTATCTACCTTTAGCCACATTCTTGGAATCATCATCACGCATGACATCTTCCCACACTGCAAGTGAATTCGTATATACTGAGTGCCATGATGTTCTGTTGCTAGTAAATATTGTACTGACAGTCCGCCATGTGGAGTGACTGCGCCGTTTGAGGCGCCATGTCACGGATTTCGCGGCCCCTCCCGCCGGAGCTTCTAGTCCTCCCCTGGGCTTGGGTGTGTGTGTTATAATAAGTTAGTTTAAATAGTGTGTAAGTCTAGGCACCGATGACCTCAGCAGTTTCATTCTTAGGAATTCACAAAGGCACTGTACTGACAGTCACATGCGGTAAGCATAAATTTGTCTGCTGGGTAACAATTTGTTTGGGATCATAAGATCATAAGTACATGTGACCAGTTTCTATGGTGTAAACATACATCTACATGTATATCTACTTACATACACATCAAGCCACCATATCGTAAGGGCAGGGGTTACCCCGTTTCACTGCTAGTCATTTCCTTCCCTGTTCCACTCGCAAAGAGAGCGAGGGAAAAATGACGATCTACATGCCTCAGTATTCCCACATCTTATCTTTGTGGTCCTTACGTTAAATTTATGTTGGCGGCAGTAGAATCCTCCTGCAGTCAGCTTCAAATACCGGTTCTCTAAATTTTCTTAATAGTGTTCCTCCGAAAGAACGACGTTTTCTCTCCAGGGATACCTATTTGTGCTCCTAGAGCAGCTCCATAGCACTTGTGTGTTGTTCATATCTACTGATAAGAAGTCTAGCAACTGCTTCTGAATTGCTTCGATGTCTTCCTTTAATCTGATCTGGTGTGGATCCCAAAGACTCGAGCAGTACTCAAGAAAATGTCTCACTAGCATGATATATGCGATACATCAGTACATACGACTGTCTTCCATACTCTAAACTTTTACATATCTACTGTGGATTATCAATATATGTAACCCTATCAGTCGTCAGTTCATGTGACCTCTCGCCCCATTTAAGTGAAGACACTCGTATCTCCTGAGAATGAAGTTCTTTGTGGATATGAGTACACGTGACATTTTCCGTTGGTGAAGGGTACATACATGTAGCCACTGGAGCAGGTTCCTTTGGATTCGTCAATACACACAACCATGTTTCACGTTTCAAGTGAAGATGCATCGACTGAGATCCTGGTTTGTTAGATCATCAGTGCGACATGACCGTATATCACACTGTAACCTGGGCAACAGATTTTGGGATTGTCAGTACATACCACATTATACAATTCTGTAAGTATACATTGATCAGCCAGAACATTACAATCAGGTACCTAATAACCGGTATATCCACCTTTGGCACGGATAACAATAGCAACGCATCACGGCATGAAAGCAGTGAGGCCGTGGTAGGACACTGGAGGGAGTTGCACACACATCACCTAATTCCAGTAAATTCTGGGGAGGGGGCGATGAGCTCTGAAGCCACATTCAATCACATCCCAGATGTGTTCCTTCAGGTTCAAATCTGGCATGTTGGGGGGGGGGGGGGGGGCATCACACCAATTGGAAGTCTCCACTGTGTTCCTTGAACCACTCCATCACACTCTTGCATTGTGCCCAGCGTTAAAGTAAGAGGTTAGCTCCGCCTGCCTGTCCTGTTTTACCTCTCTTCTCAGCTGACTTCTGTAACGAGGGGTGGCCGCCAAATCCCATGAAGTGTGGAAGTGACTTCTACTTGGTTTCGCCAACTGTAGAAGACGCTCGTCACAGCACTCCTCGAACACGCGGTGAGTCGTGCAGTTTTTAAATATTCGTGCCGAGCCTCCAGGCCATCACATTCTGCCCTCATTCAAATTGAATAGATCGCACACCTTATCTATTCTGCACATGGATAACATGCTCACACTACATGCATTGCGCGTGTGTCTGACCAGCAGTCATTTCTAGCCAGGTGACGCTGCTATTGACTCTGCTATCGCCTAGTTGGTTTACAGCAACAGTAGGTCGGTGGTCGTAATGTACTGGCTGATAAGTGTTCATGTCACTACTAGGTCCAAGCTCTTTGGGATCATCAGTACTGCTGATCGTTTTCCACGCTGTAAGCAGAGATCAATCCACCAGGGGCTAATGGCTGTTTTCGATGCTACGTTCAATCGTATATATTCTGCGGATCAGCACTTTTGGAATTATCTGTACCCATGAGAGTCTTTCACGCAGTAACCACGTGTGTCTCTACCGAGGGCCTTCTTCTTTGGGATGCACAAATTTACTGAACATTGTCGTGCTGACAACAAAACGTTATTAGATTTCCAGATTAGTTGTACGTGGGAAGTCGAGTGCGAGGAGTGAGCCTGTCAATTGCGCTGCACGTGCAGACAAGGAGAGTCTTTCATGGAAGAAGTGTTATTGAAAACTAGAAGATGTTAGAACATATAAGTGTCGACAACAAGTGAAAGTGGAACTCTTGTAGGTGGAAAGATGTTACTTAAGTAATTCATGGGGAGACACGATGGAAATTGGATAACTAAGGAGCTTTCGAATTCAGTTGGTTTAAGCATGTAAAAACAAGTATCGCGTCTGCACGATGAGAAACAGTTTTTGTCCTTACTGTCCTATACCATATTTATCCACATTTTAGAAATTTTTGATATGTTCCTTCCTTCAGTTAAATCACATGAAACGTTGACTAGGTACACCATAAAACAGTTTTATTTTGCAGCACAGGAAATAACTTGACACATTCCGTATTAACACAAAAGTAACTTCTGAAGAAAAGAAAGTAAAAAAAAGAACTACCTTCACTCCATGAATTATCGAATGAACTGAGTTACAAAAAGTAAGTCACAGATTGACTGCTTTAAAGTCTATATCAGTGTACACTACTGGCCATTAAAATTGCTACACCACGAAGATGACGTGCTGCATACGCGAAATTTAACCGACAGGAAGAAGATGCTGCGATATGCAAATGATTAGCTTTTCAGAGCATTCACACTAGGCTGGCGCCGGTTGCGACACCTACAACGTGCTGACATGAGGAATGTTTCCAACCGATTTCTCATACACAAACAGCAGTTGACCGGCGTTGCCTGGTGAAACGTTGTTGTGATGCCTCGTGTAAGGAGGAGAAATGCGTACCATCACGTTTCCGACTTTGATAAAGGTCGGATTGTAGCCTATAGCCATTGCGGTTTATCGCATCGCGACATTGCTGCTCGCGTTGGTTGAGATACAGTTACTGTTAGCAGAATATGGAATCGATAGGTTCAGGAGGGTAATACGAAACGCCGTGCTGGATTCCAACGACCTCGTATCTCTAGCAATCGAGATGACAGGCATCTTATCCGCATGGCTGTAACAGATCGTGCAGCCACGTCTCGATCCCTGAGTCAACAGATGGGGACGTTTGCAGGACAACAACCATCTGCACGAACAGTTCGAGGACGTTTGCAGCAGCATGGACTATCAGCTCGGAGACCGTGGCTTCGGTTACCCTTGACGCTCCATCACAGAAAGGAGCGCCTACAATGGTGTACTCAACGACGAACCTGTGTGAAGGAATGGCAAAACGTCATTTTTCCGGATGAATCCAGGTTCTGTTCACAGCATCATGATGGTCGCATCCGTGTTTGGCGACATCGCGGTGAACGCACGTTGGAAGCTGGTATTCGTCATCGCCATTCTGGCGTATCATCCGCCATGATGGTATGGAGTGCTATTGGTTACACGTCTCGGTCACCTCTTGTTCGCATTGATGGCAATTTGAACAGTGGACGTTACATTTCAGATGTGTTACGACCCGTGGCTCCACCATTCGATCCCTGTAAAACCCTACATTTCAGCAGGATAATGCACGACCGGATGTTGCAGGTCCTGTACGAGCCTTTCTGGATACAGAAAATGTTCGACTGCTGCCTTGGCCAGCACATTCTCCAGATCTCTCACCAATTGAAAACGTCTGGTCAATGGTGGCCGAGCAACTGGCTCGTCACAATACGCCAGTCACTACTCTTGATGAACTGTGGTATCGTGTTGAAGCTACAAGGGCAGCTGTACCTGCACATGCCATCCAAGCTCTGTTTGAGTCAATGCTCAGGCGTATCAAGGACGTTATTAGGGCCAGAGGTGGTTGTTGTGGGTACTGATTTCTCAGGATCTATGCACCCAAACTGCGCGAAAATGTAATCACATGTCAGTTCTAGTATAATATATTTGTGCAGTGAATACCCATTTATCATCTGAATTTCTTCTTGGTGTAGCAATTTTAATAGCCAGTACTGTAGTTTGTGATACAGGCACTAAGACCAACACTTTACAAGTGTTGGAGAGATAACAGAAATGAATACCATGTACTCCCCACCCGGCGGCATCGAATTTGGCAAAATCTCATGTCAGGGTGACAGTGAAGAGCTGAGGAATCGATCGTGGTAGGGCGTACAGGTAAGATTTACGCGATACAGCTGGCTGCACTGGAACTGCCAGCCGCCATTGCGGCGCTGGCCTAGATAGTCGTCTCGCAGAGTGACACTTCTGTTTGATTGGCTCAGACATAATTTCGGCAGAAGCAGGAAATAGTTTAGGCTGTGCGAGCCTCGGAGCTGCTGCTGACCCGGCTGCCGGTTTTGCCCTCTGCTGAACTGCTAGTGAGCTGGCTGGTTTGAATTCCCGCCTCGCGTGGGCTGGGCTACCACCGCCGAGATGTATGCTGTGGAGGCAGCTGCTGGCACCTGTTGCACTCGTCGTCCCGGGGAGTAATCTTCGAGGAGGGTAGGGGTAATCTTCCAGGAGGGTATTCACTGAATGTTGCCTAGTGATGTTGCAGGGACATTATGCGGTAAGGAAAGTCTGTAAATGGGTAATCACTCTAGTGAAGATACGGACTGCAAATTGTGTAATTTACAAGCGTAAGGAACATTGACACTGTGCAGATCGTTGTAGACTAGCGCCTGGAAATGAGTTGGGGAGTGATGGTGCTGAGCTGGTTGGATGTGTGTGGGTGTGCTGGCAGTGGAGGGCTGGCTTCCAGGAGCCCAGACAGTCAGCAGTCGATGGTTCGAGTCATGGAGATGCCAGTGGCAGCTACATCAGAAATATGGAGTCGACTGGTTCAGTCTGAGCCTCACTGTGCGATCCACCTGTACCGATAATGAAGGGATAGTACTGGGGGATCGAAATACCGCTTGTCTATTTCTTTTGCTTGTAATGACTTCTCTGGGGCACTCAGTTGCAGGCTTCTCAGAGAGTGCATTTGCACATCTTAGGGAGTATGCACATCAGTTTTGTGGGGTAGACAGCGACTTGCTCATTTAGCACTGTAGTAATTCTGGGACGGATGGCTTCATACTCAAAGTGACAATCCGCACGCGTTAGTGTACTGTACTTGGTCTCTCAACTGGTCCCTTTTTGTATACTGGCGACACTGACCATATGGTAGTATAGTGGTAAGAATTCTTCCTATACTGCCAGTGCTACCATTTTTAACGGTGCTGGTAAGTCAGTTCGAGTTTGTAATTCCTTAAAACTGTCTCACAGGTAAGACTGTTGGGTCACATGACCATCAACAGCAGGGAAGATTAGTTCTGGCAGTTCTATGGTTTCAGTGCGGTTGTTGGTGATAAGTTCGGCGAGAGTGCATAAGAGCCTTGTGACGGTCAATAGGACGTCAAAAGTATACAGACAGTCCTTACAAATGCCCAAATTGTGATTTACAGTGACGTCCTATTCCAGTATTTGCGTCATGTGAACGGTGGCCACAGTATGTAGCCGCCTAGTGCTGTTCACCAGGTGATTTTCGAGAGTTCTGAGCTCCGTAATGTGCAGTTTAATACTTCCTTGGTTCCACATCCATTTGTACTTGTTGCAACACCATATTTGTACTTTTTAAGTCTTCCACATTTACAATTCCTAATACCGTCGTTACGATTCTTGCACCTGTATCTAACGAGCCCCTGTTCTGTCGAAACTAGCGGATCAACTGTGTGGCCTTGATGGCAACGGAAGCTGACTGCAATAACTAATCTTCCCCTGGAGTGCAATTCAACCCAATCTTGCCTTGCATCAGGGACTGTAGTTTCGCAACTCACTTTTTTACTGCCCATGTGGTAAATTCCATGCTTAATGTTCACTGATGTTCTGACATCACCATGTTTGACTGCTGTGTCAGTAGTATACCTCACTACACAAGGAATGTGCTCTGAGAGCTTCTGTCACATTGTACTCGTACCTGGCCAACAGGCTCAGTAACACCACAGGTTGATGTCTCTCAAACTCTCCTTCGCCTTACATTCGACGACAGGAGCTGGAACTGCTACCCTCTGTTCACTGTAGCTAGGAAAAGGAAACTGTATGGGAATAGGAAATTCTGTGTCAGTTTGTAGCGATGGGTCTGAATACCTGCAGATACATCCTGCCTTAGTTACCTAGTTTTAGCTTTCTCTCCCGTGTTTTGTTCAGCTACATTCGTTCCTACTTCACAAGGATCTGCCAGTGTTTCAGACACTTCTTCTCGTTAACCCTGAAGTAGGTGATGGCTCTATGATTGGAAGGGAATGTAGTTCTTTACGTAATGCTCTACATCTTTTTGCCTCATCTGCCACCAATAATTTTCCACAAAGCTGCGCTCTATGACATGTCATCCATAATGCTCTGACGAAATGAAATTGTGAGCCTGCCTCAGTACTTTTTTCCATAAACTTGCTGCCACAACTACGCGACAGCCGCCTCTCATTTGTTCCTACAGCACTCCATCTTCATAGCTGAATTGTGGTTGTCTTGTGAACTGTTGACAGTCGTGGTCCACGGCTTGCGACTATGTGCATCTACATTACCACGAGCATTCTCTGGATGATATACAATTTCAAAATCAAATTCTCTTAGCAGCAAAGCCAAGCAAGATCACTTGAATGGTTGAATATTTTAGTCCCAAAAGCCATTTCAGTGCTGTGTGATCGCTTATGACCTCGAAACGTCACCCGTATGTATAGCAAAAGGTAAGTGATGTAAAAATTAGTGAACATTCCTTTTACGATGGCTGAATAGGTCTTCTTCACTTTATTGAGATTTCTAGATGAATAGGCTACTAGGTGTTTTTCCCATCTATCTCTTGGCTCAAAACACAGCTAGAATTTAGTTTTTCAAATCACATTATATTGAAAATTGTTTTGTAGAGACAGTGAGAACAGGACCAGTGGTCAGTAAATCTTTTAATCATTCAAACGATGCCTTCATGTCTGTAATCCAGTGACATTTTACTCGCTTAATAGAAGCATAAGAGGTCTTGTTACATATGCAAATTGTGGAATAGATTTTCTATAAAAATTAGTTACCTTAGAAATGACTGTAATTTACTTACTACTTCAGGAGCTTGTATGAGTAATGGACCAATAATGGCACATAAAATATCACAACTCCTGTAATACAGTTTTCTAAACTAAGTTTCCATGATCTCATACATAGCCTAAGAAATACTTTTCGTAGATGCACCACATACTCCTAGAGGTCCTTGGAGAATACAGTGATATCGTCTAGATAGACAATGCACAATTTCAGGCTCATACCTCATGGCTCCCCATCTAACCAGCATTGTAAACAGCCTGTACATTTCTCAAACCAAGTACCATCCAATGACACTGGTAGTGACTAAATGGAACCGAAAACCCTTTCTTGCGTTGATCCTCTACTGCTACTTTTAACTGGTGGTACCCACTTCATAACACCATTGTCCTGGTCCGTCCAAGATCTTTGTAATGTTACACACTGGGTAGGCATTATGCATCCATAACCGTCCATTGCATCAAAAATCTGTTTTCAGAGCAAAGCCCATAAGCTTTCTTATAATCTGGGGACATTTTTTAGGACCATGATTACATATATCGCTGAGGGGCTGGTGCTCTTTTATAAAATACCAGCCTGGAGCTGTTGATCAATAAACTCCTCCATGAGAAGGATGCAAATAGTGTGGCACTATATATGGTTTTTCGTATGCAGGTGACTTGTTCCCAGTGAGCGTTCTATCCTTCGCTAGTGGTGTAGCTGACAGTGATTAAAGCAGGTTAAAAATGTCCCATTATTTCGCCAGTAACTTCTCCATGTCCACTCTATTACGTTCTTTTCGATATGACACCCTCCTCTTACAAGGGAACCTCCCCATCGCACCACCCTCAGATTTAGTTATAAGTTGGCACAGTGGATAGGCCTTGAAAAACTGAACACAGATCAATCGAGAAAACAGGAAGAAGTTGTGTGGAACTATGAAAAAAAATAAGCAAAATATACAAACTGAGTAGTCCATGCGCAAGGTAGGCAACATTAAGGATAACCTGACCTCAGGAGCGCCGTTGTCCCGTGGTTAGCGTGAGCAGCTGCGGATCGTGAGGTCCTTGGTTCAAGTATTCCTTCGAGTGAGAAGTTTAACTTTTTATTTTCAGGCAATTATTATCTGTCCGTCCGTCCGTCCGTCCGATGCGAGGTAACTGCGCCGTAGTATGGGGACGCTACACTTAACACAAACATCGAAACTCACGACGTCAGTCGACTACAGCGCACGGAAGAGAGAGTATTCCTGCTAACGAGGCTCCCTGCCTGGCAGTTGACTGTTCGTTACTTTGGACGAGAGTGCATTAAATACGTGAGATGTATTCCGTGGGCAATATGAGTTCTGCAAATGTAACTCGCGACTTCAATAACAAGGTCAATGAATATTGAAGAGGCACGTCCTTTCGTCTACTAATCGCAAGGTTTTGCGGTGCGGTCGCAAAACATAGACACTAAACTTATTACAGAGACGTCAATGAACGAACGGACAGATCATAACTTTGCGAAAATAAAGAAGGTAAACTTTTCACTAGAGGGGAGACTTGAACCAAGGACCTCTCGTTCCGCAGCTGCTCACGCTAACCACGGGATCACGGCGCTCCTGAGCTTACGCTGTCCTTGATGTGGCCTATCTTGCGCATGGACTACTCAGTTTGTATATTTTGCTTATTTTTTTCATGGTTCCACACAACTTCTTCCTGTATTTTCGATTGACCTGTGTTCAGTGTTTCAAGGCCTATCCACTGTGCCAACTTATAACTAAATCTGAGGGGGTGCGATGGGGAGGTTCCCTTGTTAGTAGAGCTAGGATTCACAGAACGACCTAGCTTCGATTATTCTGGACTGAAATCCCTATTCAGCTCATCTTCCTGAAACATTCCTAAATTATCTGACAGTGCACCTCTTTATAGCCTCATCTCTTATGAACCAAAATTGTTTACACTGAGGTGCACCATTTGGCTTCTGCTGTTTTGCTTCCCACAGGATAAACTACACCATACGAAACATTTTGCAGGATTCAGTTCCTCTTTTTTGGCCAGGGCTCTACTACACATGAAGAAGTTCTTAGGTTCATACAGAGCAGCCTTCCTGTAATTTTCAGTATCAGATCGTGCAAACGCAGTCTAAGAGACTGTTTATACAGATTAATTGACTTACCCAGCGTCCTAGGTGTTCCTTGCGAAAGTTTGGTTCTTTCAGCAGCACTCAGACATCGAAGTTCAGGTACAGAATCAATTAAATGTGTGGGGAATGTATACAATGAAGATCAATCCTTTGTGTGAACTTTGACCAAAGTAAGCGAACAAGTTTTTGGAGCATTCAGATGCAGGGATTAATGACTCGAAAGTATTCAGTCGTAGATAGTTCACATACCTTTCTGAGCCATTTTAAATTAATTTCATTGTTGGTTTCTGTGTGGATAATGGCTACGTCAGTACATGTGACCATTTTCCATACTTTAACTGTACATGTTATCTCCTGTGATGGAGTTCCTTGGGACTGTCAATACACGTGAACCCTTCCCAAGTTGTAACTGTACATACACCTTCTCTAATCGTCGTTGTATAGGATCATCGGTATAAATGACGGCTTCCCATGATGTAATCTTAGGAAGTTTACAGAATGTGATTTTCACTCTGCAGCGGAGTGTGCGCTGTTATGAAACTTTCGTGGCAGATTAAAACGGTGTGCCGGACCGAGACCCGATCTCGGGACCTTTGCCTTTTACGGGCAAGTGCTCTACGATCTGAGCTACCTAAGCACGACTCACACCCCGTTCTCACAGCTTCACAGCTTTACTTCCGCCAGTAACTCGTCTCCTACTTTCCAAACTTCACAGAAGCTCTTCTGAGACCCTATCCTTTTTTCCAGGAGTTATAGTTCTGCTAGGGTCGAAGAAGAGCTTCTGTGGGGTTCGGAAGGTAGGAGACGAGGTACTGGCAGAATTGAAGCTGCTGGGACGGGTCATGCTTGGGTAGCTCAGATGGTAGAGCACTTGCACACGAAAGGCAAAGGCCCCGAGTTCGGGTCTCGGTCCGGCACACAGCTTTAATCTGTCAGGAAGTTCCATATCGTTTACATGTCTGTTCATCCAAGCATAACTACTGAAACCTACATCCAATGCTTACCGTACTTTTGTGCAGTACCCTGAAATTGACTGAGAGTTCCATTACAAACACTCGTCAGCACATCGTCTGAGGAAGTAAAAAGTCGTCCTGCAAGGAAGTTCTCTCAAAAAGTGTCACAGGAGTCAGTCCTCGAGCCTCTAATGTTCTCCTGCCGCGCCGTCTCGTCGGCTCTATCCTGTAACTATAAACTCTATTCCTCCAACTTACTTATGTGAAGTTGTCAATACTGCCATAATACAGATGAGGACTTGTATTCAGTGTACAATCGGGCGAAATCCTCGGAGAACTGCCCCGTACTCTTGTCGCCGGCATCTCATTACCGAATGGTAAAACCGTGAAGAATTTGTATGAGCACTTACATTGGATGAAAATTACTGTCACCACGTGAAAGACGTCGTCCGCTTGTCTCTATACCCTGCACAAATTTAGGAAAATAGTTCCCCAGAACGTGAAACTAAACGTTTTCAGACACTCGTTCTGCCAAACCTCCACTTTTTCCCCATAACCGAACACGATACGAGTAGAGAAAACTCTAGACTAATGAACCTCAAGCTTTTTCCTCAAAGGCTTTTGTACTTGCTTTATGGGTTGGCACCTCGAGCTGCATGCGTACCGATCTCAATATCAATTGGCACTTACATAAATTAATATAATGTGAGCCACCAATGGATCAGCAACAGCAAGGACTCGATAAGTTGGCCGACGACCCCAAAGAACTGATCATTAAAAGTCTGCACCATTAGGAACACTTCATATCGGCTGTGTATGTTTCAAGAAAATGGTTCAAATGGCTCTGAGCACTATGCGACTTAACTTCTGAGGTCATCAGTCACCTAGAACTTAGAACTAATTAAACCTAACTAACCTAAGGACATCACACACATCCATACCCGAGGCAGGATTCGAACCTGCGACCGCAGCGGTCACGCGGTTCCAGACTGAAGCGCCTTTAACCGCACGGCCACACCGGCCGGCATGTATGTTTCAGACAGCTGCCATCATCAGTGGTGTAACGACTGTGACATCACCGTTACGTAGTGAAGTGTTGTTGGTTTTATTATGCAGAGAGCAATGAGATTAAACACTGAATGACTTCGATTAATAATAGTGTGTGTATTTGTATTTAAATGTGCAATTTAATACGAGGAGCTACCAGAAAAGTTTGATAAATGATTTAAACGCCAGTTTTCTTCTACTCACTGCATTCTACTACAGTAAAGGTAACTAAGCTAAACTCCGCCCGAACAGGCCATGAAGTCCCAAAGTACCCACCGGCCGCCGTGTCATCAGAACACATTCATAGCTCCCCTGAACACCCTAATTGCCGTCTTCTTTTCCCAACCACGCCGGTTCACCTCCCGCATAGGCGGCCCATGTCAGGGCTAATGATTGCAGTTCGCGTGCAATCGCTTCTGTCTGAACTGGAGTCCGCCCACGTAAACCTCCGTGGTGTAGCTGTAGGTAGAAGCTTCGCCTGGACATTTCGTGTGGCCCTAAGGACTCCGCTAACCTTGCGGTTCTCCGCTGTCACTTCCTCTCTATTCTTGAAGTGTTCCAGGGCTCTGACGTGGTTTACAACGGCGGCTCGATGGCTGATGGTAATATTGGCTTCGCCTTTGCCCACAGAGGCCATATTCAACAGCATTCCTTGCCTGATGGCTGCAGTGTATTCCCTTCAGAGCTGGTGGCCATATTTCGTACACTTCAGTATATCCGTTCATGCCCTGAGGAATCGTTTCTCCTGTGTACTGACTCCTTGAGAAGCCTACAAGCTATCGACCTGGCCATCCTTTGGTGGCGTCCATCCAGGAGTCCGTATGTCCTGGACCGGTCCCGTCGTTCAGTGGTGTTTGGGTGGACACTAGGACAGGTCGGCATCCCAGGCAACGAGCTTGTCGATAGGCTGGCCAAACAGGCTACGCGGGAACCGCTTCTGGAGATGGGCATCCCTGAACTTGATCTGCGTTCTGACTTACGTCGCAGGGTTTTTCGGCTTTGGGAGACGGAATGGCATAACAGTACGCACAACAAACTGCGTGTCATTAAGGAGACTTGGAATGTGTGGAAGTCTTCCACGCCGGCCTCTCGCAGGGAATCAGTTATCCTCGGCCGCCTCCGCACTGGCCACGCCTGGGCGACCCTCGGTTACCTCTTGCATTGTGAAGACCCACCTCAGTGTTGGTGCGGCGCCCGGTTGACAGTGGCCCATATTCTGGTGCACTGCCCCACTTTACGGACCAGCGACGGAATCTTGGGTTACCATACTCGTTGCCGCTCATTTTATCTGACAACGCCTCATTCGCTGATTTAGTTTTACGCTTTATTCGTGAGGGTGGGTTTTATCATTTGATCTAAGTTTTAGCGCATGTCCTTCGTCCCTCTGTCTCTTCCACCCTAGTGCTTTTAGGGTGGAGGTTTTAATGTGTTGCACAGTGGCTGGCGTTTTCCTTTTATTCTCATGGTCGGCCAGCCACTGTAATCTGCTTTCTTGTTTTACTCTCTTCTGTTTCTAGCGTCTCTGTTGTTCTCTTGTAATCTTTTGTTCCTTTTAGTGTTCGTTGCCTTTCCTTTGTTCTTCTGGATTTTCCTTTCTTTCCGTTTTGTGTTATATCTCTCGTCTGTTTCATTCTGACACTTGTGGCATTGTTTTATTAGGAGCAAGGGACCGATGACCTCGTAGTTTGGTCACTTCCCCCCTCTTTTAAACCAATCAACCAACTTCGTCACTATCAATCCTGAAGTTAAGTTTCTCGCTGTTCTCATTTATACTACTTCTCATTACCTCCGTCTTTCTTCGATTTACTCTCAGTCCATACTGTATACTCATTAGACTGTTCATACCGTTCAGCAGATAATGTAATTCTTCTTCACTTTCACTCAGGATAGCACTGTCATCAGCGAATGACTGATATTGTCGCAGAAGAAACGGAGTAGCGCAGTCACCGTGGTGTAGTGGTTATGATACTAGACAGTTGCATGGGGGGGCCGTGAGTTGAAACCTCACCCGAACTGTACCGTTTTAATGTCTGCATTCGGTTCGAGTACATTCTAGAAGTATCTACAAATGTCAAGAATCATTGTACTGGAATGTTCTATAACTGTATATATACCGTGTGTGTTCTGGCTCGAGGCAGTTCGCTCTCCGCTCTTGTATATGCAAGTGCTGAATAAACCTTCGTTAAGTGAAGTCAGTGTTTGTCATTCATCTAATGGCACCTCCTTCTACTTATTCTTCTGGTAGAGGCGCTGGGTGTTGGAACTTGTGATGGCGCACATTATCGACAACACAGTCACCCATCAGGCCACGACAGAGCCGCCGTTTACGTGGCGAGAAATCCGACTTCGAGCCGCATTCAACAGATCAGGACAGAAGAAGAAGAGGACGTTACGATGATATGAACTGTGTGCCACCACATGAGAACCTTCCATCCAAGATCCAAACAAGTGGCTAAAGGTATGTGGCCGTATAGCCTAATTTAACAAATGGGTCGACACCGTGTGTTTGGTTAACGTATTTTTCTACTTGGAGGGCACTGCCAAGCAATGGTATGAGAAGAACGAGGAGAAGTTCGCAAGCTGGGAAGTATTCCAGGCGGAACTGCATATGTATTTCGGTGACACACAACGACAGAAGTGCAGGGCTGAAGATAAATTAAAGTGCAGGGCACAGCGTCCAGGAGAAACTACAGCATCCTACTTTCAAGACGTCTTGGAGTTGTGTAAAATAGTGGATCCTAGAATGAAGGAGGAAGATAAGGTTTCACATCGCATGAAGGGTGTTGTGGAGGACATTTATCAAGCCCTACTCCTGAAGGAGGTTTCGACAGCAGGCGACTTCATAAAATGGTGCCAGTATGTCGAGACAATGCATGAAAAAAGAATTACACGCAAGAAGTTTTAACAGCTTCCAAACGTTGTATCCATATCTGTGTTGGAGGAAGGAACTGATTTCACAAGTGTTCTGCGTCAGATAGTGAGAGAGGAAGTTCAGAAGGCACTTGGATTGCACGGCGAACATAAAACCAAGACGCTTCAAGAGGTCATAAGGGAGGAAGTGGAACAGACATTGAAACCAACCTCTCGTCCTTCATTTCGCTTCAGAATGGTGAAAAAGTCGAGACCCAGGCGGAGTTACGTTCCTACAACGCCGCATGAGGATCTGGAGGACCCAGAATAACCAACCAGTATGTTTCCAATGCGGAAGACCGGGACATGTGGTGCGCTATTGTCGAGAAAGGCGGCGGATATTTGATGACGTCCAAGCCAGAAGACGGCAGACCAATCTTAGCCGACGCCAACTCCAGGGCGACGAAGATGAACAAGAAGATGTGGGTGCAGGAATACGTAGGTCACTATCGCCGCAAGCTAGCCGCTAGAGAGGACGCTCCCCAACAAGCCGATCGAGGTATCCATCGCCGTTTAGAAGCTCCAGCCGATCACCTAGCCGCCTCAACCTGGAAAACTAAAGGGTACGACCTTCCTTGGAGGTGAGGCCACCGAAGAGAAAAATCCTCCGCCTTCGATCACTGCAAAAATGATAGGAAACTATGTCGATATCCTCATGGATACGGCCGACTAGGCCAAGCTCTTGTGGACTCTGGAGCATCATATTCAGTCATTTCGGAGGAGTACCGTCGCCAGTTGCCGAAAACCGTATTCGTCGTCAGCAAGACATCTCTGCTGAAAGTGGCCAGTGGGAAACATGTAAAATCTACAGGATGATGTGTCTATCGTGTGGGTATAAGTGGCCATACAAAGCCCTTAGAATTCATCGTCTTACAAAAGTGAAGTCATGTCGTCATTCTCGGATGGGACTTTTTAAAAGCTTTAAAAGCAATTATAGATTGTGGTCGCTCGAAGATTATACTGCACGAGATGAGATACAGTGGACAAGAAGACGCACATCCGAGTGTGTGGAGACTGTGTGTGCTGGATGAATTGATCATTCCTGCAATCAGTGCTAAAAAGGTAACTGTCATGTGTCACGCCATGCATCAATCCATGGCTCTTGTAGTGGAATGTGAGGGAAGCATACCACTGGAGAATAACTTGGTCGTCCGAGCCTCTATCGTCTCGTTTAAGAACGGATTCGGTGGATAGTTAACTGTTGCCGAGAACCGCAGATCCTTCAAAGACGCATGTGCGTAGCAAAGGCTGAGCCGCTAATTGAAGAACAGCTGATCGTCATAGAAACCTCCCATGCCGAGTCTGTGGGAGAAATTGGCGCTACCACTACAAGATCTTCTAGCTCAACTATCGCCAGATCTCGCTAAGGAACAACAGAAGCAGCTACTTGTCATTCTTCGAGTTCAAATTAGACAAATCGACGGTGAAGCACCGGATTAGCACTGGAGACCATCAACCAATAAGCCAAAGAGCATACCATTTGTCAGCAACGGAACGTCGAATAATTCGCGACGAGAAAATGATGAAGAATGACATCATTCAGCCTTCGCAGAGCTCATGGTCGTCACCAGTGGTTGTCATCAGGAAGAAGGATGGCAGTTGGCGCTTGTGTGTTGATTGTCTGAAGGGGGCTAAGTTTCTCTCAACCATAGACAAGAACTCGGGATACTGGCAAATCGAAGTAGATGAGGCTGATCGTGAGAAAACTGCATTCGTCACGCCAGAGGGACTGTGTGAGTTTAAGGTAATGTCGTTTGGTTTGTATAATGCACCAGCAACTTTTGAACAGATGATGGATAATCTTCTAAGTCACCTGAAGTGGACGATGTCTTTGTTATTTAGATGACATTATAGTGTTCACAGAGACATTTGACGAACACGTAAAAAGACTAAGGGCCGTTCTTAAGAGTCTCCAACAAGGCAGACTGAAACTTAACCAAAGGAAGTGTCTCTTTAGAGCAAAAGAAATCAAAATACTTGGACACCTTGTGTCAAACGAAGGTGTGCAGCCAGATCCAGAAAAGGTGAGATCTATAACGGAATTTCCTGTTGCTAAACAAATTAGAGATGTGAGAAGCTTCCTCGGATTGTGTTCTTATTGCCATCGTTTTATCAAAGGCTTTTGTATCAAAGCCAGGCAACTCCAAGAGTTGTTAAAAGCCGATGCTAAATTTATATGGGGAGGTGCTGAACAAGATTCTTTAGATGTGCTGCGTAAAGCTCTGACAACAGACCCTGTACTGGTCTGTATGGTAAGATAGCACCTACAGAACTACACACAGATGCCAGTGCGTATGGGGTCGGTGCTGTTGTGGTGCAAATTTCGGATGGAAAAGAGAAGGTTATACCCTTTGCTTCTAGAGCACTTGCAAAATCCGAGAGAAACTACTCAACTACAGAAAGAGGATGTCTTGCTGTGATGTGGGCCTTGTGCAGATTTCGACAGTATTCTATGGAAGGCCATTCACAGTGGTTACAGACCATCATTCACTTTGTTGGTTGACAGGTCTTAAGGATCCAACAGGACGACTCGCCAGGTGAGCACTACGTCTTCAAGAGTATGACATTACCATAGAGCATAAAAGTGGAAGAAAACACCAAGATGCCAACTCTCAAGAAACCCTGTGCAACACCATGAAAACTTTGAGGATAGTGACTGTCTCGCTGCACTCCAGGATCTCTCTGCTGAGCAGAAAAAGGACGCCAAGATATCTCAAATTATGCTTGCCTTAAAACGTTCAGAGGATGTGAAATGCCTCTGAGCACTATGCGACTTAACTTCTGAGGTCATCAGTCGCCTAGAACTTAGAACTAATTAAACCTAACTAACCTAAGGACATCACACACATCCATACCCGAGGCAGGATTCGAACCTGCGACCGTAGCGATCTCTCGGTTCCAGACTGTAGCGCCTAGAACCGCACGGCAGAGGATGTGAAAGGACAATTTAAGGTAGTTAATGGGTTACTTTGCAAGAAAAACTTTGGTCCGTTTTGATTCTTAAACACGTGCGCTTAGATGTTCTACAGAAATTCCACGACACAGCTGAGCCCAGACATTCAGGATTTATTAAGACATACGATAGGATCCGCAAGCGGTTTTTCTGGCCGGGTTTACTTAGGAGTGTCCGTCACTATGTGTGGCTCTGTAGAGAGTGCCAGAGGAGAAAGGCAGTTCCTCAAAAACCACCTGGCCGACTCATACCAATTCCACCAGCCGAAACACCATTCCAGCGTGTTGCGATTGACCTCCTCGGACGATTTCCAACGTTTCTAGTGGCAATAGATGGATTATTGTTTGCACTCATTATCTGCCACGCTAGGCCATTACAAAAGCCGTGAAAACAGCCGAAGCATTCGCGGTAGCCAAATTCATCGTGGAAGAGATTGTATTAAAAAAACACAGTGCCCCAAGGTGTTAATTACGGATCGAGGGAACGTTTTTCAATCGAATCTTGTGACAGAGATAAACCGTCGGCTCAATATTACTCATCACATGACGAATGCCTACTATCTGCAAACTAAATGGCTTACTGAACGCTTTAATAAGACCTTGGCCGACATGCTATCAATGTTCGTCAGTGTTGAGCAGAGTAACTGGGATGAGGTGCTACCTTTCGTGACGTTTGCCTACAACACCGCCAAACAAGACACCGCAGGATTTACGCCATTTTGGTGGTGCATGGGCGTGAGGCGACTACGACGATGGACACTGTGTTTCCGTTACATCCTGATGACGTGGACGACGACTACATCGGCCAGGTGTTAACCATAACTGAGAAAGCTCGGCAGTTGGCTCGACTCCGCACGCTGCAGGCTCAAGAAAACGATCGCTGAAGGTATGACGCGAGCCACCGGCCTGTTGTCTACCATCATGGTAACCTCGTCTGGATCTTCACTCCCGTTCGGAAGGTCGGTCTCAGGCTCCTCACGCGCTACCTTCGACCTTTTAAGGCTGTAAAACGGTTGTCTGATGTTACTTATGAAGTTGAAGATTTGGACCTAAACACAAGACCACGGAAGATCAGAGATGCGGTCCACGTCCTTCGAATGAAGCTCTATAAGGATCCTGCAACCCAAGGTAAATTCGAAGGTCCAGCGACATGACGAAGAGCGTAGCAGCAAAGGAAGTTCTATGAAGATCACCGCCAGGGCGAACATCAGTCATCGGGAGTTGAAGTATGCAGGACCGATGACTCGTTCCCGGACTAGGAGGATGTAACACCGAGACGCTGTTCTCTCAAGGAGAGAGCAATGTCGCAGAAGAAGCTCAGCAGCCCAATCACCGTGGTGTAGTGCTTATGATACTACACTGTTGCGAGGAGGGTCGAGAGTTCATAACTCACCTCAACTATAAAATTTTAATTTTTCTATGCTGTTCGAGTACGTTCTAGAAGTATATAAAAATTACAAGAATCATTGTACTGGAATGTTCTGTAACTGTATATGTACCGTATGTGGTCTGGCCTTCGTTAAGTGAAGTTAGCGTTCGTCATTCATCTAATCACACCTCCTTCTACGTGACTATATCCTTTTTTAATTCCACTCCTGATTTTTTCTTTTATTTCCATCATTGCTTCCTCGATGTACAGATTGAACAGTAGAGGCAAAAGGCTGCATCCTTGTCTTACATCGTTTTTAATACGAGCACTTAGTTCTTGGTCGTCCACTCTTTATTATTCCTTCTTGATTGTTGTACATTTTGTATATGAGCCGTCTCTCCCTATAGCTTACCCCTACTTTTTAGAATTTCGAACATCTTCCACCATTTACATTGTCGAACGCTTTTTCCAGGTCGACAAATCCTATGAACGTGTCTTGATTTTTCTTTAGTCTTGCCTCCATTATTAACCGAAACGTCAGAATTGCCTCTCTCGTTCCTTCACTTTTCCTAAAGCTAAACTGATCGTCATCTAGCACATCCTTAATTTTCTTTTCCATTCTTCTGTACATTATTCTTGTAAGCAACTTGGATGCATGAGCTGTTAAGCTGATTGTGCGATAATTCCCGCACTTGTCAGCTCCTGCCGTCTTTTTCCAAAGTCAGATGGTATGTCGCCAGACTCATACAATCTACACACCAAAGTGAATAGTCGCTTCGTTGCCACTTCCCCCAATCATTTTAGAAATTCTGATGGAATGTTATCCATCCCTTCTGCCTTATATGACCGTAAGTGCTCCAAAGCTCTTTTAATTTCTGATTCTAATACTGTATCCTCTGTCTCTTCTAAATCGACTCCTGTTTTTTTCTTCTATCAACTCCTACTTATTTCATTCCTCAGTGACTTGTATTTCTGTATTCCTGAGGTTCTTGGAACATTTTTGCACTTCCTCCTTTCATCTCTCAATTGAAGTACTTCTTCTGTTACCCGTGGTTTCTTCGTAGTTACCTTCTTTGTACCTATGCTTTCCTTTCCAGCTTCTGTTATAGCCCTTTTAAGAAATGTTCATTCCTCTTCAACTGTACTGGCTACTGAGCTATTCCTTATTGCTCTATCTATAGCCTTAGAGAACTTCAGCCTATCTTGTCTACATCTACAACTACATCCATACTCCGCAAGCCACTTGACGGTGTGTGGCGGAGGTTACCTTGAGTACCTCTATCGGTTCTCCCTTCTATTCTAGTCTCGAATTGTTCGTGTTTCTTAATAATTCCGTATCCCACTTCATTGCATATTGATTCTTCCTGACTAATGTCTTAAATTTCAGCCTACTCTTCATCTCTACTATATTGTGATCTGAGTCTATATCTGCTTCTGGGTACGCCTTACAATCTAGCATCTGATTTCGGAATCTCTGTGTGACCATGATGTAATTTAACTGAAATCTTCCAGTATCAACCGGCATTCTCCAAGTATACCTCCTCCTCTTGTTATTCTTGAACAGAGTATTCACTATCACTACATGAAACTCAATTAGTCTTCCTCCTCTCTCATTCCTTGTCCCAAACCCATATTCTCCTTTAAACTTTTCTTCTACTCCTTCCCCTACAACTACATTCCAATAATCCATGACGTGACTATTAGATTTTCATCCCCCCTTACATACTGTATTACCCTTACAATGTCCTCATACACTTTCTCTGTCTCTTCATCTTCAGCTTGCAATGAAGGCATATATACCTGAACTATCGTTGTCGGTGTTGGTTTGCTGTCGATTCTGATAAGAACGACCCTGTCACTAAGCTGTTCACAGAAATACACCCTCTGCCCTACCTTCCTATTCATAGCGGGTCCTACTCCTGCTGCTGTTGATATTACCCGATACTCATCTGACCAGAAATCCTAGTCTTCTTTCCACTTCACTTCACTGACCCCTACTACATCTAGATTGAGCCTTTGCATTTCCCTTTCAGATTTTCTTGTTTCCCTACCACGTTCGAGCTTCTGACATTCCACGCCTCGACTCGTAGAACGTTATCCTTCCATTGACTATCTTTTTCTCATGGTAACCTCCCTCTTGGCAGTCCCCTCCCAGACTATTCCGGAATCTTCAGTTACAGAGCACATGTCCTGTGGATACACGTTACGTGTCTTTAACGCAGTGGTTTCCATTGCCTTCTGCATCCCCATGCCGTTGATCATTGCTGATTCTTGCGATTTTAGGGGCAGTTACCCATCCCTAGGAGAAGAGAGTGCCCTGTCCGCTCCTCCGCCCTCTTTGACAAGGCCGTTGGCAGAATGAGGGTGACTTCTTATGCCGGAAGTCTTCGGCCGCCAGTGCTGATTATTAAGCAAAATTTAAGCAGCAGCGGGATTCCTAATACCGCCACAAAAAATACAGTATACTAAGTATAAAGAAAATAAAGAGCAAAATACAGCCAAACAGGCCCAAAACATTTAAACTCGGTACTCCTTTGTATTCTTGCGCTGGCTGGGCTGCCACTACTTCTGCACTCTTTCCATTTCTACCCTCCATTAGTCAGCCACTTCATCCTCAAACATATGTTCTGGTACCAATTGTAAAGGTGTGTTATTAGAAAGGTATGGGCGAGTGGCTTGCTGCCCTATGTGGCAAGCGAAATAGGCACCTTCCTTGTTGCCAGAACCCTTTATTAAAACCTTAAATAAACATACAGCATCATGTCTGCATCAGGCAGGCAGAAGATGGTGGGCGATGGCAATTGAACCCAAGCATGCTGGCCCAGGAGTACTGAAGCAAGTTTAGCTCGTAGCATACATCTTTTGCCACCTTTACTCTGTGGTGCTTGGCTGCTGGCTATGTGTTGTGGCCACTAAATAACTGGATTGGTGCTGCAAAACATTTTACTGATAATCAGTGGCAATACAAAACACATCACCTCGAAAATACTCACCTTGCCAATTCTTACAATGCTCCATACGAATTTTCCATGACAGGGCGAGAAGTCTGCTTCTGTCAGCTTGTTGAGAAGCTCCATCACTTTTGCTTTACTCAATTCCACACTGTCAAATACATTGATCAGCAAGAAGATTATGACCACCTTTCTAACAACCAGTATGTCCACATTGGCACTGATAACAGTGGCAGTGCATCACGGCTTGAAAGCAATGAAAATGAGGCCTTCGTAGGTCGCTGGAGGGAGTTGGCACCATAGCTGCACACACAATTCATCTAAGTCCGGTAAATTCTGGGGAGGGGGGCGATGAGCTCTGAAGCAAAATTCAGTCATATCTCAGATGTTTACGATGAGATTCAGACCTGGCGAGTTGGATAGCCAGCAAATCAACTGGAAGTCGCTACTACGTTCCTCGAACAACTCCATCACACTCCTGGTCTTGTGACATGGCCCATTATCTTCCTGCAAAATGTCTCCGCCGTCAGGAATCGTGATCGTATCGTAATGAAGGGTGTGCCACCCCTTGGCCGTCATGGAGCCTAGCACGAGCTTGACTGGACCCATGAATGCCCACGTGAATATTCCCCAGAACATAAATGAGCCGCCATCAGCTCGTCTGTTTCCCACAATACAGGTGTCAAGATGTTCCTCTGAAGATGACACATTCGCGCGCTCCCATCGGCACGATGAAGAACGTGTCGGGATTCATCAGACCATGCAACGCTCTGCCACTGTGTCGAAGTCCATTGCCGATGCTGACGTGCCCATTTCAGCCATAGTTGACAACGTCATGAGTGTTTGCTACACTTCTACTGTGCCCGGCATTGAAGTCTCAGCTCCTCCAAAGCTCGTCGCCTCTCCTGTTTTGAAAGTCTATGCAGCAAATGACATCTGTAATGAGGGTTGGCCGGCCGGTCTCATGACTCTTGGACGTGGATTCACTTGATTTCGCCACGTGTTGAAGAAACCAACCACAGATTCCGAAATGTCATTCCTCTCCAGGTGGCACTGTTATCGCCTACATGGGCTTATATCGATAGTACGTCGGCGGTCGTAATGTTCTGGTGATCAGTGTACCGTCCCTGTAACCGCTGATTTGACATTAGCAAAGGAAAAAATGGCTTAGGGGCAAAGTGGGGTGAATATGGTGGGCGGCGCAAGACAGCAATGATGTGTTTCGCAAAGATTGTCTTTACGGCCTTTCATTAATAGTCACTGTTTCATTAATTACCTTACACTTACAGCTACGGTTTAATTGTATGTGAAACTTCCCCTTTGAAAATTTAGAATGACAGTGCTGGAAAAAGTCTTACGTTACTTGATTTTCAAACAGCTGAGCTGAAGGCACTAACTACTGATAGGTGTAGTTATCAAATGAAAGATTTTGATAGAGAACAAACAATCTATTTACCTTAATTGTGTTCAAAAGTCATATATATTTGTGACATCCAATTAAACAAATTTCCTTTTTCTGACGGACAGACGTCCTCTCAAAACTGTGGCATCTCTCTCCCCACATCCACCACTGCTGGCGGCTCACCTCCAACTGTCCAAAGCTACGCGCTGTTCACATACAACTGCCCAACGCTACATTCGAATATTCCAACAATGAGTCCAACCAGCCACAGACTGTACACATCCCAGTCAGCGATTTTCATACAGAGCGCTAGGTGGCGTCACCAACATAAAAACCTAAACAGCCTACTTACATATGTCGTACTGGAATATTTCGTTTTATAGATACGATTTTATCCTGAAACTCTTTACCGGCTTTTACACAATTGTGTGTTTTACTTTGCCAAGCTAGAAGCTTCACTTTATTACTGTTTGCACTTTTTATGTGGACTTTATTCCACGTATTGTACATCGGTCGTATTTTATCGTCAGACGCTCCTTTTGCCACGTGAAGTAATTTTAATTAACGACTACGCATACTGCATTTTAACTACTGCATTTGCGATACTGGTTATTCATCTACCGTAGCTATTGTTCCTTCTGCTCGCATCAGTTATTTGTATAAATATCAGACACATCCTCATTATCACCAGCACTTACTGTGTACCTACACGCATAATTTGACGTTGATACATACATCACAATATTTTATGGTATGTGCGGCTCGTATACATGGCTGTTACTCGCGTAAATACATTTTATTTTTTATATAGCACCAGGCCTTTCATGGATTTAGCGTCAGCAAATTGAATTTAGTTTGTTACACCCTGTTTTTGTTTGCAACCGATCGGAAGATGGCAGCAGCTGAACCCGGTAATGGAAGTGTAAAAGTCTGTGTGATCAAGACGGACCTGTAAAATAAAGCTTCTAAATTTACAGTAAACGTTAGTTTTTCAATCAATAAGAAATTGTGAAAAACATATTATAAATTCTTTGAAAATGAAGCAATTAATGACCTTTGTGAGTGATTTGCCATACGGGATCCGTGCCAAAAACTTTCCAAGCACTAAAAATTTTATATGTATACCAGAGCAAACAACCTGGATTTACTTCTCCAAAAACATCTTTTTAGAGGTATTTTTGTGAATTAAAATAAATGTAAACCGCGTCCAGTTCTATTACAATTACAATACATTTGTTGAGTGTGATACAAATATAGATTATGAAATTCATATAAGGACTAAATTTGTGAGCCTCTCGAATTACTGTCGCTTCCGTACTGAAACTAGAACGACGCAGGTTCAGTCATTGTTGCTGTGGTCGGTATCTCCTGTGCAAGCCTCTTCTCTGCCTATCTACTGCAGCCCACGTCCACTTGAACGTGTCTACTATATTCAAGGCTTTATCTCTGTCTACAATTAGCACACTACTTCCCCTGCCCTCTGTTCCCCGCTTTCCCAAACTGAGAATTTCTTGATGATTCACACTGTGTCATATCAACCAGTACCCTATTTTCGTCAACTTAAAGGAGTCTTGTCACCAATTCGTTGTACGTACTCATTAGTTACTCCATCAACACACATAACAAATTTATAAAGCTTCTGTTCTGTTCTTGGCTGAACTATTTACCATGCAGATTTCACTTAAGGGCAAGGCTACGCACCACACAAATAGCTCAAAGAAGACTGCCTAGTATTCAAATTTATATTCGGTGTTTACACATTTGTTTTTTTCTTTTTCTAAAACATTTCTCCTCCTTCTGCCAGTCCTATTTTATTTCTTCTCAACTTAGACCTCCATTAATTCATTTGCTGTCCAAACAGCAAAACACGACTAATAATTTTAGTCACCCATTTCCTAATTTTTATTTCGTCAGCATAGCCTGGTTTAATTCGAATATATTCCATGGCTTATCTTTTATTTTTGTTGACATTGCTATCATATCCTTCTTGCAAGACACTAATCACCAACTTTAACTGCTCTTCGAGGTACTTACCTGTCTCTGACAGAATAACAAAGCCGTCTGCTAATGTGAAACGTCTTTGACCTTTTCTGTAATCTTTAATCGACTTTTCGAACTTCTCCTTGGTTTCTGCTCAGTGTTCCAGCTGAATAAAGCTAAGGATAGCCTACAACCCTCTGTCACTCCCTTCTCAACTACTGCTCCCCTTTCATATCCTTCGAAACTTATAGCTGCAATCTGGCTTCTGTACAAGTAAAGAATAACCCTTCCCTAATGTATTTTCAGAACTTCAGAGAAGGTACTCAAGTATGTAGCGTTTTCTGATTCCATGTCCCCTTTTTATAGGAAGAAATATCTCCAATGGTTGCCGTGGCAAGACAGGATGTGCGTTCGGATCCCCGAGTGCCAAAGTGGTATGCCGGCCGGTCGGTGCTGGTGACAGGGGCCACCGGCTTCCTGGGGATGGTCACCGTGGAGAAGCTGCTGCGATCCTGCCCTGACATTGGCACTATCTACATGCTGGTGAGGCCAAAGCGTGGACGGGACCCCCAAGAGAGGTTGGAAGAATATGTGTCCAATGTGGTGAGTGTCCCTGTTGTTTTGATGTACTACACAGGTGAACCAAAACTTTATAAGCACTCCCCAGTGGAATACTGACGTTTCAATACTGATTGACATGACGTTGTGGGAACATGACGCATTAAAGAAGGTTCAGAGGCTGAACAGAGACGAATGGAGAATCATTCTAGTGATGATACAGGTCACAAATGGGGAAATCCAATGAGGTAGAGCTTTATGGCCTCCTGTCTGGGAACGAACACCTCAGAAACAGCGAAACTTTTGGGCGGCTCACATTGAATAAAGGTGAAACCAGGAGTAGGCGACTAACTGTTGGACACCCATGCCACACCACAGAACGTGCAGGTTGTAGGCTTGCCCACTCTACAAAACAGGAT
Organism: Schistocerca americana; assembly: GCF_021461395.2. Classification (NCBI taxonomy): domain Eukaryota; kingdom Metazoa; phylum Arthropoda; class Insecta; order Orthoptera; family Acrididae; genus Schistocerca; species Schistocerca americana. The sequence continues at coordinate 54,842,321 of NC_060126.1, read as the reverse complement.
AGGTGGTGATTTATGGCACATCTGTCGACAGAGTACAATGCTGGTGTAAGAACAATTTTTTCAGAGCACACTGTTTAGGTACATTGTTTAACATGGTGCTCTTTTGTAGACAACACCCACGTGTTCCTGTGTCTACCAACGAAATCTTCGGTTACGATTATGATGGGCACGGGATCATCGACATTGCACCGTGAAGCAATGAAAACGTGTCACCTTGTTGGATGACATGTTATTGTTACACCATGTCGATGGGCTGGGCCAGATACGCCACCATCCTATACATAACATGTACCGTACCTCATATGCAGTCTGGTATGGGCAGTTTTACGCTCTGGGGACGTTCACCTAAATTTTCGTGGGATCGTTAGTGATAATGTAAACCACAGTCACACCTGTCGACAATCTGAACATTACTCCGAACCACCTGGATTCCGTCATCCTTGATGTCTTCCCTAGGTTGCTGACATTTGCCAGCAATCACATCAGAAGGCCAGAATAGTGTTACAGTGGGTAGACGAGCACGATAGTGAATCCACGTTGATGTCACGGCCGCCAAAGTCGCCAGATCTGAATGCAATGAGAGGTATGTAGGACACTATCGGGTGTTTGCTCTGTGCCCACAAAACACTGGCCCATAATTTATAGGATTTACGTTAGCCATGCGTAGGTACCTGGTGCCACGTATCTCCAGAAACCTACCAAATATTTGTCGAATCCAGCTCACACTGAACTGCTGCTGTATTACATTCCAAAGCTATATTAGTACGCTATTAAGACGGTAGTCATGATGTTTCGGCTCATGACTGGATATTATAGGCGCCGCTGACACTAATGTATGCCAGGGCTGTCGTCTCAGGATGATGTCGATGATTTGTAAAGAGTGCGTACTGCCAACATCTCAGTGATCTTGGAATGAGACCCTATAAAATAATACGAAGTCCCCAGAAATAAAGTCCCCAAAACTGATAGTGAACGATCCTTTTTTAAATCGGGCGTATCCTATGTCTTAACACATTTGGTAACCTGCACGTAGCACTTTCGGGGATGGCCTGTTCTACCTGTTGCACTGCCTTCCAATTACCATCTCCTCCCCAATATTTCTGGACAGGCGCTGGCAATGATGGTACAAGAGTCAAGTGTTCCCTGAAGTGTACAGACATGCCCAACATTTATGACCATCATATGACTAGGATGTTGCAGCCTAATGTTCACTGCTGAAGTCATTTCAATTAATTGACATGGATCCTGATACCAGGTGAGGAATTTCTTTGTTTTGCGCTTCATGTTGTGCAGGCTCATCAACATTACTCAGTGCCCTACTTGGTAAACAACTGCCTTTGCACTGCACTGTCCCATTTGTTCCTGAAGTTTTGAGGCCTTTGTATTTGCTTTCTACGCCTATTTCCATCCCTCCTGTGACGTGTTTGTGAAATTCTTTACATGCTCTCCATTCTTCCCCACCCTATACGTAATTCACGTCAACATTGATGGCATTTTACGGCGACATACTGGCTCATATGGCGATAGGCCTGTACTGTTCTGAAACTTAGTAGTACCATGTGATGGCTTATGGTAACAGGAAGTCTCAATTGTTGTCATGGCTATTCACACAGTGACTTGACGTTTTCCTTATTGTCCAATGCACTGACTCTGTTCCTGCATTGGTCTGTGAATCTCAAGTGCTTCTTAAATTACAAATATGCAGCAGATGACAAAGCTGTTTCATCAGTTCTGATACAAAACTATTGCTGTGATTTATAGTTAATTTTTCTGGGACACTGAGCTTCAACAATAAATTATTTACCACGGCCTGTGTCGATATGTTGGGTTGCTGATTTAGGATAGCTACTATCCCCACTTAGGGTGAAGCCCCCCAGCAATGATAAATACATAGCGATTCTTTGCCAGCATTTTCTCAAAATGTCCCAGGATGTCCATACCAATCACATCAAACATGTTATTGGCTGCAGGTAATCTCTATAGTGGAATACAATGATGATTCAGCACAGGTCAGTGTGCACATGAGACAAAGTTTTTCACATGCTGCTTGACATCCTGCTTGCTCATATGCTACCAGTAGTGATTAGCACCTGCCGTTCAGCAGTTCTTTGACCCCTATGTCCTAATAACATGTTATCGTGTGCCTGTCTCCGTACACCCCAGGAATTTGGGTAGCACAATGATCCCAAACCCTGGACACCTGGTCGACGATCAGAAGCCAGATGAGGTCATCCAAAACATGGCACCTCTTTTTATAGCCGCCATTCGAGCTCTGGAGGCATGATATCCAGTAGCAAAGCATGGACACCAATTAGTAGATGATGCAGACAGACATAGACGAAACTGAAATGGCCATGTTGGACACCTTGAGGACAATCAGACACATGATGAGGCTTCCTGGAAGGAGGCACTTCTTTCGATGGCAGCCACTCGAGACCTGGAAGCATTAGATCTAGCAGTGATGTGCGGATAGCCGATACAAGATTATTCAGCTTGACATAGACGAAACTGAGAGTACCACGTAGGACCGACTACTGCAGTGGGCTAGGTCTCATTGAAGGCGGCGACTGCGGATGAGACGTAGCTAGGCCGGAGTGATCAGTACTTACAGGAGCTTGGCCTGGCTTTTTTATGACCTGGCGTCACTTTTGGTAACAGACGCCATAGGGGCGCAGCACTGGGTTCCGGCATGGGGTGATTCAAGTCACCACTACAGTGGCCTGACCATCATGACATACTGCAACAACGATATTACAGGCTTGGCAGACAGCTGACTAGCCTGCTTGCTATGGGTAGTGCATTCTGGATGGAGGGATGCTGGCGCCACATTTGAGATTTTTATCCTCTACCTTGAGCATATTACGACGAAACTCTCTTTTGCTGTGAGCTGAGAGTGGCGAAATTTGCATTAATCGTACCCATTGTGGGCATAACAGGTGCAATGTGGTATCAAAGGTAGTAAATGTATCTTACAGCTTCTATAAGTAACAAGAGCGACGGTACAAGCACAGTTAACAAGCACAGTTAACAGCATTCCAAAAGCAGTGTTTATATTTGAACACCGATCTGCGCCGCGCTTGATAGCTGAGCAGCGCTGGGAGTGTCTATAACAGGGCCGACCAAACGCTGCACAGTGTGCAGACGTGCGGAAGTGCTGCACATGTGCGCACGTGTGCGACAGCGAGCGACAGCGACATCTGTTATTAGACATGTGTCCTAAATGAACGGCGACGGCTCCACTTCCCTGTTTATGTGGTACAAGAGGAAATTGGTCATTAAACCGATTGTTTCAATGTATACTTACATTTAGGGTTTTTTTTTTTTAATGTGTGAAGGGCTACGCTCAGCTGAAGTCGATAAAACATAACATTCATCTAACTGTCGGTTATTATGCAGATTTCAGACGGAACTGATGAAAGATATAGCAGTAATGGTGTCGAAATATCAGGTGATCAGCGAGAGGGCTGCGGTTATCATTCTGTTCAGAGGTCAGTGAGACAGAAATTATGTGGGTGTAACTGAGAGCACCGAGAATTAGTTATAGAAAACCTTGCATTAGTTTAATGTTATTTGAAATCGTGAATAAGGTTCGTTAGAAGTCGCTAAGTGCTCTCTTTCTTAAATACTAGCTCAAAAACATTACACGTATTTACGTGCCGTCAGTCAAGCTGCATTAATAAAAACCCACGGTTGTTAACTGTATTACATGTCTTACTGGGTTAAGCTGTTAACATAAAAGTAAATGTCTCAATGAGTAGACTGTGACAGTATTTTAAATGTTTAATACGCGAAATACCTTCCCATGGTTGGCTTGCAAGCTGTGGAAAGACCACTACAATGCGCCAGTATAGAGTACCCCAGCAAGTGGATAAAGCGACATCTGTGCGTAGAAACATGCACTACATGAACGCTGACGGCTGCGGCGTGCACGCTGTGACCCGGAAGTTGCACACGTGCAGGAGCACCGCACGCGTGCAGAATTTCTGGCCGGCCCTGGTCTATAATCAATGCTTGACTTTTCCTCGCTGCCACTGATGATGAATGTCGCGTGTGTTATTGATGAAATACTTCGTGGGCCGGCATAGCTAGACCAAAATGACGACAACTTCACAATTATGTTTGTTTTGGTCAAAGTTTGAAATGAACTGACGGTTAAATTGCAAGCAACATGAATATGAAAACGTGAGTAGCAATTGCAATCTGAACTGTATGATCTCGAGAAAGATAAGTTTCAGGAGATTTCGAATATTTGTTACCCATTAATCGGCAGATGCTTCGTCATGTGAATATTCGTTCGTTTTGGAGCTTGTTTTCACCCTAAGATAACGTTAAGTATCTCTTTCGTTAATTTTTCTTTGATGCAGTGAGCAAATCCTTTTAACAATCGCGAGTCACATTTAGGGATTATATAAGGTGCAGAACAACTTTCATTCATCTAAAAAATTCGTACATAAATATTCTACGAAATTTTATCTGGTGAAAGTAGGCAAATTTAATAAAACATATTATAAGTATTCAAGGTTGTGGTAGGAATGTGGAGACTGTAAGATCTCATCGTGAGGAATTGTTAAGTAAGTTTAGATATACTGCAAGTCATTTAAATTATGGTTTGAGATTAGATGAACCCTGGGAGAAATTGTCATACCACATTGGAATTTCAGCCGGAGGTGGGCCATGCGGAAGCATGGAAGAATTTTTGAATAGTGGAATGGGCTGAATCTAACTGTAGAGAAAGTTAGTAGTACAGACTTAAAGAAAACTATTAACCTCTTCACCCAGAGTTCCTTAAAGAATAAAACTCCTGCACATAAAACAATTTGCGACGTCTGATTATAAATGTCTTTAAGTGTTAAATATTTGACGTTAAGCATGTAAAATCTTTAGCGTGGAAGATGCAAAACCGTAATTATTTTGGTTTAACTTGTTTGACGTTGTTTACAAACTGTTGGATATTGACCGTTTCCTTGGCTTTGACACATTCTGTGTCACTGCATCAAAGAAAAATTAACAAAAGAGATACTGAATGTTATCTTAGGGTGAAAACAAGCTCCAAAAGGAACGAATATTCACATGACGAAGCATCTGCCGATTAATGGGCAACAAATATTCGAAATCTCCTGAAACTTATCTTTCTCGGAATCATACAGTTCAGATTGCAATTGCTACTCACGTTTTCATATTCATGTTGCTTGCAATTTAACCGTCAGTTCATTTCAAACTCCGTCCAAAACAAACATAATTGTGATGTTGTCGTCATTTTGGTCTAGCTATGCCGGCCCACGAAGTATTTCATCAATAACACACCCGACATTCATCATCAGTGGCAGCGAGGAAAAGTCAAGCATTGATTATGGACACTCCTATCGCTGCTCAGCTATCAAGCGTGGCTCAGACCGGTGTTCTAATATAAATACTGCTTTTGGAATGCTGTTAACTGTGCTTGTACCGTCGGTATTATTATTTATAGTAGCTATAAGATACATTTATCACCTTTGACACCGCATTGCACCGGTTATGCCCACAATGGATACGATTAATGTAAATTCCGCCACTCTCAGCTCACATTAAAAGCCAGCAGACAGACAACGTAAGTGAGGGAACTGTAAACAGAATGGGAATAGGAAGACGTGTTGTTGGTCAGAGAATTAGGAGAGCCAGAGGGAGAAGTGGACATGCCAATAAATACTGGAGAGGAGGAAGTTCACATAAGGCATACAGTCAAGGTAGATATGACCACAGTCATGAGGGTCCATGTTGATGTGGGACGGTTTTATGGAATAAACAGCAGATTTTGAGAAGATTATAGAATAATTAATCAGAAATCAAATGGACAGAAGAGAAACTGAAATCAGTGGAACTCTTCTGACGCCATGTTACATAGTTGTGAGTGTTACACCATTCTAGGTAGAAAGATTGGAAAGTCTGTACTGGTACACTGTCATATCAGACTAATTCGTTTTTGGAAAAAGTTTCTTTGCACATACCATTAACATGGGCTTTTATTGTATTGTGCCTACTTTCATAAAATTTTGTTTTAATATAATGGCAATCGTTTTCGTCAGTTTTAGAAATGAATGCAGAAGTGTCATTTTGTCCCGCCAGTATACCCAGATGACAGTGAATGTGAAGCAAGATGACAATATTAAAAACATTGGATACACTATTCCTATTACAAATTGTAAGACAGTTTATTAATTGAATACATATTGATATGAATTTCTCAACGTACAGTATGTAATGCAAGAATCATCATATTGAAAATTAACAGAACATAATATTTGAAAAAAAAGTCACACATAAGTTTTGCTCCTACGGAGACTGATCTGGCATTTGGAACACTCCCTCCAGCCTTCTGGTGTAAAATCTAATGACATGCATTCACTGCTCATCACATTATTTGAAAGATTTCAGTTTTTGCTTTAAATCGTCTTGTCCTTTGTTATCAACCAATATCTGTTCCGTAGTTGTGCTTCTTGAAAATTCTGCACTTTACCGTTTCTTCGTGCATCGCAATTTGTTGACCAGAGGCTCCCAGATTTTTAGCGATGTAATAATATATATTTTACTGAACCCTAAAGAAGCTGAACCTTGTTTTGTGTTAACTCTTTCATTATAACCATTTAATGAACATCATACAAAATTGCGTACATTATACACTATTGACTTCTACAACAACATACGAAGCGTCACATAAGGGCACAACACACACGATTACACTGTATTGATTCTACTGTAAATGAATAAAATTGTTTCCCTTTAGTAGGAGGTACGAAGCGTTCTTTGTTTTAATTTTTTACCAACTCGCTTTTATAGCCGCGCACTGGCGCGGCGCCAGATAAGGGACTTAGAATATTTCACAGTGTCAGCCGCGAGTTATCCCGGACGGGCGTACTAGCCTTACTACGTAGGTACGCCCGTCCGCTGTTTGTGAGTCTTCGGCGGCTGGCGCGCTGCCAAGATGGCCTTGAGCCGCCTTATCGGCGGGGTCAAAGGTCACGCGCTCAGAGAGCTGACGTAACATGCTGTTGCATACTCTATGTCGACAGATTCTAGATGTACCCTTGTCCGGTTCTCAGCTACGCTACAGATCAATTTATTTATGAAAATTCAAAGTACAATCTCCAACAAATTTTGCATATTCACATGTAGCTTTACCTTTAATCCAAATAAATACAGTTTCATTTACAGATATCTTACGTCTATTACGTGTATACAAGGAAAAGGGTGAGGGTGACATATATGATGATTTGCCAAAGTCTTTATTTGCGTTTTCACAAACGTGGTATGTGCGGTAGGCTATGACGTCACGGTCGACGAAACTTTCAAGTCCTGATACATTGGGTACGCCTGTACCACCTCGTACAACAGCAACTGTTAACCAGCCATTACCACGCGAAAATGTATCATTCAGATCAATACTGAAGTTCAGCCTACATCCACAGAAGACGGCGGGTCCATCTAGTAGTGAATGTGCAGCGACAGATTTTATAGTATTCTTCTTCTTGTCGGCAGAAGATGTTGTCATTTCAATGTCTTCAATTGTTTTATATATTGTCTGTCTTGCACGACGACGATATCTTCTGTAGGGCATCAGGCTTGATAGAAGATAGTTGAAGACGCTTGTTATGTTTAATATCCAGTCTATGGGGCTAATTTGTCTTTGTAGCTGCATACGCTGAAAATTCCAATCCACACCAATGTAGTACCGCAAGTGGAAGACGAACAGTCACAGCTTGTGTGGGAAGTCGTGGGGAAATCATCAAGTGACATTGTTTTGAATAATGATTGCACTCTTGAATATGATGTCATTTCTTAAAAAGATTCTGCAAATTCTGTACGATAATTTATTTTCACTTCTGCTCTTCAGGAAAATAAGTTTCAAAACATGCTCAGCTATCATAGAGACATAAGACCAATTCTTCAAGTATTTTATCTAATAACTCTGATGTCTCACTAACGAACACAGTCGGTATTATAAAGTTTTCTGATGGTATATTACCAACACTATTGATCCAAGGATTTGTCTTTTAAGGTAGCTATTTTATTAGTAGTACTATTGAAAACTGTTGTCTGTTTTATACGTGAAGATAGATTTACGAGTAATTCATTAACTTTTCCAAAGAGAGCAACCAACAAACTTAGCCTGAACTACCAACGTACATCAGTCAAATGATCATTTAAATTGGAAGAAATGTCAGTCATAGAAGCTTGTAATTAAGCTCTTAGTTCGAATAATATTGCTAAGATCTTAGCTCGAGATATGCAAGTGACCTCAATGTCGGTAGTGGGTCTTTATGATTGCTGCCATAATCTTATAATTCTGAAAACTATCAGTACTGGAGAAAGTGTGATTTAATGTAACTGATTATTTTTACTGATTCACAGAGAAACGATTTTAGATTTGGCAGAATATTCTTTATCACGGACTCTTGCCTGTAGCAGCGGCGCTTTACTTTTTGTTGGAGATACCGCTCCAGCTGTTTTACCAGTCATTTACCTTGCCTCGATCATACAGATACGATCGTTCCAGTGGTGATGATTCATTTCAAATAAATAGTTAACCATGTCAAAAAACTTCTTTCCCGTAATTGTAGTTGGACGAAGTGCGCAGATAAGCAAGTTTTCTCCATATGAACGTTTATATAGATATCGCACAATTATTAGGAAGATGGCCAGTGCAGCAATATAAGTCGACTCATCTATTTTCAAGACGAATTATTGGGGTGAAGGAGGCCAGCTAATTCTTTTTTGATGTAGTCTGGATTCTGCTGTCTCACCAACGAACAGGATCAGTATTATAAACATTTCTCAATTGAAAGAGGGTCGTCCGAAATTGATACGGTATAAAGATACTTTGCAGATCTTTCGTGCGCTATGTCTGCCAGAGATGGCTTTATTAAATTCTCAGCGACAGTGTGTGCGTCGCCCATTTGTGCAAGGCGATAGCCGACCAAATGTGATGCCTCCGTGGCTTTTATATTCACAGTATGGGTCACAGACGCCATACGTTTTTACATCTTAATAATTGTTCTTTCTCTTGTATAAAAAAGTACTTCGTTATTTTCTAAGGATTCGGCGATTACAGTTTCCAAATATCAGTCTTCTTAGCAGATACCATGGAACTGCGTGTAAACATATAGCAAACTGCAGGAAGGAGAGCCGTTAGAATCAACAAACTCGAGACTGGTGTAAGATTTCTTATATTCTCGTTTTTTTTTCACTTTTAGTGAGTCGTTAGATATCTTACTGCGTGAAATCATGGAGCCTGAAGTCGTTACATCACCTTTTTGAAAGTTGTGGCCTTGATTAGAAATCTTTGCGGTTGATGTATCACCTTGGCGAAATACCCGTGACCTTTAAATGCAAGATTTTGTTGCTGCACCTTAAAGCCAATACTGCATTCCATCCTTCAAAATTAACAGCTTAATTTTGCAATATGACAACATAGAATAATATCGCAGAAAACTGCGAATATTAAAACTGCACTCAGTAACAAACACGAATCGAATATATTGTAGTCCAAGAGAGGTGAGCGGATTCGCTGTGCCGAATTGTACTGTACGTTGCAGTCGAAAACTTGAGTCGGAAGTGTCCTCTGTTCTGCGCGGCGCAGTTCATATAGTGCCGGGAGAGGAGGGGAGGGGAGGCTGAATTACGAAATTCACGCAGTTTGAGGTGTTAATGGATGAGAGAGCGTAGAGGATTATTTACAGTGTGTGTAGATGAGACAGTGCGCAGCGAGAGAAAGAGAGAGAGAGAGAGAGGCAGAGAAGGAGAGAACGTCAGCACAGACTGCTGGATGTCTGTATGTGTAGTGGCGAGTATTGAGTCACCATATAGCCACTTGTACAAGTTAAATTCTTCTGGTTGCAGTTTTTCAGAGTAGCATCGTTATACGCTCATTTTCGGCTACTACGCACTGTGCATATATATTTATGTATGTTCCACATCTCCTGCTAAAGCACTGGTTGGATGTCAACAAAACTTGCTACAAGTAACACTTACTGTCCGGCAAGAACCCGTGTGGGGCTAAGAACCGTCTACTCTCAATGAGTGAAAACTTAGTGTATCTCAAGACGCGCAAATATCCAGACTACATTCATCCATTATTTCAGAATGAGACAACAAACCTTACGCATAATTTCAAACCTATGCGAGAAGTTTTCTAGCTGATACCCTCACAAAATGGTAAAAGGAAACAAGTTTAGCGCTGACTACATTTTCGCTTTACTTGCTGTAAAGCCGCCGCACCAGGCACGATCTTTTAATTTGCAGCTGACTCCATTTCCAACTGATACATAGTTTAGGAGATATGACGTCTTAAAATTGATCTGCTTGAAAACGAAACTGGAGGGTGAATTTCGCTAGCAATGCAGGAGAAATATGTGTGCAAATAAGTGTGAAATATGTTACGTATATGTGTAATATATATGTACAAGCGCGTACTCGTGAAAAACCATGCATAAAATACCACTCCTAAACCTCTGGATCGATTTCATCCAAACTTAGCGCTCATATTGCTTACTATCTGAAACGAAATACTGGGGGATAGCGGTGATGACGTGGATAGTGGCTGTGGGGGGTGAAGAAGGACAGCTAGAAAGGGGGAAAGAGGAAATGGACACAGACATGGGGGAAGGAGATAAACTGAGAGGTGGGATTAGAAATTTGAAAGAAGGGGAAGGGGACGAGATTGACAGAGAGACGGTGGAGAAAACAGTGACACAGTGAGAGGAGCAGGAGATAGAGAGAGGAGAGGAGGAAATGGACAGAGAAAGAAAGAGAAGGAGATGGACAGAGAGAGGGGCAAGGGAAGATGGACATAGGGGTCAGGGAGGAGGAGGAGGTAGACAGAGATGGGGGTGGGTGGAGGCAGGTAAAGAGAGGAGAAAGGAGGAGAGATAAAAATAAATACACACCCAGACAACTCTGGGCACTCAGCTAGTAACATTTACAAAACCAACATTGGTGTAATATTTATGACAGTTGTTTTTGTCAGTGTATGCCAAGACTTGATGTACTTTGTTCTTTGGGTTGAAATTATTTTGGTGGAGCTGTCGCAGAGGCCTAAAGGAGCCCTAGGCTTTGTGTCACTGTTTTCTTCACCGTCTCTCTGTCAATCTCGTCCCCTTCCCCTTCTTTCAAATTTCTAATCCCACCTCTCAGTTTATCGCCTTCCCCCATGTCTAAAAGTAGGAGCATGAACTAAGTGATCAGTGCCTGGAACGTCATATTATCTCCATATTCCATACTTAGGTTTAAAATGTTACTCTGATTGCTTCCCTTCAACTTCTTCACTTTTGTTTATAACGATGGTTTTGGTTCTTCCAACATTTACTTGTTTCCTCTCCTATTCAACTCTTCCATCCACTGACATCTTGTTTCAAGTTTTGTTTTCTGAAGGCTGCTATCACCAAGTCTTCTTCAAGGGAACGCTGCTAACTTCAACGGGGTTCGACTGCTGCAACATATTTCCGCCCATGAATCCGTAATTCACACCTCTTGACTAGATCCTGCAATTTGCATGAAAGCACGTAAAAGACCTGTAAAATGCCTCGCTACGTTCCACTATAGACATCTAGGGCTCAGCCGTTGGGACTGTGTCACATGCATGTTTCATGAAGCCGCATGAAAAATCTTGCTTTCTTCTCGAGTAGATATTGATTGTCCATCCTAAGCATGAAGATGAGTTCTTGGCTGGTTATGTGTGGGAGAAAGCTTATGTACCCTTCTTTTAATTGTGTTCAATCTTATTCCTCAATCTAGTAAACTTACTCAACCTAGACCTTTTCAGCTACTAACAATGGTGAAATGCCTCTATAGTTCCCATACTCATTGTAATCCCCTCTTCCCATATTACCTCTCTTAAACGGTTTTCTTTCTCTTCAACTATTTTGAATAGCAGTTAACTTGCAAAGATTTTAAGCATTTGTATTTTGGTGCCACCTTTGTTTTAAAAAAAAAAAAAAAAAAAAAGCTTCTTAATAATCATCTTCTATCGCCTGGTTCTGTTTGAGTTCGGACATCAAACGCTGCCGTCCTGCACACATATATTTCTGCCAATCGGTTCGCTTCCATAGCGTTTGTTTCATAAATGGCGAAGTAATTCAATTTAACGATAATTCATTTGCTATGTAGTGGTTAACTTAATCGCTGAGGTCATTAGTCCGCTAGAACTTAGAACTAGTTAAACCTAACTAACCTAAGGACATCACACACATCCATGCCCGAGGCAGGATTCGAACCTGCGACCGTAGCGGTCTCGCGGTTCCAGACGGCAGCGCCACATATAAGGCAGAGCGGGGAATCCACCATGCGAATGTCATACAATCGTTGGCGGTTGACTGTCTTTCGGTTGATTAATGTATACCATGACGATCGCGCTGCTGTGGTGAGGAGTGGTGTATGGACAGCTCGCCAAATCTTTCGCCAGTTTCGTGTTGGGTATTTAAGTTCGACAACATTGCTGCCATGATGACGCCGCAAGTATCGATATATCTCACGGGTAGCTGGGATTCTGGTAGAAGGTATCTGTAACTGAACATAACTAAAATCAAGAAAAAATCGTGCGACGTGAGAAAACGAGGGCGAGATTGTGCCTACCGCCACCGGTGGTTCAAAGGACGTGGGAAGAAGCACATCCAGGATGGCCGACGTGATGGTGTGTTGCCGTTGGTTCCAAGTTCGTAGCGTCGCTCGCAGGTATAGAGCTAGAGCCTTGTTCCGCACATCCGTGAGGTTAAGTCCTCCAGAATGGTGTGGGAGAGTTAAAGTCTCGTATTTGATCTTAAACAACATTCCTTGGCTGACATAGTATCCAAAGACCGCCATTAATCTGTCAGCAATACCATGTGGCATTGGCAGTACCTGTGCCAAGTGCGGCAGTCGCGAGGCCAGGTGAACATTAGTGTAGTCCACCCTTTGGAGCAGGTCGTGCGTTCGGAGTGAATTGTTGCGTATGTGCATTCGGACGTTCTGGAGGAGACGTCGATAGCTCGCCGCCACTGATTGCCGTAGCGATCGGGTGAACAAGACACCTAAGCATCGCAAGATGTCCACCGTCGTAAAAGGACTGCGCAGAGCGTCCAGCCCTCGACCGATGTGCATGATCTTGGTTTTATTCATAATGACCCTGCTTCCCGCAGCTACTCCGTACGTAGTAAGAAGGGTAACCACCTGACTTACTTCGTTCTCCGACCGGACGAGTATCATCAAGTCGTCGGCATATGCACGACACGTGAAGGAGCTCGCACGGAGTCGGACGCCTGTTACAGTCCGTCTAAGAGTCTGCATCAATGGTTCGAGCGCTATTGTAAACAGTATCATTGACAAGGGACATCCTTGCCTAACTGAGCTGCAAACAGGAATCGTTCCTACCTCCCTGCCATTGACTCTCACCGTCGAAGAAGCGCCGCGAAGGAGGCGCATGAGGACGGTAATAAAATCCTGTGGTATCGCCATGCGTCGCATGGTCGAGTCAAGGAAATCATGGTTGATCCTGTCAAATGCACGATCAAAATCCACCGATACGAACGCCGCTCGCATGCGACAAGCTTCCGTCAGGGAAATTACGTCACGGTATTCGCCGAGGATAGAATGTATGTTGCTCCGAACCCCTAGAGAAGCCTGGTCTGGTGGTATTGTCTTGGATATTACAGTCTTGAGCCTTGCCGCCAACATTCGCGCAAAGATCTTATAGTCAGTATTGAGCATCGTGAGCGGTCTAAATTGATGGGCGCTGACACTCGCTGACGATTTCGGTATTGGTATAAGTATTCCCGCCATGAACTGCGACGGAACGTCCGTGTCAGGGCTCAATAACTCATTATACATCAATACCAACTGGTACATCATTAAATGCGCAAATGCGCGGTAAAATTCGAGTGTCAACCCATCTGTCCCAGGGGATTTATGCACCGCACCCTTCGCGAGTGCGCCCCGGATGTCATCTTCCGTTAGGGGTTCCAATAGCACCTCTGCATCCGGACCATCCACCTCCGTTTGCATCTGTCACAAAATTTCTTCTCTTGTCCGATTGTCCGTCGGCGTCCCAGTGAAAAGGAGGCAGTAATGCTCCAGAAACTCAGCAGCAATGGCCTGTTGTGACGTCAAGGACCGACCATCGTCATCATGGAGGACTCTGATTAGGGATCGGCGATTACGCGCATGTCCCTTGGACACATGATGCATGCCAATACGTTCTCCATCGACGTTGTCCAAGCACCGAGCACGGATTGAAAGTCCCTGCAGTCGACGTCTCGTGATCGATAAAATGCAGGCATGAATGCGATGGACTTCTGCTTGACGCTCGGGCGATGGGGCCATGGAGGACAGGTCGCGGAGCACCATGTAGTAATAATCAAGTGTATCTCGGAGCCATTTCGCTTTTTCCTTGCCATACGTCATGAGAGCTCTTCGTATCGCCGGTTTTGCACACTGCAGCCACCACGAAAGAACCGTACGGTGCAGCGGCAGACGGCGAGTGCAAGTCTGCCTTGTTTCTTCGATCCGCTGGCGACATTCGAGATCCACCAATAAGGAGGAATTAAGTTTCCAGGAACTACGACTCCGCCAGACCCGCTTCCGTGGGAGGGTTAACGTGCATAAATATGCAAGGTGATCCGTAAAAGCTGTGGGCCAACGTTCAGCAGCCAACACGTGATCTCTTAATCCGTCAGAAACATAAATCCGATCCAGCCTGCTCGCCGAGTGGCTAGTAAAATACGTGTAGCCCTCTCGCTGCCCATGGATCTTTTCCCACATGTCCATAAGGGCCATCTCCCGGCAGATCGTGTTCAATGCGTGGCAGGAGCTGAAATTAGGAGTTTGATCCTTCGGTATGAGTACACAGTTAGAATCCCCCCCTACCGTCATACCTCCCATGGAATAGGGGGGCAATCTCCTCCGAGTAGAATCGTGCACGAGCCTGTCGATTGTCAGATCCGGAGGGTGCATAGATTTTGACGATACGAATGCCGTTCACGGTCATAGCCAAACCCCGAGCCGAAGGAAGGTAATCGAGGTCACACATCGGAATCCCTTCCCGGACTAGTATCGCTGTGCCACGTCCTCCATCTGGAGTCGGCGCTAGATAAGTGTTGTATCCATGCACGTCGGGAAAATCAGCATTGAAGGTTTCCTGCATCAGCAGAATACCAACGTCTGTGGCGTAAATCATGTCCCGGAGAAGTTGCATCTTTGCAAGCGAACGTGCGGTGTTAATGTTCACTGTGCCCACCTTATATGCTTGGTTCGTTGTCGTTGTCATGCTTGTGTCATGTCATGGAGAACTCCAAGGGCTTTAGTCCACTATTCGTGCTCAGAGGGGTGCCCGCCAACGGGCTGCCATCCTTTGTTGTCGTTCCGTGGTGTGCAGCCTGTAGGTGAGTGGTCATAATTTGGGGGTGGAAATTCCTGTATGTCTTCGACTGGTTCCGCCCAGTCGCAGTGGTCATCCATCCGAGAAACGTCCTCTGATGTATTTCGACGTGGCTGCCGGGACATTGGTGTCCCTGACTCCTTCGTCGGCAGCGCTGGGTCAGTCGGTGTCAATGAAGAGGGACCATGTAAAAGGCAGGACATCCGGTCACCATCTGACGGAATCCTGTCAGCGTCCTCTAAAGGCACGTGTTCTGTGTCAGACAGTTCTTCGGCTAGGAGACCTTCCGTGTCCCCTAGGCTAGGGGGGGACGTGTCACCCGAACTATGACGACGCTTTTTGCGACGCTTCGGCGATCGCTGTTTGCGTGCCCTGCCCTCTGCTGTCTCACTGTGTTCGTCGATCGTTCGTTGGTCCGTTGCCGGCGCCACTGTCTCGACCTCTGCTTCCACGTCGCGTGCTACATGTGAGTTTTCGGAAGGTTCCTCCCTCAACTGACGTGACGTGGGTGTAGGGACATTCTCCGAGTCACCTCCATGCTCCCGTAACTCGGTCTGCTCTTGCATAAACACGCCCTTGTCACGCTCCGAACTTGGCAACACCTCCCGGCGGGCCACCGACACGTACGTCATCGGCAGTTGCGTGGGAACTTCTCGCTGCGACGCTTCTCCATGTGGCAGTTGCACGACGCGGCGTTGTATGCACTCCGAGCGGACATGTCCTTCTCCACCACAGCCAGAACAGGTGCGTGGCTGGCCATCGTAGATCACAATAGCTCGACATCCGCCAATGTATAAATAAAACGGGATATGTTTAGTAAGGACGATCCGCACCTGTCGCACGCCGTTTAGCACAGGATAGGTACTACAACTTGCCCAGCGTTCAGGCTTATGACTAAGTACCGTTCCATATGGTCGCAGCGATTCGGTAACCATCGATTCTGGCACCTCAAACGGCAATTCAAAGATCCGAATGACCCTCACACCCAGTCCTGAAGGAGCTACTGTTACATCGCTGATATGGCCATCAGAGTGTCGAAATTTAAATCCTCTTTGAGCAGCGGAGAGAGTTCTTTCACACGCAGCTTCATCGGTCATCTTTACGTACATTGTACTGCTTACAATGGACAGGTGTATTCCAATTATGTCTGCAGCAGGTAAACGAACTTCTTCCCTCAAAAAACGCTCTATTTCGAAAGCTTTGGGTCTGGCAAATTCGTTGTAGAACGTAAATTGGAGCGTAGTCTTTCGAAAATTGTGTGCCATGGCGATAGAGTCAGACAACAACTCGCGCGAGTACCGGCGGTGTAAACACTTCCTCGTCCACGCGCGCCCGCGGCCGGGACAGCAGGTCCGTGCCGTGCCACTGCCGTCCCCAATGAAGTACATAAACGCCTGTTTGCAGCTAGTGTGTCCATTTAATTATAATTTCATTTCTAGCGAAGCTGCATGGTCATCCATGGTAACTGTTCTTTCGGGAACAGATACTACCGTCATATATATGTGAAAATTTGTATGACGCTTCACTTCATCATAAAAATAATAACCACATGACCCCATTAAGCAACTTCTAATAGTTTTCGAGTAATTTACTGAAAAGTAAATCTGGAACAAAAACGTCCTTATTTCTGGTTGATTAAGTATCTGTTATATTAATGCTAGAAAGTTTTGGTTACAGCACGCCATGAAACCAATTAAATAATATATCTATAGCTAGTTTTAGGACCTTGATGTTAATAACAACCAATACAAGGTCTCTTAAAGTTGTAGTTCAGAGGTCTTGTTCTAGTGTCAGTTCCGTTCGGAAAATTCTAGAAGGCAAAGTTTTAATGCACGAGAGCTAAAACGTTTTCTGTGATTGTAACCATTTTATCTACGTGCATGAAAAAATTACGAAGATTCTAAATTGATTCATAAAATTGTTATTAAATATTGTGTGTCCGCGAAAGCGGCCGTTAGAGGCTGCTACCGTGTGCATAGGGCGGATGACAGCAGGTGTCCCTCGGCAAGACGAGGCTTCACTTCGCACCCAGCCAACGAAAGACCCGCGTCAGTCAAACGCAGGAGTGCTCACTGCCTCGCATGACGTCAGAAACAGGCTGTTACAAAACGCTTATTTTCGGTAATAACAGAAAGTGAAGTCGCAAGGACTGTACACCGTCCTGGATCGCTTAGATTTCGTAAAAGTAACTGTTAGTGTGTCGCCCGTAATGATAACAAATCCGAGTGGCAAGTGGTGACAATTATTTTTCATTTTTATGGCGACCATTTATATTAATTATCGTTAGTCATGGCAAAAGACAATTTAGTAGGAACTTACCTTGGAGGTCGCCTCTGAACTGCTCGTAGTGCTGTTTGGGGTAGAGAGATTTAATGTCAGTATGAACATAATGAATAATACAGTCTTGTGCGCTTGAAACTTTACCAAATATATGTACCAATTAGAACTCAAAATCTACATTTGTAATCATAGTCCTGATCCAGCAGAGCAAACAGAGAGTAGAAACATTTTTTCAGTGGGCTGGACAAGAACGTGGACTTGCAGACTGGGAAATATGGTCGCTTTCTGGCTGGCAACAGAAATAGTTACCAGGCGCTCTTAAAAGACGGCGAACAATATCTACAACGGTTCCAATTTCCGCCTATGACTAATAATGATTATAAGTGTGGTAACCAAGAAAATAAATTGAACTTCAGTGCATAAAAGCTATGGTTTATGCAAAAAAAGGAAAAGATAAATATAAAGCCTTTGATTCAGGCTAAATAGTGAAGTAGAAAATCTTGTTTTTTCGGATATAACCTGTTGCCGATATTCCTGCTGGTAACTTTTCGATTACTTGAACTATTACAAGAAAGTAAAATATAAAATGTGTTTTGTCCTCCCTTACCTTTAAGTTGAGAACAGAAGCTTAGGCTATGTTATCTGTTCCTCAGGAGTATGCAGGCTTCATGAAACGCAGCCTACATGCTGTAGTGGAAAAGGAAGCCAGGACGACACAGTCTTCGCAGTGAATCATCCCCTTTCATTTTCGTAACAAAAAATTATGGATAAGTGAATTCCCACCCCTACTTCTAATGATTTAGGGAAAGTGTCGTATGGACGCTCACATTGGTGCCTACGATAGTGATGCGTTAGGTGACTAACGAAAAGTGAAAAAAATTGTGTGTTTCTCTGTCATGTAAAGACTGAAAAACATATGTAAAAAATTTCTAATTATAGAAAATTTTATTATTTCTATGTAATATATGTAAATGATTTGTATAAGTCCATTATGTCATGTTTCTCTCTCTCTCTCTCTCTCTCTATATATATATATATATATATATAATTTGTATGTGCACTGTTTAAGCAATTTTGATAAAAATCAATTTCATTTAAAAGAGGTCAACTATAAGAACATACCTTGTTTCTAATATTTCATTTTGTTCAAAAATAAATTTTTCCAGAAAAACTAAAAAAGGGATGGTGCGGCGAAACAAGCGCTGTATCGTTATAGAGATAAGGAGGCGAGGGAGTGTGCCGGGTCTTACCCCAGTTCACTGCTAGTAGCGCCACGTCACCATAACATGTTTGTGCGCAGCAAGCCAGTATTGCACCATAATTAACAATGAAATTAAAAGTTAAAGTTGCATTTTCAGACACTGTCAACAAATGCCTTAGTGTAATAATGTTTAAACTGTCAAGTCTCAGACTGATTAGGTCAATATTTTTACCTAAACACATCCTTTTAAGGAAAAAATAAGTGGTGCTAAATGATATAATCATAGTCCTGATCCAGCTGAACAAACAAAGAATAGAAACATTTCTTTCAGTTGGCTAGACAAGAATGTGTACTTGCAGACCAGGAACTATGATCACTTTCTGGCTGACCACAGAAATAGTTGCCAACCTCTCGTAAAAGACTGCGAACAATATCTACAACAATTCCAATTTCCTCCTGTGATTAATAATGATTATTAATAAGTTACCCAGTCCGCCGCCCCACATAGTGGTCTTGACACGTAGCTCGGCATGTGGTTTTGGTTTAGATTAATAAATGTCCGTTACTAATCATAGATGCCATAATATGTGAATGATTGTAATCACTGTGAGTGGAAAGGTTCAAGGGTGTTCGAGAAAATCGACATTTAGAGTGCTGAAGGCTATTATTTCCCTTTTTGGTGACGTAATTTACACTCTGCATTTGTTACACAGCAACTGGAGGATGACGATCTATACTGAATAGAGTATAATGGTCAGTGCCACCAGCACAGTCAAACTTGAAGGATTCAGTGTGGATTTCACTGCTCCTGCTCCCTTCTCAAACAAAAGTCTTTAAAATAACTTTTTTTATCAACTCATTGAACCAAATCTGATTAGGGACTTTAGATCTTCTTTTATATGGTCTTCGATCCATCAGCTTACCGGAATATACATGGAATTCGCTCTGTCGTCAGCAGTGCCACGTTTGTTTGTGTAGCTGTTCTCGAAGCTTCGAGGAGAGCGGCCCGACTTTGCACGCCATCTGTCTGTGATCTCCGGTGATGTCAGCTCGCCGGACTTCTGGCTGGCAGAGCAGGACATGGCTGCCCTGCAGCGTGACGTCAGCGTCGTCTTCCACTGCGCCGCCAGCGTCCGCTTCAACGACAGCCTGCGCAAGGCCGTCAACACCAACGTGGTGGGCACGAAGCGCGTGCTGCAGCTGGCCGAGCAGCTGCCCAACCTGCAGGTCTGAGGAATGTGTAAAATGGCGTAACATGCTCTTAGAGTAAGGTAGTGTATTTACACCGATGAGCCAAGAGCCACTCATTGAAAACAATTGAAGCATGCTGTAGACATGGTGATATATCAATGTAGCTTGATACATGTACACATAACCAGCGGATATGTAAATGATTAGAGTTACAATTCTTTTTGACCAGCACAATGGTCACCAGTGTGCAGTAGTTTTATTCATGTTTACTGTTGTTACCAGGGCATGATCACAGTGAAGGACATGAAGATGCTGTGTACTGTCATGAAGTAGCTGAATCACCACATGACAGGGTTTAAAAGGGGCCTCATTGTGGGTCTCCATTTGGCTTCCAAGTTGAATCATGTTGGTTCCAGATTTGTGGGGCATTGGGATGCGCTATTGGCCTGATGTTGGACTGCGTGGAAATGTGAGGTCACTCATACTCATCGCCATGGTTCCAGTGGACAGCATCTGACCCCCACAAGGGAGGATCATGGTATAGTACACCAAGCACATCATAGCCCCTTGACATCTGTACCTACAAGCAGAGAATAGGTAATGAGCTCCCTTCAACGGTGCCAACCCACATCATTGGTTGGGGACTAGTAGCATTTGGACTAGGAAATTAGTGTCGCATGCGTACGCTGCAGTTAATACCACAGCACAACTTGCCACATCTGGGTGACACTGTGACCGAGAAGTAAGGACTGCTAATGAGTGACGCGCGGTTCTGCGAGTTGGTGACGACCTAGGGAGAGGTCCCTTACATCCAATGTACTGGAGGGGCAAAACGCTGTTACTCCTGCCATCATGGGTTAGGGAACCATTGTATATGAATTCAAGTCTTGATTGGTATCTATTCGTAGAAATGTGACAGCACAATTATAAACCATGAACATCCTGCAGCATCATGTGTTAACTCTCTTGTGAAGTATCATGATACCATTTTTCATCAGGACAACGATCTTTCGTATGAGGCATGTGTCTCTATGAACTGTCTGTGGTACAGTAAGTTACTCCTGCGGCCAACAACATACACATGTCACTGACAGAAAATGTATGGACATACACCTGTCCCCAACAGAACATATATGGACACAACTCAAACGTCAACTCCATCACAGTGTCGGATTCATGATATCAAGGACCAGTTACTGTGGTTGTGAGCCACATTCCCCCAGGAAAGGATCCAATGACTCTATGGCATCTTTCCCAACCAGATTAGTGTGTATATCAAGGCCAGTGGTATCATAGTCATAAGTGGGCTCATATTGCCATGTTCTTTGCAAAAATGACTACACTATGTAATCACTAAAATGATGTCATATACCCTCTAAACCATTTAAATTTCATTTCGTTTCCTCCTCCTCCTATTCTGGGTTTTGCACTTTTTGTCAAGCACTTTTTTTTCTGATTAATGCCATAATGGTCCACATTTGGAACGCAGTGAAGTAGCCATTGTGCATGGGGTCGATTCGACAAGACCTCAGTAGGCCTATTCATTGGTGATGCAGTTAAATTACGCGCCGATGTTTTCTGGGCGTGAGGTGTGGGCCCAATAGTGAGCCAGAAGTATTTCCACAGGTTCACATAAGGACAATTTGGTGGCCAAAACTTCTATGTATGATTACTATCATGCTACTCAAACCACTGTCGGACGATTCTGGCCTTCTATCAAAGGAAGCTATCCTGATGCAAGATGCTATTGCCATTGGGGAGGGGGGCGGGGGAGGTCATCATACTCTAAGGGAAGCTGGTGCTCCACATTCAAGTTCACATAGTCTACAGCTCTCATGGACGCTACGATTACTGTCAGTACTGTCACATGTCCCATGGAGTCCATGTGAATGACCAGCATAGCTTTGTAGTAACCCTATTAGCATGAGTCCATGGCACATTGCATGTTTTGTGCAGCCGTCCCCCAGGCATTACCATCACCCTAGGGAAACAAGAAACTGTGTTTCAGCTGATCAGGTGAGCCATTGCCATTATTTCGCTGTCCTGTCTCGATGATCCTGTGACTACCGCAGTGGTAACTGACAACTTTGTTGGTCGACGTCTGATTATGTAAAGTTCTTCGCCTGTAGAGGACTACATTCATAAATATGCACTGAATAGTGAGGGCTGAAACACACATACTTGTATTAGAATTATACTCCGTCGTTAGGTCTGCCACATATCGCCCACCACCAATCTTGCTTCAAAGAGTGGCCAAGCATCGGAGTTCCATGTTCTGTAAATAACATGGATTCCAACACCCTGTCGCCTGATCATGAGTTCTACTTTTTTCAACCACTTCCCATAGATGCTCACAGTAGTAGCTACGAAACACCTGATCAGCTTTGACGTTTCGGAGACACTCATTCTTATGAATGGATTAGATTAGATTAGATTAGATTACATTAATACTTAATCCATAGATCATGAATATGATACTTTGTAATGATGTGGAATATGTCAGTTTAACAAAAGATTTCTGTACATGCCATCATTCAAGTCTTTCTTTTGCAGTAGAAAGAGTTGTCATTCAGAAATTCGCTTAATTTCTGTTCAAATGTTGGTTACCAATCTATCAGACTTGTAATGCTATTTGGTAAGTGACCAGAGATTTTTGTGGCAGAAAAATTCACCCAATTCTGTGCCAAAGTAGTGAATTCAGACTGTCTTCCAATTGCTTTTGTGTTGGGATGGGTTATTAGTAACAAATTTCATAAGGGAATATATATAGTAGTTACTTTCGTGGACTTGAAGAAGGCCTATGGCTCAGTTAACAGACAAACACTATTCCAGAAACTTTATGAATCAGGGATAGATGAAAACACCAGAAGACTTGAACAAACGCTCACAGATACGACATCAAGAATTAAGTTTCAAGGCGAAATTTCTGAACCATTCAAAATCAAAACAGGAGTTCGACAAGGAGATGGACTGTCCCCAATTCTCTTTAACTTGGTTTTAGATAAAAGAGTAAAAACATGGGAAAGCACATTAAAAAACAGAGCCTTAAAGGGTATAAGAATGGGCGATGGAAAGAACAAATTTGAAGTGAAATGTTTAGCCTTTGCGGAGGATATGGCATTGATAACTGAAAACCTAACAGACTCAATAGTTATGCGTGATCTGTTGCACGAGATTGCTGAAAAGACTGGGCTAAAAACATCCTATGAAAAACCCGAGTACATAGAACACAAACATAATACAGAATAGTGTATGAACACAAAGTATGGAAAAATTAAAAGATTTGATAGATTCAAATACCTAGGTAAGTTGAACCAAGCCAATGGACTGGATAACACAACAAATAAAGAAAGAATAAAATGTTAGAATTTGCATATAAATTAACACAAAACTACTACAATAAGAAATCAATATCCATGCAAGCGAAGATTAGATATTATAATTCAGTTATTAGGACACAAGCAACGTATGGACCAGAGTGCCTAACATAATACTAAGAAAAATTCTACCTCTTGAGAAAAACAAGGAAAATAGGTAGATTAAAAGGAGAGATGAAGACTTATACAAAAATACAGAAAAGATCACAGATACAATGAGGAAGAGATGGCTAAAATTTTATGGACATTTAAAAAGAATGGAAGAAACACGGATTACAAAGAAAATTTTTAATTACGTTAGTAAGCTGAAAAAAAACTGTAAGATGGATAGAAGTAGCAAAGCAAGACGCTAACAAAATAGGTGTTACAGAAGAAATAATACGTGACAGGAATCACTACAGGCTACTGATAGGAAACGCAAACTATGAAGAAGATGAGCCGAAACCTCGACTCAAGAGAGTGTGGACAGAAGAGCAGAGACGAGCAGTTGGCGAGAAAATGAAGAAATACTGGTATGAACAGAAGAAAAAGAAACACCATAAGTCTTAAGTTGTATGCAGTCCATAGTTGGCCAAATTCATAAATAAATATATATATTTACACCGATATTGGCAGTAGCTTCACAAAATATATATATATATATATATATATATATATATATATATATATATATATATATACGGATATTCACAGTAGCTTCACAATTTTTATATATATATATATATATATATATATATATATATATATATATATATATAATTGTGAAGCTACTGTGAATACCCATAGCTCCTTAAATAAATGTCTGCAAGATGATCTTGGATCCAGCGATTATTCTGAGTACAAGTTTTGTTAATGCGTTTTTACTTATTGATGAATTAACCCAAAATATGATGCTACATGAAAGCGGAAAATGAAAACAGGTCTGTAAGCTAATTTACTTCTATGTTTATCACCAAAATTTGCAATAACGTTAATCACAGAAGTAGAAAATGTATGGAATCATCTATGTGTTTCTTCCAATTCAATCCCCATCAATGTGCCCACCCAAAATTTTGCAACATTCTTCCTTAGCTACAGACTTCTTTTCAAATTCTATATTAATGGTTTTGTACCATTTACTGTACGGATCTGAATATACTGTGTTGTGTCAAAATTTTTGACAGTCAGTTAATAATTTCCTGCAGGACATTATATTCAAATTCCTCAGTGATTTCCTGTTTGTTGGCTGTTATTACTAAACTTGTATCATCAGCAAAAAGAACTAGATTTGCATCATCATGAATATAGACTGGCATGACATTAGCATACATTAAGAACCGTAAGAGACGCAATATTAAACATTGTCAGACCCATTCTTGATACCACCCAAATCTGAGAAATCTTCTGATTTTTGCGCATTGTGTAAACTGTGTGTTTCACCTTCTGCACTAGTCTAGTTAAATATGTATCAATTCATTTAGGCACTGTCCCACTCATACCACAGTACTTAAGTTTATCTAGAAGAATTCCATGATTTATACAGTAAAAAGCCATTCATAGACCACAAAAATCCCAACTGGTGATGTTCGGTTATTCAGAGCATTCAAAATTTGATCAGGGAAAGCATATAGAGCATTTTTTGTTGAAAAACCTTTCTGAACACCAAACTGGCATTTTGTTGGTAATTTATTTTTTCAAATACTTGAAGTTACTCCTGAACATATTACTTTTTCAATAAGTTTTGGCAAAGGTGTCAGAAGTGAGACTGGGCCGTAGTTGTTGGCTTTGGACCAATCCCCCTTTTCATGCAATGGTTCAACAGTAGATTTCAGTCTATCAAATAAAAATGTCCTATTTCAGTGAGCTATTACATATGTGGCTGAAAATCCTACTTAACTGTTTAGAATAAGCATTTAGTACTTTGTTGGAGATGCCATCAATTCCATGCAAGCTTCTAATTTTGAATGAGTTTATTATTTTCCTAACTTCAGAAGAAGAGGTGAGAATAATTTCAATTTCATCAAATTTCATAGGTATTGCTCTTCCACATACATAGTTTTACCTTTTCTGATGAATATCTTTATGCCATTTTCTCCTGTTTTCATTCACTTTGAATGTAAACTGTTTGAATGTTAAGTGTCGGACAATAAAAATCCGTCCTCTGTCATAGCCGCTTATGCAATTGGATTTCCTTATTTTCGACCTTTATTTCCTTTTGAATGATTCCTTACTGAGCCACGTGTTTGTAACGCCACCAAACGACATTAAATCTCGTGGTAGGTTCTGGTACGTGGTTCCAATCGACAACAAGTGATATATTGCATCCTTTGTAACTGATGGCCCATGCTACGCAATAGTGAACAGTGACCACCCCAGTATATTCGTCCTCACTGCAGAAATGCGTCAAGACCACTCCTGACACTCCTGCTCTATCTCCTGTACAAAACCAACTTCCCATAAGAGCCCTCTTCCCTGTTTTTTCTTCAGTAAGCTAACTACGCCAGTTTCCCTGCAGTCCATCGCACCCTCCATTCATCCTATAATTCCCTGCAGCTCCAGCTCAATAACTTCAACAATAACTTCAACTCCTTCTGTAATCAGTGATGCCTTTGCAACAATCCTCAAACAGCCAGACAATAAGTTATTGTAAAATGTACCCAAGTCGCCGTTCCTGAGATCTTACCTTATAGTCCAGAACCGTCCAGTTTATCTAATTAACAGTAGTAAGTCAGAACAAAGTATGATACGACACTTATCAACACTTCTTTTGTGAAAAAAACATTCTGATTCAAAATGTGTGGACAGCTGTAACTAGTGAAATTAAAATGCTTCTACACTAAATAATGGATTAAAATTTGATAACTTAATATTCAGTTCAATTTCCTTTTCGAGAATTGAGTACACAGTTTTGCCTTCTCTTCTGAGAACCTGAAATCTTGCATTACTTCCATAACTACTTCGCTGTGTAAACTGTCAGTGATCCATGAGGAAGTTAGTAAACTACATGTTATGACTTTCGATCTAGGATTCCATTAGGCAGAGTATCCATTTAAATAAAATAATTCTGTTTGTATTTAAAATTACCTTTATTTCAGGAACACGTACTGCTTTATAATTACAACATGTATTGATAAAACAATTTTACCAATAGACTGTTTAAAAATATTGTTTTTCAGGTATTCCTGTACATCTCGACCTCCTTCTGCCACTCAGACCATCAAGTCGTTGAAGAAAAATTGTACCCAGCAAAAGCAGACCCAGAAAAGATTATGAATATTGTTTCGTCAATGGACGACGACCTTTTAGAGATTATAACACCAAAGTAAGGAAATAAAAACAGTTCAGTTTTCCAGTTGTGAAATAGCTAGTAATCTAGAATGATTAAAATTAATGTCATCAGCCAAACATTATAACACCCACCAGTGGGTTTTCGGTTGCTCTGAAATTCAAGATAGCAACAAACACTTATACAAAATATCACACCGAGTCAGCAATCACATAGAAGCTTATACCAGTTTGCGGAACGTGTCCGAATGTTGGCACTCACCTCACACAGTATCCAGGTATTATGAAGAGGTGTCTCGTGTCCTCTGGAATGGTGTTCGATTACATCCTAAATGTATCTGACAGAACCACGATCTGGCCAATGTAAAGAGAAGGATGTCAACTGGAATTCTCTTCTGTGGTCCTGACAGCCCCCTGCCCTTAATGTGGGCCTTGTTCTTACGGGACATGCCCAGTAACTGAAGGTAAGTAGATACATCAAGAACTACCTATCTCACTACGACAATAGACGGAGAAATGACATGAACAGTTTTATGAATGAACTCATTATTATAACTTTGACACCATTTCAGAGATTTCTTTTGTTATCATCGGCGATTTCGTTGGACCAGAAGAGATGCACGTGCAGAGCTTTTACAAACCATGATGGTCAAAATTATATGGCGGTTGACGGTCACAAACAGACTGCCTTGAGGTGATCAACTTCATGAGTTCCATTTTCAGCCCTTAAGGACCATGAACGACGACCCGCCACCGTGTCATCATTCGCCAATGGCGTCATCAGAATGTGGTATGAAGTAGCGTGAGATGAGCACCCCACTCTCCCCGCCAGTGTCAGCTGCAACTGATGCTTCTCAGTCAAGTGTGAACTGGTATCGAGAAGCTGAGTGTTCTCCATTCCAGTGTTTGCACAATTGAAAAACACAGTACCGGGAATTCTTCCTCTGCCAATTGCATGGCCATCAGACACCCCGACACTTCAGCTATGGAGGCGAAGGGGGTATGGAACTAACAGTTGGTAATGATATTTTGTTTTTTATTGAGATGAAACTGGGGACCTGTTGGATGACAGTGAGATAGGATTCGTCGAACTAGAAAAAGCGTTCGACAATGTGAAGTGCTATAAGGAGTTACAATTCCCGTGTGTGTAAGCTACAGAGTCATAATATACAATAAGCACAAGAACCAGGAGGGAAAAATTAAAATGGGAGACAAAGAATGAAGTGCTCGGATTGAAAAGGGTGTCAGAAAAGGACACAGCCTCTTGTGATTGGTGTAGTTCATGCACTTCACCTTACAGCCAGTGGAAACCACGGAAAAACCCCAGGCAGGGAAGTAGCATTCGATCGATAGTTTTTAGCTTATCTTGCAGTGACTTGCATGTCGTCAAATGATTACACTGAGCTGATTTATTGGTGATTTAAAACTAAGTTACTGGATTGTAGTTGTTTAGCTAAATAGTGCAAAAAACCTAGTTTGTTACACTTAAATTGTTGGAGTTACTGATATGGCAGCTCATATGGTAAGCAAGGCTTTATGATTAGATTGAAATAGCACTGAGTCATGAGGGAAAAACGTACATCAACGCTAGGACCTAAATTTTGAGGAGACGATACACCACTGTCCTCCAGTATCCTCAATAATTTAGGAGAATTCGCGTGTGAGTCCTGGGTAGTGTTAATGAATGCAATAAGCAATTTCATAAGTGAGGAGAAGATATTTGAGTAGTTAGTAGCCATCATGTTTGTCTCTTCTATGAGGGCATTGTTGACCACAACGAAGTTCTTCTTGAGTAGTAACGTATATGTAATAATACGAACATCATTGCCATTTGTACTGGGGCGAAGGCGATCTGTGAGGGATAGATTTCTGCGATCGGGCTCCAACAAGCTGTCTGCTTGACTTGTGGAGACGTATTCTGACAGTACCGATATGATTATACGTAGAGTATTCAAAAGATCTTGTTGTCGTCTTCTGCAGAAGTGTACCGTAAGTCGCTGGAGAAGCCAAGTGTTACTACTGATTGGATAAAAGCGAGAGTCATTCCCATTTCTATGAAGGGTGTGTACAGGCACACCGAATTATAGCCAAATGTATCTAAGGTCGGTCTGCTGTTGAAGTTTGAAACATATTCTATTCTCACGTTTTACGACATTTCTGGAGACCAAAAATTTCCTCTCTGGGAAACAACAGGAATTCCGAAAACTAAGAACGTGTGAAACTAAGCTCGCTCTATTGATCCATGACATGACGATCTCATTTTACTGGCACTCAGGTTGATACCGTCTTCCTTGACTTCTGGAAGCATGCGATACAATTCCGTACTGCCTCCTTGATACCGTCTTCCTTGACTGCTGGAAGCATTCGATACATTTCCGTACTGCCTCCTAATGAACAAAGTACAAGCGTAAGAACATCAGACCAGCTCTGTGAATGGATTGCTGAGTTTCTAGCAAACAGGACACTGCCTGTCATCCTGAATGGAAACATAAAACTAACGTTGTATCTACGTCAGGGAAGTGTTTTGAATCGTTACTTTTCTCAGTATGTATAAATAGCTAGTCAGAAGTTCCATGATGATTATGAGGAAGATGCTGTCATACACACAGAAGCCGCAATGCAAGTAAATTGTAGCAGGAAGATCTGCACAGCCTAAAAACATTAAAAAATGTAACACAATGTGCACAAGTAAGTAGATCGCTCAGACCAATCATTTCGCTAGAAGCATTCACATCGTAAAAGTATCTTCGAGTATGTGTACAGAGAAAATTGAGGGGAGTTTGCTGGCAAAAATTCGAAAATTTTCACGTTTTACAAAACATGCCCTAGAATATTACGTACTCTTTCCTCCACAAAATAGTGCATAAATTATCTGTGTGTGACGTTTATAAGTATTTTATTTTTAATTTTGAAGTCTTACATGCGTATCTGCGAGATCACCAAATTTCGGACGTGCATCTGTTTGTATGTGAATATCTCGGAAACTACATTTTATAGAAGGCTTTGATTTTCATCTCTGACAGAAAAAAACGTGGAGCTCTATGTTAGTCACACTGTTATTTCGCAGTCGCTTGGCAATTGTTTGTTTATTTTGAGTGAAACAGTGACTTCCGACGTAATCTGGTGCAGTTTGACGTAATTTAAACATGCCTAGAAGTGCTAGTCTATTCAAGAAACGTAAGTTTAGTGGAAACCAACACACTAGAAGTGTAAAACCGTGTATTGTTCAAGATTTGGAACCCAAAAGCAGTGTAAAATCAAATAACCTTTATGTGCCACCAGAGAACAAGAGAGATGTGACCTCACCCAATGCAAGCAAAACTAAATTACATAAACAATTCGAGGAACTACGATTACTGCAGGATAATTTAGAAAATAGTACTCCTTGTCTGGGCTATGTTTTGTGTGATATGAACATTTTAATTCAGGTGTTGTGTGATAAATTGTGCTGTAATATTTGTGGCGGAAAAGTAACTATTGAAGAAGATATTTCTGCAAGAATAGGACTCACTACGACAATAGCAATTATTTGCACTGGCTGTGACAACAAAAAGTCATTTGTAACGTCAAATGAATTCAACAATAATCTTTATGGGGTAAATGCAAGGCTTTGCTATGCCACGGGAGCTATCGTAAATGGTCTTAGTGCAAGTCAGTATTTTTTATTGGTTATGAATCTACCACCACCACCTTCAAAAATTCAGAGGTATATTAAAGTTATAGGAGAAGCTGTTGAATCTGTCGCTTCCCTGTCAATGAAGGCTGCAACAAATGAAGCTGTTGAAGTGGACGAAGGCAAAACTGATATACCAGTTACGTTTGATGGGACATGGCAAAACCGTGGTCACACGTCAAAAAACTCAGTTGCCTCAATGACAACTGTAGACACAGTCAAAGTAATTAATTTTGAGGCACTTACAAAACATTGCTGTAGCTCCTATGATAAAAATGGAAAAATGAACATGAAAACTGACAGAAAAATTATGAGGGAACTAGCGGAGGAATGGAAGCCGATGCCGCAATGAAAATGTTTAGCAGATCACTGCAGGAAAGGGATGTACGATACACCCAGTTCCTATGGGATGGAGATTCTAAAGCGTATAGGAGTGTTGTTGAAGCAAACTCATATGAAAATATAAAGAAATTGGAATGTGTTGTGCATGTGCAAAAGAGGATGGGCACACGTCTCAGAAAATTAAAACGATCTCTTCGCACCACCATGGCAAACCACTTAGAGGTCGGCTTACTGATAAAACAATAATCAGCTCTAGAAGCATTAAGGAACGGCCATCAGAAATATCTGAAATTATTTAGAAAGTATGAGGAAAGCAGTCTGGGCCACATCCACAAACTCTCAACCGACAGAAAACCGACACAGGCACTCTGCCCACCTTGACCTGAATGGTGCTGAAGTTTCAGGAATGTCTTTTGAACACAATAACTCTGTTCCTGAAGGTGTTATGGAAGCAATAAAACCAATTTACAGGGACCTAGCTTACCCATACCTCTTCCGAAAATGTCTACATGGGCGAACACAGAATCCTAATGAATCATTCAATAACATTATCTGGACACGAGTGCCCAAAAATGTTTATGTAGGGCTCAATACACTAAAATGGGGAGATAGTGATGCTGTATTAACATTTAATGATGGAAATATGGGAAGAAGAAGAGTTTTAAAACATCTTAACATTACTCCAGGCTACCATACTGTAAAGGGCTTGAAGTTATTGAAGAAGATAAGACTCGCCAAGACACAGCGAGCAGCTCAGTTCACCACCAAAGAACCAAGATCAATCAGAAGAAAGAAGCTTTTGGAGAAGGAAGCTGGCAAAGATGGTGATGCTGATTATGCTGCTGGGTGTTTTGAGACTTAATTTAAAATTGCAAGTCAATTTTTATCATTTTATACTTTAAATCTGATTTTCTCAAATTGACATTTTTTATACTTTATGTTCCTTTATATCAAAGCCTACTTGTGATAGCTATATGAAACTTTGGCACCTATTTCATTGTAATATATTGTACCTACTGAAGCACAACCATAGCAATAACTTGAATCGA
The DNA here is from genome assembly GCF_021461395.2 of Schistocerca americana. Taxonomy (NCBI): domain Eukaryota; kingdom Metazoa; phylum Arthropoda; class Insecta; order Orthoptera; family Acrididae; genus Schistocerca; species Schistocerca americana. Next base: position 54,810,565 of record NC_060126.1, on the reverse strand, counting down.
AGGCCATCTAGGCCAATATGTGTACAATTATTTCTAATAAAAATAGCATAATGGAAAATTCATATGCATCTCTCCTTCTTTTTTACCTAATCTCTTAATTCTGGTTCAGAAGACATAAATAACATAGATAACACAGCTGTAAAAATTGTACAGTGTTATCTTCATTAGTTCCAGAGATAAAGGTACATGAAGTAGGCTAATTTAACATTCTCCGCATAGGCCCGGCAAGCTTACCTTAAATGAAATGATTGCTTAAAGTTAATTGCAGGAGTAGAAAACGAATAAGCATTCAGGATCAATTTTGCAATTAAATGGCATTTAAAAGTGTAAATGGTCTAGAAACCCGACAATCTAGAGCAATGACATTACAAGCCCCACTCCCCATATCAATGAAGTTATCATTCTTATCAGCGACGTCATTACCCTTGTCAGTGATTTCATCATGATAGTCATACGACAGGCCTCATCTCTCTCTGTCCTACAATTCCCCTTCTCCTCCTGTTTACAGCCCATCACACCATAGGAATAAGATAGGACAACCGATCATTTGAATTGCGTAAAAATGGAGTAACATTCAGAGATATGTAGTATTTCTATATTAAAAATTGCGTACGCTTCACTTTAATAGCGTAGAAATAACGTCATGTTCAAACATATTTGCCTCTGACTGCATAAAATGTGGCCTTCCTCAAAGATATACATTATTTCCATGTTGAGAGGAAATGTACCGAGGCCTCACTTGAATTGGCGCCATGTTACAAGTAACTGAGTGAGCTGAGTACGCAAACACAAACACAAACACACACACACACACACACACACACACACACACACACACATACACACTGTGTAACTACTGTACTGTCTCAACGTTAAATTTCATATCACATTTTCGTACAGAACACCAAAAAAATATGTACGGTACAATACTTTCATATTTCCTCCATCAAATTTTGTCTGATTTATGCACCTCAGTACATTTCCTATTTCTCTCTGGATTGCTTCATCATTCAGTTTTGTCTCAGACTTGTACACAACATTATAAAATTACGTACAATATTTCAACATATGCTTCATAATCGTCTGTTTTATACATCGGAGTAAGTTTTCTATGTCTCTCTCTTTCTAATCTGTAAAAACTGTTCTACCTCAACACTAAATTTCATCTGACATGTGTGTGCACAACATAATATAAGTTACGTACAATATCGTCACATTTTCTCGATTATCCTCATCACAATTAGCAAATTTTACCTTCGTGTCATGCTTAAATTATAATATATTACATAGCGTACGAAGACATAAAAACACTCCAGATATACACTATTGGCCATTAAAAATGCTACACCACGAAGATGACGTGCTGCAGACGCGAAATTTAACCGACAAAAAGAAAATGCTATGATATGCAAATGATTAGCTTCTCAGAGCATTTACACATGGTTGGCGCCGGTGGCGACACCTATAACGTGCTGACACCAGGAAAGTTTCCAACCGATTTCTCATGTAAGGAGGAGAAATGCGTACCATCACGTTTCCGACTTTGATAAAGCTCGGATTGTAGCCTGTCGTGATTGCGGTTTATCGTATCGCGACATTACTGCTCGCGTTGGTCGAGATCCAATGAGTGTTAGTAGAATATGGAATCGGTGCGTTCAGAAGGGTAATACGGAACGCCGTGCTGGATCCCAACGGCCTCGCATCACTAGCAGTCGAGATGACACGCATCTTATCCGCCTTGCTGTAACGGATCGTGCAGCCACGTCTTGATCCCTGAGTCAACAGATGGGGACGTTTGCAGGACAACAACCATCTGCACGAACAGTTCGACGACGTTTGCAGCAGCATGGACTATCAGCTCGGAGACCATGGCTGCAGTTACCCTTGACGCTGCACCACAGACAGGAGCGCCTGTGATGGTGTACTCAATGATGAACCTGGGTGCACGGATGGCAAAAAGTCATTTTTTCGGATGAATCAGGTTCTGTTTACAGCGTCATGATGGTCGCATCCGTGTTTGGAGATATAGCGGTGAACGCACATTGGAAGCATGTATTCGTCATCGCCAAACTGGCGTATCACCCGTCGTGATGGTATGGGATGTCATTGGTTACACGTCTCGGTCACCTCTTGTACGTATTGACGGCACTGAACAGTGGACGTTACATTTCAGATGTGTTAAGACCCGTGGCTCTACCCTTCATTCGATCCCTGCGAAACCCCTAGATTTCAGCAGGATAATGCACGACCGCATGTTGCAGGTCCTGTACGGGCCTTTCTGGATACAGAAAATGGTCGACTGCTGCCCTGGCCAGCACATTCTCCAGATCTCTCATCAACTGAAAACGTCTGGTCAATGGTGGCCGAGCAACTGGCTCGTCACCATATGCCAGTCACTACTCTTGATGAACTGTGGTATCGTGTTGAAGCTGCATGGGCAGCTGTACCTGTACACCCCATCCACGCTCTGTTTGACGCGATGCCCAGGCGTGTCAAGGTCGTTATTACGGCCAGAGGTGGTTGTTCTAGGTACTGATTTCTCAGGATCTATGCACCCAAATTGCGTGAAAATGTAATCACATGTCAGTTCTAGTATAATATATTTCTCCAATGAATACCCGTTTATTATCTGCATTTCTTCTTGGTTGTAGCAATTTTAATGGCCAGTAGTGAAATTTATTTTCATATATTGATCAGCCCAAACGTTATGACCACCTAACTAGTAGACAGTTTGTGGCATGGAAGCAGTGAGGTGTTGGTAAGCTGCTGCAGGGAGTTGGCATCATAGAGATGTCAAGGTGCTGTTCCCCTGGAAGACCAAGAATTCGCGACTTCTCATTGGTCACTTTTCAATGCCGATGGTCACATTCCCATTTCAGTCGAAGTTGATGATGTCGTGATGTTCACATTTGCACAGGCATGGGTCATCACGGCAGAGGCCCATCGGTAGGAGTGTTGGGTACAGTGTGTGTTCAGTTACAGTTTTGCTCTGTCCATGATTAAAGTCTGATGTTAGTCCCGCGACAGTTCGCCGCCTGTACTGTTTTATCAGTCTGTCCAACCTATGACGTCTGACCCACTGCGTTTGGATGTTGTTTCACATTGGTTTCGCCATGCGTTGAAGACACTCACCACAGCACTCCTTGAACACCTGACAAGTCACACAGTTTCCAAAATGCTCATGCCAAGCCTCTGGGCCATCACAATGTGCGCTCAGTCAGATATATCGTATGCCTTCCCCATTCTACACACAGACAGCACGCTCACTGATATCACATGCAAGGCGCTTGTGTCTGAGTACCAGTCATTCCGCTCCAGGTGACACTACTGTCACCTGGGAAGGTTTATATAGATAGCAGGTAGACGGTCATAATGTTCTGGCTGATTCAGTGTATATACACAATAAGTCACAGTCATATTCGCCTTACAGCACATGTCACTTGTGATCTTATGCTGTCACACGGTAGAAACATACACTGACCAGCCAAAACTTTATGGCCACCTACTTAATAGCGTGTGTGTCCATCTTTGGAACGAAATAAATAATTGATTCTACGTATCAGGGATTCGACGGTTTGTCGGTAGGTTTGAGGAGGTGTGTGGCATTACACGTCTACGCACAAGTCATGTAATTCGCGTGAATAACGGGCGACTGATTTGCGTAATTGCTGATGACGCCCGGTGGCGGCACAGATGGATTCCACAGGATTTACATCAGGCGAATTTGGTGGCCGACACATCAACATGAGTTCACTGCAGTGCCCCTCAAACGACTGTAGCACAGCTCTGGCGCCGAGACACGCTCAATTAAACTGCTGAGAAAACACATTGCCGTGGGAAAGACATCAAACATGGAGTGATGTGTGTTGTTCGTAGCTGTCAGCGTGTCTTCGATGCAAGCGAGTGAGAGTGTCTCCCACAGCATAACATTGCTCCCAGCAGCCTGCGCCCGTGGCGCGCTGCGTGTTTCGAGTAGCCGTTTACATCGATGACGGTGTTTGTGGAGGCTACCAACGACATAGAGTAGCATAAATGTGATGCAGCCGAAGAGCAGACACATTTCCATTGGTCGACGGTCGAATCCCGATGATCCCGTGCCCGCTGCAATCGTAACTGACAATGTCGTAGGGTCAAGACGTAGGGGCGGTCTCCTGTGAAGCTTCCTGTTTGACAACGTGCAATGAATAGTGCGCTCCGAAAGACTTGTGCGCGTACCAGCATTGTGCTCTTTCGATAAACATGTTGCAGATCACCATCTGTCTTACTTTACAGGGCAGAAAAGCATCCGGCCCCCACGCTCTGTGAAGAGTCGTGGACGTCCAGCCATTTATCGCCTAGTGGTTATTTCACTGTCCTCCTGTCTCTTTCCTTAGATGCTCACGACAGTAGAGCGTGAACATTCGACCACTTTCGCCTTTCTCGAGATATTCGTTCACAGAATCTGCATAATATAATCTGCCCTTTGTCAAAGTCGCTTATTTCAACGGATTTCCTCATTTTCAGACCATACCTTCGCTAGAATGATTCCCCGTCCGTGTTTCCTCCGCTTTCATGTCTTTATTACCGCATCACGTGGTCGCAACACCACCAGGAACTGGCGGTGGTCATAATGTTTTAGTTTATCAGTGTACAAAGCGAATCACCGTTTTCAGCAATTTTCGGAATATCATCTGTTGCAATCAATAGATCGTTTTAATTTACGTAGATACTTCAGACATTTTCATTACGCAACAGGTATCTATCTGTATCTGCCCTAATAAAATCTAAATGGCACTGTTGTGTTGGCAGAAGAGCCAACACCGTGTTACTAGAGGAGGCCGAAATGCACGCGTTTTTGCTCACGCAGGCTGGCGCGAGGAGGGAAGAACTATACTGACGTGAGGTCTGGAACATGACAAGGAATTAGAAATCAGAAAGCGGACGTAATTAGTTTGATACTTAACTTAAATCCATTAATGAGGAACGTCGCTCTTGTCGGTACATGATTCACAATATTATCTGTTCAGAATTATAGTAACTGAATATGGCGCCTTGCTAGGTCGTAGCAAATGACGTAGCTGAAGGCTATGCTGAGCTATCGTCTCTGCAAATGAGAGCGTATGTAGTCAGTGAACCATCGCTAGCAAAGTCGGCTGTACAAATGGGGCGAGTGCTAGGGAGTCTCTAGCCTAGACCTGCCGTGTGGCGGCGCTCGGTCTGCAATCACTGACAGTGGCGACGCGCGGGTCCGACGTATACTAACGGACCGCGGCCGATTTAAAGGCTACCACCTAGCGAGTGTGGTGTCTGGCGGTGACACCACAGGCACTGTACTGCATTTTGTGTCAAGTTTTATGTAATGTATTACTGAAGGAAAAAAAATCGCGACACCAAGAAGAAGCTGTGCGACATAAACGAAAGTTGGAAGGATTGTCTCTACATCTGAAAGATGATATCCATTCAAATTTCGCCCCAGTCGCATGTACAGTGCTTACAAATATGAAGGCCTGAATTCAAAACTGTTGTTTCATGTTGATGATTTTGCCAGTATTTCTGTGACTACTTGGGTCTCAACTGAAATCAATGTGGTAACAAGAGAGTATGAAAAGAAAGATAATGTGTTAATGCTTTCTAAGAAAGAAGTCTCATGGAAAACATTCTGTTGTTCGAGATTTACCATATGTGAATACTAAAATAAAAAAATCATGTATTAAGTTCTGTATAAAGTAATAATAATAACAATAATAATAATAATACTGTTATTAAGATTTTTAAAACAATATAGCTTAAGTACTAATCTCACTATCATTATTATTATTATCAACAATGTATTGGTATATAAAAATGTCAACACTGACCTTTGCCTCTCTCAAGCAAGTACTCTACCGACAGAACTACCCAAGCACGACACTACCTCTGCTAGCACCACGTCTCCCACCTTTCAGACTTAGCAGAAGCTGTGAAACTTGTGAGATTGGCACTGCTGTTAGAAAGGACAGTGTTAAGACATGACTTAGCCACAGCCTGCAGGACGTTCACAGAGCAAAATTTTCACTCTGCAACGGAGTTTGCGCTGATATGAAACTTACTGACAGATTAAAATCGCATGCCATACCGAGACTCGAGCTTGGACCTTTGCCTCCGCAGGCAAAGGTGCCAAATTCGAGTGTTGGTCCGGCACACAGTTTTAATCTGCCAGGAAGTTTCATATCAGGACAAACTCCGTTGCACAGTGAAAGTTTTGTTCTGGATGTAGGCAACTGTAGGGAAAGCGTGATAGTAAAAGTATTTCTCAGCATTATAATTGACGTGAACAGTACAATACATTCCCATAGTAAAAGAGAACAGAGCAGCGGTTTTAAGCATGTGTATTATTTTTACATTAATTTCTGAAAAAGCGTTTGGATCGATGTGAAAGCCAATGACCTTTCATGTGAGAAGTAAACACTCTTCCAGATTAAACAAGGAGCCACAACGTTCTTCTTTTAGAAAACATATTTTAATACCTCTTATTGCTCCACTGCATGATACACTGCGAATAATAACTGCCGTTTCCGGACAAACTGTTCTTCTGCTAGACACATTTGAAAGAAATATGTTAGTTCATATCACTATTTTCGAAATCAGCTGTGTCCTTGTTGTTCACTCTCTCACAACATATCACGGTTACTATGCAGGTGTGTTGAGAAAGTCAAGTTCCCTATCACTGGTAATTAAGAATCTGGACGGCAGGTATATTGTGCAGTCCTCGACGTAAATCAGTACTGGTGCTCCTGCTCTGGTATTGACACATCTTGCGCTCAGCATTAGATGGCGCTCACGCTTCACCAACACCTTTTACTCCTCCCTTTGCCCAGATGACTTAAGTTGCATAACATGTAAGCACAAGAATCCGTAGTCTCTCGTATTACAACAAGTAACAGATAAGCAGGATAGGAATTGTATTAGTAGAAGTGGTATGTGATGCATATCGGATCTAAGTTTTGTATCCAAAAAAAGATAACACATTGAACAATGACAATGACAATGACTATGAAGACTACAATAATGCTCACATATTTGACAAACTACTGGTAATGACTATTCAGCTTTTATAACTCTCCACTATCGAGAGCCAAAAAGTTGTGATAGGCAACAAATGTGACTTGTGAGCAAGTCGTCTCTTATCGATACAAGCATCATATTTCGCATTTCCACATTTCGAAGGAGCATGAAGTCAGAGGAATGCATGCTTTGTGATACAAACGACGAGACTCGTTTACAAATCTGCAAGTTGTGCGAATATGTTTCCAACAGCAAGAAAAAGATATGAGCATTTAAAGAACTCAAATATATAATGTGTTGCCTCTTTCCATCTATGTGGTACACCAATGACAGTGGATGAAAACAATTTTGCGGTAGAAAATTGTAACTATCGCTCTTAAGTCCAGCTACGAAAATCCAAGCCGCCATGTCTAACCAGCTGTCAGCGATTGCGAGGAAAACGTGACGAGACAGACGCCAGCTAAGCATGGCCTCACGTACTGCACCCTGCTAGAAATCCAAGTGGAACATGTGACATTGGCGCCACCATTCCGCCTGCAATTTCAATTCCCTAATCAATTTGAATCTGATCCCTTGCCATAGGTTCCCCAGATGCAATGCCGCATACTTCCCCATTGCTGCCATGTTAGAGAGTAAAACTGTAACTAATTTCTCTCGAACCTGCAGAGAAAGTTACAACAGTGGACATAAGCAGTATGTGAAGCCATACTTCATCTTTATGATGGCTTGATCTCTACTATAGATGCTTCCAATGAGGTGGCTGAAAGTCTGTAGAAGAATGACAGCCCATACTTCGTGAAGAGCAAAATCCTGAGAATGTTGGACATTGAGGCCTGGAGGGAAGCTGGCAATGTAACTCATAACAAAGATTTTCGGTCTGATTGACATCAGGACTCTGGACAAGCCGGTCCACTTTAGAAATGTTGTTGTCCACAAACCATTGCCTCACACATGATGCTTTATGACAGGGTGCATTGACATGTTGATACAAAGCAGCTATAATCACTAAACTGTTCCTCCACTGTTTCCATGTTTTAAAATGTGTTAATCTCTTTCTGTATTCAACGTTTTCTTAAGCGCAGTGTGAGGATCACATCCTAACTACAAAAAAAAAAAAAAAAAAAACCCTGCCCATACTTTAAAATTACCTTCTCCTCCGTAATTCATTGTTGGCAGACAACATTATCCAAAGGATTGCCACAGAGTGTATTGCGGTTTACCTGTCCAGTCATCCAGTGTTCAGTGGCTTCGCTCTTTACAGCACCTCAAGTACTATTAGCACTGATTACAGAAATGTTGGGCTTATGTTGAGCTGCTCGACCGTCGCACCCCATTCTTTTTACTTCCCTGAGCATACTCATTGTGCTAATATCCAACTTCTGATTTTACTATGTTGTTTATGACAAACCTGTGTCAACTACATCTGGACCAGGTGTGGCTGGGCTTGTTGTTCCTTCTCGTTTTCGCTTCACATAATCAACAGATGTGGGCACCTTTCATAGAACTGATTTTGCCTGATGGGTTTGCTGCTTACACGATATCCAATGATTAGTTGACTTCTATGTCCGAGCAAATTTTGCTGTTACTGTTTCTCTGCTGATAACACAGTGTACCCCTCCTTTTTATACCAATAAGTTCGTCACGGAACTTCATTCACACAAACTATTAGTAAATAATTTTCCACAATGCATGCACTCACACATAGCATGAAAAGTTTTACAAAAGGAATTTCATTCACACAGACATCATAATTAGCCAGGAAGATAGTTTTATTCTGACACTGATGCACTCATGTTATAGTAAAGGACTTTTGTCTCTTCGTGACGCATTACAGTTTGTCTCCTTTGTGTGTAACACATTTCCTCTAGCAAACAAATGCCGATGTTTCGAAAATATTTGGATGTCATCTCTGTTGGTCTTCCAGCTGGTTTGATCTAGTTCACCATGATTGATTTCCTATGCATAAGTTTTCCTTAACAAAAAAATTTAGTATGTAGATCACCACGCTTCCTGTAACGGATCGTTTGGACTGGAAGCTGTGGTGGGTAGCCGGCAGTGTCCTGACAAGATGCTGTGTGCGGTAAGTCGCTGTCATCGAAGCTTGCGTGACTTGCTGGTATGCTGTAGAGAATTAGACGCTGATTCAGTGTGAAACTATAATTGTGCCAGGCAGTGTAATCTATGCAACACAGACGTGCAGAGCAGCCAGTGTAACCTATGTAGCACAGACGTGCAGAGAGGCAACACCACTTACATTTGAGTTTCTTGAATCTGCATATCTGTTTCCTGTTGGTTGGTATGTGGAAATGAAGTATGATGACAACAGTGATAACGCATGATTTAGATAATGCGTTACAGTTTCCTTGATTCTGCATGCTTTCTAATTTTTTTTTTTTTTTTTTTTTGTCTATGTGGAAGAGAAATATAATGCATATGCTGAAAAGACGGTACTTGCCACGTTTTGTTTTGCCTTTAAAGACAGATCTGGAAACAGGTGGGGAGTTGTTTTTAGGCGTTTCACATGAGATAAGAAATTCTGTGAATGTGCAGGCACACACTGTTTCCTTCCCCACTAATTTCTGATTTAGAAGAAGGGCTTGCAAGAAGTCATCACTATTTTGCTGACTCTGGAGGGATGTGGAATATAGAAGTGGAACTTCCACTCAGGGCATCATACTGATGTTTTGCTGTTGTAACTGTTACTGTCCTTCAGTGCCTTTCATCTAGGACATGCGTGCAAACAAAAAAAAAGTAATTATCATGCATATGTGTTACTATTAACAACCTTACCTCTGTGACCTATTGATCACATGCTGTTTCTCACTCTATATTGCGATGACGGTTGCCGTATACCCGTGAAGTTCGGCGATACTCATCTGCCGCCCAGGTAGGCGCTATTTGGTTCTCCGGAGCGCTGATATCCTGATCCTGGTAGGAAGGAGGGACCTCCACATCCTCCCTTTTGTGACGAAGGCAGACTGTGGTGCTAACCACAGCAACTGGTGATTATGGGGAGGTAGCCATCTGTCCCAGTAGCGGTTGTTGTTTTCCACAGAGTGTAGGAAATCTACAACAGACTTGTGCCGTACGTCACTTCGGTGCAGTCAGGTACGCCATCAATCCATCTGACAGATTGCCTTGCGAGCTAAACTGCTGGGATACTTACGGAGGGAAGTAATGGCTAATATTTACCCGACGTCATTCGTCATGATCGCACAGGGCTTGCTATTACGAAGGTATCAACGGTTTTCTTTCTGCTGTGCTTGCTTAACGAGTTTGTTATAGAGTAGAACTGGTTCGTTAAAGCTCTTGGTACCGTTTTTTGCATTCGCCTTAGTATTTCTTTCGTCGCATTACTAAGGTTACATGACACTGTTTGGCTGCTCTGACCCACTACTCTCTGCACAAGCCTCCAGTCTGGCTCACCAGAAACGCCTATGTGGTACGCCCTGATCGAGTGTCGGTGGTGAATTATTTCCATTACGGCCGCCTCGTGTTGACATTGCCTTAACGCGGCGAGATAACGTCGCTCTCGGACTTGGAATATTTTACCGGTTGTACTGCCCTATACAAGGTTGGCATGCAACACAATATTAAAGCTGAGAAATACATCCTCGCTCCCTCGCCGTGACAAATGGCGCGTATGCATCACACGCTTTGAGCAAAGTTTGAGATTAATTATCTTTGTGTTGTGGTTGTCCATAAAGTCTTTGCTGCTAATAGGGGTGATGGCGAGTTCTTGCACAAGTCCAGCAACGTTGCCCAGTCAGCTGGATTTTGTGCTTCAATGGTTTTATTTGCAGATTGCGTGGTTTTGACGAGCCACGTGCTGAAGGAAGAGATGATCATTTTCCATATCGTTCCCAATAGTACCACCTGAGCATTGTGTAGCTACTTTGAGGTACTATATCATGTGACCAGGTACTGAGCTGACACTGGCTTCATTGAAGGTAGGGAAAGAGTTGCATATGTTTGGTTGGTTGATTTGGGGCAGGGGACCAAATAGCAAGGTCATCAGTCCCATCGGATTAGGGAAGGATGGGGACGGAAGGAAGTCTGTCGTGCCCTTTCAAAGGAACCATCCCAGCACTTGCCTGAAGCAATTTAGGGAAATCACGGGAAGTCTAAATCAGGATGATCGAACCGTCGTCCTATCGAATGCGAGTCCAGTGTGCTAATCACTGCGCACGGTTGATTTCCCTGTGTACAGCCTGTCCGTAATTCTTACCCATATTCAAGTGTCACCTCTCTATCGTGAAATCTGATGGTGGTTGCGAGGAGTTGCTGTGATCAACGCACTGGGCCTGCGTTCTGGACGATCTGAGTTCAAAACCACGTGTGGCCATGCAGATCCCAGGTCTCCAATCGCCAGGGCGATTCCACTGGTAACTACAGGGCTAGTTCCCTTCCTAGTGCAGATTAAATGCAACGTCGTATAATGGCCCACTGTCCCATGCAACTTTTGGCCCAGAAACTTTTCAGCTACTGTCATACTTTCGGAGTTATTCTAGGTGGCAATGGTTAGTGACTCACCCTGTACATGGACTGCCGGCCGGATAGGCGGAGCCGTTATAGGAGTTTCAGTCTGGTGCCGCGCGACCGCTATGATCGCGGGTTAGAATCCTGCCTCGGGCATGGATGTGTGTGATGTCCTTGGGTTAGTTGGTTTAAGTAGTTCTAGGGGACTGATGACCCCAGAAGTTAAGTCCCATAGTGCTCAGAGCCATTTGAACCATTTGTACATGGACTTTTTTTTATAGTGAACAAAGAAATGACTGCTTAATTTGTCTAGAGTAACAGAAAAAAACCTATGAATATACAGTCATTCATCAAGAGTATTTTTGAACAAATATTTTAAAAATGGTTGTTAATTAACATGCAAAGTATCAAAAATACGAGTGACCTGACTGTGTCCAAAAATTGTAAAGTTACTCCTAATGGCCTCTTCACTAAGACTGCCTATCTCATTGATATATTTTGTTTTTCTACTCTTTCTCGTATTAAGATTAGTAAATATATCTTGTCCTTTGTGAACGGATTGGAACATTGTAACTGCTGTAACTGTTGAGAATTTATAATTAATTAGCTAAAACCAGTTGCGTTTAGATGTGCTTATTTTCCTATGATGACATACCAAGATTGCTGCCATCCCACCCTCATATGTTTACATTTGTTTACTTTCTGTGAGCATTATTTCTTTACAGGTGCCGTTGCAGAATGTCGCAACAGAATTTTAGATAGCAAGTGTAAACCGTCATAAGTGAAGAAACAGTATTCACAGCCAGTAAATAAATGCAAACATTTTCAGGCGGAGTGAACATAAAATCAATGTACTCTCAAAAACGCGTCTTTTGAGACATAATTTGCTGGTGTGGGGTGTCGGGAAAGCGGTTCTGTTCTTATTGGTGCGTTACGCTACAAACGTTAATGTCACGGACGTGTAGTTCAGACTTATGCGCTAGGAGCGTTGTTGTCACTTTCCACGACGAGAGGGCCCTTCGAACTTAAATAAGTATGTGGATGAGGCCCATGGGTCATGCCTGCTGTAAACCCACTAACAACCAGCCCGTAATTTACGGGAACTGCAAAATCTGCGAATACACGTAGGTTGCTACACAGCTTTGAAAATCTACAAAGAAATTGTCGAATACAAGTCACGCAGAATCACTGATGTACTGTGTTTTAAATGTAGACTAACAGGCTATCAAGCAGGTGATCACAATGTTTTTCCTGACAAGCTAGATGATTGCGGAATAATGTGCACATTAGTGAATGTAAATAAATGTTGTTACAGGTTGCTGGGGAACCTACCAAACACGTACGCCTTTACGAAGAACCTGACAGAGGAGCTGGTGGCGAGGTACTCCGACCGGCTGCCGATCGTCATTGCCAGGCCGTCCATTGGTGAGTGGGAGCCTGGATCACTTTGTGACAGACCCATTTATTTCGGTATCCCTTCCAGGCAGCGATGTATAAATGCTGCTGCATGAACTCCCTTGTGGCAATGATATCGATAAGTACTGCGTAGAACATCACCATTTTTAAACTGTATGGGCCACTGGGCTGAACCTGTAGTGGCAGCCGTAACAAGCAAAAGTATCGCTTTGGAGCAATTTTCTAGTGAAATGCCTGTGAATCAGCATTTAAAATTTGTTATTGAAGTATATAACATATTACTATACAATGATATAATATCAAGACACGAATGAAAATAGCCAGGCCATAGCCAGGACTTGAATATGGATCTTCTTCTTAATAGGCAGATGCGCTAGCTGTTATGTATTGTACCAGTGTAGCTAGCAGCTGGATTGACCATCCTAGTCCAATGCACTCCCTAACACGCCTTTAGGCTAATTCCCCTTTGTTAAAGCGTCATTATTGCCAAGCCTCTCCAGTATTGATGTGGCACCCTAGCTTTGTACGTAATGGGGAAGTCAATCACGGGAGAGCCTCAGGAATACTGACGATTTAAGAAGGGGAAAAGAGGCTGAAGGGGTGAATTGAAGTTTGCGTAAGGGAGGGCGATGGACTAGCGTAGTCGGAGCTGTTGGACAAATATTTATGCATTTCTTCAGTTTCTGTCATTATTGAAGATAATGTTGAGACTTATATGTCTCGAATAAATTAAATTCCATCATAGGAATAATAGTATATACTTAGTGGTCTATAGAACTGATAGGACAGAAAAGCTGAAAAGATCTAAAATGATTAATATATTCAACACAATTTATCGATGGCGATATGGAAACTATAATTTTTGAAAGATCTTAAAAAGGTGAAATTCATATCCTAATATTCCATCTCAATCAGTACGCATCAAAGATAAACACATGGTGATTAATTACACTTTATGTATAACTATTCACCATTCTTGCTCTACTTTTCAGCACCGACACAAGCAAGGAGAATTTGCGATGGCCGGTGGCAGGAATGCAAAATCATCTGTAGGAAACACTTTGTAATTAACTGGAAACTTTATTTCTATTAATAGAAGAATGCGGTACTTAACTTCCTGTGCCTGCTGCATGCAATTACATTGGCAATATATTACTACTCGCAGTATGCAGGCTAAGTATCAGCTTCCAGTATTCAGCTCTTTAAGCTTGCTACCGAACTGGACGTTAACAATGGTTGCTGAACTTAGTCTTACTGGACGTGTGTCTTTCCACTGGCACGCCGGTCAGCACCTTTCTGATTCCATTCTGTTGCACTGCACTCTTCGGCGTGCAGTCGATGTTTTAGGACTGCACATTCCTCTCTCTCTTCTCCCCTCCCCCCTCCCCCGTCCCACCACGCCACAGAGTGATGCAGAAGCAAATTTTTTTTTACATAACGAAGTGACCTTATACCGTATTCTGTGACATAAATTTCCACTAATTATCTCTACCCATTCTCAAGAAAACGCGTTTTAATGGTCGGACAGACGATAAAGTGAGACTACAACGGTTCCGTTTCTACCGATGTAGTATTAAGATTGTAAATGTTGTGTATCTGTTGGAGCAGTGCAAGACAGAATGCATTCTCACTCTGCAGCTGATACGAAACTTCCTATCAGTGTAGAGTCTTGGTATGGCACACAGTTTTAATCTGCCAGGGAGTTCTAGCACAAGACAGATACTTATTCTCAAAGCAACAACAGCTAAAGTAATACAATTTGTTTAGAGGTACCTTTTCTCATCTTTCACAGGGAAAGAAAAGAATTTCACGCCGTGTCTTTCCGGTTGGATCCGCACCCCTTATATGCACAATTTCTTCCTGACATGACGCACCACAGATTCCCAAAAACACTTCCAGAAAATACTCGGTAGCGATAAAGTAACCTTCCGCAGCGACTAAATGTCTCAGAACTGGATGGTGCCCTGTGCCAGCATTTGAGGGGAAGTGGTGGTGGGGATTTCCACTGCCACGGCCTCGTGTGGAGTTACCTGCTGCCCGCTGTCCGATCAGTTTCGCACCCCAGCGCCATCTCGTGTCATCTGACAGAACTGCTGTAACCCCCCCGTCCCGCACCCCTGTCTGCGTCAACAGGCCCTTACGGAGGTTGCCTGTCTGGATATCTTTGTCTGTGACCACGCACACCGTTGTCATGTAGGGCGCCATCTTATGACAACATTAGGGGGGGGGGGGGGGGGGGGTGAGGAGTCGGGGGCCGCATCTGGGACCGACACCGAACCCCCGGCCGCGCCCCAATTTCCGTCCAGCGCTCTGACGGGAGCCTCGGTCAGATAACCCCCGAAGGGCACCCGCCCTTTTCCTGAGCAGGTCTGACGAAAGTTGGAGAGGGCGGCGATGGCGACGGCTGCGGCGGGTTCACGGCGGACGAAGGGGTTGGCTGCAGCTCCATCGTATCCACAGGTGGTGCCGAAGAGGTAGTCGGTAGGATGCGAAACTGGGGACAGAAAATGTGAAAAAATCTCGTAATCCACATGTCCCACTGAACGCACCTAACAAGTTGTATCATCATAATACACAAAAAAAAAGATATGGCGTCATAAATAATTAAATGAGTGGAAAAATCCCGCATAATGCATGAAGTTTGAATACGTTCATTCTTTACTGCTGAGAAACTGCTACAGACGACTCAACTTAAGGCAATACCTGACACCTGCCAACCATTTTGCCAGCTTGCAATTGCGAAGCGCAACCTGCTGTAGGCGAAAACTATAGCTGTATACGAAGGTATAAAGAAGCGTTGCCATGGAGACATAAAACGCGTTGTAGACACGCGATGCAGCCGCCCTAGTGTGCAGCAGTTGTCTGTAATCATGTTTCTTAATATGGATGCTGCACCCGTAAGCTTGTCCATTAATCATATTGCTCTGTATGATTGTTCCATAATCTCAAAGGTGTTTCAGCGACACATGAAAAATAATTTTTTGCTTCACTTCACCACAATCACAGTTCATTTTTTCCGTTTCTAATAGAATATTGGCAACATGAATACGTAGGCAATGCTGGGTTTGCTTCAGCTAGTATGCGATATACGTAGACCGGTAGTCACAATGAGGTGTCGTTCTTATTCTCTGTCGTAAAACTAACCTTTTTTATTTCCCTCACACTCACCCGTCTCACTGCTCAAATGGCGCCTGTCTTCCTTTCCCGGTTTGTTGCTTACAGGAGTTGGAGGAGGGTTGCTGTGTTAAGATGTCGTCAAGTACCCTACGAGCTCCGAATGTTCACTTCCATCTCTTACGTTTCGTACACGATTATCCATCTCTTCCTCAATGAAAGAGACGAAAATCAGCACACAACCTGTAACCATCTCTACACACAAGTCTTTAATGGATATATTTCATAGCACTCAACACTAGTTGAAGAAAGAGCTACTTCGAAAAACTTTCTTTCCGACAGTGGTATCGATATGGAAGGAGCCGCTAGAAGGCTGGACAACGAATATGAATGGACCAATGGGCTTCCTCGTAGCTGTTGGGAAAGGCGTGGTGAGGGTTTTAATGGCAGACCTCAACATCGCTTCAGACTTGATACCTGTCGACTGCACGGTTAATGCCATCATCATAGTGGCGTGGCATGTTGCAGTAACGAGGTACGTATTACTCCTATTTACTATCTGTTTAATAAAAAAATTCGAGTAGACGGCATACTGGAGCAGACTTGAGATTGGATTCAAGACTTGCAGATAGAACTCAACACGTCGCTCTTAATGGAACAAAATCACCAGATGTAAAGGTAATATCCGGAGTACGACAGGGAATTGTGACAGGACCGTTCCTGTTTAGAATATACACTCCTGGAAATGGAAAAAAGAACACATTGACACCGGTGTGTCAGACCCACCATACTTGCTCCGGACACTGCGAGAGGGCTGTACAAGCAATGATCACACGCACGGCACAGCGGACACACCAGGAACCGCGGTGTTGGCCGTCGAATGGCGCTAGCTGCGCAGCATTTGTGCACCGCCGCCGTCAGTGTCAGCCAGTTTGCCGTGGCGTACGGAGCTCCATCGCAGTCTTTAACACTGATAGCATGCCGCGACAGCGTGGACGTGAACCGTATGTGCAGTTGACGGACTTTGAGCGAGGGCGTATAGTGGGCATGCGGGAGGCCGGGTGGACGTACCGCCGAATTGCTCAACACGTGGGGCGTGAGGTCTCCACAGTACACCGATGTTGTCGCCAGTGGTCGGCGGAAGGTGCACGTGCCCGTCGACCTGGGACCGGACCGCAGCGACGCACGGATGCACGCCAAGACCGTAGGATCCTACGCAGTGCCGTAGGGGACCGCACCGCCACTTCCCAGCAAATTAGGGACACTGTTGCTCCTGGGGTATCGGCGAGGACCATTCGCAACCGTCTCCATGAAGCTGGGCTACGGTCCCGCACACCGTTAGGCCGTCTTACGCTCACGCCCCAACATCGTGCAGCCCGCCTCCAGTGGTGTCGCGACAGGCGTGAATGGAGGGACGAATGGAGACGTGTCGTCTTCAGCGATGAGAGTCGCTTCTGCCTTGGTGCCAATGATGGTCGTATGCGTGTTTGGCGCCGTGCAGGTGAGCGCCACAATCAGGACTGCATACGACCGAGGCACACAGGGCCAACACCCGGCATCATGGTGTGGGGAGCGATCTCCTACACTGGTGATCGTCGAGGGGACACTGAATAGTGCACGGTACATCTGAACCGTCATCGAACCCATCGTTCTACCTTTCCTAGACCGGCAAGGGAAATTGCTGTTCCAACAGGACAATGCACATCCGCATGTATCCCGTGCCACCACCCAACGTGCTCTAGAAGGTGTAAGTCAACTACCCTGGCCAGCAAGATCTCCGGATCTGTCCCCCATTGAGCATGTTTGGGACTGGATGAAGCGTCGTCTCACGCGGTCTGCACGTCCAGCACGAACGCTGGTCCAACTGAGGCGCCAGGTGGAAATGGCATGGCAAGCCGTTCCACAGGACTACATCCAGCATCTCTACGATCGTCTCCATGGGAGAATAGCAGCCTGCATTGCTGCGAAAGGTGGATATACACTGTACTAGTGCCGACATTGTGCATGCTCTGTTGCCTGTGTCTATGTGCCTGTGGTTCTGTCAGTGTGATCATGTGATGTATCTGACCCCAGGAATGTGTCAATAAAGTTTCCCCTTCCTGGGACAATGAATTCACGGTGTTCTTATTTCAATTTCCAGGTGTGTATATAAATGATGTAGAAGAAAGCGTCAGATGCTCTTTAAGGCTATTCGCAGATGATGCAATTGTCTGTACCAAAGTAGCAACGCCAGAAAATAGTAAGAATTTGCGGAACGACCTGCAGAAACTGATGAATGGTGGAGACTCAGGCAGTTGACCCTGAAAGTAAATAAATGTAACATTTTGCACTTACATAGGAAAAGATATACATTACTGTTCAGCTACACTATTCCTGACAAACAGCTGGAGACAGCGTCAGCCGTAAAATATGTAGGCGCAACTAACCAGAGCGACCTTAAATGGAATGACCACGTATAGCAGACAATGGGGAAAGCAGATTCCAGACTCAGACTCATTGGAAGAATCTTTGGAAATGTAACTAATCCACGAAGGATGTGGCTTATAAGGCGCTTATTCGCCACATTCTTCAGTATTGTTCATCTATCTGGGATCCCTATCACGTAGGTCTGATAGAGGGTACAGATAAGATCCAACGAAGAGCGGCGCGTTTCGTCGCGGGATCGTTTAGCTGGCGAGAGAGCGTTACGGAGATGTTAAACAAAGAAAGGCGTTGTGCCTCGAGGAGAGATTTACTACTGAAATTTCGAACAGTACTTTTCAGGAGGAGTCAGACAACATATTACTTCTCCCCACATACATCTCGCTTATTGATGAAGAGGAGACAATTAGAGAAATTAGAGCCAATACAGAGGCTTACCGACAATCATACTTCCCACGCACTATTCGCGAGTGGAACGGGGTTGGAGGGATCAGATAGTGGTACCAAAAGTACCCACCGCCAGACACTATTAAATGGCTTGCGGAGTATGATGTGGCCTCGAATATTGAATTAATAAACTACAATGCATAGTTTAAGGCTTATTTAGTAATGTAAAATGTTATGTTGTGATTAACTGATATTATTCAAAAAAGTGTTGTTTTTTGCGGCCATTAGTTTGCATGTTATGCGATCTGTAACAAAAGATACGTGCAACACAACGTAAAACAAATAGCAGCATTTATTAGAATATTGTACAACGAAATATTTCGCTTTGAGTGGTGATTTATGTGTGGCTATGTAGTAAAACTTTGTTCACTAATATAACCTATCATAGTCAACGAGAACTATCTAACCTGTAGAAGTTCAGTATGGAATGCAGTAACTAACAGTTTTGTGTTCTTGATCTGAATACGAATATTACTTTGATACCTCGCATTTACTATCCACTGTTTTATTGTGGCTGGCTGTAATAGTAGTAACTGTTGCTCTGTGTTGGCTGTGCAACTGGAAATGTGCAAACTGATCAAATGCAACTGATAGTTGCAAATAGGCAAAGTGGGACTGCAACTGGATGCGTGTGCCTTTATGTCTGCATTACCCATGACTGGCAGAATAATGTCCATCTGTGCTCTATTTTGGGGGAGAAAAAACTGGGTGGAGATATCAGCCCCCTCTGTTGTGGCTGACAAAACAAGAGGTGTATGGAGCTGACTACTTGAAAATCTAATGGCAGAAGCATAAATAGGTTCCATCTACGAGCACCATGCATGTGGCGACAGACCAGCTCTGAGTGGTACCTACTGTGGAGATTGCCCAGATGGTGGTGCCATCTGCTGCCATCACTGTGCATCATATGACTGCATACACAGCACAGTGCTATTGCCGTATTTAAAATGTTTACAAAAATACCTAAACACACACAAACTCTTTCTCTCTCTCTCTCTTACACACACACACACACACACACACACACACACACACACACACACACGTTTGCACACACACACACACACACATTGTTTATTAAGGTGATTCAAAATATTTGTTTCATGTCTATTATCGGTGAAGTATGACTGTGGACTCTTGAATTGAGTGCACCAACGCTCTTTCCACATCTAAATTGTTCTTAACCGTACCAAACACATGCAGTTAAAAACAGTATGCTAAGCAGGCAGCTGACACTTCAGTTTTTGCTAAACACATATTGTCTTAAAAACTACAGTAAACTGGATACCTGTGACAGTTGACACACGCCAATAGACACAGTGAATACAGTACTCTGTCAACGATTGCAAGTGGGCAGTTAATGTATAAGGTAACTTATAACTGACACCTAAAAAATGAATATGGACTGTGAAATGAAATGCCACAATTCTGTTTCCATTTCTAAATTGTCTGTAATATTTTTAACGCTCCAAATTTAGGCCTACTTGAGAATATATGTTTTTGAAAGTTTTTCAGCAATCCTTCCTCTCACTAAGCACCATTTTAGGGGAGAGGGGAGGAAGTAATGCATCATGTTCGACATTATTTCCAAATATAATTGAGGTAAATGACTGGATAACGTAACTTTTTCTTAAATTAACCTCGGACCCACCTATGATAGCATGTTTAACCACTGCCATGAGATTTTTCTGACAGTGTATCACAAAAAGCCAAACTAAACGTGATGCGTTTTCATGTGATATTTAACGCGTTGCGTCTCATAAACTACATATTTTCGTAACCCACATGGATAAACCAGTAATGCTCCAATTACAGTTTCGAGATACACACCATGGACCAGGCCAATGATGGATAAGTTTTGAAAGAGAGGAAAGATCAATACCTCGAAAATACAACCTTTGGACGAAAATAAAATTATTTGTCAAACATATTCAGATTTCGAGTACAAAACACATTTATTTGCTTATTATAATGCGCAAGTATAATTACTGTTCTCTGATCGTAAACGAAATAATGATCATTTTTCCAATATAGTTTTGTCTGTATTATTTATCAAAACATGTAAAGATTTCAAGTGTCAAATATATGTGGCTCTAATTTCATGAGATAATTGTTCTGCAACATTAAAAAATATACATTGCATGCATAAGAGCACTACTGACTTGGCTTACCGCTTAAGCTGCTCTTTTCAACGAACTTAGTTTCATTATTGTTTCACACTTTTAACAAACCAAAAATTGTGAAATTTAAAACTTTGCATACATATAGATCGTAGTATGAAATGTCAGTCGAATTGCTAGAGGTCTGTAAATTTCTGTCACCATATTTCAGCTGAGCTAGTTAAGACTCTGCCAGCATATGCGTCGTGTAACCAGTTGTCACTGTGCTTGCACTGCTTGTTCGCATATGTTTCTCCTAGTGCCAAGGCCAGCACTACCACTCAGTAAGATCCGTGATGAAAACGTGTTGTTGGAGAGGGCATCGTGTTTCTTGCATGCGAAGTGTGCCATGAAGAGAGAGAGGGCAGTGTCTTCTTGTTGGCAGTCAGGCCGGTACTACGACTGCAGTGGCTATGCAGTTGTTTATACTAGCCCCTCATGTACCTCAGATGACTAGATAGTGTGGATCACACGCCGCTTCCTGGAGAGAGAGCGTGACACACATACGTAGCGGCATGAGTCGTAAGTGTGGTTGCTATTGCGACTGTTTCTAGGGACCACTGTGGTCGATAATAGCTGTTCCAATGCCATATAATTGGACACCAGCTGCGGTGACATCTCCTATGTCCTTACCGATTCATAATAGTGGTAGGTGGGGTTTTACTTCTCATGGCCTGCATCTCAATAGAATAGGGAAGGAAATCTGGTTAGGTTGATAGCAAATTCTTCAAGGGGGCACACTACAACTCATGGAAGTATTAGTTTTTTAGGTTAAGCTCATTATCTACACATTCAATATTGAAAGAACATGTATCTGAAAGTGTTAAGCATAATACTTGTGAAGACAAAATTAAGTACCAGTTAATTTACTACATAAAAATATCAAAGTTTTAAAAAACAAAATTAATGAATTTCAGATCTGTTTAGATGAGCTGCAGTCCACAAATCCTGTTGATATTATTTGTATTTCTGAACATCATTTAGGTAGTGAAATTGAAATCCTTAATATGGAAGGATATATCTTAACTTCAAAGTATTGTAGAAAAGAGACGGAGAAAGGAGGAGTTGCCATCTACATTATAAAGGGTCACAATTATAAAAACACTGACATTCTTAAGTACTGTAGAGATCAGCATTTTGAAGCATGTGCCACACAAGTAGAACCACACAAAACAAAAATAATTATAGTCATTATATACAGAACTCCAACTGGTAATTTCCAGCTATTCACTAAACAGCTTCATGTAGTATTATGTTTCTTAACTTATAAAAATAATGAACTCGTGTTAAGTGCAGATTTTAATTTTAATTTTCTGGAGGGTATTTACTCAAGATCCATACTAGCGTCTCTTACCACTTCTTATAATCTCATTCTTTCAGTACAGTTCCCAACCAGGATTATGTGTACCAACAGCACTGCTATTGATAACGTTTTCATAGATACTACCACACTAGAAATTCATAGTATAAATCCAATAATTAATGGCCTTTCAGATCATGATGCCCAGTTGCTTACATTTAATATAGTGGGGTCTGATTCAACTAATAACAGGAAGTGGGAAACTATACGAATAATAAATGAAATAAGAATTGAAGCTATAAAAAACTGTTTGAGGAATACAGACTGGAAATATGTATACAATTCACCCAGGATAAATGAAAACTATAATTGTTTCTCTAAATCAATCATAGATCACATTCAAAACTGCTGCCCTAAGAAAGTAATCAAAGCAAATAGATTAAATGTTTCAAAACCTTGGATTACAAATGGAATAAAACGATCTTGTAAAACGAAAAGAAGACTGTACTTATTGTCAAGGGAAAACGATGACTAGAGAGCTAAAACAAATCACAAATTATATTATAAAGTTCTAAACAAAGTAATCAGAACCTCAAAATGTATTTATTATCAATAAAAAGTAAATGCCTCTAATAACAAGGTATAAACTATATGGAACATAGTAAAAAGTGGAACAGAAAAACTAACCAGTAAAATGCAGAGGTTATGTTAAATATAAATAATTATTAGAGATATCCCGAAAATTACAGACACTTTCAACAACTTCTTCCTTTCAGCAGCACAGTTCCTCAGAAGACAGCTTAAAATATTTAAAAAATGCATAGCCGCAGAAGTTTGACAAAATTCAACTATATCGTACCTAACTGAAAGAGATTTCTAATATTATTAGCTACCCTAAAAAAATGCTCCAGTGGTTATGATGAAATCTGAATAGGCTTAAATATGGTATTGTCAAACCATTACACAAAAAAAGGAGACAAATCATCAGTGGAAATCTTCTGTCCCATTTCATTACTGGCAATATTTTCAAAAGTTTTTGAAAGGGTTATGTACAATAGACTTTATAGACACATGTACAGAAAAATCTTCTCATTTGCAACCATTTTGAATTTCGGAAAGGATTGCCAACTGATCAAGCTACATTCACTTTCACAGATGATACATTAGAATCAAAAAATGAAAAGTTATCACCACTTGGAATATACTGTGATCTGGCTAAAGCTTTTGATTGTGTAAAGCATGATATTCTTCTACAAAAGTTAAAATATTGTGGGGTAACAGGAGTAGCAGGCTCATGGTTCTCATCCTATCTTTTTAATAGAAAACAGTGTGTGTCTGTATCAGGCTTACCACATAACAATAGTCACTCAAAATAGGAAACCATCCGACAAGGTGTGCCCCAAAGCTCTACTTCAAGTTCCTTGTTGTTCCTATTATATATTAATGACCTTCCATACACAGTGTCACAAAACGCAAATTTTGTTTTATTTGCAGATTGGTACAAAAAAACCGTACCTGTGATCTCACTGAGCAATCAGCTAATGACGTATTTGTAAGTATCAAAGGGTGGTTCACAGCAAATGGATTGTCACTGAATTTGGACAAGACCCAGTACATACAGTTTAGTACCTCACTAAGAATACTTGACCCTATAAGTATAATGTATTCAAATAACGAAATTAAAGCTGTAGACAGTGTCAAAATTTTAGGGCTACAAATTGACCACAACCTGAATTGGAAAACGCACATTCTAGACTTAATGAAACTCCTTAGTTCAGCTACATTTTCAGTATGCATGATAGCAGAAATACGTGATTTAAAAATGAAGAAGTTAGTTTATTCGGCCTGCTTCTATTCACTAATGAGTTATGTAATCATCTTTTGAGGAAACTCCTCTTACAAAGAGAACATTTTCAAAATTCAGAAATGAGTCATTAGAATTATATTTGGTGTCAGTCCTAGATCATCATTCAGACACCTCTTTAAGAAACTTGGTATTCTAACTACTACTTCTCAGTACATATACACATTGATGCCCTTTGTCATTTCCAATATGTCTCTTTTTACACAAAATAGTGCAAAAGGTGATTGTAATACCAGAACCAAAAACAATCTGTATAAGGACTATAAAAGCTTAACATTAGTACAAAAAGGAGTCAAATACATGGGTACTCAAATATTTAATAACTTACCAGAGCATATCAAAGGTCATGTAAGTGATAAAGATCTGTTTCAGAGTGAATTAAAGAACTTCCTGAAGGCCAACTCCTTCCACTCCATCGATGAATATCTTCACAAGGTTTATAACTCATAACTCTGTCTGCATTAGAATTATACAATATCCACTTGTCTGAGTTTTAAAAAAAAACTTTGAATCTTTCCACATCCCAGAAACTCCTCTCCAAGGGATCCATGGAAAACGATAAATGTAATGTAAACGTAATGTAATACGATAATGATGTATTGCATGGCCCTCGACTTTACGTTCATGGTACGTTTTAGCGTGTCACTGTTAATGGGTTTATATAGGGCAGGGCAAATTTGCTGAGTCCTTCCTGTAATGTGTATTTGTGGACGACGCTTTGTAAGCCCTTTGTAATCGTTACTCATATGTGAATGGGTGATTTTCTACTGCTCTGCGACTTACATCAAATTACATGTGCTTCTTGATAGATGGTCTTGCAATATCGATATAGCTGTGCATGAACTGTTTTGTAGGCTGCGAGAATCGTTTGTCTGTTCAGCTTTTAAAGTATTTGTGTTTCAGGTAATGGTTGCACATTAGGCTTAAATATATTGATTTATGAAGGGGTATGGCCATGAACCTGACTTGTTTTTGATGTGTTTGGAAAAAGGTGAAGATCAATACAGCTTCCACAGTAAGGCCAGACTAATATTCCAACACCATATATCCAGAACTGATTAGTAGCCAATCTTGTCAACCTTTCTTAAATTGTATTATAATAACTATAGATTTCAGAATCCTGCTTTCGATAATTTTTAAGGTTAAAATTTGATAGTTACCCCAAGGTACTTGCTCTAAGCTAATAATATTATCAAGTACGGTTGCAGTCGCTAACTTGTCTCTGTTTGGAGAAATTATTTTTGTTAACATCTTATTAGCGAAGTAAATGTCCATTATCATTGTGCTATGGAGCAGGCCAAATTCTTTTGTGAACATTCATCAGACTTATTTACTGTTTAAAATAAACTATTTGAATTTTCAGTGTGTTTTTCCAGTCACCCAATCATCCCCTTCAACATTATGTACGTTAGATCAGCAGGAGTTGCATGTGTGTTTTGTAATGTTATAGGAACGATTTTTATGTACTTCCGTACATAATACAGACAATTTTTAGATTCTTTAATGTGTGGTACAATAAATGAACTAAGCTCTTCGATAAGAGCAGCTTAAACTCTAAGTTGTTACAGTAGAGCAGCTACAATCATATGTGTTATTTTGTCCTCTATTAATGTACAGAACTCTTATGAGCATGTTGTGACAGTAGTGCCACATGTGGTTTGTACTCGAAATCGTTATGTATTTGATAAAAACTTTTATCTTGGTGTCGAGATATAGAAATTTTCTCTCTTTGTGGAATCTTTTCCATCATCCTCTTTGGCTACATTTGTCTTTACATTTCGCAATTGCGACATTACATCTTTATCCCTGAGTATTAGAACTAATGCAGCTTCAGTGGCACAACGCTTTACACATTTTTTCAAAATGCATCGTTTTTCTACGGTTTGTCATGTCAAAGTGCCGAAGGAAAATATTGCCCACGGATAAACATGCAACTATGGGTGGTACTCCAAACAACTCTAATAAAAGCTATGTAATCCAATTAATAACATCGATTATATTTTCCTAGTATACAATATGATGCATCATCATCTTCCCACCTAAAATGGTGTTCAGTGAGGTGAAGGATTACCGAAAAAATTTCTAAACACCGCAGATGCTGAAAGTTCCAACAGTAGCAAAGCCTCAAGTAAGACTGTATTCGAAATGCCAGTACCTTGACATATTTTGATAACTGTTACAGACAATTCGGAAATAGCATTATGCCACTTCATTTGGTAATTCACAGTGCTTTTTATGTATTAAGTGTAAATTCTACATCAGATGCTCTCTTCTGGTAACTGACAGTTATGAAGGAGTAATTCAGACTGTCTATTTGCGTGTGCCAACTATCACTTAACAGAACATTTGTTTAGCACAGCTACAGATTTGATCAGGATCGTTTTTTGACATAGCCGAATTTATGCCTGAAATGAAGTTACAGCCGAATGCCTAACACATTATTTTTATCTGCACGCGGAAACAATATTTATCCCTGAAATGAAGTGACAGTGGCATGCTTAGCACGTTATTTTTATCTGCGTGTATGTTGTACTGTTATAGAAAAATTCAGAGATCGGAATCATGTTTTAGGCTCCAATTATGGTGGTTATTTCTACGGGGAAAGAATATTTTGAGGATTGACGTAAACATTTGTGTGTGTGTGTGTGTGTGTGTGTGTGTGTGTGTGTGTGTGTATACGTGTTTTTCACAGAAATATTAGACATTATAATAACATAGATATCGACATAGATGTCAACCCTGACGCCCCGCTTTTCGCTTGCTGTGTTACGAGATAAGTAATTTAGCTAGTAATTAATCGTTTTTGCTATTATATAGTATTTACGTGCATTAGTGCCATATAGACGTGATAAATTGAAGGTTTCAGATTTCATTTGGGTCTGAATAAGATAAGCGAAGTTCCTGTTTAGGACAGTTCCACGTGTTCGCAAACGTTTGTTTACATTCTTAACTGACGTTAAATGCGCGAGATTATCAATTAAATCAGTGCACAATACTCAGTATTTGCGTTTATTAGTGTGATTTAGACTCGATACATTGAAGGTAGAAGTTTTTATAAGTTTTATTAGGTCATTTTACTCGTGCACGAAAACGTTTGTTTACATTATAAACACAAGAGTTAATCAGTTTAAGTTACTGTAAAATACTCATTATTCGCGTTTATTAGTGTCATTTAGATTCAGTACATTGAAGGTAGCAGTTTTTATACATTTTATTAGGATTAGTGATACTGACAATGAATTCTATCCTCACTTGTATACGTTTGACTAGCGCAACCTGCGATCGTTAACCGTTAAGCAAACGTAAATTACGTGGTAAATTAGTATTACACTACAATATCTCAGTAAATCAGTGTTACAATACAATTTCTGAGCCCTTTTACATGCGGTTTAGTTAGCAGAAAACTAAAACTCACCTCGCCGTCTGCTTAAATTCCTTAGCTTTTGTGGGCTTTAGTGTACTGTAAGCCCATCAGTTCCTAAAAAATAGAGTTCGTATTTGTGCTTTACATTCTGAACTCTGATTGTTAGCTAAAGGTTTTGTTTTGTATATGCATCTGTCAGTGCACAATACCCAGTATTCACGTTTATTGTCATTTAGACTTGGTACATTTAAGGTATCAGTTTTTATAGATTAATTAGGTCATTTTCGCGTGCACGTAAAAGCTTGTTTACATTATAAATACGAGGATAATCAGTCGGTGTAACTTACCGTAGGTTACTGTTTAATTCGTTAATAATATTCACTAGATAGCCCAGAGCAGTTTACTGTAGGTCACTGTCTTATTCTTTAGTATTCACTAGATAGCCCCTAGCAGGAAAATAAGCACCAGATCTAACTTCTACCATACATTTTTAATGTTTTTCATTATTGAATGTCCTTTCTGCCAACTACAGTGTAGCTGTAGTTATTAGCTTGATGCATAGGGACTGTGTCTGTTGTTTGCGGATGCAGGAGGAGCTGGCCACAGTCCAAACGCTGCTGGAAGCTTTGGTGGCCACAGTCAACAAGCTCCAGACTGCACGTCTTGAGGTGTGGTGGGAATGGGGTGCCTGGAGCAGCCTCTGCTACACTAGATGTGAAGGGGGGGGGGGGGGGGGATGTCACAGCTCTCTGCCACTGAGCCGATCTCAGGTGAGGTGCGACTGAGCCGGCCTGCCCACTCTCACCTCAGTGTGGGTGGCGGACTGTGTCGAGGTCTCGAACCTCAAGGTGAAGGTTGCATGGGGGATGCAGGCTCCTGCCAAATCCCATGCACTCTGCTAATAGATAAAGTGTGCTCTCTGATGCTGGAGGGGGGGGGGGGGCTGAGCCAGACCAGGATAGTGGCCGCTCCTTCAGCAAGGTGCGGACAGGCACGTGGGGTTAGGCGTTTGTTAGTTATTGGGAGCTCCAATGTTAGGCGGGACGTGGAGTCCCTCAGGAACATATCGTCTAGGGCGGGGAAGAAGTCCAACATCCACTTGGTGTGCTTGCCGGGGGGCCTTGTCTGGGATGTGGAAGACGCTCTTCCGGTGGCTATCGAGCTTGCGGGGTGCAGTCAGCTGCAGATTGTTGCAAATATCGGCACCAACGATGCCTGTTCTTGGGGTTTCGAGGAAATCTTTGGGTCCTTTCGACGGCTCCCTAAACTGGCGATGGGGGCCGCCATCTCTCTGCAGCATCGCACCCAGGGTGGACCGGGGTCCTATGGTTTGGAATCGAGTGGAGAATCTAAACCAGAGGCTGTGACGAAAATGGTTGCAGATTCCTCAACCTACGCTATGGGGTGGAAGGTTTTAGGACGCCCCTCGATAGATCAGGGGTGCACTACACACAGGAAGCAGCTACATGGGTAGCACAGTACTTGTGACCTGCACATGGTTTTTTTAGATTAGTTTCATCCCAGCGGGAATCAAACCGTCGGCGTGAAAAATTACCAGTTCGTGACACTGATGTGGGTGTGCCAACTGTAAAAATTGTTGGTTCGCCTAAACAGGTCATTCCAAAGGATTTAAATATGCTAAATTTCATGTTAGTAAATTGTCGAAGCATCTGTAGCAAGATCTCCGAGTTACTCTCCGAAATCAACAGTAGCAATGCCAATATTGTATTAGGTACCGATAGCTGATTGATACCAGGCATAAATAGCAGTGAAAATTTGAACTCGGTTTGGACAATGTTTAGGAAGGAAAGGACCGATGCTATGGAAGTGGTTTGTTCATTGCAGTTGAAAGTTGTTTAAACGCAGTTGACATCGATACTAGGTCGGACTGCGAAATAATCTGGATAAATGTTGATTCATCGGGTTTCTGCCGGTTATTGGCGTCTTTCCTGCACGATATTTCAACTGCGTGACTCGCAGTCTTCTTCATGTGCAGTATAAGACAGCACCTGAAGAAGACTGCGAGTCAAGCAGCTGAAATATCGTGCAGGAAAAACACGAATAACCGGCAGAAACCTGATTAATCAACATGGCAACTCCTCGTCTGGAAAGTCTGAATAATTACAGTCTGGATAAAGCTGTCAATCAGACAAGGATTGACTATTGTATTACGATGTTTTTATAGACCACCAGCATCCGCAACAATCGTCGCAGAAGGTTTCAGGGAAAATCTTGAGTAAATAGGGAATAAATATCCAAATTATAAATTAGTTACAGGTGGAGACTCAAATATGGCATCCATTGACTGGAAAAATTACACTTTCATCACAGGGGGCAGAAGCAAAAACTCGTGTGATGTTATTCTAGGAGGGCCGTCAACATACAACCATGAGCAATTGGTTAGTAAACCAACTAGAGATGGGAACATATTAGATATCTTAGGACAAACATACCTGATCTTTTTGAGGACGTTAATCTAGAAGAAGGTATTAGCGACTATAAAGTCGTTGTGGCTTCTATGTCAGTGGAAGTTGCCAAACAACTAAAGAAACAGCGTAGAGTTTTCTTGTTTGGAAAAGCAAATAAAACTATCATTAACGAATATCTTCATAGTCAGCTCCAAGCATTCATCGCGGGACACAAAGATATTGAGCATCTTTGGTCGGAATTTAAAGGTATTGTCCACCATGTGCTAGAGAGGTATGTGCCTAGCAATAATATAGGGGAGGGAAAGGATCCACCTTGGCACAACAAACATATTAGGAAGTTGCTGAGAAAGCAGAGCATTTTGCACAGTCGTTTTAAACGTAGTCACTGCCCCGCTGACAAACAGAAATGAAGCGAAATGAAAGCAGCTGTCAGAAAGTCAATGAGAGATTCTTTTATCGAATTTGAAAGCAATATTTTTTTATCTGCAGATAAAAAATTTTGGTCGTACGTAAAATCAATGAACGCTACAAACAATTCAGTACCTTATCTTGCTGACAGTACGGGTAATGTAACGGATGATGATAAACAGAAGACCGAAATTCTAAACCTAGCTCTGAAAAACTCGTTTAGAGTAGAGGACTGCAGCACCATTCCCCCTTTCAATTATCGAACAAACGCAAGGATGGCTGACATAGTGTTTAGTGTATCTGATCCTTAGTCGCTAGGAAGGCATCTGACCCAGACGGTATCACGGTAAGATTTTATCTTCGTACATCCCAATTTAAACTGGATAAAGGTGGAACACAGCTAGTATAATGTTTATTAAAAATGAAATTCCTCCAACTGTACTTAAGATTTTTTATTTACTTCACTACTAGTTTCGACGTTGCGTCAACGCCATCTTCAGGCCCGTACACTTTGATGAAATCTGTTGTGTGTGGCTCAGTGCAGAAGTCCGCGGTGAGATCAACACGTGCTCCACATGGATCCAAATTCTTTCACATATCACTGGAACAGGGGAAAGTTCCACGGGCCTGGAAGAAGGCTCAGGTCATAGCAATCTACAAAAAGGGTAAAAAATCCGATGCGGATAATTACCGGGCAATTTCACTGACATAGATTTGTTGTAGAATCATGGAACATATTTTGTGTTCAGACATAATGACCTTTCTAGACTCTGAGAAGCTCATCTGCAGAAACCAGCACTGTTTTAGGAAACAGCGGTCATGCGAGACACAGCTGTCCCTCTTTGTGCATGATATACAACAGGCTCTAGATACCGGATCCCACGTTGATGCCACATTTCTCGACTTTCTAAAGGCGTTCGGCTCAGTTCCGCACTGTCGCTTGCTCCAAAGGTGCGCGCTTGTGGCCTATCCGATGACATATGCGGTTGGATAGATAGTATTCTAACAGACAGGGAGCAGTATGTCGTCCTGATTGGGGTGACTTCAACAGAAAGAAGCGTAACTTCAGGTGTGCCCCAGGGCAGTGTAATAGGTCCGCTGCTTTTTACGATCTACATAAACGATCTGGTTGATAGTATTGACAGCGGCATTAGACTGTTTGCCAATGATGTTGTAGTCTACAGGAAAGTAGTGTCACACGAAAGTTGTGAACAAATCAATGAGGATTTGCAGAAAATAAATGCGTGGTGTAATGACCGGCAGCTATCTCTCAATATTAGTAAGTGTAAGCTACTGCATATAACAAGGCGAAAATCCCCATTAATGTATGAGTACAAAATTGCCCAGTCTTTGGAAGCGGTAAGACCCGTCAAGTATCTGGGTGTGACTATTCGAAATGATCTCAAATGGAATGATCAGATTACACAAGTAACAGGCAAGACGAACTCTAGACTGCGGTTTATTGGTAGAATCCTGAAGCGACGCAGTCCTTCAACAGAGGAAATAGCTTACAATATGTTAGTTCATCCAGTCTTAGAGTATTGTTCGTCTGCATGGCACCCTTACCAGTTGGGTCTGATTCAAGAGATTGAGAAGGTCCAAAGAAGAGCGAGAAGATTCGTGACTGGTACATTTAGCCATCGCGAGAGCGTTACAAATCTCATAGAAAGTTGGGACACACTTGTAGATTGACGGCGCGCTAAGCGGAAGGGGCTGCTGACTAAATTCCGAAATCCCATCTTCGCCGAAGATGTAGAGCATATATTATTACCACCAACTTTCAAATCGCGCAATGATCACCATTCAAAGATAAAGAACATTAGAGCTCGTACTGAGGCGTTCAGACAGTCGTTTTCCCTCGCGCGATCAGCGAGTGGAACAGACGGTGTAAAATATGACTTTGACGCGAATTGTGCCCTCCGCCACACACCACTTGGTGGCTAGCGGAGTATATATGCAGATATGCACATGTAGACATTTTGTATGTCAATGCTTACATGCTTCTGCATACATTTTAGATATGGAAGTAATAATGTGGCACTTGACAAGTATAATGTGTTTTGTAGAACAGTACAACAGACAAATTGGATTACTGTCACTATGAAACGTTGTGATTTTTTTGTGTTGTTAGAGCAACTAAAACTCTATAAACAAACGGATGATCCTCTATGATGAAAAAGACTGCAGCAAACATAGAAATTTTGCAATGAGTTTCAAGTAAAAAGAATGAAGTAAACAAGAGGTAATGGCATTGTTTCGTTGAAATTACTTTGGAAAAGTAAATAACCAAAACGTGTTTTGCATGCGGACAATCCCATATTCGCAGAAAAGCTGGAAAGACTACTATAAAACTGTGAACAGATGGGCGCAACAAACCACATACAGCGAATTAAGAGGTTTTGGAAAGAGGAGAAGAGAAGGAACCTCTCAGACCAAAAACTGTTCAAATGTGTGTGAAATCTTATGGGACTTAACTGCTAAGGTCATCAGTCCCTAAGCTTACACACTACTCAAACTAAATTATGCTAAGGACAAACACACACACACCCATGCCCCAGAGAGGACTCGAACCTCCGCCGGGACTAGCCGCACAGTCCATGACTGCAGCGCCTGAGACCGCTCGGCTAATCCCGCACCCTCTCAGACCAAGCTGATAAGTTGAAATACGGCATTTAATTAGGCATAACAAGTAAGGAAAGAAACAAAAAGAAGAGTGCATTTTATATAGTATAAATTAGGTATCTGTGGCGCATTGAAGGAGGGGGCGACAGTATGCTATAACTGTGTATTTGAGGGAAGGGGAGGAGGGAAAGAGGAGGAGGCAGTCTCAGACTGTGTACTCTCCCAGTGCTGAATCCAGGATGTGAGCTTCACCTCAACAGCCGCTACGATACTGCACCTCAACCGCTTGTACCCTGTTATTGGGCTGCAGTGCTTGCACTACTCTCCTACCATGTTGTTGTTGTTGTGGTCTTCAGTCCTGAGACTGGTTTGATGCAGCTCTCCATGCTACTCTATCCTGTGCAAACTTCTTCATCTCCCAGTACCTACTGCAGCCTACATCCTTCTGAATCTGCTTAGTGTATTCATCTCTTGGTCTCCCTCTACGATTTTTACCCCCCACGCTGCCCTCCAATACTAAACTGGTGATCCCTTGATGCCTCAGAACATGTCCTACCAACCGATCACTTCTTCTACTTAAGTTGTGCCACAAACCTCTCTTCTCCCCAATCCTATTCAATACCTCCTCATTAGTTATATGATCTACCCACCTAATCTTCAGCATTCTTCTGTAGCACCACATTTCGAAAGCTTCTATTCTCTTCTTGTCCAAACTAGTTATCATCCATGTTTCACTTCCATACACGGCTACGCTCCATACAAATACTTTCAGAAACGAATTCCTGACACTTAAATCAATACTCGATGTTAACAAATTTCTCTTCTTCGGAAACGCTT
The DNA here is from genome assembly GCF_021461395.2 of Schistocerca americana. Classification (NCBI taxonomy): domain Eukaryota; kingdom Metazoa; phylum Arthropoda; class Insecta; order Orthoptera; family Acrididae; genus Schistocerca; species Schistocerca americana. The sequence goes on along the minus strand of NC_060126.1, from coordinate 54,776,682 downwards.
TCCTTGCCATTGCCAGTCTACATTTTATATCCTCTCTACTTCGACCATCATCAGTTATTTTGCTCCCCAAATAGCAAAACTCCTTTACTACTTTAAGTGTCTCATTTCCTAATCTAATTCCCTCAGCATCACCCGACTTAATTCGACTACATTCCATTGTCCTCGTTTTGCTTTTGTTGATGTTCATCTTATACCCTCCTTTCATGACACTGTCCATTCCGTTCAACTGCTCTTCCAAGTCCTTTGCTGTCTCTGACAGAATTACAATGTCATCGGCGAACCTCAAAGTTTTTATTTCTTCTCCATGGATTATAATACCTACTCCGAAATTTTCTTTTGTTTCCTTCACTGCTTGCTCAATATACAGATTGAATAACATCAGGGACAGGCTACAACCTTGTCTCACTCCCTTCCCAACCACTGCTTTCCTTTCATGCCCCTCGACTCTTATAACTGCCATCTGGTTTCTCTACAAATTGTAAATTGCCTTTCGCTCCCTGTATTTTATCCCTGCCACCTTCAGAATTTGAAAGAGAGTATTCCAGTCAACATTGTCAAAAGCTTTCTCTAAGTCTACAAATGCTAGAAACATACCTTTGCCTTTCCTTAATCTTTCTTGTAAGATAAGTCATAGGGTCAGTATTGCCTCACGTGTTCCAATATTTCTACGGAATCCAAACTGATCTTCCCCAAGGTCAGCTTCTACCAGTTTTTCCATTCGTCTGTAGAGAATACGCGTTAGTATTTCCATCAGTGACTTATTAAACTGACTGTTCGGTAATTTTCATATCTGTCAGCACTTGCTTTCTTTGGGATCGGAATTATTATATTCTTGAAGTCTGAGGGTATTTCGCCTGTCTCATACATCTTGCTCACCAGATGGTAGAGTTTTGTCGGGACTGGCTCTCCCAAGGCCGTCAGTAGTCCTAATGGAATGTTGTCTACTCCCGGGGCCTTGTTTCGACTCAGGTCTTTCAGTGCTCTGTCAAACTCATCACGCCGTATCGTATCTCCCATTTCATCTTCATCTACATCCTCTTCCATTTCCATAATATTGTCCTCAAGTACATTGCCCTTGTATAGGCCCTCCTACCAATGGAGGATAAACTATAGTCACCGCAGTCGATAGAACAGTGGATTCGTAATCGGACATCACATCCACGTGGAGCCGCCCTCACTTAGGTTCTCTGTCATTCCAAGCGACTAGAGGCGAGTACCTGGCTGGGTCTTTGCTCAAAATTCAGGCTTCTATTCGAATCCTCCTCCTTCTTCCTTCCATCAACAATCTCTAAAGATCTTGGCAACAATTCTACACTTCCTCCTTCGTTTAATATTTTTCTATAATCCGCAGTGAGAAGACTCTTCAACTGAAATTGAATATGAAGCTAGTGTGCTGCGTTGGCCGTAAACTTCAAAATGCAACATTAAATATATCAAAAATTCGACGACTGGATGCTTAAAAACATTATTACTACCATCAAAGATGAAGATTACATTATGCAGAAGAACAGAGTATCTTCGATACGCAATAACGGGAACTATTACGGACAAATACAGCCACATATTCCCTCCAAGCCCTGGTTTCACATAATTAATACAAATAAAAGATTTATAAGGTCCATTATTCACACGCAATCGAATCATTGATCATTCCCCAGCCGTCTTCACTGAATACCATTTGGGGGAATACTCATTGTGAATGTGACGGAGTAACGGTATGAGATACGAATAAGATTATTTTTCGAATGTAAACCAGAAGACTGTTTCCAGACAATGGTTAATCACATATCATCACCCGCCTGGATAGTCGCACGTTGTAGCACCCTGCTTTCATGATTGGGACAAGGCACGGTGTGCCAGTCAGTGTGGATGTGGTCTTTAGGGCGTTTCCCACATCCCACGAGGTGAATGATGGGCTGGTACCCAGGTCTCGCCTCAGATACACGATTCGCAAATGTTTAGGAAGACTTTCACATGGGTAAAACTGCACACACTATCCACTTGGTCGGTAACGAGGTAGCGAGAGGATGGGATCTTGTCACCCCCTTAAATGATCTGTGCCAGCTCTAACAGTAGCCACGGCAAACCTGCAGAGATGTGGGCGAAAGGCACAAGAAAAAAAAAGAGATGTTAACCAGATACCAGCAGACATTACTAACCAACATAGTAGGCCTTGTTCATCAAAAGAATACATAATTTATAATGATTATGAAATTTTTGGTGAATGTAACTTTTGTACACTACTGGCCATTAAAATTGCTACACCACGAAAATGACGTGCTACAGACGCGAAATTTAAGCGACAGGAAGATGCTGTGATATGCAAATGGCTACCTTTTCAGAGCATTCACACAAGGTTGGCGCCGGTAGCGACACCTACAACGTGCTGATATGAGGAAAGTTTCCAACCGGTTTCTCATACACAAACAGCACTTGACCGGCGTTGCCTGGTGAAACGTTGTTGTGATGTCTCGTGTAAGGAGGTTAAATGCGCGCCATCACGTTTCCGACTTTGATAAAGGTCGGATTGAAGCCTGTCGTGATTGCGGTTTATCGTATCGCGACATTGCTGTTCGCGTTGGTCGAGATCCAATGTCTGTCAGCAGCTTATGGAATTGGTGGGTTCAGGAGGGTAATACGGAACGCCGTGCTGGATCCCGACGGCCTCGTATCACTAGCAGTCGAGATGACAGGCATCTTATTCGCATGGCTGTAACGGTTCGTGCAGCCACGTCTCGATTCCTGAGTCAACACATGGAGACGTTTGCATGACAACCATCTGCACGAACAGTTCGACGACGTTTGCAGCAGTACGGGGTATCAGCTCGGATACTATGGCTACGGTTACCCTTGACGCCGCATCACAGACAGGAGCGCCTGCGATGGTGTGCTCAACGACGAACCTGCGTGTGCGAACGGTAAAACTTCATTTTTTCGGATGAATCCAGGTTCTGTTTAGCGCGTCATGATGGTCGCATCAGTGTTTGGCGACATCGTGGTGAACATACATTGGAAGCGTGTATTCGTCATCGCTATACTGGCGTATCACCCATCGTGATGGTATGGGGTGCCATTGGTTACACGTCTCCGTCACATCTTGTTCGCATTGACGGCACTTTGAACAGTGGACGTTACATTTCTGATGTGTTACGACCCGTGGCTCTACACTTCAATCGATCCCTGCGAAACCCTACATTTCAGCAGGAGAATGCACGACCGCATGTTGCAGGTCCTGTACGAGCCTTTCTGGATACAGAAAATGTTAGACTGCTGCCCTGGCCAGCACATTCTCCAGATCTCTCACCAATTGAAAACGTCTGGTCAATGGTGGCCGAGCAACTGGCTCGTCACAATACGCCAGTCACTACTCTTGATGAACTGTGGTATCGTGTTGAAGCTGCATGGGCAGGTGTTCCTGTACACGCCATCCAAGCTCTGTTTGACTCAAATGCCCAGGCGTATCAAGACCGTTATTACGGCCAGAGGTGGTTGTTCTGGGTACTGATTACTCAGGATCTATGCACCCAAATTGCGTGAAAATGTAATCACTAGTCAGTTCTAGTATAATACATTTGTCCAATGAATATCCGTTTATCATCTGCATTTCTTCTTGGTCTACCGGTGTACCAATTTTAATGGCCGGTAGTGTAGATAAAATCATAGAAAATATTTTAAACACTAAAAAAGAAAAATAGCATTTTAAACACTAACAATGAAAATTATCCCAGAACTGGGGCAATTAGCAGTTCACTATCAACACTAACTTGATATTTGTTACAGGCAGCCGAATCCGTATGTTTGCAACATAACTAACGGTCAACAGAACTACGTCACCTGGGGAGGCGTCATGAAGACTCTGCTGAGGATAAATGCAACGGAGGTTACTCTACGACCAGTTCTGTGGTATTGTGCGCCAATTGTGACGACTTCAGTTGTGTGGTACACAATCTGCCACTTCTTCCTCGAAGTCTTGCCTGCACATATTCTCGACTTCTTCATCCGTCTTTGTGGAAGGAAACCATTGTACGTATAAACACATACGCTCAAGTACTCATCATAATAGTGATTTAGTGTCATACTGTGGCAGTACACTTTAGATAGACTGTCATCAAATGGAACAAAATGGTTCAAATGGCTCTGAGCACTATGGGACTTAACATCTGAGGTCATCAGTCCCCTAGAACTTAGAACTACTTAAACGTAACTAACATAAGGACATCACACACATCCATGCCTGAGGCAGGATTCGAACCTGCGACCGTAGCGGTCGCGCGGTTTTAGACTGAAGCCACAGCGGCCGGCTCAAATGGAACATCCTGGTATCATTATCGTGAGCTATGTATTTAACACGATTCTCGAGTGTTGGCACCAGTTTTAAAGTTTATGGAACTTATGAGCCTTTGGCTGTTTAATATGACAATACGTAAATTAAATCTTGGAAATGGCAAGCGCTTACAACATTATAGAAGGAAAAACGAAGAATCTTTATTAGGCTCATAAGGAATGAGATTCTGATGTGCCAAAACGTTATTGAGCCAGATCGCTGGTCGATCATCAGCGATCATCTTTGGTGCGTCCCCGAGAATGAGCGTCTTTGTGTTTTCGGCTGGGGCGCACGGGACGGCGAGAGGCAGTCGGTTTGGGGCGGCCGGTGAGACTGGCGAGTTGTGGCTCGGGCGTAAGCACATGTGTGATGCCTGTTACGCTGGGGCTGTTTGCTAATCGTGAAACTCCTGCGGCGGTTACTGGTTGCCTGGAAGGCATTTAATAAGGTTTTTTGGATATATGTTAGTGGGGGGGGGGGGGGGGTACTGATTCAATTTTGCTTTTCTCTTTCTTTGAACTACGGAGAATTGTTTAGTTTATCAGGTTATTGGCTTAACTCGTGTTTCACGCACTAAATCAGCTGATATTAAAATTGTTTTTTTTTTATTCCTGTTTAACGTCAGACAGATTCAAATGTAGCTTCATTTATCTTATTTGAAATAAATGTGCTGGATTGACCTTAATGAATTATGTGCAATCGAAGTAAGGGACCCAGTCCTTCGTTAGTGCTTAGTGGCGTGTGGCGTGTGGTTCGGGTTGTGAGCCCCGTCCCCGGACCAGTTATTACCTCTTGCTTAACTTCATCCACATGTAGAAAGCAATACAGCAGATATTCTGCGTGGCATGAATTCGAAAAGAATCTTGGTAGGTTTCCATTCGTAAGTGGCATTTGGATGTCAAGGCACAAGTGACGAAAGTCCGGTCAGCTACGGGCCAGTGGTTAGAGAGCATCGAACTGGCACCCACACCATCCCAGACATTTTTCATCGCCTTCAGGTCAGGTGAATTTGGTAGTAAGAACACCAGCATTTTACTATCCTGTCCCTCTAACCATTGTACCACTATTCTAGCCTCATAACAGGACAATGACCCTGCTGATAGATGCCATGACCATCGTGGAAGACATACAGCATACAGTAATGTTCGCGTGAGCCATGGTTGTCATTGTGCCTGTGGTTAGTACCACAGGTGCCATGGAATGTCCACCATAGCATAATACTGCACCCATAATCCCACATCCGTGGTGTGGTGGCAGTTTCCAACAGCTGTTAGCTTGGATACTGGCGTATCTGAACACTACTACCACAAACAACAAACGTGATACATCTGATTGGGTGACATGTTTTCATTTCATTGGTGTACGATCCAGTGTCAATGATCCTCCCCCCCTCCCCCTCCCCCGCGTCGTAACTGACAATGTCGTTTGGTCAACGCTAAGGTCGCCTGCTGTGGATCCTCACGTTCACCAATGTGCACTGAACAGTTTGGTCCGAAGCACTTGCGCCCGTCTGTACCAGCACTGTAGTCAGATACGCCACATATGGTCACGTAACCTGCTTTACAGAGTGGGCAAGCATCAGATGTCCACTTTCTGCTGTGAGGCGTTGACGACCACATCCTGTCGCCTACTTCTGGTTTCTCCATTTCTCAACCATTTTCCTCAGATGATCGCGACTATAGCTCAGAATAAGTCACCCAGCTTCCCCTTTTCTCAGAGGCTCGTTTACAGGTACCTGCCTGAAACAACCTGACCATTGTCAGTGGATTTCCCCGTTTCCGATGATTCGCCATTCTCCTCTGCTCTGCTCATACTGCGCAGCGCCATCAGTCGGCATTGTGTCTGGCGGTAGTTAATGATAACATATATTTTGTATGTACAATGCAAGAAGATATGTAGCACAAGAATGTAACCGTTTCATATTCTAACACTCGTGTTCTACAGTACCTATTGATCAAGTCAGTAATCCTCCCTGTTCTCCTTACAGATAGTATTGCGAGAGTATTCAGAAATATTTTCGATTAGAGCTATAGAATTATCCAATATTTATTTCATAAGAATTCTGAGTATTACGGAAATTTTCATTGTACCAGTAGATTAAAATTTTGTACTGTAAGTTGTCACATTATCCCTCTCGTTGAGCTAGATAGAGAATAAAATAAGACCACACCCCTTTATTTTGAGATTCTCATCATAGTGGCGTTGTGATTTTCTCACTTGTCATTTCATTAATTGAACGCAAGCTAGGAACTGTAGCCAGCAGAGAAGGCGAATGTGGACATCTTGACAACATTAGAATACACAAGGTAAGAAAACGTCCATTCCACCGATATAGGGAAGAAGAAAATTGCTAGACATATTGACTACAAATTCCTCAGAGTAACCCTCCACACGCAACAGTTTGCAAACGACGATTCAGACACACTAAGGAGAAATGGCAGGGCCATTCCGTCTCTCACCATAATTAGTTAACTATTTAGGAAGTGTTGGATACTGCTACAACCAATTTCTTCACTCCTTTTCCACCTTCATATTGCATATCGACTTATTGATGAAAGGTAGCCAGCCGTCTACATTTTGCCATCAGACAGTACGTTACGTTTTTGAATTCTCACAACACTTGCTCACCCCCTGCATTGCTGCTCTTCCGTCTTCAATCTCCTTATTAACTTATCGATAACACGTAGGCAGTCAGTTAGAGTTTTTAATAATTGAAGATACAAAAGACACACTTGTTATCTCTCACTTGCACTGACTCGACACTTTTAATGCTGCTCCTCCTTCTTCTACCTCCATGTTGGTTCACCGAATGAAGTGGGACAGAGATTTGCAGAATGGACCAGAATTTTGGAGAATAATTGCTCAAATAAATGTCTGGCCATCCAGGTAAAGGAATTCTGTGGTTTAACTAAATAGCTGCAGGCAAATTCAAGTATGAAAAGGGCGCAGTCAGTATTCTTCCCTATCCTTTTGTAATCCAAACTTGCTCTCCGACACCATTGTCTTCACTGTCGACAGGACCTTAAACTCTAACTCTCAAAACTGCCTAATTGATAATAAGTAGATAATCGTCTGCAACTCGCAATAATACAATAAGGTACACTTCCCATTTCTTAGTTACACTCACTCCCCCTTTCGTCACTATTCTACTATCTTGAATCTCTAAATTGACATATTAATAACAGGTAGGCGTTCTCCATCACCCAATAAGCTACGTTTCTGATCCCTCACCTGCGCTCCCTCATCCTTCATCAGTCTCCATATTGACTTACCCAGCGTGGTGGTGCAGAGTTGAATTTGGGTTTGCGAGAATGGTGATTCAAATACCCCTGCAGCCTTACCAAATTAGGTATTCCTTGGCTTCTGTAGATCACTCCAGGCAAATGCAAAGATAGTGCCTTGGAAAGGATTATGGCGTTATCACTTCTCCTTCCGTAATATTAATTTTTACATTGCCTCCAACCAGCTCGCCTCTGAAAGGACGTTAAGTTCCAATTACCAGTGCTGACTTATCGATAGTAGGCTGCCAAATACTGATATCCAGGAAAATGCCAGTATGGGATCTTTGAAAAAGCTATCGCCAATTTCCTTGCCCAATGTTTCATAATCCAGGGTTGAGCCACTTCTCTAATGATCTGTCATTACAATTTCAATATCGAATGTTTCATAACAGACTGCCAGTCGTCTATATTTCTTTATAATACACCTAAGAGAAAAAAAAAAACGACGAACCACGAATGAATAATCTGAACGGGACGGAAACAGGTAGATGTGATGTACACTTGACAGGAAAAAAAGTGTGTCACTGCCGAATACAACCAACATAACGTAGCTGTATTTCACGTCCTCTAAACACCAAAACCCCGTGGGGTACAGTCGTTTGACTACACACACTGGGTACCGCAAGAGACTACTAGAGACCAAAGATCTTTATCGCAGTCAGTCTAAGCGTCAACTAAAATCGTCATACAAAACATATTACAAAACACGTTCTTAGCGATGAGACACCCCATAACACTCATAATAAACTAACCTTAATTACAACAAGTGATATTCCAAAAGCTCTGAGAAAACGGATTATTTTACATATATCGTACAGTAATCCTTAGTCAAAATTAAATACTTGAGACGATATATGGAGTTACAAAGCTGTACGGCAATTGGAAAAAAAAATTTCGCTCTCAAAAAGGTTTTCCATCCCCGTGCTGAACGTCGCTCAACTTCGAGTTGCTCTGGAAACTTGATATTGGACGAACCAGTAAAAAACCGCGAATAACGGCAACAAGCACTCTAAAAAAATGTTCCAATGTGTGTGAAATCTTATGGGACTTAACTGCTAAGGTCATCAGTCCCTAAGTTTACACACTACTTAACCTAAATTATCCTAAGGACAAACACACACACCCATGCCCGAGGGAGGACTCGAACCTCCGCTGGGACCAGCCGCACAGTCCATGACCGCAGCGCGTTAGACCGCTCGGCAAATCTCACGCGGCCAAGCACTCTACAGAAATCTCAACATTAACAGCGAATCACCAGTAATATCATTGTTCTCGTCAACAGCTAAGTGTACACAAATTTGAACTTTAAATGACATGACCAACGTCGTCGTTCTGGACCTGGATTCAAACTCAGCACCTATAGCCATTGCTAACTAAGCTAAGCTTTCTTTGTGCCTTATTGAGACCCGATAACTAAGCATAAGGAGACGTGAAGTATAGACGTTTGCATCAGTATCAGTTATCAATTCAGATCCTGAAAATAAATGACGAAAATATTTGTACTGCACTGGGAATCCTGTCATAACAGTTACCTTCCTGGGAACTACCCCCAGCGACGTTTAATATGGTATCATTCACAAGGAATTGGTATACTCATGTTTAAAATTGAAAATCCATCATGTAAAGCTTGTAACAGGGATGCGAACACAACACCTAATAGGATTGTTAACGAAGTACGTAAAATCAGATGTTAAATATCAAATGTTTTCACCAATAGTGAGATTTTGGAACCTTAAATGACGATAGAATTGATTTTGCCTGACTGGGATTCGAACCCAGCATCTAGCGCCGTCGTTTTCTAGCCAGGAACAGACGATAAATAGCTATTGTTGGTTCACCAGTAGCCAGATGTGCGCATGTTTAGCTAGACATCAGGCGACGAAAAGTTCTGTGCTGAATGGAATTCAAACCCTGCACACGTGGTCATGAAGACTCTTTAACTATCAAATTTTTTTCCAGTAATAGCTAGGAGTGGCATGTTTGTACTTTCAATGATGTGATGGAAAATACTCTTCTGGTTAGAAGTTGAATCCACAACATATCGTCGTTGGTGATCACAACGAACACAACGTCAAACCCAAATCAGTTTTCGCCAGTAGGACGGAGAGGAATGTTTGAATTTGAAAAGATGTAAGGAAACGTTTGATCTTGTAATGATGTGATAAAAAGCTCATCATGTGGCTGTGAGGTGAAACGAACACGTTACAGCTGACAACGCACGAAGAGACGTTGAAAATGCAACTAGTTTTCACTAGTAGTTCGGAGTGCTTGAAATGAAATAATGAAAATTTTGTGCTGATCAGGATTCTAAACCAGACAGGTGCCTTTCGAGGAGGCCTAGAAGAGTTTGCAATCTTGGGGAAAGTGAAATCGAATTCGAATCCCAGTCCAGCACCACAATTTCCAACGTCTCAGTTTTAAATAAAGTAAGAGCCTTGTGTGCTTACATGGCCATTTCCTCATTAAATGAAATACGTTTTCTAGTTTACGACTTGCTGGTGACCGAGTCTCTGCCTTCCGGGGTTTCTCCATCTGTCACAGCTCAAACGAATGCCGCTCTGCCCCAGTCGGCAGCAAAGGGATGTTATCTTTACTGCGGATATAGAACTACGGAGCTTACTGACGTTCTGCACTTCGCGTTACTAGGGGTGAAGAAACTTGTGTGTGTTAAAAATCTACGCCTGACGTGAGATGTGAACCTACACGTTTTACACATCAATACAAGATTAATCCACCAGACCACACAACCGCCTGCCAAACACATAATTATGAATTGCAGAGTATTCATTTGGATGTTGATGCAGATATCAAGGGAAGGGTAACAGGAAGGAGGGGGGGATCTGGGAATGGATTTCAAAAAAAGGTTCAAATGGCTCTGAGCACTATGGGACTTAACGTCTGAGGTCATCAGTCCCCTAGAGCTTAGAACTACTTAAACCTAACTAACCTAAGGACATCACAACCATCCAGGCCCGAGGCAGGATTCGAACCTGCGGCCGTAGCGGTCGCGCGGTCCAACACTGTAGCGCCTAGAACAGCTCGGCCAGTCCGGCTGGCTGATAGAAGTGCAGAAGTGCAAAATATAAGCGTGAAATGCTTGCAAAGTATTGCTTACTTAGAAGTGGGCCACAGATCGTTTTATCTTAGGACTGAGAGATAAGGAGGGACTGTTTTCAGAAGGAAGAATGGGTTATAGGGAAGGGGAGATCAAAGAATACGGTTTCATAAGTGTTAAGAGGAATGATACAGAGTAAAGACAGCAGCAATTAAAAGAGAAAATGTAGCGTCAATGGAAACCGCTAGATTTGTTTATAAAGTTTTGGGGGAATGGAATAGAAGGGCACTTGCGGCGATGGTGTCAGAGAGAGAGTGTGAGAGAGAGAATAGAGGAGATATTAACAACGAGTAAACATAATATTAAATCGTTTGTGTATTGTGTGGAGGACGGAGGGTGTATTCATGGATGGAGGGGAAGAGAGAGGTGTCTGAAATAACCAAAACTACTGTGACAGAGTCCATCTACACTGATTAGTTTGTAAGTTTCTAGACAGGGTATAAATGAAATCAAAATAGAATATTTAACAAACTGTATATTCAAAAGAAACCCACTTGTATTAAAAGGGCAACTGAAAGGAAAACTAACCCATATTGTATCTTTTCTGTTGTCACGCGGTCTTCCACTAGCTCCCAATGAGGAAAATTGACGAAAAAGAAGACATAACAAAACATGTTAAGGACTCTATCATGCGTCTTGGTATAGAATGTGTAAGCCGTCGGACGTAACAGCCTGAAGAAGCAACTTCCTTCCAGGCTTCCAGGACGCAGTCCCAAAGAGCGTCCGCAGTAGTTGGTTGGTTTCGTGGCCAGTTCTCTATTAATGTTCTGGCGACCTCAGCCCACATGTTTTCCATGGGCCGTGGCGGCCAGTCCATGACGTTGATGCCAATCGTGGAGAGCCGCTACTGAACAAATGCAGACTTGTGACGTGGAGAATGGTCCTCTTGCAATTTCTCGTTGCAGTGGTATGTGGTACCCCATACCGTCTGCCAGCTTCTCTGATGTAACATTCTCCTTCTTCAATGAGGGTGACGGCTCTATCTCGAACAGACCTCTCCCAGTGAGCCATGTGATGTGAATATCTACCTGCCGCTCTTATACTGATGCCAGGAGAGGAGGTAAACATATTTACGTCAAACGGAGCGGCAGAGGCAGAGGCATGCGGCGCAGCCGTGCTGGCTCGTCCCGGGCTGTTGGCCTACCAACGCCACCGCCAGCTCGCTCACTTCTGTCTCGCCTCGACCACCCTGGCTGGCCCGTAGCTCGCGAGCCGCGGCTAGTACAGACCCGGACCGCAAGGCCACGATCACCCCTTGAAGGATCAAAAGTTACACCTAACCTACCCAAGTCTGTAGTATAACTTAGCTACAGCTATTATGCTATAACATCTGCAGGCACACCTACAGTTGACGATTCATTCAAATATTTGACGAAAAATACGTTCAAAAATACATTCCTTCTAAACATAGCTACCACAAAATATTTCACCTAGCTAGCAATGACGCAGGAAACTATTCTTCCTTGTAAGCGCTCTGCATTAGATGTAGCCTTAAGAAAACGTGTATTCAGCCACGACAACTAACAATGTAAAAGTAAAGCCGGCCGCGGTGGCCGTGGTTCTAGGCGCTTCAGTCCGGAACCGCGCTACTGCTACGGTCGCAGGTTTGAATCCTGCCTCGGGCATGGATGTGTGTGGTGTCCTTAGGTTAGTTAGGTTTAAGTAGTTCTAAGTTCTGGGGGACTGATGACCTTGGATGTTAAGTCCCATAGTGCTCAGAGCTATTTGAACCACTTTTTTGTAAAAGTAAACAGGTTTGGCGGCAGCTTCTCCAAATAATAGTATTTACGTAGTATATAATACATGTTATGAGCACTTATAACATGTACTCAGTGTCTCTGAAACAATAAGTGCTGCACGACGGAAATTACTTTCTGCTGAGGCACTTCATTTACATCTAAATGATACACGACTACTAGAGAACATTACTCTTTACGGCAGTCAATCCATTTGTAAATTAACACCACGATATCGCAGATATTAGGCAACACGTCACTAGGGATGCGAAAGGCCTTAAGATTTGCAACCAAACATACTACTCCTAGCTACTACTGAATAAGAATTTGATTATAAACATGTCTTCATAAACATGTGTGCGGCGTTCGACTCTCAGTCAGCATAGACGTTTTCGTCGCCTTACTTCTAATTAAACGTCGTACATCTCGCTAATGGTGAACCAACATTGGACATTTCTCATCTGTTCCTGGTTAGACAACGACGGCGGTAGGCGTCGGGTTCGAATTCCGGTCAGGCAATACAACTTCAGTCGTCATTTAAGGTTCCAACCTCACTACTGGTGAGAAACTGTGATATCTACATTCTGATTTTACGTACTTATTAAACAATCCGATTAGGTACTGGGTTCGCATCCTTGTTACCAGCATTACATGATGGCATTTCAGTTTTAAACATGTGCATCCTTTGTTCCTTGACAATGCAACAATATACAACGTCTTTCGAGATTAATTACCATAAAGGTAATTCCCATGTTAAGGTTCCTGGTTTCGTACAAACATTATCGTCATTTCCGTTCAAGTTGAGAATTGATAACTGATACTGGTGTAAACGTCAATATTTGACGTCTCTTTCTGCCTAGTAACTGTTGATTAATGTGAACAATGACATTACTTGTGATTCGCTGATAATGTTGAGATTTCCGTATTGTGCTTGCCGCCATTAATCGCGTTTTCTTTTAACTGCTTAGTATTACATAACGTTCATGAGAAACCACTCCCCGTTGAACGCTGAACGACGTTCAGAATGTGTTAGGTAAACCTTTTAGGTAGCAAAGAACTTGTTTCCAATTGCCATACAACGTTATAAATCCATATACTGTCTAAAATATTTAATTGTGCCTAAGGATTACTGAACGATTTATGTGACAGAATTAGTTGTCCCATAACTTCTGAAATGTCACTTATTGTAGTTAAGTTTAGTTTACAAACGTTAAGGACTGTCTGATCCCTTCTGTACTATCGTGGTGTTACTTTACATCTGTACGTACTGTCATAAAGACCGGTGTTCTCTAGTAGTCTCTAGCGGTACTCATTGTGTATCTTACAATGACTGTACTGTGGAGGGTTGCGACGATGTGCAACACAGATATGCTATGTCGGTTGCATACGTTCAGGTGCAGCCTACACGTTGCAATTCAGGCATGACCCACTTTTTTTGCTGTTGAGTGTACATACACAGACCAACAGATGATTACAGTTTCAGAAACTTTGGATGATATATGCAAGAAGAAGACCTTCATAAATTGAGCAAGTCAGTAACAGATTAGTCCACATCTGGCCCTTAGCATAGACTGACAGCATTGTTGGATGTTCTCCTCGGGGATATCGTCCCAAATCCTGTCCGATCGACGTGTTAGAACTTCAAACTCCCGAGCTAGTTGGTGAGCCCTGCCCATACGCTCCAAATATTGTCATTTAGGAAGGCATCAGGCGACCTTGCTGGCTAAGGTAAGTTTTGGCAAACACAAAGACAAGGAGTAGAAACTGTTGCCGTGAGCAGGCCAGCATTATCTTGCTGAATTATAAACCCAGGGTTGCCTACCATGAAGGAACACAAAACGGAGCACAGAATATCGCCGACGAAACGCTGTGCTGTAGGGGCAGTCACCCTGGACTACCATTCCTGGTTGTCGGGCCGTATGTCGATCAACAGTCGGGTCAGGTTGGTATACCACTGCTGTCTGGGACGTCTCCTGACAAGTCTTCGCCGGTCACTGGGGCTGAATCCGGAGCGAGACTCGTCACTGCAGACAGTTTCAGCCTAGTCAATGAGAGTCTGGTTTGAAAACGTGTATGGAGACTGCGAGGACAGCCGTGGGATACCAGCCCGACTGTTGCCTGCCATACAGCCTGATAATCAGGAGCGGTGATCTGGAGTGCCATTTATTTTCTTATCAGGACCCCTCTAGTTGTCATCCGTGGCAACCCTACAATACAGCGGTACGTCGACGATATTGTACACTCCGTTCTGTGGCCCTTCATGGCAAGCCATTCTAGGCTTATATTTGAGCAGGGTAATGCCCACTTGCACATGGCAAGAGATTCCAGCGCTTGTCTTCATGCTTGCCAAAACCTACCTTGGCCAGCAAGATCATCGGATCTCTCTCCAATTCAAAAAAAAAAAAAATGGAACATTATGGGTAGACCCCTCCAACTAGCTCGGGATTTTGACGATCTAACGGACCATTAGGGGAGACGTTTGGCGTGTATCCTTTAGAAGCACAGCCAACAACTTTGTCAATTAATGCCAAGCTGAAGAACTTCTTGGATGAGGGCCAGAGGTGGACTATTGACTTTCTCAAAGTGTGAAGCTTTTTCTCTTGAAAAAAATCACCGATTTTTTTCTGAAATTGTAATAATTTATTTGTTTATTTATTTATTCATTAACATTACAGAGTGACTATTACAGACTGGTAACTATCGAGGATCGTTTCCTTCCAAAAACTAGTAACAAGCTGCAGAGATGGACTCTTCATCTTTTTCTACAGCTTCTCTCAGCGCTGTTACTTTTCTTGTTTATTACATAACTAAATTGCTAGTTAGAAATGTGATGCGTTAAGTACATTTTGGAAAAGGAAAACAAATTTTACCATATACTTAAGAAGAAAATAATAGACGAAAAGAAACATTTAGCCAATAAAAGAGTTCCGTGTACCTGGATATTTTGAGTGGTAGGGCTTCAGTATACACTTCGAGCCTATCTCACGTGAAACAGGATATTATGTTCTACTATGGTCACCATTATATGTATGTATGTAGTGAGATTAGCACTATGTGGTTTATGTATCAGTTATGACAGTACTAATTGTTTCCGCAGTTACTTCCACATTCTGCCTATGCCATAAGTGGGAGAGAGACTTCGATATATGGCCTTGTGCGCATATAACTGTATCGTTGACTATCGATTGTCGCCTCTGCCGAGCGTAGAGAAACAGCGGAGAGTCGTGGCGTAGCTTTCGTGGAGCGTGGGCGTTGATGCCGTGGCTGCCGCACGTATCACAAGTTATGGTGAAGTAATTTAAAATGTTTGCCACGCAAGTTTTGCGTTTAATTTCAATGTTCACGACGCAGTTTCAATGTCTGTCCAAAATGTGATATTCCTCGATTTCGTGTGTCGTGTCGGGAGAACAACAATCAACCGCGTCGCAACGGTTACGGAATCATAATGTGGACTGGTATGATCGTAATTGCTAGTTCTTGACTGGCTGAATATCACGAGCGCAGGTTCTGTCTCGTACTTATATCGTACACGAAATTATATGGAGCATACCCTCGTGTTATAAGCTAATGAATTGTTTAGTACTGTTGAAAGAACTGTGCCAATCGTCGACTAATAAAACGTCCGTTGAACGGTGATTATTTTGTGTTCCTCGCACCGTGTTTTTGCTTTGGGTACCATCGTGTAGACAGCAACCATATACGTCACAATGGACACGTACTTACAGTCCATTGTGGAATAATGTTAATTGTGAACAGTGCAGCCCCACCCTGTGCGAGTGTTTAATGGAATGCAGTGAATTCTGCCAGATCAGCTTGGTATTGTTGGTGTGAGTGGCTTCTCTTCCTGCTCCCTGCTAGACAATAGTTATTACAGGACACATCATAGTAGGCAGCGCTGAGAGCAGCCGATCAATCGCCGCGGGTAGGATCCGGTACGTGGGTTTAAGCATACGGTCGTTATATATACATCCCCGTTTCTGTGTCTGGGGAGTGTTGTACAGTCTAGAGTGCTAAAGGCTAGCTTTTATTAGTACAGCATATCTACCCCCTTTCCTCCCGGTTTCAGCGTCGAGCCTCGTCTTTCCGAAGGATTGTTGTTGTTGTTGTGGTCTTCAGTCCTGAGACTGGTTAGATGCAACTCTCCATGCTACTTTCAGAAACGACTTCCTGACAAATCTATACTCGATGTTAACAAATTTCTCTTCTTCAGAAACGCTTTCCTTGCCATTGCCAGTCTACAGTTTATGTCCTCTCTACTTCGACCATCATCAGTTATTATGCTCCCCAAATAGCAAAATTCCTTTACCACTTTCAGTGTCTCATTTCCTAATCTAATTCCCTCAGCATCACCAGACTTACTTCGCCTACATTCCATTATCCTCGTTTTGCTTTTGTTGATGTTCATCTTATACCCTCCTTTCAAGACACTGTCCATTCCGTTCAACTGCTCTTCCAAGTCCTTTGCTGTCTCTGACAGAATTACAATGTCATCGGCGAACCTCAAAGTTTTTATTTCTTCTCCATGGATGTTAATACCTACAACAATTTTTTCTTTTGTTTCCTTTACTGCTTGCTCAATATACAGTTTGATCAACATCGGGGAGAGGCTACAACCCTGTCTCACTCCCTTCCCAACCACTGCTTCCCTTTCATGTCCCTCGACTCTTCTAACTGCCATCTGGTTTCTGTACAAATTGCAAATAGCCTTTCGCTCCCAGTATTTTACCCCTGCCACCTTTAGAGTTTGAAAGAGAGTATTCCAGTCAACACTGTCAAAAGCCTTCTCAAATGCTAGAAAGTCTACAAATGCTAGGAACGTAGGATTGCCTTTCCTTAATCTTTCTTCTAAGATAAGTCTTAAGGTCAGTATTGCCTTACGTGTTCCAACATTTCTACGGAATCCAAACTGATCCCCCCCGAGGTCGGCTTCTACCACTTTTTCCATTCGTCTGTAAGGAATTCGTGTTAGTATTTTGCAGCTGTGACTTATTAAACCGATAGTTCGGTAATTTTCACAGCTGTCAACACCTGATTTCCTTGGGATTGGAATTATTATATTCCTCTTGAAGTCTGAGGGTATTTCGCCTGTCTCATACATCTTGCTCACCAGATGGTAGAGTTTTGTCAGTACTGGCTCTCCCAAGCCCGTCAGTAGTTCTAATGTAATGATGTCTACTCCCGGAGCCTTGTTCCGACTTAGGTCTTTCAGTGCTCTGTCAAGCTCTTCACGCAGTATCGTATTTCCCATTTCATCTTCATCTACATCCTCTTCCATTTCTATAATATTGTCCTCACGTACATCGAACTTGTATAGACCCTCTACATACTCCTTCCACCTTCCTGCTTTCCCCTCTTTGCTTAGAACTGGGTTTCCATCTGAGCTCTTGATGTTCATACATGTGGCTCTCTTTTCTCAAAGGTCTCTTTAATTTTCCTGTAGGCAGTATCTTTCTTGCCCCCAGTGAGTTAAGCCTCTACATCTTTACATTTGTCCTCTAGCCATCCCTACTTAGCCATTTTTCACTTCCTATCGATCTCATTTTTGAGACGTTTGTATTCCTTTATGCCTGTTTCATGTAATGCATTTTTATATTCTCTCCTTTCATCAATTAAATTCAATGTTTCTTCTGTTACCCAAGGATTTCTACTAGCCCTCGTCCTTTTACCTACTTGAACCTCTGCTGCCTTCACTACTTCATCCCTCAGAGCTACCCGTTCTTCTTCTACTGTATTTCTTTCCCCCATTATTGTCAATTGTTCCCTTATGCTCTCCCTGAAACTCTGTACAACCTCTGGTTTAGTCAGTTTATCCAGGTCCCATCTTCTTAAATTCCCACCTTTTTGCAGTTTCTTCAGTTTCAATCTACAGGTCATAACCAATAGATTGTGGTCAGAGTCCACATCTTCCCTTGGAAATGTCTTACAATTTAAAACCTGGTTCCTGAATCTCTGTCTTACCATTATATAATCTATCTGACACCTACTAGTATCTCCAGGATTCTTCCATGTATATAACCTTCTTGTATGGTTCTTGAACCAAGTGTTAGCTATGATGAAGTTATACTCTGTGCAGAATTCTACCAGACGACTTCCTCTTTCATTTCTTAACCCCAATCCACATTTACCTACTATGTTTCCTTCCCTCCCTTTTCCTACTCTCGAATTCCAGTCACCCATGACTATTAAATTTTCGTCTCCCTTCACTACTTGAATAATTTCTTTTATCTCATCATACATTTCATCAATTTCTTCATCCTCTGCAGAGCTAGTAGGTATGTAAACTTGTACTATTGTAGTAGGCATGGGCTTCGTGTCTATCTTAGGCACAATAATGCGTTCACTATGCTGTTTGTAGTAGCTTACCCTCACTCCTATTTTTTATTCATTATTAAACCTACTCCCGCATTACCCCTATATGATTTTGTATTTATAACCCTGTATTCACCTGACCAAAAGTCTTGTTCCTCCTGCCATAGAACTTCACCAGTTCCCACTATATCTAACTTTAACCTATCCATTTCCCTTTTTAAATTTTCTAACCTACCTGCCCGATTAAGGGATCTGACATTCCACACTCCGATCCGTAGAATCCCAGTTTTCTTTCTCCTAATAACATCCTCTTGAGTTGTCCCTGCCCGGAGATCCGAATGGGGGACTAGTTTACCTCCGGAATATTTTACCCAAGAGGACGCCATCATCATTTAACCACACAGTAAAGCTGCATGCCCTTGGGAAAAATTACGGCTGTAGTTTCCCCTTGCTTTCAGCCGTTCGCAGTATCAGCACAGCAAGGCCTGTTTGGTTAGTGTTACAAGGCCAGATCAGTCAATCATCCAGACTGTAGCACCTGCAACTACTGAAAAGGCTGCTGCCCCTCTTCAGGAACCACACGTTTGTCTGGCCTCTCAACAGATACCCCCCCATTGTGGTTGCACCTACGGTACGGCCATCTGTATCGCTGAGGCACGCAAGCCTCCCCACCAACGGCAAGGTCCATGGTTCATGGTGGGGGTCCGAATCTTATCAATGATGGGCTTTCGTGAATTTGCGTCTTGTTATACTGTATATGTATATCTATGTTGGATATTATAAAATTCACAAGTTTTCAGTTCTCATCTTACATGGTTTACATGTTTACACATTTAGATGTTTGAAAATAACGGTTTGGAGAACCAAAGAATTACATGCTTTACTTTGTAACAACAGAAAATTCTTTTTTTTTATTTCTTATTACTAAATTATTTCTAAATTCCACGTATGTATTACTTTCAGTATTTCTGTGGCCTTGTGATCTCTACTATGCCGTATACCTGTCTGTATATCGTGGCACTTTATTATTCGTGTTATCACTTGTGTCTCAACATTCATCCGTTTCGATATCGGTGTTTGAATCACTTTTGTGCCATGCATCACGTGATGGTGTAAGGTCGGTGTGTGGTCGTGATCTTGTATGTATGTGGTCGTTACGGCTTATGAGTCTTGTGTAGCGCTCTCGATACGTTATCAGTCATGCAGTTAAGCATGCCCCATTTGTATGGATTCCTTAAAGATTGCCCTTTGTCGTCGACTCTGCCATCGGACTTACGTGTGTTTGAGGGTGGCACATGGTAGCGTTAGTGTCTGGGGGACCGAAGACATGTCCCCATTCACATGTACCTTTTTCTCAAAGGCCAAAACGGTGCAAGTGTGTAGCAAGAGGGTCATGGCCCGACAGGAAGAGTATCATACCGCGGCTTGGGTCAACCTCTCTGGGCCTCCCGACGTTCGCACGAAACCACGTGACTGCCCCGCCAATCCAAAGCCGTCTTGAAGACACGTCGCGACCGCACGTGAGCGAGGCGCCACCAGGGAGCTGTAACGGAGCCAGCCTAGTCGAGTCAGCCAAAGCCACAGCGGTTCATATTCGCGTTTCTGTACTGTGATCATTCATGATGATTAGGTTCTTTTTTTAGACTTGTCGTGAGGTTTGTAAAAACCAGAGTTACTCAGATTACGTATACTTCTAACCATTTCTGCTTTCTAGGTACCTAGCTGTTCCTTGGCACCCACCTCTGGCGGATCTGAGGTCCGTAAATCGTTCCTGGCAAATGCTAGGACTATCGTTTCGAAACGGCGCGGCCTTTCCTTCCGTAACATTAGCCTGTGCTTGCATCCAACGACCTTGCCGCCGGTATGACCTTAATCTCCAACTACCAACATTGGCTTATCGATAATAGGTAATCAGTCGTCCACACATCATCATCACTAGAAACAATAACGTACATTAATGCCTCACTGTATTCCCCTGCCCCCACCAGTTCCCGACTCACTTCTTCTTTCCTTTTATGTGTAGCCAGTAGTATACATTTCTCAATAATACGCAACGCCCTTAGTTACTTCTGGCGTTGCCTCTCACCAGGAACAACGCAGTGGCTGACGGCCTTCACTTAACGAAGATAGCAGTGGCGTTTGCGTAGAGTTGTCAGTGCTAACAGACATGCAGCACTGGTTGAAATAACCACAGAAAACGTGGAACGTGTGACGAGGGTCTCAGCTAACAGCTCAGCACAGACTGCAGTGACCGTCCCGGGACCGTGACCGCATCGGAAAACCGTGGCCTGGCCATGTGAGTCTCGATTTCAATTTGTAAAGGATCACTGTGGGAGTAAGAATCACCCTCCTATCAAACCGATACGGGTGGGTGTGGAAAAGGAGTGTAGCCCAAAACGCGAGATTGGTTGGTTTGTTTCGGGCGAGAGGACCAAATAGCGAGGTCATCAGTCCCATCTGATTATGGGCGTTACCTTTCAAAGGAACCATTCAGGCATTTCTTGAAGCGTCTGCTGTACAGCGAGCTACGTTAATTTAAGTATTAACTGTATTTTTTTTACTTGTCACTTCTTCTTCCCTGTGTTTTTGCTTTTAGGAAGCTTTAATTGTCTAGTAATAGTGTTCCATAGATTTCGTGTTTGTTTTGAATACAGTCAGAGAGAGTCCCTGTAGTCAGCCATTGTGCCAGTAGTGTTAGTGTCTGTTTTGAATACTGTCCAGAGACAGGTAGTGCTATTCTCATCGTTTTCAACAAGAAGTGTCTAGTAACCACAGTTTAGTCAACTATCAGCCGCCTTTAGTGAATTAACAGTCTAGTTAAATGTTGATTAACTCTCTACAGTAAATTGATTTCTTAGGATGGATAGGATGTGTGACTGCTGTGTACGGACGCAGGAGGAGCTGGTCACTGTTCGCGAACAGCTGAACGTGTTGATGGCCGCGGTCAGCCGTCTTCAGGCTGCTGCCTTGGAGTGTAGCGACAGTGAGGAGTCTGGTGCGTCGCATGGTACACCCCAGGTGTTACATGCTTCACCCACTGTCCCTGCGGGTAACGGGCGCGGTTGGGCCACCCTCTCCCCAAGGGGAGTGGCGGGTTCAGCGGCGTTCGCGGCTCACGAGGCGGAGGGTAAATGTGGAGGCTGGCCGTGTGGCATCGCCCGCTCTGCCTGTGAGTGGACATGTGGCCGCTCCTTCAGCAAGGTGCGAGCAGGCACAGGGGGGAAGGGGTTTATTAGTTATTGAGAGCTCCAACGTTAGGCGGGTGATGGAGCCCCTTAGGGAAATAGCGGAAAGGTAGGGGAAGAAGGCCAGTGTCCACTCTGTCTGCTTACCGGGAGGTCTCATCCGAGATGTGGAGGAGGCCCTGCCGGCGGCGATAGAGAGCACTGGGTGCACCCGACTGCAAATTGCTGCTCATGTCGACTCCTGCCGTCTGGGTTCAGAGGTCATCCTCAGTTCGTACAGGCGGTTGGCGAAGATGGTGAAGGTGGAAAGCCTCGCTCGCTGGGTGGAGTCAGAGCTAACTATTTGTAGTATCGTTCCCAGAACCGATCGCGGTCCTCTGGTTTGGAGACGAGTGGAAGGCTTAAACCAGAGGCTCAGACGATTCTGCGGAGATCTGGGGTGCAAATTTCTCAACCTCCGCTACCGGGTGAAGAAATGTAGGGTCCCTCTGAATAGGTCAGCCGTGCACTACACGCAGGAAGCGGCTACAAGGGTAGCGGAGTATGTGTGGAGTGCACATATGGGTTTTTTAGGTTAGAGAATTCCCTCCCTAGGCCCGACAAGACGCCTCCTGAGACGCGGCAAGGTAGGAGTAGGCAAAATGCAACAGCGAATAACAATATTAATCTGCTAATAGTAAACTGCAGGAGCGTCGTCCCAGAACTGCTCTCATTAATAAACGGTCACAATGCCCACATAGTACTAGGGACAGAAAGCTGGCTGAAACCAGATGTAAACAGTAATGAAATTCTTAACTCAGGTTGGAATGTATACCGCAGAGACAGGCTGGACAGTGAAGGGGGAGGCGTGTTTATAGCGATAAGATATGCAATAGTATCGAAGGAAATTGACGGAGATCCGAAATGTGAAATAATTTGGGTGAAGGTCACGGTTAAATCAGGCTCGGACATGGTAATTGGATGTCTCTACAGGCCCCCTGGCTCAGCAGCTGTTGTGGCTGAGCACCTGAAGGATAATTTGAAAAATATTTCGAGTAGATTTCCCCACCATGTTATAGTTCTGGGTGGAGATTTTAATTAGCCGGATATAGGCTGGGAGACTCAAACGTTCATAACGGGTGGCAGGGACGAAGAATCGAGTGAAATATTTTTAAGTGCTTTATCTGAAAACTACCTTGACCAGTTAAACAGAGAACCGACTCGTGGCGATAACATATTAGACCTTCTGATGACAAACAGACCCGAACTATTTGAAACAGTTAACGCAGAACAGGGAATCAACGATAATAAAGTGGTTACTGCATAGATGGTTTCAGCTGTAAATAGAAATGTTAAAAAAGGTAGGAAGATTTTTCTGTTTAGCAAAAGTGACAAAAAGCAGATTTCAGCGTACCTGATGGCTCAACACAAAAGTTTTGTTTTAAATACAGACAGTGTTAAGGATCAGTGGACAAAGTTCAAAACCATTATACAATATGTGTTAGATGAGTATGTGCCAAGCAAAATCGTAAGAGATGGAAAAGAGCCACTGTGGTACAGCAACCGAATTAGAAAACTGCTGCGGAAGCAAAGGGAACTTCACAGCAAACTTAAACATAGCCAAAGCCTTGCAGACAAACAAAAATTACGCGAAGCGAAATGTAGTGCGAGGAGGGCTATGCGAGAGGCGTTCAATGAATTCAAAAGTAAAGTTCTATGTACTGACTTGGCAGAAAATCCTAAGAAATTTTGGTCTTATGTCAAAGCGGCAGGTGGATCAAAACAAAATGTCCAGACACTCTGTGACCAAAATGGTACTGAAACAGAGGATGACAGACTAAAGGCCGAAATACCAAATGTCTTTTTCCAAAGCTGTTTCACAGTGGAAGACTGCACTGTAGTTCCTTCTCTAGACACAGATGACAAAATGGTAGATATCGAAATAGACGACAGAGGGATAGAGAAACAATTAAAATCGCTCAAAAGAGGAAAGGCCGCTGGACCTGATGGGATACCAGATCGATGTTACACAGAGTACGCGAATGAACTTGCCCCCCTTCTTGCAGCGGCGTACCGTAGGTCTCTATAAGAGCGTAGCGTTCCAAAGGGCACAGGTCATCTCCGTTTTCAAGAAGGGACGTCGAACAGGTGTGCAGAACTATAGACCTATATCTCTAACGTCGATCAGTTGTAGAATTTTGGAACACGTATTATGTTGGAGAATAATGACTTTTCTGGAAACCAGAAATCTGCTCTGTAGGAACAAGCATGGGTATCGAAAAAGACGATCGTGTGAAACCCAGCTCGCGCTATTCGTCTACGAGACTCAGAGGGCCATAGATACGGGTTCCCAGGTAGATGCCGTGTTTCTTGACTTCCGCAAGGCGTTCGATACAGTTCCCCACAGTAGTTTAATGAACAAAGTAAGAGCATATGGACTATCAGACCAATTGTGTGGTTGGATTGAAGAGTTCCTAGATAACAGAACGCAGCATATCATTCTCAATGGAGAGAAGTCTTCCGAAGTAAGAGTGATTTCAGGCGTGCCGCAGGGGAGTGTCGTAGGACCGTTGCTATTCACAATATACATAAATGACCTTGTGGATGACATCGGAAGTTCACTGAGGCTTTTTGCGGATGATGCTGTGGTATATCGAGAGGTTGTAACAATGAAAAATTGTACTGAAATGCAGGAGGATCTGCAGCGAATTGACGCATGGTGCAGGGAATTGCAATTGTATCTCAATGTAGACAAGTGTATTGTGCTGCGAATACATAGAAAGAAAGATCCCGTATCATTAAGCTACAATAAAGCAGGTCAGCAAACTGGAAGCAGTTAATTCCATAAATTATCTGGGAGTACGCATTAGGAGTGATTTAAAATGGAATGATCATATAAAGTTGATCGTCGGTAAAGCGGATGCCAGACTGAGATTCATTGGAAAAATCCTAAGAAAATGGAATCCGAAAACAAAGGAAGTAGGTTACAGTACGCTTGTTCGCCCACTGCTTGAATACTGCTCAGCAGCGTGGGATCCGTACCAGATAGGGTTGATAGAAGAGATAGAGAAGATCCAACGGAGAGCAGCGCGCTTCGTTACAGGATCATTTAGTAATCGCGAAAGCGTTACGGAGATGACAGATAAACTCCAATGGAAGACTCTGCAGAAGAGACGCTCAGTAGCTCGGTACGGGCTTTTGTTGAAGTTTCGAGAACATACCTTCACCGAGGAGTCAAACAGTATATTGCTCCCTCCTACGTATATCTCGCGAAGAGACCATGAGGATAAAAATCAGAGAGATTAGAGCCAACACAGAGGCATACCGACAATCCTTCTATCCACGAACAATACGAGACTGGAATAGAAGGGAGGACCGATAGAGGTACTCAAGGTACCCTCGGCCATACGTCCTTAGGTGACTTGCGGAGTATGGATGTAGATGTAGATGTAGAACAGAAAACCTAAATCAGGATGGCCGGACGTGGGTTCTAACCGTCATCCTCCAGAATGTGTGTCCAATGTGCTAACCACTGCGCCACCTCGCGCCACCTCACGACGCGAGAATAGTCCTTGTTTGGTCCATCGCTATTCGAGAATGAGAGTACCTAGAATTTGCAACAAGCTTCACACTTAATTTCAGACTTTATGTAATTTCTTCTCGCTGACGACCCCCATGAAATGATGAAAGGAAAAAAAAAGTTTAGCACATGCCACATTTTCGCCGGCCGGGGTGGCGCTTCAGCCTGGAACCGCACGATCGCTACGGTCGCAAGTTCGAATCCTGCCTCGGGCGTGGATGTATGTGTTGTCCTTAGGTTAGTTAGGTTTAAGTAGTTCTAAGTTCTCGGGGACTGATGACCTCAGATGTTAAGTCGCATAGTGCTCAGAGCCATTTGAACCATTTCAAACGCCTGCACCAATAAAACTAATATTTTCCGAAAGTTTTTGTACCTATTTTTAGGATTTCTTGCCTTAACTGTTGTTGTACCCTCCCTAGTACGAGTGGGCAAAAGATGGCCCCATAAACACCTTGAAAATATGTGTCTCTCTTAAGTTAAAATCTTCTGGGTTGTTAGGCCGCGTCATATTTCCTTCTAAAATAATTGACATTTCGACCCCTCTGCTGGGATCTTCTTCAGGATATTTCGTTGTCCAATATTTCTAGACCAGTGTCGCGTTCTCTTATAAAGGAGCGTTTTCTCAAGTTTGTGCTGGAAAAGGTGGAGTAGTGGTTAAAATTCTTGTGGCTAACAATGGTGGGCCATCGTCATGGACTAATAGTCCAGCGCTTAAGCAGAAGAAGGGACGTTATTAGCTAAACTCTTGTTGATACTATTGGTAGCCCATCGTCATAGAATAGAAACGCACTATTCCACACCCACGCTGGAGAAGGATTACTGGTTCAAATTCCACCTCCTACTTTTCGTTGCCCATCAGCACTGGCTAGATGCGAAACGGACAGAGCAAGAGAGGGGGAATGTTTACCCAGAGTATTATTGTCCTCCGACGTGACTTGCACCGTATTGTTTGTACTGCTCGCACACCACGGCCGCACAATCACTTCCTTGATAGCGGGAAGACACGATGCCGGAAGCCTATGTCCGTCCTCTCTATTGAAATTAGGTGAATTCTTTTAAATTTCAACCGCTTCTGGAACCTTCCTTCTATGAATGTTCGTTTCCTTAGCCAGTGCACGTATGTTATTAAAATCGATACCTCAGCCACAGTTCTCATGATGTTCTGCGTGCCGATTTCACACTTTGTTTTAGCCGCATGTGCCGTTCGTGTTCCCTAATGCGTTCTTTAACAGTTCTTCCTGTTTCACCCTAATATACATTTCCACAGCCACATATCACTTCACAGAAGCCTGCATTGTGAAGGCAATCAGATGCAGACCTTTTTCGCCAGAAAAGATCTTTTATTTTGTCTTGACTGAAGGAAGAAAGCTGGACACCAGGTTTCTTTACAATTCTGCATATGTGGTCAGTGACCCAGAAATGAATGGTAAGCTAACGGAGTGAGAAGGCTGTTCCTCGTCATTCTTATTAGCGTGATTAATATTCCCCCTAAAAGCCCTGACGATTGAACAACAATCATAGCCATTTGCCTCTATTGTCCTTCTTAAAAATTCTGACTCCGATTCCAGGTTGTCGTCATCGCTTTTATGGAAGACACGTGATGACAGAGATTTGAGCATTGGTTGCTTCTGGGCTGGGTGGCGGTGCGAAGTGGCATCTGTTTGTGTTGGTCGGCTTTCTATACACTCTGGGACCTAGAGTGTCATCAAATCTTCTGTATACCAGCACATCTGGGAACGAGGGATCGATCTCACTCTCAACCTCCAAGGTATTTGATGTAGTGGTGAATCTCATTTAAGAAATTGTGGAACGCATCGAGTTCTTCTTCGCTATGTGGCCATATAGCAAATGTATCAACCAGATAGCTGAGGCAACAAGAAGACTCCAAGGGAGCACTACTTAATGCCTGTTGATCAAAAAGTTCCATAAGAATGTCAGCTGCAACTGACGATATGGGTGAGTCCATAGCAAGGCCGTCAGCCTGGTCATAGAACTGACCAGGAGGAAACAGCTCGAACGAAGACATAATTTAATTAAGTCACAAACATCTGGAGCAACTTTCTCCCTTATGACCTCCATTGTATCCGATACTCGGATGTTAGTAATGAAAATATCAAATCGAACCTAATAAAAATGTCACCTGCAGATATCTTCAGTGTGCGTATAATTTCTAAAAAATGTTTCGAATCTTTGACAATAGCATTTGTTTTACCAACTAGACGTCTCACTTTGCCAGATAAATGACGTGCTACAAAATAAGTTGGCCAGTTAATCCCACTACGATAGGCCTCAAAGGAACCGATTCTTTATGTATCTTGGGGAGTCCACTCATTCTGGGTGACACGACATAGGTATTCGAGGTGTTACATTCTTTGCAATACGGCTGTCCAATCTGGAGTCTGATATCAGGTTTTGACTTTCCGAATGATTCTGTTCGTCGGATCGGCTTTCAACTTGCGATACACAGGATCAGCGGGTATTTGTTCCATCTTCCTGTGATAATCCACAGCGTCCAAAACAGCGGTAACATTCCCCTTATCCGATTTCGTTACAAAGATGCTTTCGTTTCTCATGAGATCAATGACAGTTTCCCCTTCCTGCGTCTATATTTTGCCTTTGAGAGATTACGATTTCCATAGAACTCTCGACACATTGTGTCTTACTTCTTCGGTCTGCACTTTCGGAAGGCGAAACAAGGGTGCTTCGACGGCATTTACGATTTCTTCAACAGGTATTCTCTTCGGTGTAGTTGCGAAATTCAGACCTTCGCCAGAAGTTAAACAGGAGCTTCATGGAGTACTTCTGACGAGGGATTCACCACTACTCGTTTCGGGTCCACAGTGGCGTCTTCCTTGCGCACTTTAACCGCTAGCTTCTCGAACTTCTCTTTTTGTTTCATAGCACTGAAATCCGAAAACCTTGCTGAATGATCAAACGTTAATCAGTCCGCTTTATCCCAGTCCTGGGGTGAGAGAGCTGCCGCCAGTGAAAAGACAGATCAGTTAAAACGGAGCCAGCATAATTCAAGTCTCTGAGTAATTGCTGGATTCTTTCACGAAGAAGTACTTGTCTCGCCCTTCGGTAAATCCTCCTGGCTTTCACTGTCGGCACTATCACGACACCGGGAGAGAAAGGCCAGATCGCTTAGTAATTTACCTCTTCTTCTGTGGAGGTTTTCCAGTCTTCTGCTGGTGGTAGAAACCTCTTGCTCATACAAGCGTTCTATGTAAGTCTACAGGCTTTCGTAGCCATTGTTACTAAAGTTAAAAAACTTCTGGGTTGTTACGCTGCGTCATCTCAACCAATAACCATTATCTAACGTACGTGTGGAATAGTGCCTTTCTATCCAATAACAATGGGCTACCAATAGTATCCACAAGAGTTTAGCCAATAACGCCCCTTCTTCTGCATCAGCGCGGGAATATTAGCCTGTGACGATGGACCACCAATGGTGGCCACAAGAATTTTAACCACCAGCCACAAACTCGGTGAAACTCCCCTTTACAAGTGAACGCGACACTGACAGTCTTCTAGCTATAGTGAGCCCCGAAATACCCTGTAGGAAATCCCAGCAGAGGGGTCGAAACGTCGATTATTTTAGAAAGAAATATGACGCTTCCTAACAACACAGAAGATTTTAAATTTAGTGGCACTGGCCACGAAAGCCTGCAGACTTACATATATCTCTCTCTTGTTTTCAAAGCTACTACTTTGAAAATATATCCGTTGCTTCCTCTGAGACAGTAGCTTCCAATAATGTTCAGTTCAGTTTTGTAATTAGTATACGTTATAAGTGGTGTTTTGTTGTACTGAGCACTGGTGGGTCAGTACGACCCTAATCTAAATTTCTTCCTGTTTTCTGAATGTAACATTTATGGAAATAAAATGATGAGTGTTACAATGAACCACTGTAATGTATGTGTCCATATTAGTTCTTCATAATTATCCAATATATCAGGTGGAAATTACTTGAGGTCTTTATGACCCCCAGCAAAACTTCGTGAAATAAAAAAAAAAGTCCTGATGCTAAGAGGGATATCAATGAAGATCCAAGATGTTTGTAACTGGCGGAAATAATGTTGTCTTGAGAAAACTTGCTACAGATTCCAGGCCATGCGGGTCGCAGTTGCACCGCCCCTGCCCCCACTGCTGCCGCTGCCACCACCACTGCCGGTACCAAGAAGTAATGTCGGTCTGCTGATGATATACTACTCTGAGTACATGTATTACTCATATTGACAAGATGATATATTGTTAACGGAATGGATTAACTCCACGTTTCACATATGTTTTCACTTGTTACGGCTGGGGAGAAAGAAATAAAATAATCTGCACGTGACGGTGTACATGGAACATACGCAGCAGTGTGGTTCATCACTCAATGAGCGCTGATATAGTGGCTGCTGTCATTGGTAGCCGTTGGGTGGCTAACCGCTCTCTCCACTCACATGTGCTGATTGATTCAAGGGCTCGCTGCTTCTCGAGAGATAGCACCAACTGATTCTAACACGCTCTTTCACCGTGGGCTGATATATCACCTGACAAGCTGACCAGATGCGTAATGAGATATTCGTATCACACATCAACAGCAGAAAGATTTATTACGTGCACAACTCATATCATGGGTTGGAAGACTAGCGTGATGAGCAGAAGCCATCCAGCTACGCTGACTTCTGCAACACGCCTCTCCAAATAGGAGTAAGAATACATTTATTTACGGATATTATTTTCAGATGTGTACATGCTTTCATTCCAACGAAACACTATAAGCCTTGTTTCACTCCAACGAGCCTGTAGATACTTTCCTGGCAGTATGTTTCAGACAGCATAGGAACCATTGCATTAATACCCACAAAAACGCTATTAAACAATACTTCACCCTGATGATCTGCAGATGAGTATGTTTATGCGAAGACAATGCAATTTTGGAGGGAATCTGTTCCATTTCGTATAACCAGCGGTGACAGCAGGGGTGGTTATGGGGCAACTGATCGGTATCTGTAGTCTCTCAATGACATTATTTCTGTCTCTCAGGTAACTCATGGATTTTTGTAGAACTCATACCATGACCACTAAACAGATGATACGTCCATTCTACTTTCATGCAATCTCCTCCATTAACTGAAGGAATGGGGACGTGTTGTTACTTAATATCAAACTATGACTTACATATGTAGGGAAATGATCAAGAAAGCCGTGTGATTATGCACGACTTGTCTGTTGTCCACTGTGGAGAACTGGCTTAAATGTATACAAGCGTCAGTGATTTTGATGGATAATGTTGTAATTTTATTTTAGGTTTAGCACATTAGAGAATACCCAAAAAAAACTATTTATAAACCGCGACTTGATGCGGCAATGATGTGTATTGCATAGAAAAATATCTGATCCTGGTATCACATTAACCATCTGTAACAAACTAATTATAATTCTTACCTACACTGACCACTATTAAGGTATTGTGATTGCAGTGTCAGAATTTAGACTTGGCAGACAGTACTTCCCCTTTTTTCACATAGGGTTAAAAACAATGTTTTATTGCACTCCGCACACAATACTGTTGTAACTATTAGCTGTATCATCTATTAACAGGTGCTTCATGAAGTAGTAATAGCGCACCTGCAACAACTTTTACACTCCACTAAGTTGTATTAGACTGCATTGCATGAAAGAAAAATACACACACTTCCATTAGTAAGCATACCAGCTATAATGTACCACCCAAGTAATCTTTCAGACACTTTGTGGATTCCTTCTATATTGATGGGGGAAACATGTTAGGATAAGCAATAAAAACAGATATATTCTTGTACATTTGCACGGAGGATACAGGAAAATGTGGGAAATATGTAAAATATAGAAGATTTTGTAATAATATTGAAAATCTTGAAAAAACACGTTAAAATTTTAATTCATGGAAAAAATGAGGAACGTCTGGGATACAAGAAGTTTGTATTTACTACAGGAGAGATGCTGTACATTGATTTAAATGCAGAAAAACTCGTAGTTTTAGTGGTGTTTATTATATGTGCAAGGTACTTCACACACACACATACAAGACAGGCATGTGTTTTGGATATTCTGTATAGCTTAAGATGAATTAGAAATCCTGTTTTGGAATTAGCAAGATATGCTGCTTAATTATATGTATATGGCCAAAGTACTTGGGTATTTTTTGTTAAGGTGAAACACCACACATAGATATTCTATATAGATACACCTAACATCCAGAGAGTTTAATACTGCATAAGACTACACTGCAATCTTGACACCTCCTTTGAACTACTGCTAATAATATCATCTAGCATGATTGGTTGTGGTTACTCGGATCGTATTAAGCGTTTATACTCCAGTCCCTCTCTCGACGTATAGCATGAGAGTATGCATTTTTCAAACTAACAAGCAGCATTGTGTGCAATGTGCCCAGAAAATTGTAGTACACCTCTAGTGGTTGGAAGGCAGTGTCATAAAAGTGCCCTGCCTAAAGATGAACATAGTATTCCATTTATAACCACTGTGTTTGATACCACTCAAATAAGAAATGGTAATAAAGTGCCACACACAAATCCAATGAAGAGAAACATAGACGCAATTGTAACGTTATACTGACATGCTAAACAGTCGATCACTGCAAGAGAGGTACAATAAGTTGGAGAGAGTTTTCCTCTTGGGCGTATTGAACAGAGTATATTACTTTCTCCAACATTATAGATTTAGACAGAGGCCTTTCTGTTTCTTCTTTCTGTTTTTAACAAATTTTTTTCCATACCAGTGGAACAAGGAACTGGATCAAACATTACATGTACTTTGCACCACACATCAAATAGCATGTGGGAAAAATGACACTAAACACTTACATATCTCATAGATCTGTGTGTAGTAATGCTAAGCTAGGCACACCTCGAGCAATAAGCTAGGCACACCTCGAGCATTAACACAAAACATGTTATTGTACATTGTGGAGGGCTATTTGCACAGATTTAGTGATCTCCTGCCTATATAATATTGAGGAAGGAAAAGTGACTGTTTTCATGTGATCTAATCTCTCATTTTCTTCCTACAACCTCTGTGTGATAATTATGTTAGTGATGACAGAGGAATTATCACACCATCCACCATCATCCCAGAAAAGCTGCCGCTGCTGTTAGACACTCTATTGAGAGAATTGTTCCACACACTTAATCTCTAGTCGACTCCATAGGTGGCTATGTTGCTCAGATGCGAAGTGACAGATGACGGTCATGAGAGTGACAGCATCTCAGGTGGTTGTCAACTGGTGGCAAAGAGCTATCTGTCCAATCTACCATGTTCTGTTGTAGCTCTTGGGGGCTGTAGTGCACCCACTCACTCTCTACAATTGTAGAAGTGGGGCCCACTAACTGGCATGTACATTGATCAGCATAATAAAAACTTCATAACCTTCCTACCCTACAGTGAACTATAGTGTAAAAGTGGATTATGTAGTCAAGGCCTCGTTCAACAGTGCATATTTTCACTCGCATTCATATTCAAATCATAACACTGATGTCTGCAGCTCATCGTCTAGTGGCTAGTGTTGTTGCCTCTGGATCATGGGGTCCCAGGATCGATTCCCAGCGGGGTTGGGGATTTTGTCTGTCCAGGGACTGGGGGTTTGTGTTGTCCTCATCATTTCATCATCATCATCATTTGTGACTAAAATGGACTGTGTAAAATTTGGAGTTTGTATGGGTGCCAATGACCGCACAGTTGAGTGCCCAAAAACTGAGCATCGTCATCATCATAATACCGATGTTCTGTGTACTCTTTATGAGTACAACATGGCTGTAGAAATGTTCCTAATTCTCGATTTATTTCCATACACACAGTAATATCATGCTATCTGACTTCTCTCTGGTGAGCTGGTAGTGCATCACCCATTGTTTCGTTTAACATACACCTAATCACATGGTCCACACATATCTATCCATGTAAAGTAATAATTTTCTCACCATAGTAGGTTGTCAACTGTTTAAATATGTAAATTGTTTAAATGATGTACTACATTACTTGTTACTTACTTATTTATCATCTCAAAAAGAGTGGATATTTTTTAGAAAAGTGAGTAAAATTGTAAGAAATAGCCCCAGTATTGTATATAGTGATGGAGGACGACTTATATGATAGGGTGCTTGAAGAAATGTCATTGGGCACAGTAACCTGCTACAAACTGCAGAAAATGTAATTATTTAAGAAGCTGCTAGGCATAGGCCAGGTGTGCAGATGGGCAGCATACAACCCTGTCCAATGATGTACAGTACACAAGACAGCCTGATGGTTGGACTGTTGTAGGATAATCAGCATTTTTGGGAAATAAATAATTATGGTTGCTCATTGAATAATGACAATAAAAGTGGTATGCTATTAATTACAGTAACTGGACAATAGATTATTATTAATGAAAGTTATAAAGACAAAAGGGTCTTAGTAGAGAATAATGGACCCCTAGTCCCAGGATGATACTATGAGAACATTGATACATTGCCTTGAAGGATAAATGTTTGAGGACATTTGTCAAGGAGGGCATTGAACCTTTCTAGAGGTCTGGCACCACTGCCGCTTTGACCCGTGAACTTTGGCAGATACAGCGACGATGGAGGCAGTGCTAATTCCTCTACCAACCCCCTACTCACAATAGGTATCAACCATGTAATTAATGCAGAGTGCAGCTATCCTATCAACGATCTTGCCGCAGTGGTAACACTGGTTCCCGTTAGATCACTGAACTTAAGCGCTGACGGACTGGGCTAGCACTTGGATGGGTGAACATCGGGTCTGCCGAGCACTGTTAGCAAGCGGGGTGCACTCAGCCCTTGTGAGGCAAACTGAGGAGCTACTTGATTGAGAAGTAGTGGCTCCACTCTCGGAAAATGACGTACGGCTGGGAGAGTGGTGTTCTGATCACATGCCCCTCCATATCCGCATCCAGTGACACCTGTGGGCTGAGGATGACACGGCGGCCGGTCGGTAGCGTTGGGCCTTCATGGCCTGTTCGGGAGGAGTTTTTTTTTTGTTTTTTTTTTTGCTGTTATCCTGTGAACCAAAAATCCATAGTTGCATTTGAATTACTGGACAGTATGTGTCTTACACACAGAAGACAGAAATGGGAACAAAGCAAGCTTTCATATTGTACCTATCGGAAGAACATGGTATTATCAAGAAAATACACAGAATACAAGGGAGGTCAACAGTTTCCCGGAAATTGTATTATCAGAAGAAAGTAAATGTACTATTTTAACTTTTACTAAGAACAATTTTAGTTTTTAACGTTATGAATCAACAGAAGGGCCACACACAAAAGGTATGTAATTTCCAACTTGGATCTACAGTTGAATTACCAGTAGGCAGGAAGATTTTAATTCAGCAGAGAACTTGTCACCTCCACCAAAAGTAGTCATACGTCTTTTTTTAATTTTTTTTAGTTAATGTGAACTTTTAATTCTTAGAATGATTATTTCTCTTTTTAATTATAGTAAAGATTCGAAATTAATCTCTGAATGATAAATAAGTTTATATATTTATTTCTATTTATTATTTTATGAGTAACTTTGAGATCCCTAAGAGTGCTGAAGTGTTAAAGAAGAGATTTTGCTTTTAATTATTTTGGGATAACCAACGAATACAAGGACTTAACAGGTGGCTTGACGATTTAAGTAAGAAGCTTATAAGGCAAAAGAACATGTTGATAGAGCCAGCACACTAGAGAAGGCCATAGGTGGTGAGCACAGATTTGGGCTACAGTGGGAAGATGGAAGGAATTCGAAATAGTTAAAATATATCTCAAAGCTCAAGTCTGGAAATAGAAAGCTCATGCGATCGAATCTTTGATGGATATTTTAGTCTGTTTTTAACCTAGCTCTTATCTGTCAGTGATTTGAAGATTCACATTCCACATTAAGCTGTGGATCCCATCTTCCTGGTAGCACAAGTGCGGTACTTTAGGGAGACGCAAGTCGCCTAAGCGCAATCCACTACTAAGACTTCCATCAGGTCGCTGAGATACGTGAGATTACCACCATTATCTTATACATGGAATTTTAAATGTCTGCGCATCCAGATAAAATTGACTACAGCTCAGAAATCTACTCTGATAATTGCTTCGCTTTTTCAGCCTGGTGCACATAAAGAATCGTTTACATTCGGCCAAGAACATGTTGCGATATTACGTGGTACACGAATGGACATTTATCAACAAAAATATTACGTCTCTGCATGCATCTATGGCTCCTGAGGATCAAGAAGTCTTTTATTTTAATATTGATGAAATTGATCAGTATGACTATTGTAAAAAGGCGCTTATTGGAGCGAAGCTGTACCTTCTTAATGAGGGCCTCGATAATATACCCAGTGATTTGAGATACATGAGGAGGTATGTATTTTATATTAATTTTAAATCTTATAGTACAATTTTAGGAGTGTTAGATTTTTTTCTGATGGTTCTAGTCAGATTAGCCGCATTTGCTTTCCTCTAGAATCGTAAATCTTTTAAAACGCTCACATTTACATGTATTTTAAGCTACATGTCTCCTTATGACTATCACATGAAGTCAAAATTATAGTGTTGTGTCGCTGTAATGAGTTGCACACACACACACACACACACACACACACACACACACACACACACACACACACACAACCATATATACATACGTTTACAAATGCACCATATATCATAAGAGCAGCATGAAAGAAAATGTTGTGCATGTGGAGTGAGTAACTAACGATGACGACAGTTAGAGTGTGTACTTAAAGTAAAGCTGATTTGCAACCTCTTAGTGACGCTACTAGCGCTACTATTATGGGAATGATGCGAAATTTGAATAGAGATCGTCATTCAGTTGTAGAATTATACCTGCCAACTTTCATTCTTGGCATTGCGACTTTTTTTCCGTCAGTGTATAAAAAATTACAAAAATCTTATTTCAATGCGTCCTCATTGCAAGCCCAAAATGTTAACAGTATTAGGCGACTTCACTTTTAAGAGTGTGGGTACCAGCTTGGCGTTTTTGTTCTTAACCACAAACGACTGTTTCCAAGAGGAATAATAATGTTTTGGCAGTACGATCTGTCACTGGGACCCTTGCACCAGGGGTGAGGTGAGCTGCTGATACGTTTCATCACTGATTAATGACATGAAAGCTAGGGTGTGCAGTCGAAATTCCACTGAATGGGAAGAAATAGTAGGAGCTAGCATCAGCTTCTGCGGTGCTGGCGAAGCTGCCTAGTCACCTACCACAGCTGTGTGGAGCATTGCGCTGTCACTCGTCCATGTCGGGGAGCAGCTTGTTGACAAAGAGCCGTCAGGTATCAGACCCTTTCCACATGACACTGTGTATCGTGATATAGGCAACAGCGCCCTGAATGAAGTCTGTCGTAGTCGGGCAATCACTGGCGCTTCATCGTCAACGTATCGACGTCGAAGGGCGAAGGCGTTTGTGACCCTCCCATTCAGTGTTAACCCTCCTTCTACCAGGATATTTTTGTTTCCCCGAATACCAATGTGGTCATATAGCCACTAACCATTTTACACCGGATATATCGGTTGTATTTTAATGGACTAACATAAAAACATATATTCTAATTTTTCAATATAACATTCATCATTCTACTTTCATCAGTAATACATTCAATGAATAAAAATAAATTTATAATGGGGTCATATTGACTCCAGAGGTACTCAGTGCCAAAAATACGGAATTAATCTTAACGTGCTGTAAATATAAAACTGAGCTAAACATCATTAGATATAACTGACTCAGGGAGAAAGTCATAAGTTATGAAAATAATAGTTTTTAAAAGAAGCGAGATATGTACTTCCGATGTGCTTGTGGGGTCATTTGGTCCTCTGTGGTACTAGAAGGGTTTTAAATGTTGCAATCGATGCTGAGGGGTAACAGTAACATCGGCATACTTAAGTCTCTCGCTAGATGCCTACGATCTGGACGACTGCGAACTTTGGTGAGTCTTTAGGATGTAAAAGGAAGATGATGTATCAGAAGCATGTCAATTGAAGTGCCGCGTTCGATGCAACAGTAGCAATCATTTCAATGAAGTTAAGCGGAGTTGTCCATGGCTGGTCCTTGGATGGGTGACTGACCGCATATGCTGTATGCTATTGGAAATTTTTCCTTTAGCTTTCCAGCAGGGAGACAAGAGAGATGATGGTGCAGTGCTCCCAATTACCAGTCTTTGTCCAGTGTCCTGGGTTAAAATCCGAACCTCTTCACAGTGTCTCATGGAGTGAGGACATGCAGCTCTGTTGACTGCGATACCCCCATTGACAGTGGACGTTAATGTTGGCTGCCCCTTGGTGCTTACAGACACCTACATTAAACAGTTAAACACATAACGAAAGTATTTCATGAAGGAGAGGTGCGTACGCGTGCGTAGGATAGTAAACACGTTTCCAATGCAGGTGGTTGAACCTGCCCTATGAGGTCTAGCAGACTATCATTCCGTACGACTTTACTTACATTAATAAAAGTCATCACCTGGCTGTTGCTCGCAGTTGCGAATAACTATTTCACTTAAATTTCGTTAGTGAAAGTGTGACGGGTGTCAGCAGCAACGTCAAAACATTTATCAATCTTAAGAACTTCACTAAGAGCAGGATCGGATGGGGCTCATGCTTTAACTCTGAGTTCACTTTCGTGGGGGGCTAGGTGCACAACCACATCACGAATTATCGATTCTTTGCAGAAAACGTTGCAGATTCAAGAAATGTGAAGTTGCACTGGTGTGCGAGAACCTGAACTCAGCAGCCCACGCTACATAAGTCTGTCCATGTTGTTTATGAGATTGATTAAACTGTTGCCTACTTGCAACAAGGTGTATCGGATAACCACAGTATTTGGTTAACAGAGCACATAGTTCACTGAAAGACAAATCAATATATTTCGAGTGTGTTCATCACTTTTGTTCCATTACGTACAAAAGACTGCTACAAGAAAAGAGTAAAGTACTTTCTTGCTCGCCACATCCGATATTAGTTCAAAACGTAGGAGTCTGGGAGTCGCTACTACTGTAGGGTTATTGAAGTTCATTGTCGATGGAAAATCTAATTTTGACATTATCCTTTTTGAACAGGTTGGAAATCATACAGGAAAGTGGGCCTATATATGGTATGTAGATATATGTATATGGTATATGGGCCTATACCTACTATTTTTAATGTAGGATGCAATGTAGATATATGTATATGGTATATGGGCCTATACCTACTATTTTTAATGTAGGATGCAATCTAGACCCATGTGCACAATACCAGAAACGGCAATAAAACTAAGCAGCAGCAGTAAAGAAAAGGATATCTGCGACATATTAGAGACGAATTTATAATATATCCAACTTGGTTAATAGTTTGATTTAAATAATTTTTAGAAGCATACTTTTGGCTGGTTGCTATTTCGAATTTTAAAACTGCAGACTGTACTACAGCCACTACTCTCATAATGTCTGTTTCCCACAGGATTACGTAACTCCATACTGC
This sequence comes from Schistocerca americana, assembly GCF_021461395.2. Taxonomy (NCBI): domain Eukaryota; kingdom Metazoa; phylum Arthropoda; class Insecta; order Orthoptera; family Acrididae; genus Schistocerca; species Schistocerca americana. The sequence continues at coordinate 54,737,663 of NC_060126.1, read as the reverse complement.
AGGGTGCTACCAGTGCTCACAGCAACTAAATCAAACTGAGTGACGTAGCTTCCTCTCTCCAGAGAGCTGCTGCATATCGTCTTATAATTAACATGTATCTGGTGTTGAACTGTTACTGGTATTTGCTAGTTTATATTGGTAATTTTTCGAAGAAAGTACTTACCGACACCTGCACATGTTTATTCATGTTTATCATACATTAAATCTGGTACCAATTATGTTGTACAAACACTTCACGCTATCAAAGCTATGAGAATTTCAAATGGTACGAATAGATATGTTCAGTTAGTGCTAAAGCAAATCTCACTGGGGAACTGCACCTTGTTCACAAAATGGAGAAAAATGTGCAGGCTTGTTCTCGAACTACTATACTGACAACGAAAAACTAAACATCAGTATTTCCTTATTTTTGGAAAGCCAAAACTGACAGCTAATACCTTAAAAAACTTGTTATAAAATGCGAAGTAGCAATATTGAGAATTTTCGGTGATTAAACTGCAAATGTTTCTGAGGTTTCTACATATCAGTTTCACAGAGACTGTAGAAGGCATCTGTTCAATTAGAAATTGAGGTTACAACTAGAAGTAAAACCCATACAGCCTCGAATTCACAGAACTGTGTCCTACTATAGACAAATTTGTGACCCATCAAAAAAATAATCAGAATTCAGGTTGAGAAAAGAAAGTTCTTTGAACGGCACAGGTGAGAAATGAAAGTTCTTTGAACGGCACAGGTGAGAAATGAAAGTTCTTTAAGCAGCACACACTTCCATTAATACCGGAACGGTAAATTACAGGCACAAAAATACCACACCCAACGCAGGTCAACATTAAAGTACTTTCTAAGATACCAGCACTAATGAATGTGTTTTAGCAATGCGACCTAAGCCAACTGCTGTGCGGTGGGAATGTAAACCGCACATAAGGGCCAAATGTACAACTCTGAATAAAAAAAGTTTTGTGGAATCACGCTTAGAATCTCTTGGTTACATCAGCGTTGTGAAATTCATTTAAAGAATGGAAAATATGTCATGTTCAGTTTAGGAAATACTATCTTTGATATAAAATATTATATGAGCATTACCACACAAATCAGTTATTGGGAAAAGGTTGTGTTTCGCAACTCACGTTCACGTACGGTATGTACAACAGAAATTGTGTTAATGCCTTTAAATATAAAATAAATTATCAGGGGATCAGAAATGAAAAGGATTACTTTAAATCAACGTAATATAACTGAATCAAAAGTCAAGTGAACAGAGAGCTACATGATCTCTTAGCAATGCACAGACACATTGAAGAAGTTGGATACGTGATCATGGTATGAACAAAGTTCCATACGCAACAAGAAGAAAAGCATTTTATTAGTTACACTGTGCTAAAGAGTGTCAAGAGTTAAGTCTACTACGCTTCACATTAAATGACAAGTCGATTTCTATCCCAGGCTTCGTAGCTGTTCACAGCACAAGACAAAGAATTTGAAACAGCATGCGAAAGTAATTCCACTCGCGGTATGCAGAGCTGCATTAATACCCAAATGAGTAAAAATTTAGCCTTCTAATGCAATTACCTCACGATTTTTAAACGAAATAACTTTGCAGATATGAAATGCCTACGAGAAACCTCAGCAACACAAGCTATGTCGCCAAGCAGCAAACACAGCTATCGGCTCCATTCGAACCAACACTGCATTACAAGGCAAACTCATGACAGGCCATAAGCTTCAAAGACAGTACCACCTAACCTTACTGTTGGTACACTATACTAACTTTTTCATACATCAGCAATAACTGACAAGTGAAATAAATTAAATAAATAATTCAATACTGAAAGTAGCTTTTTAACAGGCATTTACAGCATAACGGATCATACTTCTCATTTTCAATGTTAAGTGGAATATGAATAAAACACGGGTTCAAATGGATCTGAGCACTATGGGACTTAACATCTGAAGTCATCAGTCCCCTACAAGTTAGAACTACTTAAACCTCACTAACCTAAGGACATCACACACATCCATGCCCGAGGGAGGATTCGAACCTGCGACCGTAGCTGTCGCGCGGTTCCGGACTGCAGCGCCTAGAAACGCTTAGCCACCGCGGCCAGCGAAACATGACTAAACATAGACGTGGGTTAAAGAGAAAATTAGCCTCTACCAAGCACTTTCTCTGTAGTTTTGCATGAAATAGATTTAGATGTATAAAAATAGGTGCGTTACGTTGAAGAGTAGCCCGAAATTGTTGATCCAAGACTAAAAACCCGCTTATTTATTCAAGTTAATAATACAGCAATTACCAATTTCTTACCCACAGTTGTCTTTGACGATCCAGAACGCTGGTGCTGTGGAGTGGATCTTGTGCTGTGTGAGTGTTCATTATCTAGAAGTAACGAACAGATGGAAAGTATGGTTTCTGTTGACTTCAATGCATCCAATTTTCCGAAGAAAAATCATTTGCTCTGTTCGTTCAGAGCACTGGCAGCTGGTGACCACGTAAATATCGTAGAGCACACTCTGCTACTCGTATTTTCTGCTACGTTTGTCACACAATCAGGCCCATATGTTTCTTTACGGACTGCATGTAAAGTATTGTGCAAGCTTAGAGTATGAGGTGTTTTGAAGAAAAGGCTGACATATCGGTGCCATACCCCAGTGGATAAGTGCAGTGGCTAACAGTTTTTCAGGTTGGATTCAATTCCCACTGCTCCGATTTCCTTTCTTTTTTTTTCATTTTATTATCTTCCTCGCAATATTGAACTATTAGTGACAAAGTTTAAGACTTAAATTGTCACAGACGTGATCTCAGCATTCCGTGCTGAGACCGGCTTATAAATGAAATCTAAAAGTTTTTTTTTTTATAATTGAGAGCAAAACGATATCTCACTTCGTTATCGAGTTATTTATTTTTATCTTTGGTATCCAGTTGTGTATTACGCGCTCACTTCTGTCCCTGTACTTTGGGAATCATGTGGTCATAACAATCGTCATATATCATAAACGGCTCGGTATATTGGAACGAGGTTTTTTGCAAACGATAGAGCGCAAAGAGCTACATATGTCATATTATAAATACTTTAAACGTTTTTATTCACTGATATTGAAAGTAAGTCATCCACGGCAGTGATACAGTGGACATGTCGAGGTACTTAAATATGTCAACAGTGATTAATCTCTCTAAAGTTTTTCGCAATGGAGTATCAGGAATTTTCGAATGGCAGTTCACGTAAGGAGTACCAAAGACCAGCTGTCAAGCACACTCACTGAAAATTCATTGTCTCTGGTTCCACTCCCATTGCTACCATTGTTTTGGGTTTCCTAATTTCATTTCATTCCCCATAAATTTAACGATTAATTACAAATTTATATCAACGGAAATAGTCCAAGTTATGTAACTTAAATTAATATATTCAATTGAATTAGGAATACAACATTTGTAAAGCAAATCGCCATAGGTCACCACACTGCAGATCACACCGGACCAGAGGATGGTATATTGGAACTGTGTTAATCTTATTGTTGTTGTTGTGTTTTACAGATGTGGTAACTGTGTTCTTTTTACCCCCTGTAATTATATTTTCAGTGTAATTAGTATCTAGCAACTACAGTTTCTAATTAAAATAACACTCTTTCTAGGATGTACTTGTTGCACGTAATAGTGCGGACACTTTTCTATGGCCTGCTACTCTGGCTACTCTACTCGTGGTCAGAACCAGCACTGGAGATGGTTGAAACTGCAATGGAATATTTGTCTTCTCTGTTACATGGAGCTCCAGTTATTAGAGCACTCACAGACCACGTTCCTGTCTCTTCTACTGTGTTGCCAAGTGATGAGGTTAACGTGACAAACAACTGACACCCCTGCTGTCAGTTTCGTTGAAATAACCAGCTTAGATTTTACACTAGTAACTAGCTCCAATAAGATTTCCTCATTCCCAAATCATTTATGAAGGAGAAATTTTGTTAACAAAAACAAGGCTGTAAAAAGAAAACTGCAAACTTTCAGTTGTTCATCATATCTTTGTATAATGATTGTTAACAAGTACAAGCAATAACAATATTTTTGGTAGTAATTCCTTACATGTCTGTCATCTTGTTATTGTATCATTGCTTTATTGTGGAAAAGAGAAGAGTACATATTCCATCTGTATAAGCGCTAGTAAAAATTGCATGTGGTATTGAATAATAGAATATTTAAGTTCAAAATATGAATTTAAGACTTTGAAATTACTCAAAAACTCTAAGTGTCTAATTAGTTTAATTGAATATACACTGGTTTATGAGGTAAGTCACATTGTGTGGTTAAATACAATAAATTAATGGCGTCATGGCGTATTCTGCAAAATAGTGATAACAAATACAGGTCTATACCACATTAAATAAATAACAATTTGCATAAAATACATAGCAAGTATGCATTAACAGTACATTATCAGTGTATGGTGCATCAGTAGAAGACCATCTGCAGTGCACTAATAAATAAATGATAGAGAAAAAAATCAACACACAACACCTTGCTAAAAGTACTAAATCTAATTCAAGAATCATTACCACTTCTAGCATAGGATGGGAGTATTTATTTATTTTATTTATGCTGCGTATAACTTTGTGCATAGTGGTAAGGAGAGGTGGGATACGGAGTCATGTGGCGACTGTCCTCATAGGAAAGCCAAATAGGAGCAGAAATGGTCAGGCAACAAATTGACACTGTAAACAGAAGATTCATTTAACTTGCATTTATCCAAGTCGACAAAGACTCATTACAATTAATGCAGCACGTAATAGAGTCCAGCTCTCAATGTGGAAAAGTAAGAGGCTCTCTAAACAGAACACAGACAACGGTGTCACAGCAGCAACTAGACAGTGTCTATGTAGCATCATATTGCGAAGAGTTCTCCAACTGCGTGTGGGAGTATCTCGCTGCTTGCCAGCTATCCTTTATTGTGGTGGGAGAGGGCGCTGATGGTACAGAGCCACTGGAGTTGTGGCTCAGCAGGTGTGCTCAAATTGGATCCGCTGAGTGCTGTATGACCACAGTCGCAGTCTGATATTAGCAATTCAGTTGCCAACTTATATAGCCCATGGGGTGGTATCGACATATAGTATGATAATTTATTTTCTTATTTAACTTGATCTGAATGTGCCATCAGGCCCTCTGTTACAACCAATGGGGTTTCACACATACAGCACAAGTATTCGTCATAGCTACCTAGGAAACAACAACTTTTATATAATAGATGGTATTAAATGAATGTCAATAGTGACAGTGTGGGTAAGTATCTACTGACTTATGAACTTATAAAGTTAATACTTGCAGTATTTGTGCTAGTACTGCTGCTACTACTACTAGCGATAATACTAATAACAATAACAATAATAATGACAGTAATAATAACAACTATAATAATAATAATGCCAATAATAACAGTAATAGTGATAGTGGCTGGTACAAAAATTATTTGAAGGTGTACAAAATGAATGTTGTCTAATATAACGATTTGTGAGGAAAAGAAATTTAAGGAGACTGCACCGTTTAAAAATACTGTGAAATGAGGAAGGTCTGGTGGAAAGAAAAATGTACAAGGGTAGCTAGAACATACAGGAACAAATGTATACATTACTGTTCTCTTAGGAGGTATGATATTAACTGTCTCCTGAACATGGAGATGTTATTCACTAATATACTGCAGGGGATTATTGAAGACTGGTGTTTTTGCTACTTAGGAGCACTTTAAGAAAGAGGCTGAATAGACCAGACAAGCACTTTATTTACTACAAATTAAAAAATTCTAATACTTGGGAGTAGGACTCGCGCACTGAGGGATCTGAACAAACTTGATTACGTATACAGACGGTTCATCCATTCCCCCAATCCAAATTTTCGAGAATTTTTCCTGTTACCGATACCGATAATGACAAGATACCAAAAAATGGGATGTAAGTGGCCATATCTTTTGAGCGAATTGATGTAGAAGCTTACATTTTTTACACTGCCAGAGTACTATAGACCTTGGCATGAGAGATAAATTTCAACTTGATACGTCTACCAGTTTCTGTGACAAAGGGATCTTAACAGTTGGACAGACAGATTGAGAGATGGACAGACAACTAAGTGATCTTATAAGAATCCCGTTTTTACCGACTGAGGTATGGTGCAGGGAAAAAGGGTGATGGTGGAGACGTGAGACCTACATGTAGCCCTCCACACTCGACTTACCTGGCAGCCATCTGTGAAGACACAATTGAGGTCAGTTGTTGTCATGAGGCATCTTCGGGCCATGACTGAGGTAGACGTTGGTTGGTGCAGTCTCTCATGTATGTAGGACCTACAGCACCTTATCAAGAAAAACCTCAGCATTTGAGCGCCATATCCCGATAAAGCGAGAGTGAATACAAGCTGCTGACAATCACGAATGGAGCACTGAGCAAAGGAGGTGGGGTGTTACTGTTCCCTGTGTCATCCTCGCCAATGGCCCCTCCAGGTCACTGCCTGCTAACCGACATACATGCGTTCCGAATATGCCCACATGCAGGAGATAGGAGCAGCCCAACAGGAAGCACCCAGCATAACACTTGCAGGTTTCAACCAGCCAGAAAAGCTCTCAGAGATCACGATATGCATGCAGTATAAAAATATATGTTACATGATTCTCTAAATACCGGGAATATTTCCAGTAATGATGTGTTATTAACACACCTTGACCACACCCACCAGCAATAGTAAGATTCTCACTCTACTCAGCTGTATGAAAGTGCAACTTGGGTATTACCCTTCCTTTTTATCCATCTGTGGACCTATGTGGCAGTTGCAGGAATGCTGAATGTCCACTCGTCCACCACAATTCATGCCTCTGAGTGCATGAAAGGGTTACTTTCGCTGTTAGCATTATGTTAGTACAGGTTACTTGATGCATAAGCACTTGGAAGAAGAAGTAGTCTGCAAACACTTTGCACGGGAAACATTTCATTTGATGCTTCATTACATATCCAATGGCATTAAAAGATTAAATGCCATCATTATCATCCTTTCAGAATAAGGATATTATTCGTAGACCTGCAAATATTTAAAGACGATGTAAACAGTTTTGTGCTAAAACAAGCAGTTGCTGTTCTTGTAGATGGCAACAAGTCATCACAGAGGTATCTCATGCAGTAGGACACGATGCAGCACTCCACAACATGCTGGAGGAACCGCAGAAGACAAAATCTTTTTTGTCACAATATCACCACCATCAACGTTAGGGATGGATGGATGGCAGCTACTTATTGCAAGAAACACTCTGTTGTATTTGTGTAGATACGCAGTTTACATTAAGGTAATGGGAGACGAGAAAGTTACCAACTTTTCTAGCTGTGGATCGTGTTACAATAATTACCATGCGAGCTCAAGATTTTCCACCACAGAAAAAACTGTAGTAATGGTTCAGTACTCCTGAAGATCAATGTTTGACAATATTCAGTTTAAGAGTAATGATGTGATGGTGTGTGGAGTCAAAAATTTCCTCATAAAATAACTATTCTTTTAGTTATTTTCTCCTGTAAACTGTTATTTCAGGTAAAAAAATTGTATCCTAGATAGATGATGATCTGGTAGCTGGTACACACTGTACGCATCTGGTGGTACAACGCAGTTTCAAGGCTCAATAGTAGGCACATAATGTCCCATTATGGCTCACACACAATCTGTCCAAAAGCATCTATGGTACACTTCAATAAGTAACATACCCATCCCTATTTCTAGCATCCATTACATTGCTGCATGGTTTGCATATCACTCATCCAATGCTATAAATTGGATGAATGCTATAAACATTCATATAATGATGCATCATAACGGTTAAACTACAGTCCACTTATGCAACGAAAGCATTGTGTGATTATCATTCATGCATATGTCTCATAGCTTTGAACACTAGAAAATAACAATGAAACCAAACTAGGAGCTATATCTCAGCAGTTCCCTGTAATGCTAAGACACAACACACATCAAGTGTAGTTCACATGAGGCAGTACGTGTGTATGACTGCTGCCAAATTTAGCACATTTGAGGCATTGACATGGGAAATGTAGTAAGTCAAAAAATAGTAATTTTTGAGATTTTTTATCGAAATGGTAGTAAGACACATCACCAGCAGCATAGAAGTGGCAGAATATCAAAGTTGTGAGCGACTGTGTTCTTACAAAAGGCGCAAGATGGCCCTTGTACTTTGTTCGGGCTTGCACAGATATGGGAGTAAGTCAACAAGTCACTGAGTTAACAGCTCCTACCACATAGCCAAACGTTCATTACAGTGTTACTGATTCGGTAGTGACGTACTATGGGTTGTTAGTACGACAAAATATCTCCAAAGTCTGTTATTTAAAAACTGGTAAGTCTTATCTGCCATCTGTAATGAAGTTTACTCTATAACATCCAGTGGCAACATCTGGTTTTGTGTTTTATTATGATCTAAACGATTTGTATTCTTCTTTTGTGTAGGCCATTTCTAAATGGAAATGTAGCTGACACAGTTTTGAAGAGAATCACGTACAGAGGCTGCAGTCAGCGTCTTCCAAGCAAAACTGAATAATTAAACTTCATTTCCTTTTTGGTTTAATCAACATTGTGCAGATAAAACCAATAAATCTGCCTTAACAAAGGACAAATATCTGTCACACACTGTTTACCTTTGAATGGTGGGCACGTTCAAGTATATGCGAAGATATTCAAAGATATCTTAGCATTAGTACAAAAGCGTGTTTATACTTTGATTGAAAAAAAAAGCAAAAGAAAAGGGATCGTTCTCACATCAGAGGGGTAACAATCCACAAACCCACATCCATTCAGTGAAATACACTGAACATGACAGTGAGCTTCTAAAGACTCAAATTTCGTCATTTCCTATGAAGGAAAGCCACTATTAACAGCACAAATCTTCATACTAATATTTGAGTCCTAATCTTAATATCTAGAGTATGTACTGCATCTTTAAGAAAATAATACTATACCCCAAATCAGACATCAACCAGTGATTTTATCGAATCATTTTTAAGACATTGTTTCCCTAAGCCTCCTGCCATTACCCTCGAATTGACACTTGTTCGACATGCGGTCCAAAAGATAAAACAAAATGTGAAGTGAGACAAGAAAAGCTGCGTTTTATGTCTAAAGGAGAGTTGGGTCTCAGGAAGCAGGAGAATGCTACGATGGTGATGCTACAACATGGATACCCTCAAGTAACACATGAACCATCAGGACAGCAGGTGTTATGAACCCCCATGCTCACTCACTCCAACATGTTTTACAGTCGTCAGCTATCGAACTTTAACGTTTGCATTGATGCTGAAGTTACTTGCAAACGTTTCCTGTGATTGTGGGGTGCTTGCATTGCAGGTCGCAAAGAAAATGAGGTGACCTTTTGTCTTCTGAAGGAACTCACATATCATATAATGCAAAACAAAACTCTCTGTGGTTTGATAACTGCGACAGACAACACAAAAATCGGATAATTTTAATAGCCTCATTCTAGGCAGTGGTCAACAGTATGATTTATAAAGTAAACTGAACATTTGAATAGTCAGGGATTTCTTAGAGTCCACACAGGATATTTTAAGTATTGGGACAACCTATTCTCTGGCGAAAAGTACCATTATCCAAAATGGCGGCGATGACATCATCCAAGATGGCAGAGAGGACGTCATCCAATATGGCGGCCATGATGTCATTCAAGATGGCGGATTTTGATGGGAAGTTTCAATTTTGGCGGGAAGATAGGTCAAATTGGCTACCTCCACTAACGTAACACCCATCCCCCTCCCCCAGAAAATGGTGGGAAGCTCAAATTTGAACAGGATAATGCATTACACCATGGTTATCAATATCAACCTAAGAAAATCGCGGGAAGATAGGTCACTTGGGCTACCCCCACTAACCTATATCATCCGACAGCCACCTCTTCCTAGGGACTGGCGCCAAGTTTGAATTTTGGTGGTAAAGAAAGGTCAATTCGTGTATCTCTACTAAGCTAAAAAAGTGGCACAGAAAAAAGGGCATTTGGACAAACCTAAGTCACCTGGCTGCCACCTCTTCCTAGGGATTCGTGGGAAAAGGACTCAACCAGTGGTAGACATAAGTCTTTATTTTGCATGGACCAGCCTTTATTTAAACAAATTCATACAGTACAGCCATCAAGTATGTTCGCCACAAGGTCTGGAGTCCAACTGACCTAGTTCACAGTACCGCCACCAAAGGATGCTGTTGTCTGTAAAGTAATCCAAGATGATGGTGGAAAATGGCGACAGACAGTGTCTCCACCAAGATATCTAGAGTGCAGCTGACCTAGTACACAGTACTGCCACTAGAGGGTGCCGTCATCCCTTCTGTGATGTAATCGAAGATGGTGGTCTGGAGGGGGGAAAATGGTGCGAAAATGACTCAGCCTGTGTTGGGCTGCTGGGCGGACTAAGCAAGGAGTCTACTCTATTTATTTTGGAACAGTTTATTTAGGGATGGAGTATATTTATAACACAGATACAGAACACACGTTCTGACATGCTTAGGGACACGCCACACAGCCCACAGACACGTAAACTACTCCTAAAAACGCTCCGCAGACACACAAACAGGTCATAAATAACCGAAGTAAATTCAGCACAGACATACGAACTCCACCTAACTAATGCAGTCCACAGATGTGCAGACACAAAATCAACTTGTAAACTATCCAAATAATGCACAGCCCAGCCCACAGACCCGCTCTAAAAACAATACAACAGAGACCCAAACAATGTATGCAGACACCACCCACTACCCCCTGTCCACTAGACCACACAGAAAGTTACCAACAGCCCTGCAAAGTGATGCAGCCATCAGCTGTTAAACCACACAAAGGGTCCCGTTTGGCCGGCCGGAGTGGCCGAGTGGTTCTAGGCACTGCGTTCTGGAACCGCGCGATCGCTACAGTCACATGTTCGAATCCTGCCTCGGGTATGGATGTGTGTGACGTCCTTAGGATAGTTAGGTTTAAGTAGTTCTAAGTTCTAGCAGACTGATGACCTCAGATGTTAAGTCCCATAGTGCTCAGAGCGATTTGAACCATTTTTTGTTCCCGTTCGAGTCCCGCATGCATGAGGTGGCAACATCCATTTCATACTTGGTACCTCAGAAATTCCTCTCGAAATACATGTTCACCTAGGCACCATTGCTGACGCTAGTGGACAGGAGCAAAGACTTATTTACAGAGTGCAGATGCTCCATACTGGGCCGCACAAACGTGGGTTCGCTACTACCCTCGCTCTACCTGCGGTCCGGTGAAGACGCTGCAGAAAACCATTCCAGAATAGCACAAGCTGCTTTGTCCCTAGCGATTCTAACAGATCATGCATGACATGTGGCTGACACATCCCCGCGCATAGCTACTTACCATCGCAAGTGCATCTAGCAATGTTCTCCATGTTATACTGAAGCCACACTACTATCTAATATATAAAACAAGTTGAACTGTAGTAAATGCCATAATCCCCCACAAATACTTAATGTGCGCTTTTGTAGGAGTTTTCGTGATGTCTCAGCTTGTATGCACGGAAATTCTTGCCCTTAGAGAACCTGTTTACGAAAATAGAGCAGAATAGCATCGAATGCACTCTTCCCAGCGGTCCTAACGTGATACCCCGTCCATCACGTGTTAACTTTTCTGCTTTCAACACATACAAACGTTCCCACCGCTATGTAGAGACTCGTGTATCCCAGCACAGAGAATGTCTTGTGAATGAATCGAGCATTATGATTAGCTCTTATCCAATTTACCCACCGAATTACCGATGCCGCCAATATCAAAGCACCCACAGTTTCTTCATTCTGCAGACAAGACTTTCAGCGGTAAAATTATTTTGTACAGATCGCTAAATTGCATTGACAGCTAAACCCGCAAAGTTCTCTACTGATCACCAAACACATACAGGACTCACAAGAGTATTGGAAGCCAGGAACATATTTACCAGTGTAACTACAATTAAATATTACGATTGCTGCTACAGTCCAACACTGATCGATGTACAGGTAATGTCTCCTCGTGACAGCTGTGCATGTGGAACGAATCTCAGTATCTATAGCGCATATAATTTTCCATGTAAGAAGTCTCTCTCATTCCCTTGCAGTTATCGATGTGCTGAGTCTACACGTACCTAACGATAGCATACGCAGGGATCTTCTCTTTTCATGCCACAACATAAACCACAGTAACTTTACAATGCAATATATATACATTTTACACAACATAAGCCATAGTAACTTTACAATGCAATATATAAATATTTTACACAAACAATGCAGTTATCTTTTATACCTGTACAGCGCCTGAAAAAATTATCGTATGCCTACACACACACCAGCTATATGTCACGATTCTTCTCACTCCTAGGGAAGCACCGTCCACCTCTTCTGTCTTAGTACAGACGTGACTTTCAGCAGTAAAAAAGCTATTTTACACTATCGCAATATTGCACCAGCAACTAAACCCCGCATAGTGCCACACATATCGTCAAATATGGTAAGACTCTTACTCAATTACATTTCTCTCCCACTGAGGACAAGAGCTTGAATATTAGAGTGTGAAACCGATCTCCAAGCCAGCAATATATCACCCCACACTGCGGCGATGTGGTACACATACATTCCATATCCTCCACCATACAAAATCATCCCTTTTATATCAGAAAGCCATCAGTGGATTGAAGTAACTCTCGGAACTGTCGTGAAAAGACTGGCCTGTTTCCCCCTAGATACAAAAGCATTGCTGTTCCTGATCTGGACCTGCTTGACTGCTTGCTTTTTTCTATACATACCTCCAGACTATGCAATTATAAGAACAAATATATTTTCGCATGGTTGGCACACATCAGTATCCCACAGATCGCTCACACAACATAATTCCGATGTTGCAGAAAGGGGAATTATTTGTCTACAAACCCGAAACTTTAGCTATGTGGAGTGTGCTCTTGACCATTGAGTAACTTGAAACTTATCCCATCTACAAAGAAATTTACTCGGCAACTCGAAACAAATAGAGAAAACTGATATTTCCAATCTCGAATATCAATGTCGGTGATGTAGTAGATTCCATATCATCCCTATAATTTACAAGGTCAATTAAAATGTGTCTCATGTCTAGAGAACCGGCAAGCGTGTCTTCCATATGCTAGATGCACACACCACAATCGATTTCCTCTCAACTAACTAAAGGGGTGAAATATGCAGAAGCAGTCAGCTGAACAAATTACATGGGCGAGAATAACGTTCCAGCGCAAACGCACCTCCATATTGAATCTCCTCAAATTTCCACGCAATCACGAAAGCTATCCAACACATACTAAGTATTAGTTCTCTATTTGGTCATCTAGAGGACAACACAATTCATATACATTCCTACTCTCCAACAGGCATCTCCTGTCTGATAGCTCCCACCATTAACGAAAACGTGAATCACCCCAGCACAGGTCACCGGAGCTGCAGGCCGAGCACGTACAGGTAGAACGTTTATCTTAAGAAATCGGGCACATATATATTACAACTAAATGTGCTATCACAGTACTCCACGTCAAAACCATACCTTCCTTACGACTGGACATAGTCATTTCCTTTATACATGTTGGAACAGAAACACGTAGTATATAAACCTGATGTTCAAATGTGAACATATCACGCACCCCCTACTGCTAAGTATAATACTTCGTCAATAACTGATTACCTACGATGCAAAATAATACTCAGAGAAAATCAATCTTGAGTGGACATGTCTCATAAGTTTTTCTTGCAGGTGGCACCAGTGTGTCCTAGAAAGAGAGGTTTAATGGGAATATGTTAAAAAAAATCGCGATCCCAATAACTACTATATTTTACTGTCACAAGCGTTCATGGTTCTACAGGTGCACACAACTATCCATGTTAGTAGATTGAGGTACAACATTACTTCCGAACGAGGTGGTTTTTTGTCCAGACAAATACTGTGATGGCGATCACAGGAGTGTACAGTATCAGACCAGCACTCTGATTACACATCGCCTGTGCTGCAACCTCATAATAAAATCCCTGAATTTTGTAAGTGATTCGGCTAAGGAATCTAGTATGTAAGAGGTATTTGCGACTCCCTCACGCCACCCCAGCTAGATATTTCTATAGTACTTGTAACGTTTCCTGTCTCTATACCATATCAGAGGTTCGGTGATGCAGGCACTGACTTATAGGCGATGACTGATAGAGAGGGATCACAAATAGTAGTAGTAGATGATGTGCTGATTGAGGTCATAAGAAAATGTACACTAGATTCTCAGATCTCTAGTGTTACACTATCTGCTGGGAATGATGTCCATGATTTGGAATCAGGTCTTTCCATTCAAGCACATACCTGCGTTGGATCCTATTGACAATTCATTTAATGATTACAACTACTACTCAATCATATTTCTGGCACTCTCATATCACAAAACGATTCACCTTTCTGGAACGTGGCTGGTCGGGGTGGCCGAGCGGTTTTAGGCGCTACAGTCTGGTACCGCGTGACCGCTGCTGTCACAGGTTCGAATCCTGCCTCGGGCATGGATGTGTGTGATGTCCTTAGGTTAGTTAGGTTTAAGTAGTTCTAAGTTCTGGGGGACTGATGACCTCAGAAGTTAAGTCCCATAGTGCTCAGGGCCATTTGAACCATTGTTTGTTCTCGAACATGGCTGCTACAGAAAAATTCCAATGTGGTGTTAGTCATCCCCTATGCATCTTGCAACTGCTCCCATTTCTACAGCTTTCCCCATGGGGTAGATCCAATTTAAGTCGGAACTTAGCAGAAGTCTGAGAAAGACATATCCACCACCTTCTACAACCTGTGTAGAAACAGAACGAACTGAGTTACTGCAACAGGAGCGTGTTTTGACCATTCATTGGAAATGCGCGCAATGTGGTATGTCCAAAAGTAGATACAGATACTACAATCCGAAGCAGATCTGAGTCCGTTGAAATCTAACACCCCAACATGCCATCATCATTATTCTCTATCCCCCCCCCCCCAACAGAGAAAAGTTAAGAACTATAGAAACTGCACTAATTTCATGAGATATAGGACACACATAGCACCCATCGCTCATGCGATGATGCATAGTTGCGGTGTGGTCCAGCGTGGAGAGAGAGATTTCGCGATCCTCCCCAGAATAGCATTCCTAATGGGATACCCCGTCCTTCATAGAATTTACCTGTCAATCTGCTGCTGCTGCCTATGCAGAACGATCCTATTAAACATACAGCTTTTGATCCATATCCCACAGGCTACACTGTAAGTCGCAAGAGACGCTCCTTGTGACTCTGTGTCGTTGTTTGAAACATTATTCTCTAACACGCTTTGTACACTGCCATACATTTTGTTTTTCTGCCATGACTTCGAGGTGTGTGTCAGGTCCTAAACTAACATTAAGACGCTCTGATCCAAGGCCTCTAGCAGAAAACTAGACATCGCACGCTGTAAGCCATTTTGTTACGGCGGCCACCATAACACACCACACACTGGGCGGTTTTAAATAATAAGTTACTACATAAGGAAATTAAAAGAGTTTTGCGACGTTGTGGAGAGTTTCCAGTCCGAAAGTGATTGACGACCTCTACATTTAAACTCATCTGTCACAATGATGGAACAGATGATAGCTCTGCGTTCCATTTCGATTGATTCCTCATATTGCACTCATGTACACGATCACTGTTTTGGTGCTATCCACCCCAGAAGGTGCTATCCATCCACCAAAACCCTTTCCCCAACTCCAACAAGCGCTGTCAGTCAGGGATGGAAAAGACACCACCAATGTACTGTAATAATAAGCATCACAGTTGATAGCGCGAAACATTTTACCAATTGTACAGTAATTTCAACACCAGCCTATGATGTGACAGTATGTTTCCCAAATTTCAGTATCATAACTAAACCGCCCCATCTCTACTTTGTGAGCATCATTGCGAATGCAGACAGGTGACTGCAGAGTACTTCCATTCCATGTTAATTCTGAAACACATAAATCATCAAAGTATACCAGACAGCGCTCTAAATATTTCTAACACTTTGAGCACAGTGCTTAATTTACGATCTATCTCTCTGCGTATGAGAGTCGCAGAGCATTCTCGCTGTGTTAGAGTAAATTTAGAGAGTGAAAGACCCCCATCACACTGTCATTGACCAACCCGCCCTAAAGCACCATTACCGAATTTATCTGCAACCGATCAGAAGAAGACCGCTACACTCCATGTCTCGTGAATGAATGGAGGTTTCCGAGTACTCACCCATCCAAGTGATCGAGATTTCTCGAGATGCGCCCATGTCGAGGAGCTTAGCACTTAATATCGAATTATAGTAACACATTTCAGAGTGTTGCGATGTAATAGCTGACGTTTAATAAGAACAAGAAACGAATGATTTTTATGCTCGATGGAGCTCCAGTATTGTTCTAGAGCCTAGGATCGGTACCTGGAAGGTATTGGTAAGAGAGAACATAAACTCACGCACTCCTAAGGCTACAAAATGGTTCAAATGGCTCTGAGCACTATGGGACAACTTCTGAGGTCATCAGTCCCCTAGAACGTAGAAGTACTTAACCCTAACTCACCTAAGGACATCATACATATCGATGCCCGAGGCAAAATTCCAACCTGCGACCGTAGCGGTTGCGCGGTTCCAGATTGTAGCGCCTAGAACCTCTCGGCTAAAGCTACACCGTTCTACACTTAAAACGGGCTATAATGTTAGATCGCCTGCGTTGGCAACCTATCAGTCGTATGGAATATTCAAGCGCATGATATACATCCTTCTTCCCGGTTTCTCTACGATAAACTATGTTATCGAACCGTAAAACGAAAAAACTACATCCGTAAAACATTTACTCTGCGTGATAAGAGCACAATATAGCTCACCAGAGACGTATAGTGTGCTCTGTTCACATTCGATCGTGGTTCAAAAATTATACGATGCCTGCATCAGGCGTATATAAAATGATCGTTAGTAGCAGATGATACCGCCTACAAGAAAACAGATAAACACATAGTAGCAGTGTCCGACATGTGAAGATTAGAAGCCATTCCGTCACTAACTCTGTAAACAGCACATCTATCAGGTAAATGTGTACACAGGGATTGCAGAGCCTCACAAGCACCTATTGCTAACATAGTTTTGACGCTGAAGACTCCATTTTACACCCAAGATGCGACAGGGGGGATGGAGTACATCACATAAATCAAAGGTCATTTAGAGGAATGTGTCAAGTTTTTTCTCAATCGATCACCCCATCCACTCTCTGTTATCCTTTAACGCAGATGCAAGTAAGTTTAAGAGGTGAATGGTTCAAATGGCTATGAGCGCTATGGGACTTAACATCTGAGGTCATCAGTCCCCTAGAACTTAGAACTACTTAAACTAAACTAACCGAAGGGCATCACACACATCCATGCCTGAGGCAGGATACGAATCTGCGACCATAGCGGTCATGCGGTTCCAGACCTAAGCACCTAGAATCGCTCGGCCACAACGGCCAGCCTAGAGGTGAATGGTTCTCTGTCTTCCTGAAAAGCATCAAATACAGTAGTCAACTCGCGTGTATCACTGGTACCTTACTAGACATATATAATGCTGCCTCGACAGAGGGGACTGGATCCTGGGAGCTGCCTGCGAGGCATGCATATACATAGACATACAGAAAACAGTGCAAACTCTCTCCGAATGTGGAGATGACTTGATACAGTCGAGTACAGTTCTATATTACACCTCCCTATCAGTGCACTTGGGCTAGGCGTTGGCAGCTGTGCTACATTTACAAGCAATTTTAGAACACAGAACGAGAGATTATGTCATGATCACATGGATAGATCTGACATAAAGTCGGCAGAACTGCGAAAAATGACGAGGGAATAGGTATATATTGCCCGAATATACACCAAAATGTTGGAGAATTGAGGAATTACTTGCGTATCTTCTGGTTTGCGCAGAACAACTTGTACGAGGTGCATTCAAGTTCTAAAGCCTCCAATTTTTTTTCTCCGGACTGGAAAGAGATAGAAACATGCGCATTGTTTTAAAATGAGGCCGCGTTCATTGTCAACACGTCCCAGAGATGGCAGCACCGTACGGCAGATGGAATTTTACCGCCAGCGGCGAGAATGAGAACTGTTTTAAATACTTAAAATGGCGACGTTTTCCTTACGTGAACAGCGTGCAATCATTCGTTTTCTGAATTTGCGTGGTGTGAAACCAATTGAAATTCATCGACAGAAGGAGACATGTGGTGATGGAGTTATGGATGTGTCGAAAGTGCGTTCGTGGGTGCGACAGTTTAATGAAGGCAGAACATCGTGTGACAACAAACCAAAACAACCTCGGGCTCGCACAAGTTGCTCTGACGACATGATCGAGAAAGTGGAGAGAATTGTTTTGGGGAATCGCTGAATGACTGTTGAACAGATCGCCTCCAGAGTTGGCATTTCTGTGGGTTCTGTGCACACAATCCTGCATGACGACCTGAAATTGCGAAAAGTGTCATCCAGGTGGGTGCCACGAATGCTGATGGACGACCACACGGCTGCCCGTGTGGCATGTTGCCAAGCAATGTTGACGCGCAACGACAGCATGAATGGGACTTTCTTTTCGTCGATTGTGACAATGGATGAGACGTGGATGTCATTTTTCAATCCAGAAACAAAGCGCCAGTCAGCTCAATGGAAGCACACAGATTCACTGCCACCAAAAAAATTTCGGGTAACCGCCAGTGCTGAAAAAATGATGGTGACCATGTTCTGGGACAGCGAGGGTGTAATCCTTACCCATTGCGTTCCAAAGGGCGCTATGGAAACAGGTGCATCCTACGAAAATGTTTTGAAGAACAAATTCCTTCCTGCACTGCAACAAAAACTTCCAGGAAGGGCTGCGCGTGTGCTGTTTCACCAAGACAACGCACCCGAACATCGAGCTAACGTTACGCAACAGTTTCTTCGTGATAACAACTTTGAAGTGATTCCTCATGCTCCCTATTCACCTGACCTGGCTCCTAGTGACTTTTGGCTTTTTCCAACAATGAAAGACACTTTCCGTGGCCGCACATCCACCAGCCGCGGTGCTATTGCCTCAGTGATTTTCCAGTGGTCAGAACAGACTCCTAAAGAAGCCTTCGCCGCTGCCATGGAATCATGGCGTCAGCGTTGTGAAAAATGTGTACGTCTGAAGGGCGATTACGTCGAGAAGTAACGCCAGTTTCATCGATTTCGGGTGAGTAGTTAATTAGAAAAAAAATCGGAGGCCTTAGAACTTGAATGCACCTCGTACATGGGAACAAGTATGTGGCAACCTGATGAATCTGTGAAAATGTCGACATCGAAACGATGGGAATCAGGGAGACAGTCAATTTTTTCCATCGAGGCAGCATTATACTGTATGTCTATTGAGGTACTAGTGATACATGCAAGTTGACTACTGTATTTCATGCTTTTCAGGAAGACGGACAACCATTTACCTCTAAACTTACTTGCATCTGCTTTAAAGGATAACAGAGAGTGGACTGGGTGATCGATTGAGATGGAACTGTAACGGGGTAGGATTTAATGATTCACTGATGCATTATAGAGAAGGAGAAGCCTCTGCAGGTCAATTTTTCCACTGTTCTGTCTGGATGCATCAGTCGCGTGACATAGCCCGCGTTCTACTCGTATACAGCCACGTGTTCTGCATGTGGTTTAAGCCGGCCACGGCGGCCTAGCGGTTCTAGGGGCTTCAGTCCGGAACCGCACTGCTGCTATGGTCGCAGGTCCGAATCCTGCCGTGGACATGGATGTGTGTTATGGCCTTAGGTTATTTAGGTTTAAGCAGTTCTAAGTCTAGAGAACTGATGACGTCAGGTATTAAATCCGATAGTGCTTAGCGCCATCTGAACCTCGTTAAGTGGTTTAA
Source organism: Schistocerca americana (assembly GCF_021461395.2). Taxonomy (NCBI): domain Eukaryota; kingdom Metazoa; phylum Arthropoda; class Insecta; order Orthoptera; family Acrididae; genus Schistocerca; species Schistocerca americana. Next base: position 54,717,735 of record NC_060126.1, on the reverse strand, counting down.
AGCACTGTCTACTTGCGAACGTTAATTAAATCCTATAGTGCTTAGAGCCATTTGAACCTTCTTAAGTGGTTTAAAGCACTGTCTACTTGCGAACGTTAATGGCAAATCTGTCGGGCATCAGAGGACTTCCATCTCATGAGTGATGAAACTTAACACATTCCTGTAAACAACTTTGATTTATGCGATGTACTCCATCCCCCCTGTCGCATCTTGGGTGTAAAATCGAGACTTGAACGTACTATAGAAATATCTAGCTCGGGTGGCGTGAGGGTGACGCAAATACCTCTCATATACCACGTTCCTTATCCTATTCACTTCCAAAATTCAGGGATTTTATTAGGAGGTTGCACCATAGGCGACGTGTAATCGAAGTGATGGTCTGATACTATACACTCCTGTGATCGCCGTCACGGTGTTTGCCTGGACAAAAGACCACCTCATTCAGAGGTAATGTCGTACCTCGATTTATGAAGCCTGTATAGTTTTTAACATGGATACTTGTGTGGACCTGTAGAACCATGATCGCTTGTAACAGTAACACACAGTAGTTGTGGGAAAGAGGTTTTTTTAACATATTCCCGTTAAACCTCTCTTTCTAGGACACGCTGGTGCCACTCGCAAGAAAAACTTATGAGACATGTCCACTCATGGTTTGATTTTCTCTCAGTATTACTTTGTATCGTAGGTAATCAGTTATTTGCGAAGTATTATACTTAGCAGTAGAGGATGCGTGATATGTTCACATGTGAACATCAGGCTTATATACTATTTGTTTGCGTTCCAACATGTGTAAAGGAAATGACTATGTCCAGTCGTAAGGAAGGTATGGATTTGACGTGGAGTACTGTGATAGCGCGGGAAGAGTAAGTCAAGTCATAAGAATGGTACTGACATTTCTATTTCCAGAGCCCCAGCCATCAACAGGTTGTATTTCTGTTGCTTCACCCATTGTCGAATGTTGTTCAGCTGAGACCATGATCGAAACATTTAATTGTAATATACATGTGGCCGATTTCTTAAGATAAACATTCTACCTGTACGTGCTCGGCCTGCAGTGCCGGTGACCTGTGCTGGGGTGATTCACATTTCCCGTTAATGGTAGGAGCTGTCAGACAGGAGATGTCTGTTGGAGAGTAGGAACGTATATGAATTGTGTTGTCCTCTAGATGACCAAATAGCGAACCAATACTTAGTATGTGTTGGATAGCTTTTGTGAACGCGTGGAAATTTGAGGAGATTCAATATGGAGGTGCGTTTGCACTGGATCGTTATTATCGCCCATGTAATTTGTTCAGCTGACTGCTTCTGCATATTTCGCCCCTTTAGTTAGTTGAGAGGAGATCGATTGTGGTGTGTGTATCTAGCATATGGAAGACACGTTTGCCGGTTCTCTAGACATGAGAAACAGTTTAATTGACCTTGTAAATTATAGGGATGATATGAAATCTACTACATCACCGACATTGATATTCGAGAGTGGAAATGTCAGTTTCCTCTATTTGTGTCGAGTTGCCGAGTAAAGGTCTTCTCAGACGGGATAATTTTCTAGTTACTCAATGGTCTAGAGCACACTCCACATAGCTAAAGTTTCGGGTTTGTACACAAATAATTCCCTGTCTGCATCATCGGAATTATGTTGAGTGAGCGATCTATTGGATACTGCTGTGTGCAAACCACGCGAAAATATATTTCTTCTTGTAATCCCAGAGTCTGGAGATGGGTATAGAAAAAAGCAAGCAGGGTCAGACCAGAAACAGTAATGCTTTTGTGTCTAGGGGGAAATGGGCCAGTCTTTGCACAACAGTTCTGAGAGTTACTTCAATCCACTGATGGCTTTCTGATGTAAAAGGGATGATTTTGTATGGTGGAGGATATGAATTGTATGTTTACTACGTAGACATGGTATGCGGTAATATATTGCTGGGTTTTAGATAGGTTTCACAATCTAATATTCAGGCTCCCCTCCTCAGTAGGAGAGCAGTTATTTGAGTAAGAGTCTTTCCATATTTCAAAATATGTGTGGCACTTTGCGCGGTTTAGTTGCTGGTGCAATATGGCGGTATTAGTATAGGCATACCATTTTTTTTTTTTTTAGTTCTGAACTGATATAAATGATAACTGCACTGTTTGTGTAAAATATTTATATATTGTATTGTAAAGCTACTGTGGTTTATGTTGTGGCATGACAAGAAAAGATGTGTGTGCTATCGTGAGGGACATACATATTCAGCACATCAATAACTGCAACAGTATGAGAGAGATTTTTTACATGGAAAATTATGTGTGCTATAGATACTGAGAGTCGTTCCACAAGCACAGCCGTCACGAGGAGACATTACCTGTGCCATGTGGCTTCAGTATAACATGGAGAACGTTGCTAGATGCGCTTGCGATGGTAAGTTGCTACGCGTAGAGATGCATGAGCCACACTTCACCCATGATCCATCAGAATCGCGAGGGATAAAGGAGCTGGTGCTATTCTGGAACGGATTTCTGCAGTGTCTTCGCCAGACCGCACGTAGAGGGAGGGTAGCAGCGAATCCATTCTTGTGTGGCCCAGCTTGGAGCGTCTGCACTCTATAGCGCCAGTCATAATATTTATTTATAGTTACAATTGTAGTTAAAGAGCTCATATGGAAACACAGTTGTAAGCAAAGAATGGAAAGCAGAAATGTGGAAAGAGTATATAGAGGGTCTATACAAAGGCGATGTACTTGAGGACAATATTATGGAAATGGAAGGGGATGTAGATGAAGATGAAATGGGAGATATGATACTGCGTGAAGAGTTTGATAGAGCACTGAAAGACCTGAGTCGAAACAAGGCCCTGGGAGTAGACAACATTCCATTAGAACTACTGACAGCCTTGGGAGAACCAGTCCTGACAAAACTCTACCATCTGGTGAGCAAGATGTATGAGACAGGCGAAATACCCTCAGACTTCAAGAAGAATATAATAATTCCAATCCCAAAGATAGCAGGTGTTGACAGATGTGAAAATTACCGAACAATCAGTTTAATAAGCCACAGCTGCAAAATACTAACGCGAATTCTTTACAGACGAATGGAAAAACTAGTAGAAGCCAACCTTGGGGAATATCAGTTAGGATTCCGTAGAAATATTGGAACACGTGAGGCAATACTGACCCTATGACTTATCTTACAAGAAAGATTAAGGAAAGGCAAAGGTATGTTTCTAGCATTTGTAGACTTAGAGAAAGCTTTTGACAATGTTAACTGGAATACTCTCTTTCAAATTCTAAAGGTGGCAGGGGTAAAATACAGGGAGCGAAAGGCTATTTACAATTTGTACAAAAACCAGATGGTAGTTATAAGAGTCGAGAGACAGGAAACGGAAGCTGCGGTTGAGAAGGTAGTGAGACAGGGTTGTAGCCTCTCCCCGATGTTATTCAATCTGTATATTGAGCAAGCAGTAAAGGAAACAAAAGGAAAATTCGAAGTACGTATTAAAATCCATGGAGAAGAAAAAAAAACTTTGAGGTAATTCTGTCAGAGACATCAAAGGACTTGGAAGAGCAGTTGAACGGAATGGACAGTGTCTTGAAAGGAGGATATAAGATGAACATCAACAAAATCAAAACGAGGATAATGGAATGTAGTCTAATTAAGTCGGGTGATACTGAGGGAATTAGATTAGGAAATGAGACACTTAAAGTAGTAAAGGAGTTTTGCTATTTGGGGAGCAAAATAACTGATGATGGTCGAATAGAGAGGATATAAAATGTAGACTGGCAATGGCAAGGAAAGCGTTTCTGAAGAAGAGAAATTTGTTAACATCGAGTATAGGTTTAAGTGTCAGGAAGTCGTTTCCGACAGTATATGTATGGAGTGTAGCCATGTATGGAAGTGAAACATGGATGATAAAGAGTTTAGACAAGAAGAGAATAGAAGCTTTCGAAATGTGGTGCCACAGAAGGATGCTGAAGATTAGATGGGTAGATCACATAACTAATGCGGAGGTATTGAATACAATTGGGTAGAAGAGGAGTTTGTGGCACAACTTGACAAGAAGAAGGGACCGTTTGGTAGGACTTGTTGTAAGGCATCAAGGGATCACAAATTTAGCATTGGAGGGCAGCGTTGATGGTAAAAATCGTAGAGGGAGACCAGGAGATGAATACACTAAGCATATTCAGAAGAATGTAGGTTGCAGTAAGTACTGGGAGATGAAGAAGCTTGCACAGCACAGCACAGCACAGCATGAAGAGCTGCATCAAACCAGTCTCAGGACTGAAGACCACAACAACAACAGTTACACTGGTAAATATGTTAATATCTCCCAATATTTTTATGAGTCTCGTTTGTTTTTGATAATCTATATACAACTTTGCAGGTTTAACTGTTAATGCAATTTTGCTATCTGTGCAAAATAATTTTACCACTGAAAGTCTCGTCTGCAGAGAGAAAGGAAAGGTAGGTGCTTCGATACTGGCGGCATCAGTAATTCGGTCGGTAAATTGGATAAGAGCCAATTATAATGCTTGATTCATTCTCAAGACATCCCTTGTGCTGGGATATAGGAAATCTCTACATAGTGGTCTGAACGTTTGTGTGTGTTGAAAGCAGGAAAGGTAATACGTGATGGACGGGGTATCACGTTTGGTCCGCTGGGAAGAGTGCATTCGATGCTATTCTGAGCTATTTTTGTAAACAGGTTCTCTTAGTGCAAGTATTTCCGTTCATACAAGCTGAGACATCACAAAATCTCCTACAAAATCGCAAGTTAAGTATTTGTGGGAGACTATGCAGTTTACTACAGTTCAACTCGTTTAATATTTTAGATTGCCATGTGGCTTCAGTATAACATGGAGAACGTTGCTAGATGCGCTTGCAATGGTAAGTAGCTATGCGTAGAGATGCATCAGCCACACTTCACCCATGATCCGTTAGAATCGCTTGTGCTATTCTGGAACAGATTTCTGCAGCGTCTTCATCGGACCGCACATAGAGGGAGGGTAGCAGCGAACCCATTCGTCTGCAGCCCAGCTTGGAGCGTCTGCACTCTGTAAATAAGTCTTCGCTGCTGTTCGGTCATGTCAGCAGCAGTGCCTAGGTGAACACATATTTCGAGAGGCATTTCTCAGGTACCAAGTATGAAATGGATGTCACTGCCTCATGCAGGCAGGACTCGAACGGGCACCTGTGTGTGGTTTGACAGCTGATGGCCGTGTCACTTTGCAGGGCTGTCGGTATCCTCCTGTGTAGTCTAGTAGACAGGGGGTGGTGGGCGGTGTCTGTGTACATTGTTTGGGTGTCTGTTGCATTATTTTGTGAGGTATGCGTTATTTAGGAGGAGTTAGCATGCCTGTACTGAAATTATTTCGGTAATTTAGGAGCTGCTTGCGTTTTTTAGGAGTAGTTTATAGGTCTGTGGGCTGTGTGGCGTGACCCCAAACATGTCAGAATGTGTGTTCTGTATCAGTGTGATAAATACACTCCATCCTTAAATAAATTGTTCCTAAATAGAGTACACCTTCCTTACTCCCCCCAGCAGCCTAGCGCAGGCTATCATTTTCGCGCCATTTTCCCCATCCAGAGCACCATCTTGGATTACATCACAGGAGGGATGACAGTACGCTCTGGTGGCAGTACTGTGTACTAGGTCAGTTTGACTCTAGACCTCACCATGGAGAGATTGCCTGCAAAAGAAAGATTCTCATGTCCAGCACAGGCACAGTCCTTTTCCTGCTATTTTCCCGCACCCCAGACCGCCATCTTGCCATAAACCATTATTATGGACCAGGGAACTAATTTTGTATAACTGATGTAACAGCTACATCGCTTATTGAAAGCAAAGAACTTACATACCATTTCGTTCCATTCTCGAGTGCATGTATAGCCAGAATATGGTCAACGTACTTTATCCAAAATGCTAAGGAATTACATACATGCCGGCCGGAGTGGCCGTGCGGTTCTAGGCTCTACGGTCTGGAGCCCCTTGACCGCTACGGTCGCAGGTTCGAATCCTGCCCCGGGCATGGATGTGTGTGATGTCTTCAGGTTAGTTAGGTTTAAGTAGTTCTAAGTTCTAGGGGACTGGTGACCACAGCAGTTAAGTCCCATAGTGCTCAGAGCCATTTTTTGAACAATTACATACATGCAAAACATTCAGATTGGAGTCCATAATTAAGTTTTGTCGTCAGTGCATATAATACAAACTTTCATGCCAGAACTGACCTCTCACTGTACGATTTAATATATGGTGAACAATACATTCACTTTTTCATGTAGTTCAACCTTAGATGGGTTCGCAGGGTGAAAAATTAAGAGAAATTTGGCAAAGCTTAAAGCGTGCCAAAACAAAAGCTTTAGAGAAGCAAGAACATATTGGGCAATGTACGAGTAAATACACTTATAGTCTTTGCTAGCTGCGTAGGTTACTCTTAGTTTTCTTGGCTTGTCAAGTTCTGCGTTTGTTTTCTAGTATAGAGGAAGAGGATTGCTGGCGCTTCCTTTTCTCTCATGAACTACAACTCTTGTATCAGAAAATGAAAACTCAATTGCAACAGTTAACAAAATAGTACCACAAATGCTGATACACAAGAAAACGAGGTTGGCTATATGCAACAGGAGAGCTGCTTAACATTGTGTTTGGAACAGTGAATGATGAAGATATCAAAAATTTAATCCATATAATTCCAAAATAGATACAAATAAAAACTAGCGAAGAATTAGTTTTTAGGTGGACAGATGCTCATTGCATTATATCTGTAGCAGATTTAAAAGATTGTATTAAAAGTAATGTTATTATTTGTCCAAGAAGGGTGATAGAAACGAATAACTAGTCATGTAAAAATGCAGTTTTTCTTACGGAAAACGGCAGCAGTAACGTGCAAGAAAAGAGTTGTAGCTTTCCTGCCAGAATTTCAGAAAACTGGAAATCATTGGATTTTCTCTACATTTTCATCTGAAACAGTAATTACCATTTGCTATAAAAAGTGTA